>NC_062285.1:139888090-140512256 GCF_902655055.1 Lutra lutra
AAAATCTGTTTTAGAACGCAGAGATATACCATGTTCATGGATGGGAAGGCTCAACATTGTAAAGCTTTTCATTCTACCCACACTGATCTGTACACTGGACTTTCAATGGCATCTGGTCAAGTTCCCAGCAGGTGTGCACGTGTGTGCATGTGTGTGTGTAAATTGATGGGCTGGTCCTACTATTTATACGAAAGTGAAAAGGACCTATAATATTTAAAAAGATCTCAAAAGAGAACAAAACGGGAACCCACAGGAGCCGATTCAAGTGTTACCACAAAGTCCCTCACCAGATTTCCTTTGAGCATGGTGTGCAAAGGCGAGGAGGTTTGTGAAGGCATGAAAGGTGGCAGCTTCTCTGAGGCAGAGCCCATATAAACCCTGGAAGAAAATGCGCTCAAGAAGTGGCAGGAGGGGACAGGTGCAGAGAGTGACTCTGGGCAGAGCCCCATACTGAACACTTTGCAAGTTCTCCCTCTTGGAATCTTCAGCGCAGCTCCAAAGGAGTATGTCCCTACCCCATTTTACAGATAAACAAACTGAGGCTCAGAGAAATGAAGCCACTTGCCCAAAGTCATGGAGGGCCACGATTCCAACATAGACCCAACTCTGTGACCTCTGCTTCCAGGAGCAGAGATTGATCCCAGGATTGAGCCGGGGCCACACCCGCGGGTCTACTTTCTGGCAAAGCAGGGCACTCCCAGCCTGGTGTCCTGGCATCTCCAGGGCAGGACGCCTGCTGTCTTCCTCCTCTGGGCAGGCCTGGGGCCGCCGCAGCCCCTGCAGCTGGATCGCACACAGCCTAGATGTTCTCTGCGTACAAACAACACTGGTTCCAGGGCGGCCCCGCGGGGGAGCAGGCACAAAGTGAAGGACACAGTGGCCATCTTACGTGTTGGTGAGTGAATCAAGTCTGTGCTTGATGTGAAGATAAAGCTTGCCAACACTCAAGATGCAACGTAAACATGATTCTCAACAAATTGTGGGGGTCCCTCTCCTCCCCCAGCCAGTTTCAGTCATGCCAGAAGAAAGCTGGCATAGTGTGGGCTCCCAACAAGTTTCTCTCCTTCTGCAGGCCCCAGGGTCACCAGGGGGCCCGGGAGGGATGGGCAAGGGAGCCCTGGGAATCAAAGCCTGGGGATGGATCTGGGAACAAGGGAGGGCTTGATTCCAGGACCTCAACTGGTGGCAGGAATTGGAGTCAGCAAAGTGAGGTCAAGGTCTGCCCCATCCTTGTTCGGCCCTGGGCATGGTGGGGACGGGGACCTCACTTCCTCCTTAGTGACGGGATAGCGTCACCCCCTTGCTGGACTACTGGGAAGAATCCCGGGGGCACTGCTCCTCAGTGTCATAAGGTCCCCCCAGGGGCCCAAAGGCCTCATGGCTTCCTGGTCACAAGCCAGCGAGAGCAGCTTCTGCTCCCTCGACTAGGGAGCTGAGTGGCCTTGGGCTAGTAGCTCAAGCTCTATGGGCCTCAGTATCCCAAGCAATAAAATGGTGTCCACATTTTGTGTTCCACGGGGGCTGCGGGAGGGTTCCCAGAGGTCACACATGTGAGCGGCCAAAGGCAGGGCCGACACCTGCAAATATTCCACTGTTGCTGCTGCTGTCACGGTGACTTCCTGGCAAGGAGTGTGGACGGGAGGTCTAGCGGGAGGGCGGGAACTAGGGAGAGATGGAACTCTGGGGCAGAGCCATCCAGTGGCCAAGTGGCCCCAGTATGTCACTTCTCAGCCCCCTTGGACAGGTGAGGAGGACCCAAGAGGACCCGGGGTTGGGGGAGGAGTGGCCCTTGGGGACGGCTGGTGTTACAAGGAACACGTGACTCTCAGCCATCTGCTTGGTCCCCCCAAGCCTCTGGGGTCAGGCAGGGAGTGATGCTGGTGTGGGAGCAGGGCAGAGACAAAGATGGGGAGAGGCCGCCATCAGATGTGATGTCCCGCACCCACGTGGTGGATGATCAGAGCAGTTGGGTCATAAGGACTCTGAAGAATGGTAGTGAGCACCCTGTCACCAGAGCCGTGCAAGTCTCAGTGGTAGATGCAGAGGTGGAACTCCTGCGCCAGGGGGTCCCCACCTCCTGAGAGGTGAGAGGCCGTTTGATACAGTGGAGGAGCCCACGGGCATCTGTGCCTCAGTTTCTCCACCTGAGAAGGCTAGGGTGATAGCAACCCCCTGTGGGGCAGGGCTGCTGTGAGGACCGAGGGCGTGCCCGTTCGCAGTGGCAGAATGCTGGCAGGTAGGGACACCAGCTAGGGTGACTGTCATGTGCTCGGAGGAGCAGGACAGACGGGGCTCAGGCGTCACACCGTGGAGCTCCGTCTCCATGGCTGGTGGCCCAGCCAGGAGGCTGAGGGGTGGGGGGCAGGGAGCGGACATCCCTCAGTGCATTAGTCCTGTTCCCGGATCTCAATTATCATTCCTAGACCACAGGGTGGCTTTATGGAGTGGAAAAAAATCCATTAAGGTTTTTAAAGCAAAGCTCAAGACGCAATTACCTCATTGTCAAGATCTTGATGTGGGGCCGGCAGCCCGCTCCCGCATCTCCTACTGGCACTGCTCAGGTGGGGGCCGCGCCTGGGTGACT
Organism: Lutra lutra; assembly: GCF_902655055.1. NCBI lineage: Eukaryota > Metazoa > Chordata > Mammalia > Carnivora > Mustelidae > Lutra > Lutra lutra. The sequence continues at coordinate 139,890,675 of NC_062285.1, forward strand.
CAGGTCCCTGCTGCCAGCCTTAGGCGGCTCTGGCCACCCTCCAAGCAGCCCAAATGACTTCAGGGTGCCCTTTCCAGAGCCTTCTGCCACAAATCGATCTGGCCTCTCCTGGCTCATCCATCCTCCTCCAGAATAACCTTGAAAAAGTCAGAGTCTGACCTTGTCTTTCTTCTGGCTAGAATCTCCAATGGCTCCCCAGTGCCTGCGGATGATGTACGAACCCTCAATGGCGAGGATCAGAGATCCGCTGGCTGGCGTCTGCCCGACGGCCAGGCTGAGTGCAAGGCCCTGGTCAGTCAGCTCGGGCTGGCATCCCAGCCTGGCCATTTGCCAGTGGGTCACCTGGCCTCCCTGAGCCCCAGAGTCCTCACGTGTAGACGGTATAAGCATAACAGCTGCTTGGAGGGTTTGCCAAGAAAATAATGCAATAACACAGTGAGAGTTTGCCACCGTGCCCGGCTGGCTCAATGTCCCTTGTTCCTGCACCCCCTCCCACCTACGCCGCCCCCCATTTTCTCTCTGCTCACCCTGGCAGTACCCTGGTGGTGTCTCCTTCTGGGTCCATTCAGGGTGGAAGCCCTGTGATTACCTAGGAAGGACTTCCTCTTCCAGGAAGCCCTCCCTGATTACCTAGAGTAGCCCTGGGCTTTTTCCCATCACAGAAAGGAGCACACAAAGACATCAGTTTTCCTGCCTTGGTGAAGACAAGTGCAATTACCTTGAATTAATGGGGAGAGAATCCACTTCCCCCCAAACTGCCCCAATTCCCGTGTTTACCAACTGCTGATCTCCCCAGTCTCCTGGATGGCTTGCCAGAAAGAGTGTTAAAACCCTTGGTTTCTGCCAAGTTCCCGTGAAGGGCAGCTTTTCTGAGGGGTCAGATGTGAAGCAGGCAGAAGGGTAAGTCAGTCAGCCATGTGGACAGCCAAGAAAGAACCTTCCAGGAACTTCCAGAAGTCTGGAGAAGGCCGAGAGTTGGTTGGAGGATGAGCCAGGAGTTCTGAGTGGCTGGGTCCTGGCTGGGGGTGAGTGGAGATTTTGTCCCATCTTGACTAGAGGCCACAGAGCCACCCAGGGAGGAGACATCACACGATGTTAATAATGACTTAAAGAGCCCCTTGGCAGGTGCAAAGTCCTGGACATCCAGGGTAGGCAGGTGGCCGACCAAGATGGGGGGTACCCCCAGGAGCAGGTGAGAGATGAGCAGCTGAACGGGTTGGCCGGACAGAGTGGGGGCCGTGGAGAGACTTGGATGGATTTGGGAAATGTCTGGAAGGCGGGGTGCGGGATTTGCAGACACATTGGGCGCTGGAGTTTGAGAAAGGAGGGAAGGTACCATCTGGGGGGAGAGGGAAAATGGGGGGAGGGATCAAGGAAGAGTTTGTATCTGTGAAATGTCATCCCTGCCTCTTGGGAGCCCTCCCCCCACCCCTGCCCCTGCCATGGGAGGTGGGGTGAGCCTGACGGGGACACCTGCCGGCGACACCTGCTGAGCTCAGAGGCTGGGACAGTCCATCCCCCTCTTAGATCTCAGTGGCACACCGGCACCCCTCCCAGAGGCTGGTAGCCCTCCTTGTTCGTGCATTCTCCTCTAGGGGGCTGGTGTGGTTGCCCCCATCCCCAGACTTGCAGCAGAGGTTGGTGAAATCCCCCTGAAGGTCCCTATGCCCTGGGCCCCGCCTCCTCTGTCTTCTGTGTCCTCACCACCCCTGACCCTGTCACTGAGCCCCACCCTGGCTCCCCCGCTTCGAGGCTGCGGGCGCCCACATAGGCACGTCCTGCCTGATGCCTCCCTGAGCTCCGGACCCACACTCCCGGCTGCCCCGACCACTCCCTCGATGACCATGGGCCTCTCGGGGTAAATGTGTGACCTTCACGTCCACAGCAGCCGCCTCCAAATCTCTTCTTGGTGCTTTTCTCTGTTTCCCAAGAGCGCTCTTCCCCACCGGTGGAACGTCAATGTGGCCGTGCCATCGGGCCCTCCCGAGCACCTCCCGCCACATCATCCCTGAAGGTCTTCAGAGCGGAGAAGTGACTTTCCTAGGACCCTCAGCCAGCGTCCTGTCCACCGGGCTGGTGCCCCCGACGCGCCCCGAGTGTGGCCGGGGAGCCAGGGCGGATTTCGGGCTGGCTCTGGCCGGCTCTGGCCCTGGCCCCGGGCGCCTCCGGCAAAGGGCCCGAGCTGCCCTGCCTTCTGGTCTGTTCCTCGCAGCTAGCATGCACAGGAGGGTTTTGTGGGCCACATGAGGAAGACGGCCGTGTGAACGAGAACATGCTGCGCGAACATGCTCGGTCAGGGACTGACCATTTTGCAATATCGGGGATTTTTAGTGGCTCCTTCCCCGGGCTCAGACATGGGAGACGGCGGCGGGAACTCCCTGCGGGGTTCCTGAAACTCCCAGAAGCGCTGCGGGGGTTCTGGCTCACACACGTGTGTACGTGTGTGCACACGCCTGTGCCTACATGTGTTCTTTACCGGTGATGCTGGCTGATGTCAGGGCCGCGGCGAATGCCTTCATTTGTCTGGAGCTGTGGGCTGCATGGGCGAGCGCCCACGTGGTGGCTTCATGGCTTCCTGGGGCTCCCCCCACCCCAAGGCAGGGTCTCGGGCTAGCCTGGCAGAGGGAAGCGGATCTGCAGGCAGGATGCCTGGGCCTCACAGTGCAGGAGAGGGTGGGCTGCTCAGCCCGTGGGCAGCTCTTGGCACTGCCCCGGCCTCCTCCCCCGTGGCCTGCCTGCCCTCAGCCGCGGGGGCCGGGGGTGTTAGGGGTGCCGCGTGCAGCAATGAGTTCGATCCCAACTGAGCCTCAGTGGCTTGGTGAGGAAGACACTCCGCCAGCACCCATCGGCCGTTCCCACAGAGAGACCGTCCCCAGGGAACTTTGTGGGAAAGAGCCACAGAAACTGAGTGGGTACAGCCCCCACGCATGCACCCGTGACGCATGGGTCCCGATGATGCCGCAGGCAGGTGTGTGTGTAGTGTGTGTACATGCGTGTGGAAAGTGTGCGCCCCAGGCAGAAGGTGGGAGAGGCCAAGTGTGGAGCCCGTGGCCTCCCTGCCTCCGACCTGTCCTCACCCACCCGTCCACCTGTACAAGCCCCTCCCTCAACAGGGGTCATTTCACCCGTTCCTTCCCTTCATGGCCTTTTCCTGTCTTAACATGTCTAATTGAGGTTTTAATTTATGGCTGTATTCTGTTCCCCTCCCTGGAACACGAGGACTGCTAGTCTTGCATGTTGGTCTCGCCTCTTTACAGCTCACGGATGGACACCAGGTAACAGCCCCCAGCAGCAGCCACGCCAAAATCCTGGGACCCTATAAGTGGATCACCTCCCACGGCAAAAGGGACTTTGCTGATGTTAAAAGCACAAACCTTGAAATGGGGAGACTGGGGAGATTATCCCGGGTTATCCAAGTGGGCTCAATTTAATCCTAAGAGACTTTTTTTTAAAGATTTTATTTATTTATTTGACAGACAGAGATCACAAGTACGCAGAGAGGCAGGCAGAGAGAGAGGGGGAAGCAGGCTCCCAGCTGAGCAGAGAGCCCGATGCGGGGCTCGATCCCAGGACCCTGGGATCATGACCTGAGCCGAAGGCAGAGGCTTAACCCACTGAGCCACCCAGGTGCCCCAATCCTGAGAGTATTTAAAGGCAGAGCCTCTTTTCTGGCTGGGTGAGAGACAGCAGGGGGAGAGGGCAGAAGTGTGAGAGGGCCTCCCCGTCCATGGCCGGCCTTGGGGAAGGAGGAAGGGCACAGGAGTCGGAACACAGTGCCCCCGAGAAGCTGGAACGGCTCTCAGCTGAGACAGCCAGCGAGGAGACGGGACCTCAGTCCTACAAACTCCAGGAACCAGGTTCCACCAGCCTCTGAGTGAGCCAGACACCGGTTCTCCCCTCGGACTTCCGGAAAGGAGCATGGCCCTGCCCACACCTTGATTTTACACTGTGAGGTAAGACCCCTGACCTCCAGCACAAGGAGAGATTGTACCATTTTAGCCACCAAATGTGTGGTCATTGGTTACACAGCAATAGAACAGCTTGAGTACATGGTGAGTCTTCCTGCCTAGAAAAGCATCAGGCGCAGAGCTGGGTCTCTAAGCCACCTGCTGGGGGAGCTAACAGCCCCCTTTGCCTCCCTCCCCGCCAGAGGATGTTGCCACCGTCCCAAGCTCAGAGAGCTTCCGGAGCCCTCTGGAGGTCACACAGCCAGTCAGTGGCAGAGGCAGGACCCAAACTCATTTCCCCTGGAGGAGGTTTTCCACCAGGGAGTCGGAGAAGCCAGGCTGGGGAGGAGCTTAGCATCAGCCTCCACCTGTGCAAAGCCTCACAGCTGTCTCACACCTGCACAGGGTGTGGATGGCGGGCGACCCTGCACCCCCAGCGGGCGTGTTTCAGAAGGAGACCAGTACTCCCCACTGGGTGCCGATCGAGGCTTCCCATCGATAGTTGCCATGTGGTCAGAGCTGTCCTGTGCTGGAGGACAGAGATGGCCCCACAGGAGGATGTCCATCTGAGGAGGAACTTTCTAGAAGGCAGAGCTGTCCTCTGTAAGAACACCTTGCCTGGTAGTTGGTGAGGCATGTGACCCTGGCTGGTGGGCTATGCCTGGGATGCCCCTGGGGTGGTTCCAGAAGGGAGGGCAGGAGAGGGAGGCTCAGGCTAGTCTCAATGCCCACAGCCTCGAGGTGTCAGGAGCACAGGACCCATGCTGGCCACAGGGGTGGGTGAACCAGGCACGTGCTTGGGGACAGGTGGCCGGAAGGGGCCAGACATGCAAGCACACATGAGTGTAAGAGATTTGCCAAGGGAGCGCCTGGGGGCGGCAAGGGTGGGGGGGGGGGGCTAGGAGAGTGCTTCCCATGGAAACCGAGGCAGGAGGTGAGTAGATCAGTAGGAGCTGATCGGGGAGTGAGGAAGGGAAGGCGTGCAGGGCAAGGGACCATGGTGGACAAAGGCACAGACGTCCGGGTGTGTGGAGCAGAGGACTGAGTCTGGGCCATAGGACTGCATCTGGGGAGGGCTGCAGGGCTGAGCAGTGGTGGTGGGGGGTGGCAGTGGCTCAGACAGGCCATCATGGGACCCTGGACTCTGGTCTGTGGAAGATGAAGGGCCACAGAGCAGAGAGTGACCTGGGCAGATCTGGGTCTCAGGAAGTTCTGCCCAGCGCCGGGGAGGAGACCTGGAGCCTGGCATCCAGTAGCTCTTGTCAGAAAGCCTGACGGGAAGCTACGACCCCACGAATGTACAGAGCGTGGCTGGGAGAGGCAGGCCACCCTGTCTTCCTCTCCTGCCTGTGGCATTCCGTGGAAGGGGCTGGCGTCGTTCAGAGAAACCAGCCTCGCCCAGAGGCAGCTCTCCCCCACAAGTCATTTGAAAGTGTTCCCGATTGGAAGCAGGACAGTAAAAAAATGGAATTCAAACCTAGTCAGTCCCTCCCTTTGCCAGGCTTAGCTGCCAGGAGTGTGATGATTTTCATTAATACCATCAGCTTTCCTCAAACTTGATTATAATTACTCTCAAGCCACATTCCCCTACCGGTGTGATGCTGAGTGGAATGTACATTAATCAAATCAGCTGCTGGCATCTGAATGCTGATGGCCTGAACTCACAGCCCGCCGGTGGGAGAGGCCAGAAGGGGGGGCGCGGTGCCGCTCTCCCTGGGGCGGGACATCCATATGGATGGAGGAATGAATGAATGCTAATGCCTTCCTGATGAGCCTCCTTCCCGCAGCCACAGGATCTGTTCCCCTGTGTCACCCACAGCTCCTGGTGGCAGGAATCTTGTTTGCCTTTTCGGCGGAGCCAGAGCCTTGGCTCAGAGAGGTCGAGTGACTTCCTAAAGTTCACACAGCATGTTGGACGGAAGTCAGTTTTAAACCAGAGTCTGGTGGTCTTTCCTAGACATCCTGATTGTTCCCCCAGGACCCGTGGTCACTCTGCCACCTGCCTGACACCTCTAGGCCTCAGTTTACTCATCCATGAGGTGGGGTGAGAGCTCACCTTTGGGGGTGCAGAGTTGTTTTTGCTCCGGGCACTTGGCAATGTCTGCATAAGTGATTTTCCATGGAGACATGCTCGCCCCCTGCAGACTTCCAGCATTTCTCTTCCTTTGCTGAGGGCCAGGCCCTGCAGGTGCTCACAGACAGAGGAGGCCAGCTCCAGCCGCATGCCTTGGGGGCCCTCACGGTTCCAAGCTGGGGACACACCCAGGGCCGTGCGGCTGGGTCTCGGGAACATCACCGTGCGGATGGAGGGGCCTCAGGGGGCTCCCCAGACCCTGCTTGAGCCCAGAGAGCAGGGAGTCACCCAGCACGGGAGCCAAGGCTTCCCGGGTAACCACCCGACCCCAGCACTGGACGAAAATAAATCGGTCAAGTCATGCCCCCAGCCCCGGCCCGGCTGCGCTGGGACTGCCAGGGAGCAGCTGAACCGCACGTGCGTGACGGATGACGGATGACGGGGACGACAGGGACGACAGGGACGACGGGGCCTCCCTGCTTAAGCCGGGGAGGAAAGCAATGCCTTAATATTTACTTTAGGGGAAAGAAACAAAAACATCTGATGCTGCTTGCCAGGAATAATGGCCCAGGCATCCTGTGGGGGCGGGCTTCCTGCCCAGCAGGGCGCACAGGCCTCCGCCCTCCCCATGTCTGGACCTCCAAGCGCAGAAGGCCTGTGCGTAGAGAGGGTGACTGCCCAGCCGCGCCGGCAAGGGAGGAACAGGCCGCTGGTTGGCTCCCCAGAGCCTGGACAGCATTAGGCTGGAGTGGTTGGAGGTGAGGGGAAACGTGGTTCTCCCTGGTAGGGGTCTGACGAGTGCAAAGGGTGCCACTGGGCAGGGTTTGGGTGGGCGCCTTGTCCGCGTGCTTCTCTCTTGTTAACCAGAGTTGCTGGCGACCATGACCTTTGACTCCCCCAACCTGGAACCCGTGGGGCGGGGCGGGTCCTGCCTGGGTGCCGACCGACAGAAGAGAGGCAAAGGCACACAGGAGAACCTCTGGGATGTTCAGGAGGCCGAGGGCTGCTGCAGAGATGAGGACAATCGTCCAGCAGCTGGACTGATGAGTCCCACAGGCCCCCCCGGAAGCAGAGTGGTGTTCTGGAAGACAAGGAAGGACCCCTCGGAAGGCAGGACGGAACGACTCAGAGGCAGAAGTGAACCAAAGACCAGGACCCTGGACCCAGGATCTTGGGATCCAGCGGCATCCAAGAGCAGCTCCCAAGACAGCGAGCGAGGGACGCGGGGAAGAGAAATCAGAGCTGAAGAAATAATGATGGAAGGAGGGTTTCCCTGAGCTGCGGCCAGACATGCTGACAGATCCGATGTGCCCGACACGTGTGCGTGCAGCTGACAATGGAGAAGACCCGCACCTGGGGACACTGGGAGGAGGCCAACAGCAGGAAACAGGGAAAGCGCCCCTGGGGAAGAAGCAGGCCCCGGACGAGGGAACGGGGTCAGGCGTGGATGACGGTTTTCCCCATTAGCCACGGAAGCAGAAGACAATGGAGCCAGGTTCCCAGAGTTCGAAGGAAGAGGCTGTGAACAGAGTCGAAGGCCAAGGATGAAAGCCACACAGAGGCTTCTCCAGACAAGGGCGAGGCGGCGGGCTTGCTCCACCCCTGCACGCGCTCGCACGTCCAGAACGCAAAGACCCACCCTGCTTGCAGTCACCAGAACAAGGAGAAGGCAAGGGGGCACGGGGCGAGGGCGCCGCCAGGCCATGCCGAGCAGCAGGGAGGCCAGAGAGCAGCTCACAAGGAACCCAGCTATCTGTGGAGCCGGGCGCTAGGCAGGCTCTCCACCCAGGGGCGTGTTTTCAAGGGCTGGGATCGCACTTCCCAGTCTGTAGATTCAATCACACTTCATAGTTCCTCGGGGTGTAATATTTACAGAATGCTTAGAGCATAAGCCCTGTTTATGAATTTCCAACTCATAGATGTGGTGTACTGAGAAAACACAGCGATAAATGATTCCACCTAGAACGCAGCTACCTTCCACCTTGACGGGGTGGGGGGCGGTAGGGGGCTGGGGGGAGCAGCCCCGGGTGGGAGAGCAGCAGGCGAAGAGGGAAGGAGTCGGCAAGTAGAGAAGCCGAGATCTACGTCTCTGCTCATGCGCTCAGGGGACCCTCTGCCCGGTGCCTCCCGGAGGCCACAAGCACTGGGACCATAGCCATGGTCAAGAACAAAGCGGTTCTTCCTCATGCAGGAGTCGGACGAGAGACCCAGCCACACAGGAGAGAGACACCAAGAGTGGCCGCAAATGGTTGGGGCCACGGGTGGAAAGATCCAGGAGGGGAGCACCTCGCCCCGTCCACGCAGGGGCCACCCTCTGGGGGAGGAGCCAGCGGGGAAGAGACTTCCTGCCGGGGAACAGCCAGAGCAGGACCAGGCCTAGGGAAATTGAAAGAGGCAGCGGGGCTGGGCTGGAGGTGGGGATCACGGAGAATGGGGAGACCCCAGGGCTAGGCCACGCAGGCTCCGGAGGCCCTGGTGGAGTCCGGACCGGACCCTCGGTGCCGTGGGTTTGTGTTGGGAGCTTTAAGCAGGGGCCAGCCCCGCTCCGAGGAGCTCCCTCTGGCTCTTGGTGAGAGGGACAGATCCAGGCGGCGGAGGGCCATGGGGGGAGGCCATGGGAGGGCTGTGGTCGCCAACCACAGAGCCCGGGAGGCCGGTGCAGAGAACATTCCAGCCGGAGGCGGAGGCGCCCGGAGAGAGAGAGACAAGCGTGGGCGAGCCAAGCCTCACGTTGCAGGCGGGAGCGGCAGATACTGTGTAACACCGATAAGAAAGAAGGGCAAGTGTATTATTTAAAGTTACAAAGAGAAGCGCAGAACTAAAAGCGAGAGCGGAGACCAGCCGTTGGCTCCTGGGAGAGGGTCTGGGCAGGAGGATGGGAGCGGAGGCAGTTTTTACTCTTTCTTTTTACACATTTCCATAAGATTTGCAAACGCATTATACATAACCATGTGCCCATGCAAGTTTTTTAATTGAAAGGAGGGTTTGGGGAGCAACGAGGAAGGAGCCTCGGGGGGAGGGGAGGAGCCCCTCCTTTCAGAGTGAGAAGCCAACTTAATATTAGAGGAGGGGACGGGGTCACCATGGGTGCTGTGCAGAGAAGCTCATCCCTCCGGGGGGTGGCCCCAAGGCCGAGCCTGCGGATTGAGGGGGCGGGGTGGGGTGGGGGGGAGTGGTGAAGGATATGGAAAGGAGCAGAAGGAACAGCAAGTGCAAAGCTCAGAAGCCAGAAGGGATGTATGAGGTCCTCCACGGAGGCAGGAGTGAGGCCGGCGAGGAAGCGGGTGGGCAGGTGGGGGTGGTGGGAGGGCTCACCTAGAGCCCAGGGCTGGAACTCACCCCTGTGCATTGCTTGTGTGATTCGGAATAACGTGACAACAATTCGGCTAAAGCTTGTGGACTCTGTGCACGCCCCACACTGAGCTTTGCACATGATTCTTTCCTTTACTCTTGGCAACAACCCTGCATAATTTTGCCCGTTTTACAGATGAGAAAACTGAGACTCACAGGGTGAACTGGCCCACCCAGAGTCGGAGGGCTGGTCAATGGCAGAGCTGAGATCTGAAGCCAGGCAGGCCAGTGGCCAGCTCTCTGTCACCACCTCTTGTGGGAGGAGAGGACCATCCCCTGAGGATCCCCAAATCATGGTCACCTGTCCAGCGGGCTGTACCGCCAGAGACGAAAGCCCCACTCCTACCAGCAGCCTCCCCGGTCCTGGACGGGCCGCATCCTGGGGCTCCCAAGGAGCTTGAAACTCAATTACATTATAAATGCTTTTAAAAATCATTGGAACGTGGAAGCCTCCTGACTGCGGGAACAGCATCAGGGATCGAGGCAGGATGGCCCGTCGGCTCCTCTGGGGCCGCCTGCTGCTCTTTGAGGAAATAGTTCGGAAGTGCTCACTGAGGCAAAACAAAGTAGCGCCAGCGTACCGGGAAATAATGGATAAACACTGTTTCTCAGGCTGGGCCCGCAGGCACCCCACCGAGCCAGGGCAGCGAGGCACCTGCAGCCTCCCGGAAAGGCAGGGGCTCCTCCCTCTCCAGGAGTGGGAACCCGACTATTTGCCAGCTCCACACACACACACACACACACACACACACACACACACTGTGCTGGCCGAGCCTTGGCGTGGAAATAGCACGAGACGACATCCAACGCCTACGTCTGTGCCCTCTCTCTCTTTGCTGTGTGACCTTCGGCAAGTGACTCAGTCTCCCTGATCGATCTCCTCCACTGTGGGAAGGAGACAACAGGAGAGCTGCATCACAGGGCCTTCGAGCAGGGCACCTCCAAGTAATGGCAGTGAGCCAACATGATGCTGACCCCAGGGCCTCCCACATGCTGTTCTCTCTCCCTAGGATGCTGTTCCCTGCCTTGCCCTGGCTCCCACAGCTCTCAGCTTAAATGTTACCTCCTCATCCGCTGTGTTCCTTGCCTTCCAATTTTTTTTTTTTTTAAGATTCTGTTTATTTTAGAAAGAGAGAGAGAGCATGAGCAGGGGGAGGAGCAGAGAGGGAGGGACAACAAACTCCACGCTGATCGAGGACCCCAACACCGGGCTCCATCCCACGACTCCGAGATCACAACCTGAGCGAAATTCAAGAGTCGGACGCTTAACTGACCGAGCCCCCCCAGGCGCCCCCTTGCCTTCCAATCTACACTGTGAGATTACTGTCCTTTCTCGAGGTGCCCTGTTCTCCGTGGATACGTCCTCTGGCCTGGCCCTGTGGCTAGGGGTGAAGCCCTGGCCCTGCCTGGAGGATGCCACAGTCGCGACAGAGAGCAGAAGCGGAAACCTGGAGCTCGAACACAGTGCCGGGGTCCCACGAGGACAGCCAGCTCCATCCCGCAGATGGGTCACCCCTTGAGGAGAGAGTCTGGTTTGCCCAGAAGCCGAGGTGGGGGTTTTCCAGGTCGGGGGAACAGGCCAGGCATAAGCCCAGAGGGGTCTAACTGTGCAGAGAAGTCAGGGTCGGGGCTGCGGTCTTGTGTGAGTGCAGCTGGTGGAGACTGTCACCGTGGGCCTGCAGACCTGACCCCCAGGAGTCCCCAGAACCAACCCTGCAGCCGAGGGTCCTTGCAGTACTTACAGGTCGTGGCTAGAGGGCGGTACCCAGGGACAAGGGGAGTCTCCGGGCCTCTCCCTCTTGGGGGCCAAATACCACGCTGTCAGTCACCCATGAGGCCTCGGCCTGGACCTTATCAGTCCCAGGGCTTGTTGATGCCTCCAGGTGGATTTGGGGCCTAGAAGCCAGGCTGGCTGGGCTCCCCGCCTCTCGAATGGCATTGCTGTTCTAGGGTCCCGGGCCAGCTGCCTCCCTCTGAGCTTCTGTTGCCTCCGCTGCAAATGGGTCTAATGAGAGCATCTGTTGACTGGGAGACAGCAAGTGTGAAGTCGGGGGTCAGGGTCGGGGTGCTCCGGGGGTGGATGGTGGTGTGCGAGAGAGGAGCACAGCACGTGCAAAGGCTCCGAGCGCTGATGTTTTATCTTGGGGGAGCTGGACAGACAGCCGTGGGGGAAGAGGCTGCAGAGGTACGAGGCTCCAGAAAGGGGGTCGGGCATTATCCGAGGCAGGGACATGCCAAGTGGATCCGCTGGAGAAGGCAATGACCAGAGGGGCTGTCCAGAAAGAAGACACCTACCTAAGGGCAGGGGACGGACTGGAGGGGTCCTAAACTTGGCCACAGAGAGCCAAGGCTCCTCAGAGGAAATGGTGAGGGGCTGCTGCCCCAGAATGACGACAGACAATGCATGTTTATCAGGCATGTGTGAAGGGCCAGGCCCTGTGCTGCTAATAAGTCCGACATGATCACTTCACCATGTCCAGACAAGGTACTCAGGCACAGAGAGGTTAAGTGACTCACAGAAAGTCACACAGCCCCACCGGTCCATGTTCCCAGCGCATCTTCTAACCCCTGAACCACACCTCTGGGATTGCCCACTGAGCTATCAGACCCCAACAGGAAGCGTGTCTTACCCCCAGTGCCCACCGGCGGCACACGTGTCATTACCGCACGGCTTCTAGTGAGCACCCATGTTATTTGCACCGAACTGCATGGTTGGCAAGGCTTCTTCCCCTACATCACATGACAGGACCCATACAATAGCCCTGTCCAGCATTAGCAGTCCTGTTTTTCAGAGGGACTGGCCCCAACTCATGTTGTAGGCAAGGGTGACACCAGGACCCTGCCAGACCTGCCATCCTCCATTACCTATAACCTAATAGTTGCTACCATTCCGCAGCGTCTGCTGTGTGCCAGCCCCTTCCAGGGCCTTCTTTCACTCTGCCATCCGTCCCATGAACCCCATGGTGTGGGCATTCTGGGCTTTGCTGTACAGCGAAGGCCACTGGGAGCTCAGAGAGCCTGAGTCACTTGCCTGAGGTCCCAGAGCTGCCAAGTGGGGATGGGAGCTTGGTTCCATGAGGCTGCGGAGCCCATGCTCTCCCAGCTGCATCTGGCAGAACCGGGACCGTACACGGATGGGTGACGGAACTGGCTTCTTCCCGGCTGGTCCCTCCATCCCATCAGTTCCGCCCACCGTGCTCCCTGATTCGGGATGGCAGGTCCTCCCAGAGCGTGAGTCCGAGAAGGGCTGCGGGGTCCCAGGGAAGCAGCCAGATGACACGCTTGCTCTTCTCCAGAGCGCTAATGAGGAGGCACAAGGAGCCCGAATTGTCTCCGGTCTTTCACCACGGAGGGTCTGCTTTCTCTGCGGACCTCCGCGGAAGCTAATTGGCAGGCGGTGTGGGCGCCGGCGGGGAGCAGCTCGTTTCTCCCGGGCTGGTCCCTGAGAGGTCACACAGCTTGGGACTTGCACTTGCAGCACAGCTTGGCTCTGAGACACACACGTCAAAGCGCTTACTGCCAGAGGGGCAGGAAAGAGATTTCTTACCTCCGAACCGTTACCTAGAAGAGGGGAGAGTTCACTTTTGTGGTCGGTTGGCCTGGGTTAACAGTGTGGATGGGATCCCTAATAGTGGCATTTAGGACTGCGGTGCAGGGGGGACACCTCGGCGCAGCAGGGTCCCTGGTTCTTAGCAGTGGGATATAAGGCAAAAAGATCTCCCGGCCCTGTGCTGCCCAGTCTCTGCCGGGAGAGCCGGTCCACCCCAGACCCCGTCCTCCCCGACTCTGCCAGCTCTCCTTCCGTCCTGCTCCCAGCTCAGGATCCTCTCCATGACTCCCTGGGCCTGATGGCTTTCTGCCCCCAACGCTCTGCTCTGCTCGGGATCAGAACACTCCACAGCAACGGAAAGCTCAGGAGCGCAGGAACGGACTCAGGGAACGGACTCGGGGAACAGACTCGGGGAACGGACTCAGGGAACGGACTCGGGGAACGGACCCAGGGAACGGAGTCAGGGAACGGACCCAGGGAACGGACTCAGGGAACGGACCCAGGGAACGGACTCAGGGAACGGACCCAGGGAACGGACTCAGGGAACGGACCCAGGGAACGGACCCAGGGAACGGAGTCGAGCCCCTTCTCGTCTCTCAGCCTATTTCCTTAGTTCTGCATCTCAGAAGTCCCAGAACCGGCTGGTCCCTCCGGGCTCTCTCTGGGGACTTGAGACCGGGAGCAGCTGAGCGGAGCAAAACAATGTTCTCGATGTGGGAAGTTCCCCTGCATCCCCGTAGCATCGCCGTGCCCTGGTGATAATGGTCACTGTTCTGGAAGGACTCCTCCATATCAGGCTCAGTCAGCCCCTGTCCCCGCCCTCCAGGAATCCCCTCTCATGGTTGGGGAAAGGCACCTGTCCTCCGTGAAGCCGCTGACACTGTGCTTTCCTGGAAGTCTGCCCAGGTCTAGTGGGACGAGAGAGGAGGTCAGGATTGCTTCATGGAGGAGGTGATGTTGGAACCAGAGAAAGCTATTCAGCAGGAAGACAAGTGCCCTGGGAAGAAGGGAGTAGCAGGAATGGGGGCGTGAGGCCAGCCAAGTACAGAGTACCAGCGTCCAACCTGGTGGCAGAAGCCAGGAGACTGTGGCCACCGTTCCAGAGCTAAGGATGTGGCGGCCAAACCCACTGTGGTCAGGGGTTCTGGGGGGCCCGCTCAGCTCTGCCTGCCTCCAAAGCCCTGGGACCTGATGCTTCTGAGCTCCCTCCCATCTCCCAAGAGCCCCGAGAGTCTGGGCTCCGAGAGCGCTGTCTGTCCCTGCAGCACCCGGCTTGGGCTCCCCCAGCTCCGGGCCACTCTGCTAACCCGGAGAACAGGCGTGGGCGACACCCCAAGCGGGCTCCGACCCGGGCCTGCCAAGCACACGTGGTGGCCGCCGCTCCCAGCTAAATGACTCGGCTAGGCCCTTCCTCCCTCTGGGCCTCATCTGCAGGGTGGGGACGGCCAAACGGGACACTCTGGGAAAGCACCCGGCAGGGGTCTGATCAGTAGGGTCGCCACACCTAGGGAAGGGGTCACCCTGCTTCTCGTGTTTCTCTAGTACACACGGCAAGTGGCTTTGGACGTGCCCCCGGTCCCTCAGAGCCCATTGTCCCCCCTCCAGAGTGACCGTACAAGTGCCCCAGTGAAAGGCGGCCTAGGGAAGGAATAGAGAGCTGAGCTCGGTGGAGGGTGGGCACAGAGGACCTGGGGAAGGTGTTTCTCCTGCTTTGGCCTTACCGTCTGGGGGTGGGGTGGGGTGGGGCGGGGGGCAAACGAGATCCCCAAGGAGCCCAGCGGGGAGGAGGTGGGCGGCTGCTGCCTGGGCTGGGCCAAAGCCTCAGAGACCCAGACATGCCCGTTCTTGGCATTGAGCGGCGGCTCCCTCTGCCAAGTGGAAGGGATTAGTGTGGACGGTGAGAGGCCCAGGGCCGCTGTCGAGAGGGCAGCGGGAGAAAAGAATCAATTAACTCATTTGGTGGCTTTTGTTGTACTTTTTCAGGACAGAAAGCGAAAATACCCCACTCGTCTGCTTCTTATATTATGAACCGAAAACATGTAATACATTTAAATTGCCCAAGAGGACCCTTGAGTTTGATTTCAGGGCCCCTCGAGGCTGAGGGAGGGAAGGGGAAGGCGGGAGGGAGACAGAGGGTCTAGAGAGAAAAGGGGACAGATTGGAGATGGGGAGATGGGCGGAGACTGACCCCCGTGGGGAGGGGGCTGAGAGGGAGCAGCCCCTGGGTGGTGGTGGGGGGGGGAACCTGGGCGTGGCCGCACTGGCTGGGGCCTCCTAGGACCCACCTCTTCTCCTGGCCTTGCCAGGTGGGAGCTCGCCCAGGACAGGCCTCCAGAATGTTCTTTGGAAGGGACGAAAGTTGAGGAAGGCAGGCCCCTGAGGCCGCTGGGCTGTCTGCTGCTGGGTGGCCAGGATTTGGGATTGACAGAGGTCTGACCACCTCCAGGCCCGGGGTCTCCTAGGGGAGATGCTCTCCACAGGGGTTGGTCGAACTCTGTCCCCTGGTGAGTGGGAGAGCTGCAGGGGTGCGAGTCCCCCTCTTGGGGAGCCAGTGGGTACCCTCCCATCCATCTCCTCCAATCGGAGCAGCTCCAAGAAAAGATTTCATTTGAAAACCTGCCAGAAGCATGCTCAAAGCTACAGGGCCATGGTCCACCCTCCTGGTTGGCGCCCCCCGCCCTGCCCCCGCCAGCTCCCTCCGGGCTTAGATGAGGTCCTCCCAGTGACGAGTCTTCAAAACAACAACCTGCGTTTCCTGGAGAGTTCACTGGCTCTGTGCTGGGCGCTTCATGCAAATTAACACATGGCCTCCTCCTGATGCCTCCAGGAGACCCCCATGCACAGGTGGGGAAACTGAGGCTCACCGAGGTCTCGAGGCGGAGGAGCAGCAGGGCTGGGATTTGAACGCAGGCTGTCTGGCTCCAGAGCCCCTAGTCTACACAGGAGGCTCCCTGCGGTGGCCCCTTCTGAGGCACAATAAGGACCATAAAAAGGAAAACGGTTCCCTCACAGGACCAGAAGACCGGATGGCCGCTGATTAACGTGTACTCTTCTGGACTGGTGTTTCTATCACTCCTTACAGGTGCAAACATGCATTTTTTTAAAAACATGGGTCAGTCCTTTCCCTCTTGGGCAGCAGACAGTGCTGAAGCCATCCCACCGAAGGAGTTAGCGGAGGGTGGGGGCGGGCGCAAGGCTCTGGCGCCTCAGCCCTGAGGACTAGGGTGTGCTGGGGCCTCTTAGGGTCTCCGTCCTGCTCTTCACTCCTGCAGGGGGAGCAGCTGGGCCTGTCTCTCTTTCTCCACCCTTGGCTTTCCCTTCTCCCTCCCCCACAACCCTTGCTGCTGGTCCCTCACTGCTCCCTTCTCTCCAGCCCTCCCCTGCCAAGGGCTGGCCAACCTCCACACACTGCCCTGCCCCCACCTTCTCCCAGCCCTCCTGGAGGATGGGCCCATTTTATGGATGGATAAACAGAGGCTCCTGGAAGCTAAGGGAAGTGCACAGGACTCGAATACTAGAGACACTCCTTAATCCAGGCCTTTCTGGTCCTCCCCGCCTGGCACGGGGTAAGTACAGGGACCGAAGAGACCAAATGCCTCTCGGATAGGATTCCATTCCGTCAGTGATCTCCCTTCCCGGGTCTTTCTTGAGATCTCGGGAGACAGAGAATATTTAACTTAGAAAAATCACGCCTTTCCCCTTTGGTGTTTTGAACAGCCGATATTTAAATACCTTCATAGCTTCGGGGCATTTGGGCTGTGGATTCTGGAATTTGTGAATTAATGTGAACCGGTGTGTTTGTGAGTGACCTTTAAGCCTCCAGCCGCCTGTTCCCGCAGCTGGACGGGTCATTCTCCAGAGCCCGCGTCCCCAGGCTTAGCTACCAGGGATGATCCAAAAAGAGCGGGACAATTATAATTCCCGTAATGAGATCAGAGGCTCCTGGTTAGTACTTAATTCAGAGCGGGCGTCAGAGGAGCTCAACAGGGCTCTCCGGGAGGAGCTCAGATGCAGGAAGGGCTTCCGGGAGGCCCCGGCTGTTACCGTCTACAGCAGCCAGGCCCGGGGAGGGCAGGGAGTTCGCTCCACAAGTGGCATCCAGGCCAACGATGACACCTGCTTTCCTGCCTTCAGGGTGACTTCTACCCTGTCCCCTGCCTGTTGGGATCTTTTATGGGGTCACCTCCCCCGTGAAGACTTCCCTATCCTCCTCGAGGACATCTAAGTGCTCCCCGGTCTCTGCTCCATTCCTCTCTCTGGACCCTACTTCCCAAGCTGGGAGTGATGCCATTACCTCGGGGCTAACTCCCCCTCTTGACCCCCAACTTGACCTCATCTCAGATATATTTGCAACATCAGGGCTGGGTAGAGTGTGGTCTGGGGAGAGTCAGGCGTGCCGATGTGGAAGAGGAGGCCCCCTTCTCCCTCGACCTTGCAGGGCTCCGAGGACAGCGGCTGGAGTTTGCGCCCTCACACCATCCGCCTGGGGCGGCGCAGACAGCGGCTAGCCGAGGGGCGCGTGCAGAGCCCCTTCCAGAGCTGAGGCGGGGCGGCTGAGGCTCAGCCTCTTGCTCGTCTGCCGCCCCAAGAGGAAACCAGACCCCAGCCTGTGACCATGGACCGACCCAGCATGAATGACAGCTGAACCCAGCGTGGCCCAGCCATATGCAACCGAGACCAGCCGAGGTCTACACCCAAGAGCAAGAAAAATCCCTGCGGGTGACCCGAGCCCCCAAGATGTGGGGACTGTTTGTCACGGAGTGTCGCTGGAGCCAAAGCTGATCCCTCCGACAGACACACACCTGTGCCCAGAGCTGGACAGAGGCGCCCTCCTGCCGAAGGGGCGGAGTTACGGGATGAAATGGCAAAACACTCCACCTGGCAGGGCACCCACAGAGCGGGGTTTACCCCCAGCACATACAGGGGTGGGGAGGGGGGTGACAGAGGCCGGGACCCCTGACCAGGGAGGCTGGAGCCTTGCTCCGGGGCGGAAGGCGGGAGTTTCGTCAAGGCGGCTGGCAGGCACCCTGTGTTTCCAGGACAGCCTCGACTTGAGATACACATCGCACCATTATTAAAGTACACACAGCTGCACCGTTTCGCTGACTCGTCTCTTTCTAGAGCACTTTCTTCTTTGCAAGAGGACTGAGCGGTGGGATGTATGAAGCGGTGTCAGGCACTCAGCCCCCCGCCTGGCGTTTGGGGGCTGGCGAGGGGTGTCGCTGCGGCTACGGCGGGATCGAGGCTCAACCAAGCCTCAACAAGTCAGGCGCCTCGAGGCAACACTCCCCGGGACCCTGTCGGTGGGTCTGGGCACAGCCGCTGCCCCCCCACCCCGGGCACCTCCCAAGCTTCCTGGGTGGCCACGCAGGCTGTGCTGGGTCAGAGGGGACTCTTGGGGACAGACTCACTTCAGAGGCCCCAGAGGAGGCAGCGGTGGGTGGTGGGGAGGAGGCTGGGTGATCCTGCGCAACTTAAGACAGGAACAGAATTAAGCAGATCAGAGAACAAAGATGACATTTCCAGGAGCACCTTAGCGGCTCAGCTCAGCTCGCAAGACAAGATGTGTAGAGCCTCACACTTCCCAGGGCCTCGAGCTTCCCCGGGGCTCTGCTCACCCGCTGGAAGGAGGGGACCCGTGCACCCTGGACCCAAATGTGTCAGCTGGTGAGGCCCTGTGCAGGGCAGAGGTGGGCGCTGGGAGTGAGGAGAGGACACTTCGGAGAGCATGGTGACTCCATCCTGCTCAGATGCGGGTCGTGCTGACGTCAGAGCCCAGCAGCAGGTGTGTGCGTGTGACTCCCACAGACGCTGGGGCACACATACTGTGTGCCAAGTACTGGCCCTTGGGGCCACAGCCTCAAGCACTGAGAGAAGTGGTTGGGAGGTTAGAAGCCTCGACACTCCTGGACTCCCCACCCCCTTACGCTGGGATGTCCTTCCTGCTGAGGTTCCCGCTTAGCCTCCAGCATCCCCACGAGGAAGGCAGGCTCACTGCACCGGTGAGAAGCCTGAGGTTTGGAAGGGTCCAGGGCTTGGCCCACACAGCAGGAGAGTGGGGGCCTCAGTCCCCACGGTGATATCACTGCGTTTCAGGTTCTAGCGACTCAGGCCACAGTGAGGATTGGAAGTCGTACCGAGGCTGGGGGAGGAGGGCTGGGTTGACCAGGCAGGATGGGGCACAGTGGCCCCTGAGCAGCATTCTGGGGGGTCCACGGGAGAAGGTCCCAGCTCCCGGGACTGAGTCTGAGTGACCGTGTGGGTAGAGAGGACGGCGGCGGGTACATGGATGTGGACGTCTGACCCGGAGGGTCCTTGGGGGTTACAGGAAGACATGCTCGGTCTGAGATCTAGCGGCGACCACGTGGTGCCCATAGACTAATCCTGCCCGCAGGCCCACCTTCTCTGCAGCCTCTGCCTGGACCCGACCCTGCGACGGCCCCGGGGCGTCAACTGAACCAGTGCAGCCACAGAACTCCACCAGGGCGGAGGCCGGTACAGCCTCAGGCCGTGAGAACTCGGCCTCATTCATCCCACTCCCCAAGTGCCCAGGTGCCCGGGAAAGGCTTGGACCGCCCTCTCAGGTCTGCCTGTCCCTGGGTGCTCCCAGTCCCTGCCCTCCTCTGATGAACGGGTGACGACGGCCAGCAGACCCCCTTGCCACGCCTGCCTCCCTGCCTCCCCACCCCGGGCGTGGGACGGACACCCTGCCCAGGAGTCGGGCACAGAAATCCACTGAGGCTGAACGTCAGCTTCGCCGGCCCCTCCAAGCCCCAGGGGACAAACACGCAGAGCTCTGGCCCTGGGCCCCTTCCTCTCGACTCTGTCCCACTGGGCCCGGCTCCATGCCCAAGTTGCCCTCACCAAGACTCATTTTTCTTTGTGAACCTTGAAGCACAACACGGAACCGGGGATCTCGAGACCCCCAGGGAAAACCATACATATGCCCCTGGGATTTCTCCCCACCTTTCGAGAGAATTTTCCCCAGACGGTGCTCTTGGGAAGGCCGGCTGCTCGGCTCCCGTCAGAGGCGGGCTTGCCCTCACCCACTCCTGGAGCCCAACGGGGAGGCCTGTCTCCCGAAAGTGGCACCGGCACCTGCCTCCGGAACTTTTCAGCCTGGCTCTTACAGACCCATTAACCCACGGCGGCCTCTAATTATGCCAATAGGAGCTGACATTTTGGCGGTGGCTGAGAATATTCAGAGCCCAAAAGGGCAGGCTGCTCGCCACCAGGCTGGGGCCATGCGGAGGGGAGAGAAGAGGCCTCCCAGCCCCCTCCCCATGTCGGACTCCCTGGAGTTGAGGGCATGGCCCCCGCCCCAGAGCTCCGCCTCCCCAGCCTCGCCTCCCCGGTGTGAAACGTCCCCTTACCTGTGCTGAGGCTTGTTGCTATCCAGCACGCAGAGAGTGACTCTGGGTGTCCCGGGCGCCCGCCACCAGCCCCTTCCTCGGGAGCAGCCCCGGCCAGGCTCTGTGGAGCTCGTCCGGGGTTGGGGTGTATGCGTGCGTGTGCCTGAGGGGGGTGGGAGTGCCTCCGGGCGCCAGGGATCAAATATTCCTGGCTGCCACCTGCTCCCAGCCCATCCCAGGGGCCAGCTGCCCGAGAGGGGGTGCGCTCTGGCCAGGCCGGGCCGCCCTCATCTGCCAGGAGCGTCAGGCGGCAGCTTTCACTCCCCAGGCTCCCGCCGGCTGCTCTCCCAGGCTGAGGCGAGTGGTTTATTTTTAGAGCCCGGCCCTTCCCCAGACGCCAGGATCCCAGCTGAGATTTCCAGCGGCTCAAACGAGCCCATTCCTGGGCTGAGTCCTCGCTTACTGGGAATGTTCTGGAAGAGAGACGGAGCCCCTTAAAGGATGTGATTCTCAGTGTTCTCATCTGAGAAACGTGGGGCTGGACTGGGGGGTCTCCCAGACCCTCCAGCGAGGACGGCCCCTGACTCAGGAGACAGATGGGATCCGGCTTGGACAAGGTGCGTCCCCTCCCTAGGCTGCCTCGGTCTCCTCATCTAGAAGGTGACAGAGAGCAGCGAGCACCCTGCCCCAAGCTGGGCTGGGCTGGGCTGGGAGAATGTGCTGGAAAGAGGATCAACCATAAGTGTCCACTGTGTTCTCCTCAGCTGGACAGAGGTCCCTGTCCGCTGTGGTCACTCTCAGAATCCCCAGGGTGTCCACTCCGTGGTGGATGTACATAGTAGGTGTTCAGTAAATGCGCGTCCTCTGAGATTCACTATGAGTCTCCTAACTAACCTGCAGGGTCACTGGGGGTATCATTTGATAGGCGTCGAGCCTGAGGTCTAGAAGGGCGAGGGGAGGGCCCAGGGCCCCTGTAAGAAGTTGGGAGCCCCAGGGTTCTCTCGGGGTGGCTGGGTTCTTGCTCCCTCATCCTGTCTCCGATCAGACAGACGTCCTCTGGCACATCCCCTTTTCCAGTGTCAGCGAGGCTCACGCTGTCCTGCTACTGTCCCTGCTGCCGTCCCATCCCACCCCCTCTGCTATCCCCCTACTCCCCCTCTCCGTCTCATCTGTTGACCCACCGTGCACCGGGCACTCTGGAAAGGCCATCTTTTTTGCAGACCAGATGGCTGCCGGCGGGCTCTTGGGACACTCTGCCTCCCGCAGCCGCCCGCTGTCCCGAGGGGAGCCCCCCGACCCACCCGGCCTTGCCTCCCGCAGCCGCCCGCTGTCCCGAGGGGAGCCCCCCGACCCACCCGGCCTTGCCTCCCGCAGCCGCCCGCTGTCCCGAGGGGAGCCCCCGACCCACCCGGCCTTGCCTCCCGCAGCCGCCCGCTGTCCCGAGGGGAGCCCCCGACCCACCCGGCCTTGCCTCCCGCAGCCGCCCGCTGTCCCGAGGGGAGCCCCCCGACCCACCCGGCCTTGCCTCCCGCAGCCGCCCGCTGTCCCGAGGGGAGCCCCCGACCCACCCGGCCTTGCCTCCCGCAGCCGCCCGCTGTCCCGAGGGGAGCCCCCGACCCACCCGGCCTTGCCTCCCGCAGCCGCCCGCTGTCAGGCACGGGCTCTGCCGCAGCCGGGAAGGGGAAGGCGCCGGGCCCGCTGTGGACCATCAGGGTTTGCTCCTGCGCTTTGACTCAGCTCCTCGGCAGGGAGGTTGGCTCATCTGTGCAAGTGTTTGCTGAGTGTGCTCAAGCCAACAGCCACTCAACCTTGGCAGGGTCTGGCCTCCATAGAGCGGGGGCCAGGCTGCCCCTCACGGAGCAGACAGAGCCCTTTACTGACTTGCAGACCCAGACGGCTTGCCTGCCTCCCCCTTCGAGGAGCCACTCTTCCTTCCGCAGCCTGCCAGGCCTGTGCCCCCCTCCTCCGTGTGCTGGGGATGGGCTGGCCAGCCTTCCCAGAGGGCCGGGGACTGGGAATTCCTGCCTCCATCTCCCCCATCCCCCAGGGACGGGTTGGCTGGCAGTGCAACCGTAGCTGTGGCGGTTTCTCCTTTCCCTCTGTTCGGGACACTGATGGCAGCCCGCCCCAGGGCCTCCTCCAGCCCCCACGGGCTGCTGAGGGGATCTGGGCTCCCATTCCTTAGCCAGGACCATCCACCCGCCAGGCAGCTGACTTGGGTGCAGCCAGTGGTCCCTTCTAGGAGCCACGCCACCGGGGGAAGCGGGGAGCTCCTGCCCACCCGCACTGCCCTGTGGAACAGCCAGCAGCCCTGCCCCAACCCTTAGAAGCGGGTCTCCCTCGTCCTCTCCAGGCCCAGATTGTTCGGGGCACCTGTCCTGGGGAGTCTGTACTCCGTGTCCTGGGTTTGGCTCACAACAGTCTCGGCTATCAGGGTGGAAACTCCCCCAGAGCAGGAACATCACTCGTGCTGGGCTCCAGGCACCGTAGGTTCCTCTTTGTTGGCCAAATGAACACATCCCCAGAAGGAAGGGTTCGGGGAACTATGGCCGTCCGCGCGACGTCGCACCTTACAGCCATCCCGGCTGTTGTCTGCACGTTGTTCAGTGTCCAGACAACGCTCCGCCGTCCGAGCTGAGTGAACACATTACAACCTGTGACTATGGAAAGACTTCAGTTTTGCCGAAGATACATGGTGATAGTTACAGTTCAGAGGGAAGTCACCCCCCTAGCAGAGCTCGCCATGTGCCACGGTCCCTTGCCTCCTGTGTGTGAATATTCAGCCAGCATGTGGGGGGTCACGAGCAGGTGATCTCAGGCACCGAGAACCAGGAGACGTGACAGCAGAGCAGAGGGGTGACACAGAAAGGACAGGGCACGTGGGGAGTGAAGGGACTCCGCAGGGAGGATATGTCCCCGTTTAGAGAAGAGGGGCCCCTTCAGTGCATCTCCCGGGTCTGCAGCCTGACACGCTGCCAGCCTGATCTGTTTGGCTCGCTCCATGTGCTGGCAGAACCTCCCTCCCCCACTCTCAGGACTCCAGCTGCACCGGGGTCTGTGCTCCGGACTGAGCAGCTGAGAAACCCGGGGGGCGGTGACCCTCCTGGGACCGAGCCCAGAACACCCCCAACCCCACACACGGGTCCTGCCTGCCCCGCGTATGGGCATCTGGTGGGCCACCGCATTTTCCCCCAGGGGACCCCCACCCCACCTGTCCATAGCTCTCCACCCGAGACTAATCCCGGGTTTCAGCCATGGGGTCTCCCTTGCCTGGAGGGCTGGGAAGTGCACCTGCTCCCGGAGGGGAGGGCCTGAGCAGAGAGAAAAGAGACAGTAACCTCTCAGCTGCTGCTGGTCTAATTCTAGCCCCATCTTGTCGCCCTGTCACTCACTGGGAAGTGCGGAGGGGTGGGACAGACAGAAACACAGTGAGACAAGGAGAGAGACATGCAGAGAGACATACAGATGGGAAGGGACGTTTAGGCAGAAAGAGATGGAGACAGGGAAGGAGGATGGGAGACAGGCAGAGAGAGGCACCCGAGAGAGGGGGGACCCAGGAGGGAAGGAAGAGGGGGCAAGGAGCCCCTGAGAAGGACAACTGGCTGGGTGTCCAAGAGGAGAGAGAAAAGGGGCAGAGGGAAGCGATATGGGCTGCCCCCTCCTCCAGGGAGCCCTCCTGGCTCTGAGCTCCCATCCCTCTCCCCCTTTCTGCCTTCTCCCCGAAATGGTATCCAGCCTCCCCTCTGGTCCCTGGCTCTGGCTTGGGGTTGCAAGTCCCTGAAGGAGGAGCTAAGACAGGGAGAGCGAGCTGCTGACCTTGCTGACACACAGGTGGGCAAGCTTCTCCTGAGGATGCTTTCAGACATGAGGCCTGGTGGCCCAGGAGTCTGGAGAGAAGGCCCCCAGCCCTGTGGATGGGATGGGGGCTGAAGGCTCAGCTCTTCTGCGGCAAGCAGCCCGCAGCCAGGAGACCACGGCAGAACACCTGCAGGGCACCTGTGCCCAACGTGGACACCCTGGCCACGATGACCCCACCCTACCCGTCCCCGCACAGATGAGAAAACCGCTCCCTCTGGGGGGTCGGGCTGAGCAAGCAGGACCCTGCCTGTCATGTACATGGCCGTGTGCCAGCTGTGAACGCAGAGCTTGGCACTCACCAAGTGCTCAGGGGCTGTTTGCTGCCAATCAGCCAAATCCGGGGGCGGGGGGCAGGGACAGACAGCCCGGGGTTCTAGAACTCCTTCTCCTGGCTCCCGGCCCACCAGCCCCGAATGGGTGGCTCCTTGCAGTTGTGGAGGGCGTGGCTGGATCCCGCTGCCTTCCTCTGCAGGTGCTTCCTGCTTCCCCCTGGAGCTGGGTGAGCCACGGGCCACTTGGCAAACACGTGGGCCCGGGTTATTCTTTCTTGGGGGTAGGGGGGGGCTGCCCTTTGCTGTTTTCCCTGCAGAGCTGGGCGGGAGGGGGGCTTGGTTGGAGGCTTTCCTACCCTGGGACCTGCTTTGGCGGGTTGCCATGGCCGGGTACTAACAAAGCGCTAAGACTTCTCCGTTCTGGCCACACTGGCTTTCCCCCAGCTCGGCTCAGACCCCTCCTGTTTGCATTTCGCTTTCAGCCCCGTGGAGTCCACTCTCTGCAAGTCTTGGGCGGTCTTGCTCTGAGCGTGTACAGCTCAGCCCTCGGCTGTGGGTTCCTTGGGGGACCCCACGAGGATTTCTGTCCCCCCCCCACACCCCTGCCACCCCGAGTACTGCTCTGAGACCTTGCTCTGTTGGTCCAGGTCACGTCCGCTGCCCTGACCTCTAACAGTGTCTTCCCCATTCATGACAGCCACTGAGTTCTGCTGGGGCCCCAGGTCCCTGTGCTGTGCTCAGGAGGTCACCCCTGGAGGAGTCCTGAGGACCAAGGCCTCCCCTGGTGGGCTCTCCTCTCGAGGGTCAGGGTCTCACACCGCCGGTTGCCCACCGCCTCCCGTATATTGAGCCCAACCTCCCAACTGCTGACCGCAGAAGGGGTAGCCTGCTGCCAGATAGTTCTCTTGGCAAAATGCAGAAGTCCCAAGCAGTTTCATTCCCTCGTTTTGATCATTCTTGGCCTCTGGTTTTACTTCGAACCGTATTCAAATTCCTTATTTGGTCTTCAGGGCTCCGCAGCCCCTACCCCCCTTCCAGATCCCCGCTTCCGCCTCCACCTTCACTAAACCCCAGCCTCAAAGACCTTCCTCTCCTTCTGTCCTTCCGTCCCTCTCCTCCACCAAGCTCTCTGCTGCCTCAGGGACTTTGCACTTGCCCCCCTGCGTGTTCCCACCCCAGATCTGTGTGACTGGCTCCTCTTTGTTATTCCTGGCACAGTTTAAGATTGCCTCGTGGGAGGGAGAACGCTTCCTGGACCAGCTTCTGTAACAAAACGCAACCCCCCACCCACCATGGTTTATTTTCTTTATACCACGGATCACCACCCAAAATTATCATGCTTTGCAACAGGTTTATTGGCTTATTTCTGTTTCCCCAAACAGCATCCTGCCAGGAGTAGGGGCAGGTCCGTCCCCCACCCCCACCGCCCCCAGCAGCCCCAGTACTTGGGTACTTGGCTCTCAAAGAATTTTAATGGACTCCTCCCTATCCTCTGACACCTGCTAGCACCCTTAGGCTCTTGGTAACTATTTCCTGAATGGAGAGTCATTTTCCTTGAAAGAGAAGGTAGGGATCCCTCCAGCACCTCCCACCTTCTGCCTGCCTTTTGCCCTCTGCCCGGTTCCCTCCTACCAACGGCCCCTCCCTCCACCCACTCCTCCCTTTTATTCCACACAGAACTAAGTAAACACCCTTCCCTAGGCCTTAATATCGTGTCCCCACGGTGGGCCTGGGACAGAGAAACCCGGAGCAGGACTGGGGTCCAGGCTTAGAGCTGGAGTCAGAGCCCCAATCCCCAGGGCGTGGGTTATCGAGGGGAAGCCCATGTGGGGCGGGGTGCAGCCTCGAGGAGGGAACTCAAGGGGGGGGGTCCCTGGGGACAGGAAGGAGGTGCCGGGAGGGGAAGCAGGCAGGCCTGGCACTGGTGGGCAGAGGCCACATCTTCAGTCCACAGGGCTCCCTTCCGTGGCTGCTCCTTCTCTGCACAGCTGATCACCAAGGGTTAACAGTAGGCTGCTGTGGGGGTCCTCCCAGCCGCCCCCCCCCAGACCAATTACATAAAAGTCACTGGAGAGTGGCCTCAGTCTTGCTAAAAGTGGCCCAGGTGTGTGGGAGGTGTGCCCGGGGCTGAGACCCGGAATGTGCTGGAGCTTCTGGAGTGTTCTGCAGCCCTCTGCTCTGCTCGCTGGCACCTTCCCCCCTGCCCCCCACCCCAACCAAGAGGCGAGTAGAGGTCCTCCTTGGTACGGACTCAATTAACTGTAAATTCTAAACGGAGAGCAACAGCTTTCTTCCGACTGACAATTCTGCATGTAATTGGTATTGGTTTTTCTCTGTTCCCAGAGGTGGTCAGGAAATAAGAAATCTCACTTGCGGGGCGCCTGGGTGGCTCAGTTGGTTAAGCAGCTGCCTTCGGCTCAGGTCATGATCCCAGTGTCCTGGGATCGAGTCCCACATCGGGCTCCTTGCTCATCAGGGAGCCTGCTTCTCCCTCTGCCTCTGCCTGCCATTCTGTCTGCCTGTGCTTGCTCTCTCTCCCTCTCTCTCTCTGACAAATAAATAAATAAAATCTTTAAAAAAAAAGAAAGAAAGAAAGAAATCTCACTCGCTGTTAAGTCTGATCCTAGCCTGGATCTGGGGTTGGGGGACTCCGAGACTGGCCCCTCACTCCCCCTTCCTGCCCTTCCCTTCCGTGGCTGCTCCTTCTCTGCACAGCTGATCACCAAGGGTTAACAGTAGGCTGCTGTGGGGGTCCTCCCAGCCGCCCCCCCCCAGACCAATTACATAAAAGTCACTGGAGAGTGGCCTCAGTCTTGCTAAAAGTGGCCCAGGTGTGTGGGAGGTGTGCCCGGGGCTGAGACCCGGAATGTGCTGGAGCTTCTGGAGTGTTCTGCAGCCCTCTGCTCTGCTCGCTGGCACCTTCCCCCCTGCCCCCCACCCCAACCAAGAGGCGAGTAGAGGTCCTCCTTGGTACGGACTCAATTAACTGTAAATTCTAAACGGAGAGCAACAGCTTTCTTCCGACTGACAATTCTGCATGTAATTGGTATTGGTTTTTCTCTGTTCCCAGAGGTGGTCAGGAAATAAGAAATCTCACTTGCGGGGCGCCTGGGTGGCTCAGTTGGTTAAGCAGCTGCCTTCGGCTCAGGTCATGATCCCAGTGTCCTGGGATCGAGTCCCACATCGGGCTCCTTGCTCATCAGGGAGCCTGCTTCTCCCTCTGCCTCTGCCTGCCATTCTGTCTGCCTGTGCTTGCTCTCTCTCCCTCTCTCTCTCTGACAAATAAATAAATAAAATCTTTAAAAAAAAAGAAAGAAAGAAAGAAATCTCACTCGCTGTTAAGTCTGATCCTAGCCTGGATCTGGGGTTGGGGGACTCCGAGACTGGCCCCTCACTCCCCCTTCCTGCCCTTCTGTCTTCGGCTCTGGCCCCTAGAGGAGGCCAGGCCCAGGCATCCGGGACTGGCTGACAGAAGCCTTCAAAGTCTGCCCATCCTCAAAGAATAGCAGCATCTCAATGTGTCTCCTAAAAGCCATTTTCTAGAATGTTCTAGAGAGCCAGCTTCTGCAACGACCGCCTCCTGGGCCCTTGTCTGGGAGGAGTGTGAGGCGGTGGGTGATGCCAAGGACGTGGGGGTGTAGACGTCTATGGGTCCTGGGTTTGAGTCCCACCTCTGCTTCAGAAAGCCATGTTCTCTCTGAGCCAGCTTCTTCCCGTCAGGCTGTGAGGACAACAGCAAGGACGTTCATCTCATGGGGCTCGGCGGGGATGATATACTGTTTGTCATGACGCCCAGGTTTGCCAGGGGCCACTGAAAGGCTGTCTGGAGCCACCGGCCACGTCGGCCCATGTGGGCAGCTCACCCAGGACCAGGAAGGGAGCCTGCTCCATGCGGTGGGAAATTTCTGAGGTGTGAGTCAAGCTTTCAATCACACTGCTTCACCCTCTCTCCCCGCCTTGTTCTCCTCATTGGCTGCAGGGAACTTGGGGCTAATTATAGAAGTGGAATAATTAATTACCAGGCCTGCCGACTCCACGGAGTGTAATCTGTGAAAAACGGCACGATGCAGGATGCCTCTCCCTTCCTGAGGGTTCGAGAAGCCCCAGACCCTGACTCCTTCCTGGACAGCCCCTTCCACACCTCCTCCTGAGGTCTTAGCTCCGCGGGTGAAGGCTGGGCTTCAGAGAGGCCAAGGGCATGAGCGTGATCCTGGGGAGGCCATTCTACTTCTCTCAGGCATGTTGTGGGGGTCTCGGGGGGTCCCAGCTTCTCTCCAGCCTGGTCTGCGCTGTGTCTCCCTCTGTTCCGCTGATGCCCTTGAAGACCCGGCCAGCAAACTTCCCACCAGGTCCCTACTGGCCCTCAGGATCCTTCTCAACACAATCCCAGCAGCCTGTTGATCGATTTGGGTTAGGGTCTGCGATGAACGCCAATGCCGTACACGGGGACCCCCTGGGGATCCATCCTTAGAGAAGGCTGGGGCCCTCAGCAGAGGGAGGAGCAGCGTCTCCCCCAGACTCCCCGCCCGCTGCCCAGATTCCTAAGTCGTGCCCTGTCCCCCTTGTCCCCTATGGATCCCACCCGGGCAGTGGCTCGGGTTCTCCCCTGTACACTGGGGGTAACGCTTCCCGCCTTATAGGACTGTTCTGCAGAGCAGAAGAGTAAGGAGATGATGTTGGATGGGTTCTGGGATCCGTCCTGTAACACCGGGGGAATCGGAGGGCCCTCACCATCAATGGAGTGTTTCCAGTTTGTGTTGCTTTAAAAACTCTTAGTGGGGTGGGGGGGTGGGATATAAGTGCTCCTGACCAGAGGGATGCTCGATCATTGAACAACAGCGCCGGGAGTCTTGGAACCAGGCTGCGCAGAAATGCTCATTGAGGCGAGCTGTTCTTTCTGAAATCCGTTCCTGTTCTGTGCCCCCCCCCAGCTCAATGATAGCAGGTAAAAATCACTGAGAACACAAGGCCCTATTCTGGGGCTCCGAGCCTGCACTGGGGGAGGTCCAGCCGGCTCCAGCTGCCCCAGCTGTGGCCACACCCCAGGCATCCTGATGGGTCTGGAGGACCAAAACCCCTTTTCCAAATAAGATTTTTCCAAATCTGCCTCCTGTCCCCAGTGGGGCGCTCCCGACAGGGACCCTGTGATCACTGCCTTGTATCTTTTCCTCCTAACGGAGCTATTTCTCTAGAGGATGATTTTTATTGGTTATATCATATTTTGTCATGTACATGGTCTACCCTTTTCTTAACAAGCCCCTCTAGACGGTGGCTAGGGTTGGTTCCAAGTTTCCACAGGACAGAGATGTTCATAACACGCGGTGCACGGCACCAATGAGGCCCCGGGCTACAGTCCTTGTGATTCATTCCTGGAGAGAGATGCTCAGATGTTTCAGAGCACGAGCCTTGGGTCCTTATCATTGATGTGCGATTTCTTTTTTCTTTCTTTTTTTTTTTTTTAAGATTTTATTTATTTGTCAGAGCACAAGCGGGGGAGCAGCAGGCAAAGGGAGAAGCAGGCTCCCCGCTGAGCAGGGAGCCCGATGCAGGATTCGATCCCAGGACCCTGAGATCATGACCCGAGCCGAAGGCAGACACTTAGCCAACTGAGCCACCCAGGTGCCCCCAACTTGCAATTTCTTATCCCCACTTTAGGGAAGAGGAAAACGACCTCCAGCACGCCTCGTTCAAGGTCACCTAGAAAACCAGCTGCAAGGCAGGACTCTACAACCACTCAGCTACTCTATTCCACCACCCAGAAAAGTCTCGCCACCACTCTTGGCTTGAAGCATTTGTCTCGAGGACTCCTGAAGGCCTGAGAAATCACAGGCAAGCTTAAAAGCCTCCATTTGGTCAGACTTATTCTGGTCTCTGCGCTGATGTGCATTAAGCTGGTTGAAGCCTTGGGGACCTCCCCTTCTGCTGCCGGCAAGGCCAAGGTCCTAGCAAGCCGGGATTTGTATGTATTTATTCCGGTCCTCCAGCTGTGGCAGGTCCCGACGACAGGGCGAACTCATTTTCAGCCGTGACTATGCCTCTCCGCTTCTCTCTAGAGCTTTCTCTCCCAGCCTGAGTGGCTGACCTGCCGTTCGCCAGGCAGTGAATTAATTACGTGCACGCACCACACACTCTGTCAAAGAACACGGAAAAGCAATTTTAGAAAAGAAACTCCTTTTTTTTCTCACTTGGTGGCTTTCATTGTGGGAGAAAAGGACAATCATGAATTACATCAGAGCTATTCTGGGGCACTGGGGTGATGGTGGGAGGGCTGGGAAGAGCCTGGTCACAGCTCTTTGAGCAGGTCCCAGGCCTCAGGGCACTTGCTCTGCTTTTCTCTGGCTTCCAAGAGTCACTTAGCACCCGAAGGTCAAGAGTCAAATGATCCTAGGATACCTGGAAAACCCCGAGGAAAACCTGACAAAATTTCTTTGCTAAAATCTAGGAACCTGGGGCCCCTGAGAGGGGAGGGCCCTTACCAAATTCACACAGCCAGACAGGTACAGGCCTGGGCCTTGGCCCCTCCTCTCCAGGGTGTCCCATAGTCCCCAAGGTTTGGGGAAGGAACAACATCTCATGTTGGGATCTCGGGCAACCAAGATGGGATTCTGCCCAGAAGGCTGGAGTGGAGTGGGCGGGGCCTCTTGGTAGCTGCCTCTAGTCGGCTGAACAGTGGCCCCCCCCAAAGATGTGTCCACAGCCTGACCCCCAGACTCTGTGACTGTGACCTTATTTGGCAAAGGGGTTTTGGCAGATGTGATCAAGTTAGGGATCTCAGGATGAGATCATCCTGGATTATCTGGGTGGGCGCTAAATCCAATGACACATATCGTCAAGAGAGAGAGGAAGGAAGGTCATGGGGCCGCGGGGGGTGGGGGGGCTGGAATGCTGCACAAGCCTGGGAGCGCCCGCAGCCCCCACTGCTGGAGGAGGCAGAACAACCCTCCCTTAGAGCATGGGGAGGGGGCACAACCTGCAGACACCATGGTCTTGGACTTCTGGCCTCTGCACCTGGAGAACCCGTTTCTGTTGCTGTAGGCAGCTAACTCGGTGGCTCTATATTATAGCGGCCACAGGGCACGAAGGGACAAGCCGTGGGCAGAGAGCAAATCTGGCCCTGCCCACCGTGCGGGGGGTCCCTGTGGGGAGCCACGGGGCTGGGGACACCTTCAGAGGTAGCGTGACCTTGGGCAAGAAGCCTGGGCCCCGTCTGTCTGCCCAAGCCGGCAGGTCTGTGGACAGCAGGTTTCCACATGGCCGGAAGGTGGGTCTTGTTACAGGACAACGGGGATGTGAGGCCGACAAGATCACCAGCCCCCAAGCAGGAATCTCCTATACGGCAAAAGAATGAAGACGGAGTGAAAATACCTCTGGCGGGGGCGGGGAGGCAGTGAGAAAAACAGCAACAGCACAATAGGAAAAAGAGTAAAATACTGAACGAGAAAGAAAATACATGTTCAGCTTCATGAGTGATCAGGGAACTGAAAATTAAACCGCACCGCGTCAGTCCTCACTCATCAGCGCGCCTGCAGAGCCTGGAGGCGGCCTGGGGGCACCCGACCGGCTCCGCACCGGCTGGGGGCGCACGCGGGCGCTGCCTCCGGGGAGGTCTATCAGGACCGGGTCTGTGCACCCACCCTTTCCAAACCAGGGGGGTCCTCGTGAGGGCCTCTCAGATAAGACGCTCGGCAGGTGCGCAGAGATCAGCGTGCGTTCCGTCCCAGTGCGCCTCATGGTGAAGAGACAGGGGACCTGTCTAAGGTGCCCCCCGCCCAGGGCTGAGGGGCTGCTCAGCCCAGCCGCACTCGCTCCACAGCCCGAGCGCAGAAATCCTGGATCTGTCTACCTGGCCCGGGAAAGAGGCCCCTGAGGGGTTAGATGGAGACGATCCAGAATGTATGGAGTCTCATTATGTACAAGGGAAAGCATCAGCTCGGTCCGTGCGCGTGGGAGTGAGAACACGTGATGGAAACACGCGTCCCCACCCTCCACAAGGCCTGCTTCACACCTCCCGGTTCCCGCAGCCTCCCACGCCCGCGCTCAGCCGGTGACCTGGCTTCATTCTTCCCCGAGGAGCCAGAAGCCACCGGGTTAGGCTCGTCCTTGCTGCCCACACACGCCTTCTCCATGCACGGCCTGGGGCACCGGATGCCAGCAAGCCCTCCCTGAGTGCCGCACCCCCACTCGGTGCACCCGCACCCCCTTCCTGGGTCTCCATTAACACACACCCACCCCACTTCTGCCACCAGAGGAAATGGGCTGTGGTGTCCGGCCGCTCTTCTGGTGACTATGAGGGACATGTTCTGGAAGGGGCTGTCCCTGACCACTGCCCCCCGCCGTGGTTCTCAGCCCACATGGTGGCCGCCCTGAGTCTCCCCGGACAGTGCTGCCATGGAGGCCCCCAGGCGTCTCCGGGCGTCCCCCCCCACGCTGCACACACGTCTGCACTCTTGCCTGGCTGGGCCTCTCAACGGCTGGGCCGGGCTCCCCCTTGTCCTTTGCCCCTAGGCCCCCGGCTTGCCTGCCTCTCAGCCTCTTCCCTGGCTACCCCCTCTGTCTCCTCTGCTGCTGTCCCCCACCCCATAACCCCAGCCTTCACGCAGCATCTTTGGACATCTCCTCTCTTTGCTGCTCGCTCTCCCTGGGCACCTGGTCCCTCCCGGGGCCCTCTCCCTGTCCCGACTCCTCCAACCGCCCACTGCACACCTCTGCCTGCTCGTTACCTCCTGACCCTAGCCGACAGGTCCTTTATCGCTCTGATAAAGGCGATCTCCTCAGGTGGCTCTGACCCCAGTGGACCTCCAGCGGGTCCATGATGCTCCCTCCATCCTGGCAGCCTCTCCAGCCCCCCAGCACGGATGCAGCAGACCAGCGAAATTCTGGGAGTAGCACTCAGCACCGTTACCATGGCTGGTTGCCATGCCTCCCTCCCTGGGAGGCCTTCAGCAGGTCCCCTCTCATCTCTGGGCCTTGGTTTCCCCATCTGTAAAGTAGGGCTGGACTCCATTGTCCTGGTGCTGAGGCTTTTGACTGTGTCTACACAGAGGCAGGGGTCTGTGGTTGCACGCCCGGGTGTGCGTTCAGACCCACCCAGATACGATCTTGGCTTTGCCGCCTGCCGATGTGTGATCCCAGGGGGCCCCTTCCTCTCTTGGGGGCTGAGATCCGCCCTCCACAGTCTGGGCATCCCAGGCCACGTGGCCGCGCAGCCGTCCTCTGCCCCCTGGGGTATTTGCCGTCTAATGACTCACAGACAGTTCACAGTCAGGCTTGAGTTCCACTCCCAGGCCCCGGTGGGCCAGGGAGGTGGCCTCTGTCAGCCCAGTGTCCCCTCAGCCTCCTGGGAGGGTGGTCAGAGACCCCCGCCCCCCACCACCAAGCTTCTGCTGGTAACTAGTGCAGAATTGAAAGCTGGGGGAGAAGGTTCTCTGTAGGACCGGGGAGCTTTTGAATGCAGAGCCCAGGGGAGCTGCCCAGGCTACAGGGCAAAACACGTGAGCTGAGCTCCAGAAACGGGGCCCATCTGGGGGAGGGGACAGGCAGGACACAGCTGGCAGGACCCAGTGGCCCCCGGACTGCCTCACACAACACTCGGGGACTCCTACCACCTCGGAGGCCAGGGCAGGGGTGGGTGTGCTGGCAGCTTGGGGTTCCCTGTCCGGCGTCCCCCACACTGGGCTTCAGTGAATCCTCCCAGCAGGGGCTCCATTCTCGCTCACTGTCACATGGAGAACGTAGGGCTCAGAGAGTGGCCGAGATGTAACCAGGGTGTGGGACTTGGGGTGCCTGACCCTCCCCCGCCCTCTGTTTTCTGCATCTCACTCCTCACGGTGGGGGGCTGGCTGCACCCCCAGGATCCTGCTCAAGACCCTCTCAGTCGTTCATTCCATCTGCATTTTTGTGCTTTGTTTTTGTTTCTTACCAGTTTTAATTGAAGTGTAATACATACACAAAAAAGTTTACAAATCATTGGGAACCAGCCCCTAAAGCTGGTGAGTGTGCCCCGTGGACCACCCCGAGCTGAAGAAACAGAACACTCTGGGGAGACCTCGTACTCCTTCCAGCAGCCACCTGCTCCCTCCTGTATCCTTGAAGTTCGCCCCGTCCCTGCCGCGCCTGTCTTTGAACTCTACGGAAGGAGAACAACACAGTCTGTGTCAAGTGCGCCCACGTCTTCTCTCAGCCCGGTTCCCCGGGGGCCGCTCGGCTCATGCCCGTGGGCGGAGAGCGTCCTGCATGTGAACAGACCGCGGCTGATGTGTCTGCTGCTGTCCACGGGTATCTGGGGTCGTTTCCAGTTGGCAGCTGCCCAGTGTAGAGCTGTGAACACTTTTGTGCTTTTGAGTGGACGTGTGCACTCATGTCTGTGTGTGTATTTCTTGTGTGTGTATTTACAGAGAAGCAGACTTGCGGGCTATGGGGCAGGTGCCCGGCCAGCTGTGGTAGAGACTGACCAGCAGCTTCTGCGGGGAGGCGGGGGGCTCAGGTGGCTCGTCTCCCTTGCTTTCCCTTTCCTGTTGAATGCCACAGTTGGGCACCTTATCTTGTCGGTTTCTTTTCTTTCTTTCCCTCCTCCCTCTCTCTCTCTCTCTCCTTCTTCCTTCCCTCCCTCCCTCCCTCCCTCCCTCCTTCCTTCCTTCCTTCCTTCTTTCCTTCTTTCTTTTTTCTCTCCCATTTCAATCTGTCCTTTATTAAAGTGCATGGTTCAAGCACTTTCCCCAATTTTCTATCGATCTGTCTCTTGTTTTCTTGCTGGCTTCACCCAACAGGCCTTTAATCCACAGCTGCTCCCTGGCACAGAGCTTGTCCTCAGGGAGTGAGTAGTAGTCTTGTGAGGGAGCAGGACCCCACTTCAGGACTCAGGACTCAGGGCTGGCTTCCAGCCTGACATGGCCCTTTGGTGAGCCTTGGGGGTCTGGAGGTACCCCCTTCCAGACGATTCTCCCCTTCTTAAGCAGGGAGAGATCAGCTGCGCCCTCCAGCCCCGAGAACATCTGTCAGAGGAGTCTTCCCGAATCGTTCAGAATGACACTGTGGTGACTTCCAACTCATTCATTCACTCATTCATTTATTCATCCACTCACTGCGGAACCAGCATGCTCTGATGTTCCTCTGTTCTGGGTTCTGGGCTGGCCCGGTTCCTGTAGCCAAACAGCAATACGGATCAGCACACAGAAGACAATGACCAGCACGACAGTGGGAAGAGCATGGGGCTGCAGAGGCTGCAGAGAACAACTCCTGCTCAGGCAGAGAGGGCTTCCTGGAGGAAGCGAGATTTGGAGAGAGGACTTAAAGGAGGCAAAGAAGAGTTGGAAGAGGCTATCAGGCCACTTGAACAACTTGTATGGACATAAGGACGGTAGGAGGGGCCTGGAGAGGTGGGCAATGGTCAGGTGTTCACAGAAGCAGAAAGTGGGGTAGGGGGAATGGAAGGCAAATGATGGGGGTTGAGACAGGGAGGGAGCCTCGATGACCAACAAGGGAAGCCACATGGTGTCACTGGAAATAGAAACAGGAAAATGAAATCACATGGAGGGAGAAGCAGAAGCATATCCCAGTCCCAGGTCATACAGCCACTGAGGATGAGGATGAAATTTTAACCCTGAGCCTCCTAGCAGCCAAGGCAAAAAGGGAAAGAGGAACAACAGGGGTCTCACTGTCCAGTCTAAGGAAGAAGAGTGCTCTAGTGGGACCTAGAAGGGAAAGAAGATGAACATAATGGCTTTAGTGTTGAAAGCTTCTCCATAGTTTGGCCTAATGGTCTAGAGTCTAGACTCTAGAACCATCTGGATTCTAGAAACATCTAAAAATGAACCTGTTTCTTACTTGCCCCTAGACTATCAAGCTGTGGTGCCTGGGTCTGACCCTGGCCCAGGGCCGGACACTCAGTAGTTGCTCAAGAAAGGTCCTATCTGTTCTTGTCCCCTGTGCAGCCTGGTCCTGTTTTGTTCTCTTTCCAAAAATTAACTTATTCCTAATTGTGGCAAATACGCATAACATAAACATGGATGAGTTTAACCATTTTAAGTGTGCAGTTCAGCGGCACGAAGCACATTTATTGACTGGGCAGCCATCCCTCCCACCATTCTCCAGAACATTCTCATCTTTCCAAATAGAAGCTCTGTCCCCATGAAACACTAACTCCCCATCCCTTCCTACCGTCCCTGGTGGCCACCATCTACTTTCTGTACCCGTGAATTTGATGACTCTAAGGACCTCATAGGAGTGGAATCCTACAGAATCTGTCCTTTCCTGACCGGCTTATTTCCCTGAGCACGATGTCCTCGAGGGCTATCCACTCTGTAGCAGGTGTCAGAATTCCCATCCTTCCTGGGGCCCATAATACCGCATCTCAATTTGTTCTTGGACAAAGATGCTGCTCAGCCATCCCATTATCCGCAAACCCTACTGAGCACCAGGGAACGTTCCAGATGCCATAGCAGCAGAATGGGGACCCTGTAGAAGCAGACCCTGTGCTACCCTGTGAATCAGGGACGAGAGTGGACACCGCCAGAGGGTCGAGTAAGGAGGTGACTTACACAGGAGGGTTGTCAACAGCAGGTGCTCAGGAAGGGTCAGTTACTGGACTTCCTGTGTGCGCCAGCAGGGGATCCGGCCCCCGACTGGCACGTGGCATTGACCGGACGTTTGGTGAATGCCCATGGTCAACTGCACGCCGAGGGGCCCAGTAGAAAGCCAGCCGGAGCCTTCGCTCTTGTCCCTCATTCAACTCCTACCACTTCTGCCGGGGAGGCACTCCAAGCCCCGCTTGCCAGGTGCGGTCACCAGGGCAGGGAGAAGTGGGCTGCTGGTGGTCTGATGTGCAGGCCTGGCTCTTTGGAGTCTTGCTCTTGCCTTCTGACCCTACGTCCCCACCGCAGGGGTAGCCAGGGCTTGTGGGAGCAGAGGTCAGGCACACTGCTGAAGGGGATGAGCTACAAAAAGGGACAATCTCCAGAAGGGGACAAGCTGCAGGGGGGAGTGAGCTGTGGGAGGGGACCACCCCCCACTCACCCACGCACCCAGATTTGCTACCACCCCTTCTATCAATGTTGGGAGATGATATTCAAGGATGTGTTTGTTGGCCCCAGGCTCAGAGCTCCGGGCTTTACTTTCAGAAGTTTCTAGTCCTTACCCAAGCCCTTCATAGATCCTGGGTGGGTGTGGAGAAGGGGCTCCTAGGTCTCAGGCTCCAAGCAGGAGAAGGGGCCTTAAGCCCTCTAGGGTTCAGCAGACACTGAGGCCCCCAAGGGGCACTGGGCATGCCTGGCCAGGGGCAGGGCCTATCCAGGGTTCACCTGGCAGTGTTTGTGAGTGGAAGGGTCTGCGTCCCCTGCTGGGGGAGGGAGACGGTTGTGTGCAGTCCAAGAGCTGGACCTCCTGTCTCGTGTTGCACTGGAGGGAGCGGAGGCCCGGGGAGGGGACCCTGGCTGGGGTGTCACAGAGCATGTGAGAAGCAGAGCTGTGGCCCCCGGTCACAGGTCTGGGGCCTGCCAACCCCAGAGCCCTGGCCCCTCGGGACAGCGCCCTAGTGGAGACGGGAGCTGTGTTCTGGAGGCCCGGCCGGCGGAGACAGATGGGGAAGGAAAGGGAGCCTGGCGTGCCGGCGCGCAGTGGGCTGGCTGCGGCGTCACCTGGGGGCTTGTTAAACTGGAAGTGACAAGCCCGAGTGAGGGAGCAGATGGCAATTTACCCAGCTCCCACAGACAGGAAATTCATCCGGCGAAGGCTGCGTTCTCCTGCTTTCGAGGCTCACACGGCACAGGGGAAAATACGGAAGGAACCACCTGGACTCCTCCACCATGGAGCCTGGGGGCCACGGACCAAATGTGGGGGCAGCAGGGGTCACAGGAGGGGCTGCCCGGGGCAACAGCAAGGAGAGCATCCCGCAGGTTGCTGGGGTCCGGCTGACACTCAACCAGTAGATCGCCTTCCTTCCATCCTCCGGGCTGGGCAGCAGCGTCAGGATTCAGTGGTAATGATTTCGGTGATAATATGCCGGCTGGCGGGTGCTGACCTCTCCAAGCCGTGTCTGGGCTCAGGGATAGAGTGACGGATTCTTCGTGGGGGAGATGGTGGCTCATGGGATCCTCAGGTTCCACCAACCCCGTGTCAGGTGTGAGGAAGGAGTTAAAGCCAGCAGTGTCCCAAGCTCTTCGTCTCCCCGGGAAAGGTCTCCTTGCAGAGCTATGAGCACGACTCCCCTGCGTCGACATCCCAACGGGCACGGCAGGTGGGGTCCGACCCCACAGACCCTGCACCCCGGCCCCCAGTCTCTTGTCTGCCCCCACAGTCCTCTGCACCTGCGCGCTGCCCTTCCACCCACCGAAGTCCCTTCCCCACGGCCCCGCCGGCCCCTCCTCCGTGTCGCTCCCTCCGGGCAGAAGCACCACCTCCTCCGTCTCATTGTCCTCACTGATCCATCCATCTGTCCGTCTCCTGACCTGCCTCTCGGCCCTCCACTCCCTCCACCTGCCGCTCCCGCAGACGTTCCCCGGAGGCAGCGCTCGTCTCCCGTGTGGGCCTGGGACCCCGGGCAAGGGCCCGGCCCAGAGCAGGTGCATAAGAAACACAGCTGAGTGAGCGAGCGAAGGACCTTAAAGGGTACTGGCGTCTGAGCCTGGCTTCCACGATCGCAGTTTTGATGCTGTCGTGCCCGCAGGACACCCGAAGGGGAAGGCCGGGCTGTGCGACGGCTCGGAACGTGGGTGCGAGATCCCAGCTTCACGTTGATTCGCTGCGTGGCCTCAGTGTCCCCATCTGTGCCAAGGGGACAGCCAAGGCGGCAGGCGCTGGGCCCTTCTCTGTGCCAGGCCCAGTTCTAAATCCCAAGCACCTTCCGTCAATCCACACGCGAGCCCGTTACTATGATGACCCCCATTCTTCAGGTCAGAAGCTGAGCCCAGAGGAGTCCTCAGGCTGCCACACGTGACATGATTAGTAAACAAACCTAGAATGTCCACGTGGGGACCCAGCAGGAGCCCGGGACTACGCGGGCTCAGCATGTCCCAGGCTTTCCCACAAAGCACAGAACGGGACCTCCCCTTCCCCCAGGAAGCAGTGGCGAGGGGGGGGGGGCGGTTGTGCCACAACCGGCCCCCTCCCCCGGCCCCTGACAAGCAGCAGATGCCTGGATCCTAGAAGGCCCGTGTTTGGAGGAGGAAATAATGGACACAACAACATCCCCCGTCCACAACCATCCCCCCGGGGCTCTCAGACACTCCCACGGACACAGCCCCCCAGCTTGTGAGGTCAAGTCCTGAGTCTGCGCATACAGACCCCAAGAGCCTGGGCTGAGGGTCCTATGAGATATGCCTTGAAGAAAGCATCCTGAGGTCAAAGCAGATGGGGCACCTACTCCCACGCCTCACTTAGGGGGCCCCAGTGACCATCGGGCACGCACGAGTTCATCGTCTCTCCCCCAGCTGGCACGTGGGCTCCCGAGGCCCAGACTTCGTTGTGATGATGATGGTCTCAGGAGACCATCGTGAAGGACACAGATTCGGGGCTGGCTGAGCCCAGCAGCCAGGGCCTCCCACGCAGTAGGGCCACAGGACTCACTGAACAAAGCCCATCAAGAAGCAGGTCCCTGCTTCCAAATTCACGTGCCCCGGAAGCCACTTCTCAATGAATATGTGTTGAGTCACCATCGGGAAGGGGTTCCGGAAGCACATCTGGAGCCCGAGCCGCTGGCGGGACACAGAGGCCCAGGCAAGAGCCCGCTGGCGGGACACAGAGGCCCAGGCAAGCCCAGCCCTTGTCTGCACCATCTGGAGCCAGGCTGAGCCAAGTCGTCTTTGAAGACACGGACCAGAGCGTGCTGCTTCCCTCAGAAGCTACCCATGGCTCCCCAGCCCCGCCCGGAGAGCCGAGCTCTGCCACCTGTCCTCCCCACCTCCCTGTCACCCAATCAAGCCACTTGTTCTCCCACAGGCCTGCTGGGGCCCAGGTTGGGGTCACAGATCTGGGCTTTGAGGGGTGAAGGGGGCTGGCCAGGAGAGTCCCCTGGGGGCAGAAGGGGTGAGTCTCCAGGAGGAGGGAAGGGCAGAAGCAGTGGCGGGAGGAGCGTCTCTCCTCTCACTGGCTTAGGAGGCACCGTGGGGCAGGCATGGGGTGTCATTCCTGCAGCACCCAGCCCCCCAGCCCAGTCAGGCACCCGGGGGGCCCTGGCAGTGTGACCGGGCCGTGCTAGAATGAATGGACGGAAGAGACGCACACGGCCCAAAGTAGCCCAGGAAGAAGCAGCTGGCCCAGTGCTGGGGTTTCCCGGACCTGGATGCAAATCCCACATCCAGCGGTCACCGTGTAACCTCGCAGGGTTTCTCAGAGCCTCTGTCCCGTCACCTGTGAGATGGGAATGACCGTGCCCACCCAGCCTGCCTCCCTGGGATGTCAGGAGGTTTGGATGACAGACCGGCTGTGACAGCACAGGGCCGAGTGTGGAGCACTGGTCTGTGGGGTCTGCTGCCTAGGCAGCTGACCCGTACCGACTTTGCTTGCCCGATGCCTGTTGAGAGGGGTCATGGGTCTGATACCTGCAGAAAGGTGCACCCCACCTGCTCTGCACGTGGGACCGACAGTCTGGCAGGACTTTCAGGCTCAGGTAGGATCAGCTGGGAGTGGCTGAGCTCCCGGAAACTCTTACAAACAGGTACAGAGCATCTGGCCAGGGTTCCGTTCAGGGAAGCTTTTGGAGAATTCCCTGTCCCCTTTTTGGCCCCCAGAGCTCCGTTGAGACCAGGGTCCCCAAAACCTCAGAAATGTTGGTTCTTGGGGGAGGCAGGGCAAGGCACGCAGGGAGAGGGGACCCCACGACTCCCAGCACTCCAGAATGTGGGCAGCTGGGTGGGCTTGCTTGGAGGACGAGTCAGAGAATTTCTTGAGACCAGATTCCTCCCGCACCTGCTTTACGTATGTCCCCCACCGAGTCTCTGGAGCCCACCCCCAGGGCCCCCAAGTCCCTCCTCCCTGCCCCTCGCTGTGGCAGACTGGCCCAATGGTACAGCCCTGGGTGGTTCCTGGACCCAGCTGCTTCCACGGGGACCCAAGGGGTCAAAGAGTGGGATAGGAGCCGGCCAGCACGGCCGCGGCCCCTGCTCACCGCACTCAGCCCCCCTCCTTCCAGTCCCGGCTTTGGGCGACTGGCAGGGCAAGAAGGCTTGGGGTCCTGGTTTCCACAGCAACCACAGCACACGGAAAGACCAGCTCAGGCTCCGAGGGAGTAGGGGCTGCCCCTTGGGGCCCAGCAGCTGGGCTGTCCTCTTCAAACCCTCCGGGCCTTGGTCCTCCCACCTTCTGCTCCTGTCCACCATTCTGACTCCCGGGACAGTGCTCTGTGGTGGGAGAGGGGGACCAATGCAGGAGGCCGGACTGGCCTCAGTCCCAGCCCCAGGCCCCGAACACGTGGAAACAGGCTCAGGGGATGGATGCACCTGCCTCAGGGTGGGCGGATGCAGCAGATAGAGCCTGAGGCCGAGGTAGGATCTGCCCGGGGGAAGCCGTGCACCGTGAACCATATGGCCAGCCGCCTAGGGCCCCCAGTCTGGTGCCTGAGCCCCCTGCCCTCTGCTTCCACACCCTGAGGTGTGAGGCCATGTGGACGGCGAGTGCAGATGACACTCCCAGAGGGCTGGCTGAAGGAGAAGAAAAGAGACACAGAGGAGACCGTGGATGTGGGGGTCCCCCAATCAAATCTCCTGAACTTCACTGTGTGGGGAGTGGACAGAGCTAGAACGTGAGTGGACGGGGCTCCAGCACGCACGGGCGTGCCCCCTCCTCCAGCCCAGGAGCTCACACTGTGAGTGGGAGAGACTATGTGTGGTGTGGGGGCTGGGAGGACAGAGCCTGCTGGATTCTGCCTTCTTGCTCTTGAATTTGAGAAGGGGAAGCAAAATGAAACAGAGCCGCATGGGAGAGGCGAGTCTGAAGGCGCCCGAAGATGGCCTGGGGCACTTTACCCTCTTCCAGACCCAGACTCCAGCCCAAAGTGCCCCCAAGCCAGCAGCCCCTGTTTCCAGGGCTCCTCGCCTGCCTCCCACAGCCACCCCACACCCCTACCGCACAGAGAAGTAATTTTTCTAATAAACCTTCGGTGTCTCTGACTCGTAGCGTCCTGCAGTGGCCTCCAGGATTTACTGGGATTTCCCCTGACATGGCTGGACGGTTTCTTTTGAGGAACCAGGCGGCTGAGCTGCAGAACGCAATTTATCTGCGAGCAGCGCGTTCCAGCTGTCCAGCCACCCGGCATCTCTTCCCACTCCTGGGACGGGACGAGCCACGCTCAGGTTCTGCTATTGAAACGCTGAGCGGCGCCCGGAGTGGGGAGCCCGCCAGGCAGGCCCAGGCGTAGTCGGAGGCTTCTCTGAGGACGGCCGGGAGGCAGGCAGAAGATGCTTGTGTTCTCCGTACAGAGGGTTTGGGGAAAGCAGTCCTGGAGCAGACCCAAGGAAACAGATCATTTCGCAGGGAGGGGAGAGCCGAAACGTGGCCTGCAGCGTGCGGAACCTCTCCGGGGAGGAGGCTCTGCCTCTCTCTCCTGCAGATGGGCACGGGAGGCCCTTTGTGAAACAGAGGAGGAGCAGAGAGATTAAAATCCTGGCCATGCTGTTAGGTAGTGATGAAGCCTGTGGTCATGTTGGCAGCTGCTTCCTGTTGGGTACTGGGGCCGAAGGTGACGTGGTCCCTGTCCTCCTGGAGCCCAAAGTCTGCTGATGGGAGTGATGTTAGCCCTGTGCTCCCATCACTCTCAGGGACTGCAAAGGAGAGGGACCCAGAGGGTCACCTGTCACAGGGGATTGCTAGGCAGGTGAGATCAGGACAGGCTTCCTGGAGGAAGTGATACTTAAACTGAGATCTGAAGTAGGCTCTGAGGAGAGAGAACATACCCATTCTACTCACACTACTCATCTTTTTTTTTTTTTTTAAGATTTTATTTATTTGACAGAGAGAGATCACAAGTATACAGAGAGGCAGGCAGAGAGAGGTAGGGAAGCAGGCTCCCTGCTGAGCAGAGAGCCCGATGTGGGACTCGATCCCAGGACCCTGAGATCATGACCTGAGCCGAAGGCAGCGGCTTAAACCACTGAGCCACCCAGGCGCCCCTACACTACTCATCTTTTAAGGCCTAGACTACTTCCTCTAGGAAGCCCTCCTTGCCCTCTCCAAGGCTGGGCTACAACACAATAGCTTTGTCTCTCTATCTGGGGGTGGCAGGTGGTATGGGCTGAGGCCAGAGGGTAGCACAGCAGGTGCCAGCTGTGACCCCCTCCTCAACCCCAGGAGAGGATAGAAGAACACCTGTCCGGGCAAGGCCTGCACTTGGAGGAAGCAGGAGAACATGAATTGGCGAGCCACAGCTGTCCCTCCTGGAAAAGGGCTCTCCCCCACCCCCCTAACTCCGCTGATGTCACCTTTGTCCTTGGCGAGTACTCTAACTGCACGGTGTCTATAGACTAGACAGGCAGAGGCTGCAGGGCCGCCGTGTGAAGTGACACTTGCCACAGTCATTCCCACTCCCTCACCTCTAACTCAGCACAAAGGCGGCTTGCGTCACGACACCGCCATGTCGAAGTACAACTCCCCTCCACCGGGGCGTCTAAGAAGGGGCCTATGCGGATGACTCCGTGAGTGTGGTGGCGGGAATGGGGGATTCCCCTGACACCTCTATCAATAAGGGCAGGAACAAATCCCGAGCTCACCAAAGCTCAGAGGGGATGACTGAGAGTCCAGCACTGCCCGTGTGCACAGGCCCACCAGCTGGGGACCTTGGGTCTGGTGCTTTGTGCCTTTGACCTTGGTCTTTTCATCCTCAATGGGGGTGAGGCAACCCTAGCACCTACCTCACAGGGTTGTGGGAACAAAGAAGTCAGAACGAGCGTGTCTGGCACCCTCCCCGCCACAGTGCTCGGCACACAGTGACACTCTATAAATGACGAGCCCTGACCTTCTCGGTGCTCACACTCAGAACGTCGCCGATGTCTGTCACCAACTCCTGTGGTGACCTGAGATGAGCCTCCGAAACCCCGGATGGCAAGAAATGGGTCCGACTGTGGCCTTACAGATGACATATGACAATTTTGTGACTGGGGTGGGGTATCTGCCCTGAAACTTGGAACCAAGAGTTGGGCCAACTCACCCTTCGGGCCCTATCTGCAAACACCTTCAGGCAGAGAATTTAGATGCCGACGACTTCCTCCACGCTTCTCACAAATAAATGCAAACCCCTCGGAGGAGTTCACCTGGAAGCCAACAAGAAAGTAAAACGCCATGAAAAATGAGGGTCTTATGGAGGAAAAGTCACCACAAGGAATCGGGGCACCATGAGCAAGAACCAGCAGACACCGCCCAGGCGGGTCAACCCCCTGGCATCTTCAGACCACAGGATTAGAGGAGGAGAGCAAGCGAGTTTGTTTGATACGAGTCAGGAAACAGAAAAGGAGAAGCCTGGAAATCTCAGTGAGGAACAAGAGCTTCTAAAAATGACTTGA
Organism: Lutra lutra; assembly: GCF_902655055.1. NCBI lineage: Eukaryota > Metazoa > Chordata > Mammalia > Carnivora > Mustelidae > Lutra > Lutra lutra. Next base: position 139,935,562 of record NC_062285.1, read on the forward strand.
GCAGATTTTGAAAAAGAACCAAATGGAATTTCTAGAAATGAATAAAACGGCAATTGTGTAACTTGGTGCAATCTCTCTGGAAAGCAACTTGGCATTATCTAGTAAATGTGAAGATGAGCAGGCCGGGAAATTTCACTTCAACATTTTTTAGAGAATCTCTTGTCCATGTGCACCAGGAGATTGTGCCAGAATGTTTCTGGGAGGACTGTTTGTACGAGCAAAATAAACAGACAACAAAACCAAAAAAAGAAGGAAAGAAAGAACTTCTTGACAGGCAGAGATTGTTCAGTTCTGGGAAGACCTAGCTTGTGAGGTAGTGAGCTCCCCATCACTTGCAGGAGGCTGAGCTGAGATGGTTGACCCCTTGTGTGGAGGCTGTGCTCTGGGGTCTCATTTTGTCCTAAGGTCCTAGGAGCTGCTGGATCACAGGTCCCCCATCTGATTTCTCTCCCAAGACACCAGCTCTCAGCCAGCCACAGGAGTGGCTGTGCTCTGCTGGGCTCAGCAGGACGTTGAATGAACAAATTGATGAATTAATGAATGAACAAACGAATTGAATGAATAAAGCAACAAAGTGACTGCAGTCATCCTACTTCTGTGCAGACGGCCCTGCCGCCGGCGCTGCTGGGAGCCCTGGCCTGCACTCGCGTCTCCCCGGAGATCTGACTCACGCGTTCCCCGGGACGTGGAAGGCATCCAAGTCATGTAGGTGTCTAGCCTTGCAGACAGAGCGGCCTCCCTGGAGAAGGAGAGCTCAGCCACCCTGCTTCCTCTGGTCTCGTGCGCCCTGCCCTCCCCTCTCTGAGCCCACAGCTTGGGGGGACCGTCTGCTCTCCAGAGTGAGTCTCCAGGAACAGGGCGGGGGGCTGCTGCTGGGCTACATGATGGGGGAGAGCAGTTGGAGCTCTCAGAGCCGCGACCCCCTCATTTGTAAAATGGAGAAAAAAACAGCTCCCTAAGAAGGCTGCTGGGGGCGTCGGTGCAATTTTATGGGCAAGAAGGTTCTATGCGAACCCGAAGGCCAGGACGGGGGGAGGGGGTGCCGGTGGGGGGAGGAGGTTTTGGCATGATCACACCCGGCAGCGGGGCAGACACTGTCATCCTGCTTACTTCTCATGCAACCCAATAAGCCCTTGCAGACGAGCTGACTGAGGTGCACAGAGGTGAACCTGGCGGGGGAGGGGAGCCACCCAGGCAGTCACACTGGGTCGCTCCCCAGGTGCTGTCTGTGCAGGAGGCCAAGCCCCTTGTGTTCTGAAGTTTTCCCCTCCAGGAGGCGTGGAGAGGAGCCACAGGCTTCACACAGGATTCCCAAGGAGAGCCCCGAGGTGCTGAGGGCTGTCTGCTGCGTCTTGGGTTTGGGTTCAAATCCCAGCCCGCCGCTGGGCCGCGTCACTCGGGTGGAGCCACAGATGCTTCTGCCCATGTGGGTGGGTGTGATTCCCAGCCCTCAAGTCCCGAACCACGGGACCTGCCTTGCCCAGTGGAACCGAGTGAGCACCCCGCGAGCAAAGGTCTTGAGCGCCTGGGGTTTGCTCCAGGGGACTGCCTGCGAGAACATCGGCCCTGGCAGCCTGGACCGGAGCTGACCCGACCCTGACTGCAGCCTGAAGCTGAGTCGCAGGAGAAGCCGGCCTCGAGCACCCCAGCCACGGCTGACCTGCAGACCCAGGGCGCGAGAACCCGCTCTCACTTGGGTATGCCCCCAGTCTGCTAAACAGGCTGATTCCAGAAAGAGCTGACTGATTCATTCTCTGTGCTCCGGATTCTTCATCTGTAAGACAGAGATGAGGCCGCCCACATCACAGGGCTGCAGAGAGTGAGAGAAAGCAGCTGAGCTGGCCCACTTCCTCTGGTCCCCCGGGGGTTCCCTGTGGGAACAGACCAGTTGACAGCACCCCCCCCCCAGCCGCCACCCCGCCAGGATGTCCTGGGGCAGAGCCGGCCCCATCCCTATCTCATTGCCTGGGGCCCGGCACAGGGCCTGGCGTGGGGAAAGTGCCCAGGAAATGTCTGATACTTTCCTTCCCTGGCTGGCTGAGAAGTGTGACAATGGCCCCAGCAGTCTTGCAAGTCCTTCCGTGGGGTCAGTCCACTCTCAGTGTCCCCGGGCGCTGAGGGATGGTCCTCCCTGTGCACAAAGGCTCAGATGTCGGTGCTCCACGCTTTACATAAGAATTCTGGGAATCCTGATAGGCAGGTGTAACCGTGTTGGCCATGCTCAGGCTTGGAGATGCTGAAGAGGGTGTTGCTTTAGCGAATTAGGGAGTCCTTTAGGTTCCAGACCTGGGGAGTAAGCAAAGATGGGGCTCACGCCCTCTGCGCTGGCCCCCATGTTACCTTTACAAGGGGTTGTCTAGGTCACCAGGGAACATTGGCCAGGGCGGTGCGCAGAGACCACAAGCGAAGGACCAGGAAGGAGCTGATTTTGAAGGGCCCTCTCCCGACAAGGCATGGGGGATGGGTAGAGACAGAGCCTGAGGTTTCGTGGGGACCACCCAGATCCCCCCGCCTTTCACCAGTTTACACACAAGGAAACTAGCGTTGCAGATCACACAGAATGGTGAAAAACTCAGCTTAGCCAGAGACAGACCAGACAGGACACCGGGGTCCACCAGCTTGGACCACCCAGGCTCACCCTCAGGGGAGTCCCTGGAGTCCAGTCTGGCAGCCCGACTGCCAGCTGAGAGGATGAATGAGTCACAGACCCTTCCTTGTACGAGACACAGCCTCCGCATGACCTCTCCCGCGCGGTGGCGAGGGGCGCGAGTGCCTTCCCAGAGCCAGGACGCTCACGCACAGCGGTGATCACCCTATGTCTGGGATCTGGACGCTGTGTGATTCCGGTCCTAGAGCCCCTCTTAGAATTCTAACCATGGACATCGCCACCTAACCCATCCCCAAATCTGAGCACCAAACCAAACTCTTCAGGGCGAATTGGTGTAAAAAAACGTCTTATTCCCCCGGCTCTCGGCTAGTCAAGGTCCATCAAAACAAATGCGTTCCTATGAGACATGTATTATTATCCCCATTTCACTGATAAGGAAACTGAGTCCCAAAGCAGTGACTAACTTGTCCAGAAGCAGAGAGTAGTAAGTGAACGCCGGGACCTGTCCCATTCACTTGCTCAATCATTCATGCATTGAATCATTCATTCAATATTAAGTGAGTGTCTGGTCTGTGCCAGACATAGTGGGACCTGAAGGCCCACGCCCTTGGCCTCTGAGCCAGGCTGCCTCCCAGCCTCTGGGCTGCTTGTTCACACATTCGCTGCGTGCTTGCCCAGCACTTGCTACGAGCCAGAGCCCGGACCAGATCTGCAGGCGCAGAGCCAGGGAGCCCCTGCCCTGCCCTGGAGTTCGCTGAGGCTGCGGAAGGAAGGACATAGCCACGGGGCGTCTGCAGCAGGAGAGCGTGGTGGTGGCCTGGCTGGGGGGAGAAGGCGCTCGGCAGATGTTCCAAGCCCAGAACAGTGACGGAGTCCTCTTTGCCACCCGGGTCATCAGGGCCACCACCCTGGCTTGCAGAGCTCACCCCCTCCCCAGGGAGTCCTGTCCTCACCCAAAGGGTCAGACATGTTCCACAGGAGCTCCAGACCACCCTACCGGAGCTCCACCCCTGCTCTTTAATCTGCTGCCCACAGCCCGTAGCAGAGATGGGGGCTTCTCCGTGCATGTGGGGGTCCCCAGGGGATTGCACGGGCCACGTCCCTACAACCTGAGCCCTGACCCGGTCCCTCCACCTGTCTGTCATCCTGACTTCGGGTCAGATTCCTGGTCCTCCTGCTTCCTGGCTGGATGAGGCCGCTCATGTCCCTGGGCCTCGGTGTTCCTAATCTGTGGAGTGGGGATGCCAACGCCCACCTCGTAGGACTGCGAGCAGCACCTTCTCCTGGCTGTCACATCCATTCACTAGGGTCCCACAAACACTGGTGGCCCCGTGGGGGGCCAGACCCTAAGCAGCAGAGCCAGTGGCAAGGAGCTGACTCAGGAACGATGCTGCTGCATCACCCACTCCTCCCTGCGTGGCTTCCAGGCCTTTTCCAGCTTTGAACATCCTGAATTCTTAACCTTAACCTTAACCGCCCACAACGTGGGGACTGGAGGTGAGGAGTTGGGGTGGGGGCTGCCCTCAGCACTAGGTGCCTCTCTTGTCTTTCCCACACACGACCCTGCCCCGCCCCAAGAAGGGCCCCGGGAAGGGGGAGCCAGTGCATTTGCCATACAAGATTGGATAAATACACCACGTCCTCCAAGCCTGACTTCATGGTAAAGGGTGAGTAACTCAGGCGTCAGCGGGCGTCTCCCAACCCTTAGCACCCGGCTGAAGCGGACCTGATCCCCACCTCCCTTCCTACGGGATGTCTAGCACCCTCCCCACCCCAGCCACCTGGGCTCCCAGGACGTTCTCTTTTCCCCTAAGCTGATCAGAGTCGGGTGTCTGTTATTTGCCATACGGAGTCCGAGGCCGGCACATCTACGCTGACTACCAAAACAGCCGATGGCTTTCTGTCTACCATTGTGCCCAGACACACGTCACCCTGGGAGCTGCTGGCAGCTGTTCCCGCTCATTTGAGGAAAACCCACGGAGAAGAAAACCTACACCTGGAGGAGGAAAGATAAGGAGAGTAACAGAGAAAGATCTGGGGCACTGATGACATTGAGAGCATCCCACGCTAAACCGCACCAGAAGGCTGCTCTCCTGCTGGAAGCGTCAGTCCCGTGACTTCATTTCCCCTGCCGTCCTGTCCTTGTGATGAGCTCCCTCCAAACTTGATGGAAGAGCTGTGGGTTTCCCTGGCACCTTGAACCAGGGGTGGGTGTGGCTCTCTGGGGCGGTGTGGGGGAGGTCATGGTCACCTGGCTTTCAGGACAGAACAGGTGCGTTGACACAGGTGGAGGCAGCATGCAGATGGCAGAAGGACCTGTCTGTTGAAGAACAGATCACTGTCGGGTAGCTCCTAGCACCTGCTTCCCTTCCCCATGCCCCTGTGCCTTTGCATGTCCAGGTGAGCTGGCTCCCCTCCCAACCTAGGGCCAGAGCACCTGATCTGAGCTAAGCCATTCAGGGCAGTCCAATCCCCTGACCTTGAGATTGATTCAGTGTTGGGACTGAGGCTCGTCTGAACAGAATAATACCAAGGTCATTTCCAGGAGTGCTGGCTCAGAAACTCTGTCTCTCTCCAAGGATATGAACGAGGAACCATGGAGCCCCCAGGCTCTTAGGACTGTGAAGGGAGCCAGCTTCAAAATGAATCTGATACCGAGGGGAGTGGGGAAGCAGCAGGAACCTAGGAATGCCATTATGTCACTGGGCAGCTGACCCCAACTTCACCCAAGCCTTTCCGTCTGATGAAGGAATAAGTTCTCTTCACATGAGAAGCCCGTTGGCGGGGGCGGGGGACCCCTGGGTGGCTCAGGCAGTTGGGTATCCGACTCTTGACTTTGGCTCAGGTCACGGTCTCAGGGTCCTGGGATCGGGCCCCGTGCGGGGCTCCTGGCTCAGCACAGAGTCTGCTTATCTCCCTCCTTCGGCTCCTCCCCCCGACTCTCACTCTCTCTGTCTCCTTCTCTCTTTCAAATAAACAAAAATCTTTAAAAATTCAATTTAAAAAGCCCATTTGGGTTGCTTTCCTCTTTCTGTTCTTTGCAAGTGGAAACCTCCTTACTAATACATTATCCACATTCTGAACATAAGCTGAAGCAAAAGTATGGTAAAGGATGAGCCTAAAGGCTGCAGAAAGAGTAAGTGGAGGTGGCCAGTTTTGGATCCAGAAAACATGATGAGAACCTGAGCTCATCGCCACCAATGGCCACCTGCTATCGCCTTTTGTCTTTTAGGAGGTGAGTGCTCCCTGCTTCTGGCTTCCTCTCGACATCCCAGAGGTGGCACCCTCAAACCCCAGGAGCTGTGGCCCGTGTCTCAGCCACGACCGCCTCTGCTAGGCATCTCTGTACGTGCGCGCTCAACCACGCATCCCTGGGGGAACGTGGCTCCAGGGCTTACCATGCACGAGCATTATTTGCAAGCACCTACCAGTCTCTTTGCCTCACGGTCATGAAGACCGCTACCCATCACAACCCGCTTTCTTGATTTATCTTTATGTAAACAGGCTCGCTGAATGCACCCACTTTGCAGGACGCACGAACCGAGGTTCCCTCATTCGCTGCGTTAGAAGTCAAGTCTAGACGGCCAGGCTGGCACTTTCAACTCACTCACCAGCGAGTGCACTGGAGGGAGAGAGCTGGGATCAAGTCTTGGTTAGGGAACAGCGCTCCCTCAGGGGGAGGACCGTGGCTGGGGGATGCCATGGACATTCTTCATCTAGAGAGATGGAGTGCTCGGGAGGCTGGAGTGTCAGCCTCCATGCTGCTGTTAACGTCCCCCCAAAGACACAGACACGCTTCATTCCAGAGGCCCAGATGGAGCCTATGAACCGCTCGCTCCTGGGAAAATGGGTTTCAGGAGGCCTTCCTGCCCGGAAAACAGGCCAGAGCAAAGCGTGATGGGGAAGGGACAAGGGCTGGTCAAGACCCTACCAGATATTCACGCAGCTGGGTGCCAGCCAGAAGGGAGGGGCGGAGCCTGGGGGCCCCAGGGCAGACCCCCCCATGGGCGGAGCCTCCTGGAACAGCTGGAAATCTGTCCTTGGATTGTCCCGGAGTTTTCCCACCATCTTGTTCCCACGAACCCCCAAAAGCTGGGGAAAACCTGTAGCGAAAATACCAAGCTTCTTTGGCCCACTTGGGGTTATGAACAACAACCCAAAAGATGAAGTTATTAATTTTGATCTGAGGCCACATAGAAATGTTATCATTATGCACTGAGGTTTGGAGCACCGTAAGTTATCATTGTGAAGAAAACCGCTGAAAAGAGGATGTTCACATTTCAATTAAAAATGACAGAATTCACGGGGAAAAATAAAAAGCAAAATGAGCAAAAAAAACCCCAAAACAAAAATCACCTTATCCTTTCCAAAAGGAGAAGCAGAAGGGGCACCTATGAAATGTTCATTGAACTTAACAAACGCTTAGCGAGACCTTACCATGAGCCCAGCGCTGGGTATCCCTCAGTGGGGAAGCATCTGTTTCTGACTTTGAGGAGTTATGTTCTAGGCACACATTGGACTTACAGCCACTGGACCCACAGCCACACCCATATATGAGGCTCGGCAAGGGGTGCCCACAGTTTCCTAGCTGGAAGGGTTTCGGGGACGGCCTTTCGGATCAGACTGACATTTAAGATGGGGACTTCGGGGTTTGCTGGACAAAGCAGATGGTCGCTGCGGGGAGGCGTGTGAATAAACCAGGTGTGCCTGCGCGTGCCTGCGTGTGCACATGTGTGTGTCCTCGGCCCCCGTATGTGTCTGTTCTGTGTGTGTGTCCAGGTGAGTGTGCATATGTCTCCCTGTGTCTGTGTCCTGTGTGTGACTGTGCGCATGCATGTGAACCCCGCGTGTGCCCGGGTGTGCATGGGTGTGTGAGTTGCGCTGAGTTGTGTGAGTTGTGTGTGTGAGCGGGGAACTAAACAGAGTGGCCAGGTGAGCCCCATCCAGCTGACACCTGCGACGTCCTTCCCGCAGTGGTGGTGTCTGTCCTCCTGGGCGCCTCTTTGTCACCCGCTGTCCCCCCGGCCTGCTCCCCTCAAGCCTTACACGGCCGCTGGAGATTTGGGTTTCTGAGGACTCCATGGGCCAGGGAAGGAAGCCGGGGTTCTGACTGCGCCGTAGCCTTACATTTGGACGTTGGCCTTGAGATGTGGTTCTCTTAGCAACCACCTTCCAAGCTGGGCCACCTCCCTGCCTGGGGTTATCTGTGGGCCCCGGGGCGGCCCCCGTGATGGGCTTTCCAGGGCTTTCTGGGGGGTCCTGGGTCACCGCTGTTGGCTCAGCGAGGAGCACGGCGTGGGGCATCCGGAGGGCCCGAGCATCCCTCCCAGCCGCAGCTCTCACTCCCACCCGCTTCCCAGAAGCCCTCACCGGCTGCCGCAAGCCTGCCAAGCACTTGGTTCGCTCAGCTTCAGGCAGAAGGAGCCCCTCAGACGAAGCTGCTCCTTCTTCCCGCCGGCTTACCAGGGGTTTATGGTCGCCATGGGGAGCAGACCTCACGTTCTCACGTCCAGATGTCCAGGTGTTTGTGCACCGAACACCCACAGGCTCCAGCTCCGCCAGATCCCAGGCGGACAGGTCAGCTCTGCTCCCACAGGTCCACGGGGCCTGAGCTCCTGCAGGTGCCCCAAACCACACCCCGCCGTGTTGCCTCTCCTCTCTCTGGTGCTTGCCCTCTGACCTGGCCTTCCTCTGCACACACGGCTTCCATGCCTGGGAAGACGGTCCTGGAAACCAGGGAAAATGAGAGCCTGATGGGCCAGCTGGGGTCATGCCCACCCCTGAAATTATCTCTGGGGGCCAGCTGTCGGCAGGATTAGCGAGCTCATCACTCACAATCCTCCCAGGAGCACCACTGCGTCAGCCTGTCCCTGCTCCCTCTAGATGCCTCCCCGAGTCCCTTCTCAGATTTTGTAAGTGGGCTTGCTCTCAGCCTGCTGTCCCAACTGCCTTCTGCTCATGCCTCCATCCCCGGCACCTGGAACTCCAAACCAACCCCCACCTTCCTTCCCAGCCCCACCCCCCTGCCCCTCTGTGCTGGTGTCCGCCCATCTTCACCCTGCATATCCTCCCAGGTCCAGTTCATACCTCACCTCCTCCAGGAAACCTTCCCCAGCGCCCACCTGAAATTCTTGCTTTACCCAAGTCTTATTCCTCTGATCGTCCCTCCACCATCCCCACGTGCTCTGAGGTTTGAGTATGCAGCAGGAGACCCACTGCCCAGAGGTCCGGATGCTCAAGGGGAGACCTCATTCCCCATCTGGCCCCGGACTGGCCTTGAGTTTGCTCATCCATTTTGTGCCACCTTTCTGTCCATGTGATCCCGGAGAGAGCATGTGAGAGAACCAAAGGTGCCCCGGGCTGGGTGGGAGGCACCCCGGAGGCTGCTCGGAGAATGTGGTCACCCGCAGAACAGTCTCTGTCCTCACGGAGCTGACATTCTAGTTTAGAAAGATGGGGAGTAAATCATAAATAAATAGATGTGTAAGAGGCAGATGGCGCTAAGGGCGATGGAGACGAGCAAGGCAGGGGAAGGGCTGGCGAGCATGTGTCCCCAGCGATCTGTCTGCCTGTCTTCCCATGCATCTGTCAACAGCTTACCACGTGCCGTGCCCAGCCTGGGGGCTGGTGCTGGTACTTAGACATGCCCTCGAGGAGCTCACATGCTGGTGGGAGATGTGTGCATGGACGGGATTCACTCTAGCACACTTGGCCAAGCTCTTCGACTCCCCTGGATCAAGAAGAATGCCACGAATGGAAGCGAACAGCAGACCGTTCTGACCCCAGAAGCCGGGCCTCCCAGAGAACAAGCTGGGTGGGGCTCCTGGGGGGTGACTAGGAGCTCACTCTCAAGGCCAGGGGAAAGGCATTGGAGAAAGACGGAAGAGAAAAGCCCCGAAGCCTGGGAGAATGTGAATTGCTCAGGTCATGGGCATCGCGTGAAATGCCTGCAGGGCTGGCTTAGACCGGGATGGGGAGGCAGGCGGGAGCCAGATCATAAAGGGTCTTGTGGCCCACAACAAGGAGGTTGGGCTTCATAGACAGGGAGCGGGGGAGGCCCTGAGGGTTTAAGTCAAGGAGTGTGCAGACCTTAGAATACCATCCCTCAGCATGCTGAGCAAGGTGGCGTGGGGGCAGGGTGGGGCGTCAGGGGCCTGCAGTGGGCCAGGCAGGACCCCACGGCAGCCTAGGCTAAGGCAGTGTCGGAGAGGTGGAGGAGAGGGAGAGAGAAGAGCTGCAGAAGGAGGGAGTTTTGGAAGGAGCCCAGACCAGTGGCTGAGATGGAGAGCAAAGGGAGAAGAAGAGGTCAGAGGATAGAGGCTGAATTCCGGCCGGTGGTTACAGAGAGTGAGGCTCCTCTCATTAATCCAGGAGGAGACGCCAGGAGTGGCAAAAAAAATAGACGACCCATGGCTTCTGCATAGTCTTCTTCCCCAAACTCTTCGTCCATCTACCTCTGCTCTCTGACCTGCCCCTCTCGAAGGCCCATACCCGGCCTTTTTCTGGGCCTTCTTCCCTCATCCCTGGGAGGCCAAACTCATTGCTGTTGAGCCCAGACTGCCAGCTGTCTCACCCGGACTTCAGACAGGTGGGACATCCTGCTGTACCAGTTAGCACTGCCTGACATGGAGCCCTGAGCCCAACTAAGCAAGCTTGTTTTGTCTCTTGGAAACGTCTAGAGTTTAGGTTCAGCTGATTCAGTCCAGCAATGTCATCAATGCTCAGGATCCTACTGTCCTTCTGTTCAGTCCTCCTCAGCCTGTGACTATGATCCTCATCGTCACAAAATGGCTGCTGGGATCAAGACATTACCTCTGCATTCCAGCTGGAAGGAAGCACACAAAAGTTAAAAAACAAAATAAAAAAAAAACAGGAAATTCAGCAAATTCTGATACTTTCACAAAACTTTCCCAGAAGCATGCCGCTCACACCTTTTTAGCCAGAATGGTGTCCCCAGGTCACCTCTGCCTGACTGCAAGGGAGACTGGGAGAGCAGCAGCTTTAAATGGGCTACCGTGGCTCTAACCAGAGGTGGCTGTTGGTTAAGCAACCAGCAGCGTCTACCAGCACCTCTAAGGTTTTACTCTGTGTTTGCTTACCTCAAAGGTGGGGAGCTTATTCTCTCCCGGGGCGGGGGGGGCGGGGGCAGATAGCAGCCAGGACACCAGAGAAGAGGCAGCAGAAGCCCAGGCTTGGGCCACTCAGTGTCTGGTTATTCTACGGACCCATCAGTGCTCTCCGAGTCTTATCAAGAGTGCCCGATGCCAATCATCAAACCAGACACGTTCATTTCGCACAACACGTCCGGGTAACAATGGTTCCTTAACCATAACCGTAGGGATTGTCTCTGAGACAAATCACCTTCAGGACCACACAACAGCTTCCCTGTTATCTCTGTGTAACCGGCCTCCACGGGGTGATAAACGGCCAGGATTGAAACATTGCTTCTGCAAATTGAACTCTGTGGAGCTGAAGGACTACCATTCTGTTAATTATATTCCAAAAATTTTCCATTTATCTCTGGCCTACCGCTCCTGTTCCCTGCTGTATGCATTTGCATGCGTTTGTGAATGCACAGTGCCGGCCCAGCCCGCACAGCCGCTGGGACCCCTGCTCATCCTCCCTGAGAGCAGCCGTAAGCAGTGCGCAGGAAGGCTGGCTTCGCCCAGGTGCAAATGCTCTGCTTTAGATACCCCGGGCTTGAATGCTGGAGGCTCCAACCCGGGGACACAGCTCAAAGGCAAGGGGCCTGATCTGGCCTCAGAGCCAATTACCATATTATGCTAATCCCGGCCTGAACATATTACATGCATAACGGCTGGTCTATTTTTAAAGCCACCAAAGGGACCAGTTGGAGCCTGAAGTTCTCCAGCCTCAGCACGTTCTTTGATTCAGAACTATTCCTAGAGAAGGGACCTCTTTGGAAGGATGGGAGTCAGGGCTGGAAAAAGGCCTGTAGGGGGCCATATGCCCACCCCCACCCTGGGGGCCTGGGGCATGCAGTTGGTGCGGGGCAGTGAGGAGGGTCCCAGCAGTCAGGGGCCGTAGCAAACACCTTCAGCTCAGCACCGATGGGCAGCCAGGCTCCTCTCTCTCCAGGCCTTGGGGGCAGACAGAAAACTCTCCAAGATGCTCAGAGAGCTTGCAGTGGGAGGTGACGTCCATTCTGTATTTGCATGGGAATGTGTATGACCGGTCATCACAGCATAGTCGCCATCGTCAGAAAAAGAAAATAACCCAAATGGGCATCCACCTATAAACAAACAGAATGTTCTGACACGTGCTGGCACACAGATGACCCTGGTAACCATTACTAATGAGAGAAGCCACGAGAGACCATCTACCATATGATTCCATCTGTAGGAGCTGCTTGAGACAGGCAGATTGGTAGACATGGAACGTGGAATAGTAGTTTCCTTGTGGTGAGTGGATTAGAAGGTCATAGTGAAAGGGTGTGAGGTTGGCGCACCTGGGTGGCTCAGTGGGTTAAGCCTCTGCCTTTGGCTCAGGTCATGATCCCAGGGTCCTGGGATAGAGCCCTTCATCGGGCTCTCTGCTCAGTGGGGAGCCTGTTTTCCCCTCTCTCTTTGCCTGCCTCTCTGCCTACTTGTGATCTCTCTCTCTCTCTGTCAAACAAATAAATTTAAAAATCTCGAAAGAAAGAAAGAAAGAGAGAAAGAAAGAGTGAGGTTTCCTTCCTGGAAGGATGACCTGTTCTAAAATGGAACTCAGCGATGGTTGCACACCTTGTGATATGCTAAAAAAAAAAGAAAAAAAACCCCAATGAACTCTTCACCTAGGTAAATTGGAGTATGTCAATCTATATCATACCTGTTACCCCAAAAATTCACCAGCAGAGACAGCAATATCCTGGGGAAATAAACTGATGCCATGGGTCCTCCTAAAAGACACTGGCACGGAGGGATCTAGTAAATGGTGTGGGATGAGAGCATATGGGCCAAAGGACAGAACCAGCCCAAACAGCCCAAATGTTGGATGAATGGATATGCAAAATGTAGTTTTCCTGTACGATGACACAGAGTAGCCATGATCAGATATACCATTTCCAAAAACCATCACCATTCTGTGGCTTGTTTTTTCATTTTCTTGATGGTATCCTTTGAGGTGCAAGTTTTGAATCTCGATGATCTCCCAGTTTCCCTCTTTGTTTCTTGGTTGCCTGTGCTTTTGGGGTCAGAGCCGAGAAACTATTGCTGAGCTGAAGGTCATGAAGATTTATCTGTGTGTCTTCTCTTTAGCTCTTATATTGAAATCCCTGATTCATTTGAATCAATTTTTGTTGTTGTTGTTGTTGTAAGGTGTGAGGTAGGGGTCCAGCTTCATTCTTTTGCGTGGGCATATCCAGCTGGGCTGGCGTAGTTCATCAGAGAGATGATTCTTTCCCCGTGTATTGGTCTTGGCACCCTTGCCAAAACCCGATTGACCACCATTGTGAAGCCTCATGTTTGGACTCTCAATACTATTCCCTTAATCCACATGCCCATACTTAGGCCAAAACCACACTGTCTTTGATCACTATAGTTTTGTGATATATTTTGAAATCAAGCCCTCTGACTTTTGTCTCCATTTCCAAAATTTTTTGGATATCAGGGCTCCCTGAACGTGCATACAAATTTTGGATCAGACACCAAAGAAGCCAGCCGGGATTCTGATAGGGATTGCCCTGAACCTATAGGTAAGTTTGGGGAGTATTGCCATCTTAATAATATTAATTATTCTGATCCCTGAACACGGGATATGTTTCCATTTATTTAGATGGTCTCTAATTTCCCTCAGCGATGCTTTAGTTTTCAGAGTGTGTGTTTTGCATGTCTTTTGTTAAATATATTTCTAAGTATTTTATTCTTTTTGATGCTATTATAAATGAATTCTTCTTCTCTTTATTTTCAGATTATTCATTGCCAGTATATAGAAATACAACTGATTGTTATATATTGATGGATTTTTATATCCTGAAACCTTCATGAACTAATTTCTTAGTTCTAAAAATTAATTTAACTAATAACTTAGATTAGTTGGCATTGGATTGCTTGGATTTTCTATAGACAAGATCGTGTCATCTGTGAATAGGAATCATTTCATGTCTTCTTTTTCAAGCTGGACAACTCTTTTTCTTGCCTAATTGCCTGGGCCTGTCTCCCCCGGTACAATATTGGATAGAAGTTATGACAGCGGAGATCTTTGTCTTGTTCCTGATCTTCAAGGGGAATCACCCTGTCTTTCACCATTACATATGATGTTAGCCTTGGGTTTCTCATTGATGCTCTTTATCTGGCTGAGAAAGTTCCCTGAAATTGTTTGTTGAGTATTTTTATCGTGAAAAGGTACCACATTTTATCCAAAGCTTTTTCTGCATCTATTAAGGTGATGATGTGGTTTTGGTTTATTATTTTATTGGTATGGCACACTCTATTAATTAATTTCTGGATCGTAAGCCAACCTTGCATTATTGGGAAAAATTTCACTTGGTCACGATGGGTAATCCTTTTTATATGTTATTGGATTTTATTTGCTAATATTTTATTGGGGATTTTTGCTTGCATCTTCTATAAAAGATATATCTTGTGGTATCCTGTCTTGTTTTGGTAATAATAGCTCCAGAATGACTGTGAAGTGTTCCTTCCTCTTTGATCTTTTGAAGAGTTTACAAAGAATTGCCATTAATTCTTTAAATGTTCGATAGAGTTCACCAATAACACCATCTGGATCTCACAGTAAGTTTTCTGGTGGTGAATTTATTATCTTTACATATTTATTCAGATTTTCTTGAGTCGGTTTAGATAGTGTATCTTTCTATATATTTGTCCATTTCTTCTGCTATCTCATTTATTAGCATAGTTCCTGGCATTTAAGTGGCATATTTTAAAATGTTCACTTTGTTTCAGGAATATAGAAATCCAACTAATTTTTGTACACTGACTAAACGGTCCTCTTAGTTCTGATAAGGTACCTATAGCATCTCTCTACATTGCCACCTACATAGTCACATTCCCGATGAATGATGACGAATTTGTTTCGTCATTTCCAATCCCCACGGGTTCAGTCTTTTCGCTGCCTCATCACACTGGCTGGGACCCCTCCAGCCAGCATCGGACTGAAGTGGGTCGAGTGGGCTTTTTGGTTTTGCTGACAATCTTAAAAGGAAAGCTTTCAACATCTCCCCAATAAATACATGTCTTCTATAGATTTAAGGTAATTAAGGCAATTCTTTATATTCCGAGTTGTCCAAAAGTTCCTTTATTTCATGAACGGATATTGAATCCCATCAGATGCTCTGTGTCCATCTATTAAAACGATAGCATTATTTCTCTCCCTTAATCTGTTAATATGGCAAACAACATCAGAGTTCCTACTGTTAAACCTACCTTGCAGTTTGGTTGTGTTTTACCGTTTTTAATATTTTGTTCGGAATTTTTGCATCACATCCATGAGTGAGATGTGCCTGTAACATTTCCTTCCATTGACCTCTTTTTCTCTTTTGTATCAAGGTAAACCGGTCTCACAGAGTGAGCTGGGTGATCTTTCCTCTTTCTCTGCTGGTGCTGGTGTGAAGGAAGCATTCTCGTTCCTTACATGCAAGGTAGAATGAATTCTCTGTTGAAACCATCTGGACCTGGAGTTTTCCTTGTGGGAAGGTTTTTAGTCACAGATTCCATGGTTGTAAGATTGCTTAGATTTTCCTTTTTTTTTTTTTTTTTTTTTTGTGTGTGTGTGTGTGTGCCAATTTTGGAGCATTGTATTTTTCTGGAAATGTATTCATGTTAAATTGCACATTTTTTTCCACAGTCGCCCCTATTTGGTTTCCTACAGCTCGCTGTGACAAGTCATGACAAAGTTGGTGGCTTAACACAAACACAGATTTATTCTCTTATAGCCGGGAAGCCAGAAGACCAGAATGGGTCACACTGGGCTATAAACGATGTGTCAGCAGGGTCATGCTCCCTCTAGAAGCTCTGGGAAGACGCATTCCGAGCCTCTGGTGGCCACCTGTATTCTTCAGCTGCTGGCGACTTCTCTCATCTTCAAAGAGCATCATGGGGGTTCTGCCTGTGCCACCAGTCTTCCCGCTGTCCAATCCCCTTTTATAAGGATGCTCATAATCACAGCTCAGGCCCACCCCATAATTCGGGAGACTCCCCTCATCTCAAGATCCTCGATCCCATCTCCGAAGTCCCTTTGCCATATAAGGCAACAGGTTCCAGAGCGTAGGACCCGATGTCCATGCAGGTCATTATCCAGCCTCTTTCCATCTTTCCGTCTCATAAGATCTGCAATGTCTGCTCTCCCATTACCCATTTCGTATCTGTGCTTTCTCTTTTTTCCGGGCCCATCTCTTCAGAGTTCTCTCCAACAGTCTTGTGTGAACAAGGGTGGGAGGCCAGACCAGGCTGGCTGGGGCAGCAGATGCAAAAGGGAATTGGGAGACAGGACCCAGCCCGAGTGGGCAGGACACCTGCTGCTCAGTTCTGCGCATGTGCACCACCGTCTAACCTGGGTGGATGTCCGCTTCCAGGATAGGCAACCTCAACCCCTGGGCGGTGGAACTTTGACACTGCAGAATTAGAAAAGCATCTTCCCTGGGCCAGTGATAGGGCAGGAGCGACAGCAGTGTGCTGGGCAGATCCTGGGCTCCAGCTCTGTTCTGCCAGCTCAGCCTTCATGTCGGAGATGCTGTAGCCACTCCCAGGGGTGCTGGCATTGGGATCCTCGCAGGGAACACCTGTCTTAAGTGCTTGGGTCTGCCTAGCTCTGTAATGGAGCCGTCATTTTTGGTGGAGGCCTGCATTTTTGCTGGAGGCCAGTCTCTGTTGAAGCAGGCTCAGACAAGTCACCCCTTCTGCTTTATTTTCAAAGGATTAATATCTGTTTTTTTGTGAATTTTCCTGTACTTTTCTATTTCATTCATGTCAGAGCTCATTTTTTTATTATTCCCTCCTCTTTGTTTTGGTTTTATTCTTGCTTTTTTTCTTTTTCTTTCTTAGGTCCTCGAGGTGAATGTTTTGCTCATTAATTCTCAGGCTGGTTAGTTTCTAAAGCATATATGGACAATCCTAACTCTCTCCCTGAGCCTCGCACACCTGCTTTGATCATGTTCCGATGCACTTGCTTTTCTTTCTGTTCAGCTCAAGTATTTTCTAATTTGCATGAAGGGATTTTTCCTTGGCCAGTGGGTTACTTAGATGAGCATTTCTTAATTCATAGCTATCTTTTTGTTACTAATTTATAACTTAATTACCTTGTCCATAGACCATGTGTGAATTTAATCCTATGAAATTTTATTTCATATTTATCCAAAATATGGTCAAGTCTTTAAAAATGTCTCATCTGTATCTGAAAATAACGTGTATTCTGCAACTGGATGCTGTCCTCCTTATGTGTCAATTAGATCAAGTCTATTGCATATTTTAAGTCTTCTGTAACCATGCTGATAGCCTTTCTGCTCATTCTATCAGTTACTGAGCTCTCACACATGATGGAGGTTTTCTGCTGCTCCATGTAATTCTGTCTATATATTGAGGCTATGTGACTAGGTGCATACAAACCTTAAGTTGTCACATTGTTCTGGTGAATATAAACATTATCATTATAAAGTATTTCTATCCTGCAATGATTTTTCCCTTCTTGTTGTCTACTATTCATCAAGTTCTGCGCACTTTCTTTTGGCTAATAATGTTCACTTGACAGATGTTTTTCTTTCCTCTTCCTGTCTACTTTTCTGCATCCTTACGTTTTAGATAGATCTCCTGTAAACAGCATCTTAGGGTTTTGAAAAATCATGCTGACAATCTTTGCCTTTCAACTGGAAATTTTGGCCCATTTAAGTTTAGTTTAATTTCTGATACATCTTGTTTAAATCTATTGTCTCACTATGTGTTTTTATTTGTCTAACTTCTTCTATGCTCTTTTGCTCTTTGGGGTTGATTGAGGTTTTCTTAATTTCTACTTTTGCTTTCTGTCAGTTTGAATATCCTAGTATGGTTTTTGTACACATGTCAATACCTCTCCTTTACTTATTAGAACAAGATGTTAATTGCTACTTTTCCACATTCTCAGACAATGCAAGGGTCCAAGATCTTTTTAACTGTATTTACCACCTTCCCAATTTACATGCTCTGTGTTTGCATGCTATTTCCATACATATGTTAAGTTCTATAAGAATGTATATAGAATCTACAGTCATTTCAATTTTTAAGCAAATTTATTTGAGACGTAACAAAACAAATTTATTCATAACAAAACAAATTTTAATTTGCATGCCATAAATTTCTCCTGTTTAAAGTGTACAAGTCAATGTTTTTAAGATTCTTTACAGAGTTGTGCAACCATGACAATAATCAATTTTAGAACATTTGTATTGTCCCCCAAGGACATCTGGTACCCCTTAGTGGCGACTTCCCATTACTCCCACCATAATTTGAGACAGATACCTTTGTCTTCCTCCAGAGAGAATTTCCTTTACTTCTGCAAGTGCTTGGGGACACCAACATTCTAGATTTACTTTACTTCAATTTCAGATATTGAGATTTTTGACACCATACCGATGACGTGAAGAAAGCTATAGGGCATGGTAAATTTACTCTTTATACCAAGACATACCCCAACCCCAAATGCAGGGTGAGGAATGCTTGTCAGGACCCCTGGCCTTAACCAGCTGCCAAGACCCCAATTCTTGTTCTCCCAGCCCTGTGAGGCTGACCATGCAGCTGGGTCTCTTGCTGTCTTCTTCCACACCACTGATGCTCTTGGTGGGAGAGAAGCCCTAAGTGCAGGATTTCCTTTCCAGATTTCCTTCTTCTCTCAGATTTTACTCACCATCTTGTTACACTTTGGTGCTTCTAGGAAGATGTTTAAAATCTTCCCTCCAGCTGTTTCCCTGTCATTGGTGGGGAGGAGTGTTTCCATGACCTTGTCTACCATTATTTATAGGGCCAGGAAGCCTTATCTTGTCAGATGCGAGCATCGGTTTGAGCTGTGCTGGGTGACAGAGCACGGACCCCTCTCTGCTCTTAGGAACATCTCTTTTCAGAATACAGGGTTGTCTTCTCCTTTCTTGTGCTTCCAAATCACACTGATTACCTGGAGAACTGTCTTCTTTGTCTGGACTAGGGTTGAGGAACAAAAGCCAGAAAGTATTGCTGGCAAATTCCTGTTTTGTGTCAAGTATTAATTCCTCTTCCACTCTACAGCTGCTTGGTGCTCACCTGATGGAAAGAGGAAAAAATACCAAAGAATGTCTTCAATATTCTCCAGCCACATGGATTCAACTTGCACTTAAGGAAAAGTAAAAAATAAAATACTATGACTCTTGAAAACGATGAAGGCAAGATTTTGGAACCATGCTGCTGGTGTTTGAGTCTGGGCTGCACCACTGGCCAGCAGTGGGCTGGGAACCTGACCCTGAACCAAACACTTTGAGTCTCCTCCTCCTTAATCCTCCAGGGAAACATCTGAATTAGGTGCTGTGATGATCCCCCAATTTACAGGTGTGAAGGACGGGCCCAGGTATTACTAATCTTTCAAGACATCATTCCTGCTGCAGAGAGAACAAAAGAGAAGTGGAAAGTGAGATGCTCTGCAACCCAGCGGGGAATAGGGACGTGAGGTCAAGGGCATCCTTCTACAGGGGAGAAGGGATGGTCCTCAAACACATGTTGGCATGTGCAGATGACAGAGAGGCATCCCTTGCTGATGTGGGGCAGGGTGTGCTGGGGGTAGGGGAGGGGAAAAGCGAAGGAAGACTAGGCATTTTCAATGACAGACGCAACCGAGCCTCTCCCAGCACAATGCTCAGACACCTCAAGTCTCACAGAAGATCAGAGGGAGAGAAAAGATGCTTTATTCTCATAAATCAGTGTGGGAGAGCTTAAACTCAATGTTCTTGAGCATTCTGGATGAGTATGGGCCCCTCTAAGGTTCTGAGAAGAGTTGTAGGGAAGAAAGGAGTGAACTTTATTTCACCCTCAATTTCCTGGATCGAAGTACGTGGGAACCCTGTTTCCTTCCTATGTCTCCCTACAGCCTGCACTGTTCTGAATGTGCTGGCAGACAGTGGGTTCTTTCTCACCTATTAGGAAGTGCTGGTGTTGGAGGAAGGAAACGAGAAAAATATAAGCAGAAATCAATGACCGAGAAGCAGAAAAACAATAGAATGTGTTAAATCAGTAGCTGATTCTTTAAAGATAAGTGAGTAGGATAGTCAACCTCCGACCTATCTGATCAGTTAAAAAAAAAAGGAAAATAGATTAATTTAAGAAGAAGGAAAGGGACATAACAGATATGGAGAGAGGTTCTTAAAGCCTAAGAGAACACAATTCACAATTTTATGCCAGTATATTTGAAGATGTCTCTGAAATGGGCAATTTTCTATCAAGGTCTCCAAAATGATGAAAGTAGAAGTAGGTAATCTGGGCTCAAAATGCCATTTATCGTCCCCATTACCTCTTATCAGAAATCGCAGCCAATTAAATTTAACGAGAAAATAATCAGTAGGAGGGTGTCCTCAGCGAGGAGACAGACGTTCGTTCTTATCCGCCCAGGAAATGTTGCTCTAACTGGAAACCCCAGGAGCGCCAATAGGAAGCTACTTGAAATCATGGCTAATTGGGAGTTGCAGGCAGTAGAAAGAGAGAAGCACCCTGATCAGAGAGCAGGAGGTAAAGGAGACTCGGTTAACCCAAGGAGGCCCAAGAAAGGCACCAGTCCCTAGTGAAGGAAATCCAGAACCTGACCATGGAGCAGGGCTAGGACTTGCACACAGGGTACCTGTGAGCCATGACATCATGGAATGTGCCCCTCAAAGCCGGGCATGAAATTCCAGCAGCGACACTGCTTACCTTGTATTTTTCTGCCTTGCTTACATTTCTGTAAATGTACATTTCTCTCTGCTTAAGTAATTATGTGTAAAACAAAAATGAGAGGAACGTATATTATATATTATATTTATATATTATATATTAAATAATATATATATTATTAATTATAATTAATATATATAATATATTATATATATTATATATTATATATATTTTTATATATAATAATTAATATATATATTATATATTAAAATCTTAGAGCTCTTTCTGTAAGTAGGTGGAAAATGCCAGGTTCTTTTGTTGTTTCCTTCATGCTCTATTTTCCACATTTTCGACAGGGAACACATATTATTTTTTAAACATAGAACAAATCAGTAAATGGCTTATGAAAAGTGAAATTCATGACATAAGAAGTGGGTATAAGTAGCCCGCAATTTTTTGTAAAGGGACAGTGATGAGGGATATCTCACTCTGTCAACTATTTAAAAATCAAAAGCTGGGGGCGCCTGGGTGGCTCAGTCGGTTAAGCATCTGACTCTTGATCTTGGCTCAGGTCATGATCTCAAGGTGATGAGTTCAGGCTCCACGGTGGACTCCAGGCTGGGCTTGGAGCCTAATTTAAGAAATTAAAATCAAATCAAAAGCCATATGAATCATGGACATAAAACGTATTTCTCTTCATTGTTTTAAAAAAATCAATTCATGTTTTAGGATGTAGAAAGCAGGAAGAGAACACCACTCCCAACCTAGCAATGAGAAAAAGCAGCATAATCACCAAATCCATTTGACTTGAGCCTTGTGAGAGCTAGGGCCACAAGGAAATGAAGGGAAGTGACTTTGAATTTCCGCCAGCCTTTCTGCAGAGAGACGAGACACAGGGGCGATTGATCCTTTAACAGAGCATGGAGAAAATAGCCATAAAGACAGGTAAGGTGGAAACAGCTAACATTCTCCTAAATTCATAAAGGTCACCCCTGGAGTAGCTTGACTGTTTAGCATAGCCAGGAGCCCCAGACTCAGAGAAGGCCCCTCTCAGTGCCCATGAATGGCAGTGGGACAGCAGCAGGACACCAGGGACAGCGACCCTTTCTCTCCTACTCTACCATGCAGAGCACCTCCCTTCCCCACACCCAGCCATGGAAGACCCACTGGTCGGGGAGGAGAACAAAAGATCTCTTCCATCCAATGACCCTGGAAGAAGAGCAAATTTAACCCAAAGTAAGCAGAAGGAAGGAAAGAATCAAGGCAAGAGCAGAAATCAATGACATGGGGAACAGAAACACGGAGTGAATCAATGAAATTTTTTTAAAAATGGGACTTTGCAAAGATAATGCAATTGACAGACCTCTAATTAGGATGATCAAAAAAAGAAGAAGACACAAACCAGGAATAGCATGCAGCAATAGTATACAGACTTCAAAAAGATAAAAAAGGGATGTTAGGAAGAACTCCATGCAAACAAACTTGCTAACTTCCATGAAGTGGATAAATTCCTTGAAAGACACGCACGACCGAATCTCACTAAAGAAGAAAATCAATGACCAAGTAGTCCAGTTGGCCCACTAAAGCAATGGAACCCATGATCAAAAACCTTTTGACTCTGAAGACAACTTCAGGACCAGATAGTTTCATCTCAGTTTTCTATCTAACAGTTAAGGAAGAAGGAATCCAATCATACACAAATGCTTTCAGAAAACAAAGAGGGAACAGCCCCCTTCCTGTTTAATGAGGTAAGCATCACCCCAATAAGAGAAATTGCAGAAAAGACAAACACAGACCAATATCTTTACTCATAACAAACACAAAAGATACTTTAAAAATATTAGCAAGTTGGGCGTCTGGGTGGCTCAGTGGGTTGGGCCTCTGCCTTCGGCTCGGGTCATGATCTCAGGGTCCTGGGATGGAGCCCCACATCTCTGCTCAGCGGGGAGCCTGTTTCCCCACGCCCCACCTGCCTCTCTGCCTACTTGTGATCTCTCTCTGTCAAATAAATAAATAAAATCTTTAAAAAATATATTAGCAAGTCAGATGCAATATTTTACAAAAAGGATAATTCTCAATTACCCAAAATGTATTTAACTCAAAATAATAGGGTTGGTTTATCATTGGAAATTCACTCAGTTTGATTCACCGTGTTACCAGAAGAAAAGAGAAAAAAAAAAAAAAGATTGTCTAAATCACAGAGAAAGCATTTAACATTTCTTCAACATCCATTCCTAGTTTTAAAAAAAAATAATAAAATTTTTAAAAACTCTTGAAAATTTAAAAAAGTTCCTCTCACAGAGGGAGAGATGGAAATTTCATGAGTCTGATGAAGACCACATATGAGAAACTGTCTGCTTAACATCATCACACATAGTGGTAAAATATCAACCATGTGCCCCCAAAGATCAGCAATCAGGCAAGGTATTTACTCTCATGACCCGTGTATAACACTACTAGAATTCGCCGCAGTGCAAAATGGCCAGAAAGAGAAATCAAACGTGCACAGAATGAAAAGACAGACTGAAACTCTCTTTATTCAGGCAACATGATCACATATGTAGAAAATCCTAAGGAGTTTGGGGAAATGTCTCCAGAACTACTAAATGAATTTAACAGAGTCACAGAAGAAAAGCAAATATAAAACTCAGTTTTGGTCTTATGCATTAACTACAAACAATTGCAAAATGAAATTTTTCAAGAGAGTCCATTTGCAAGACCATCAAGGATCATAAAATCCTTAGGAATACATGTGTAAGGGTCACTGACTAAAAACCACAGAACTACTGGGAAAAAGGAAAGAAGTCCTGAATTAACTGGGAGAGAAACCGCTTCTTGTATCAGACTCAATATTAGTAAAATGTCAGTCTTTAAGTGCTTTCCTCTTCAATTCAATTCCTTGCCAATCATTGTCCCAGCAGGCTTCATTAATAGAAATTGATGAAATGATTCTAAAATGTATATGGAAATGAAAAAGACCTAACATAAATCTATGATGATAGAAATGTTCTACTGAGCACTGTAAATGTGATTATTGTATCTGAGGAACTAAATCTTTCACTTTGCTTTATTTCAATATTTTTTAAAAGATTTTATTCATTTGACACAGAGAGAGAGAGAGAGAGAATGAGAGTGAGCAGAAGCAGGGGAGCAGCAAACAGAAGGAGAAGCAGGCTCCCTGCTGAGCAGGGAGCCCTATGCAGGACTCAGTCCCAGGACTCTGGGATCATGACCTGAGCTGAAGGTACATGCTTAACTGACTGAGCCACCCAGGCGCCCCTAATTTCAATAATTAGGGGTGACACACTGCACAGCACAGACCTGGATTGTCCAAAGCAATCTGGAAAAGCAAGAACAGAATTCATACTCCCTGGGTTCAAAGCTTACTACAAAGTCACAGTAATCAAGATAGCATGGAACAGACAAATAGATTTATGGAATAGAACAAAGAGTCCAGAAGCAGACCAACTATATTTGCCCACTGGATTTAGACAAAGTCACTAAAGCAATCCAATGGAGAAACAAAGTTTTCCAACAGGTGACTCTAAAAACAACTGGATATCCATATGGAAAAAAAACAAATTTCAACCTGATAACATCCACAAAATATTTACTTGAGATGAATCAGAAATCTATGTGTAAAAGTCAGAACTGTATTTTTTTAGATGAAATTGCAGAATATCTTTGGTGCCCTCGGATTGATAAGTCTTTAGAACTGAGGAGGGGAAAACACTAGGGAAATTTCTGGGCGATGATGTTCAGCATCTTGTAAGGGGCTTGGCTGGCAGCTGTGCATGCATAACTCACCAAATACCAAACTTAAGACAGATGGTTTCATTGTGAATTAATCCCCCTCCCACAATTAAAAAAAAAAAAAAAAAGAAAGAACCATAAGCAAACATCAGTATCTTGTTGGTGACATGCATGCCAAAGCTTTTTGAAGTGAAATGTCCTCATATCTTGAACCTACTTTGCTACACATTAAAAGTGAGGTATATTAAGGATGGGTAGATGGATGGATGGATATTCGATAAAGGAAATGTAGCAAAATGTTAATTATAGGGGCACCTGGGTGGCTCAGTGGGTTAAGCCTCTGCCTTCAGCTTAGGTCATGATCTCAGGGTCCTGGGATGGAGCCCCACATTGGGCTCTCTGCTCAGCATGGAACTTACTTCCCCCCACTCTCTCTCTGCCTGCCTCTCTGCCTACTTGTGATATCTTTCTCTCTGTCAAATAGATAAATAAAATCTTTTTAAAAATGTTAATTATAGAACTTAGTTGGTGGATATATGGATGTTTGCTATCCAGTTTTCTTTCCAACTTTTATGTATGTTGGCAATTTTTAAATAATGAGGAAATATTGGGGGGAAAAAAGAAAGTATACTGATGGCTGGCAAAAAAGAAAAAGAAGAAGAAGAAGAAGGAGAAGGAGGAGGAGGAGGAGGAGAAGAAGAAGAAGAAGAAGAAGGAGGAGGAGGAGGAGGAGGAGGAGGAGGAGGAGGAGAAGAAGAAGAAGGAGGAGGAGGAGGAGGAGGAGGAGGAGGAGGAGGAGGAGGAGGAGGAGAAGAAGAAAGAAAGAAAGAAAGAAAGAAAGAAAGAAAGAAAGAAAGAAGCTCAACATCATTAGAAATCAAGGAAATGTAAACTAAAGCCTTTATGAGATGTTATTACAAGCCCACCAGAATGGCTGAAATTAGACAGAAAGGGACATCAACACGAACCCTCATACACACCTAACACCAGCATTAATGGAGCAGCCACTCTGGAAAACAGGTTGCCAGTTTCTTATAAGTGGTACACCTCACCTATGACCCTGCAGTTCAGCCCTAGGTATTTACCCCAGCTAAATGCAAGCACAGGTGCACAAAAAGACTACTGTGGAACTGCTCATAACAACTTGATTCATGTTGGCTCAAACTCAAAATAGCCTAGGTGTCCATGAACATGGTCTACCCGTAGAAGCCCTGCTGAGCAGTAAAGCAAGAATGAACAGCTAACACGCATGCCAACATGCACGAATCTCAGACACATCGTAATGAGCAGAAGGCACCTGAATACAGGAGTACAGGCTCTAGGATTCATGTATATTAAGTGGCAGAACAGCCAAAGCTAATCTATGGACCTAGGAATTGAAACAGCAGCTGTAGGGACAAGGGGCGGCTGCCTGGCAGGAGGCACAAGGAACTCTCTAGAGTCATGGAAATGTTCTAGGTCTCGATTTTGAGGGTGGTTACCAGGGTGATGCACTTGTCAAAACACATCAAAGAAAAAAATACTCGTCAAAGAATGAATTTATGTTCTGTTTATTTCACTCCATGTAAATTATATCTTGATTTTTAAAAAATGAATACTGTATCTATATCTATCTATATAATGATATATATATTATATATCTAGAATATATATATATCACAAGCTAGGGAAGAATAGCTATGAAAGTTACATACCTCCATATAATGACGTATTATGAAATCATTAGCTTATTTTCAAATAATATTTTTAACACCATGGTAAAACGTGCATCATAGTAGGTCAGTTTTATGCAGAACGTTAAATTGTATATTCAGTGTAATCCCAAACCGGAAAAAAATAGCTATTTGCTTGAGTCTAAGATGCTATTGATTTTTTTTTTAATTTTATTTTTTATAAACATATATTTTTATCCCCAGG
The DNA here is from genome assembly GCF_902655055.1 of Lutra lutra. Taxonomy (NCBI): domain Eukaryota; kingdom Metazoa; phylum Chordata; class Mammalia; order Carnivora; family Mustelidae; genus Lutra; species Lutra lutra. The sequence continues at coordinate 139,961,656 of NC_062285.1, forward strand.
GGTACAGGTCTGCGAATCGCCAGGTTTACACACTTCACAGCACTCACCATAGCACATACCCTCCCCAATATCCATAACCCCACCCCCCCTCTCCCAACCCCCCCTCCCCCCATCAACCCTCAGTTTGTTTTGTGAGATTAAGAGTCACTTATGGTTTGTCTCCCTCCCAATCCCATCTTGTTTCATTTACTCTTCTCCTACCCCCTTAACCCCCCATGTTGCATCTCCTCTCCCTCATATCAGGGAGATCATATGATAGTTGTCTTTCTCCGATTGACTTATTTCGCTAAGCATGATACCCTCTAGTTCCATCCACGTCGTCGCAAATGGCAAGATTCCATTTCTTTTGATGGCTGCATATTATTCCATTGTGTATATATACCACATCTTCTTTATCCATTCGTCTGTTGTTTGGACATCTAGGTTCTTTCCATAGTTTGGCTATTGTAGACATTGCTGCTATAAACATTCGGGTGCACGTGCCCCTTCGGATCACTACGTTTGTATCTTTAGGGTAAATACCCAGCAGTGCAATTGCAGGGTCATAGGGTAGTTCTATTTTCAACATTTTGAGGAACCTCCATGCTGTTTTCCAGAGTGGTTGCACCAGCTTGCATTCCCACCAACAGTGTAGGAGGGTTCCCCTTTCTCCGCATCCTCGCCAGATGCTATTGATTTTAAGACTAACACAGATCTTAATAACTTTTCCTCTCTAGGGCCTCAACAAAGTTTGAGTCCAAGTCCCCTTTTACCTCCTTGGCCCTTTGCTAGGTTATCAAGCCCTTGGGGGTCACATCTACCCTCCTTCCCTAATGTGACATACAGGTGGTTTATTGTTCTTCCCTCATGAGGACGGCATCTCTGTCTTACCATTACCTCTTCAGTTCTAGAACAGAGTCTGGCATACAGCAGGTGCCCAGTCCATGTGTGTTATTGTGGTTATTTTTCTGGTCCAGATTCTGAAGTTTCTTCCAAACCACTCCAGGAAGTTGGAATGTTCAGGGTAGCATCCCTTTAACGTGCTGTTTTTCATGGCCTAAAAGCTCCTGTAGGATTGGGAACACCAGTGTTTTCTCTGCTTTCCCTGGTTTGTTATTTTATAGCTTTGTGAGGTTTTTCACGATTTAAGTAAATTATGTGTAACCGGTTTTTTGAGGAGTCGCCTCTCGTCAGGAATGTAAATAGAAACAATTTTATTTCTTCCAAACCCCAATCCAAGTGGGATTTGCTGAACCCCTTCCTGCTAGGTAGGAGGTCCCTTAATGACATCTTGGCCAGACTCCAAGGTTTGCTTGTCATTTGTGTCTGTAGAACAGTCTCTTGGTGTTTAAGACTAAGCTCTGTTTATTTCTAAAGAATGTTCAGCACAAACACAATGGGGCTTGTCCCCTTCCTTCTCCCCAGAGCTGGTTAGAGCTTTTGGGGAGTGGGGGTGCTGGTGGCTCGGAGGGGCTGTAGAGGCCTTCTTTCATCTGGACCTCACTCAGCCTGGCCAGGCCACGTTCACGCATGTGTCAGGGCAGCTCAGGGGAAAAGGGCACAGGGGAGTGAATCTTCACTCCACCTGGGCTGGCCACACCCTCCCTCCTCCCATCTACCCACCTCTGTGGGCTGGTGGCCACAGGGGCAGTCACACTCACTGCACCGATGCACACACCCTGAGAACACGAGGTGGCTCACCCCCAAAATTGTGACTCGGGGCCCAGGTCTCCTCCATTATATTCATCTGCCATCTGCACTTACAGGATTTTCAAGGTCACCTTGACCATGAGCATTGATCTAACTGGCAGAAGGGGAAAGATCACAGAGGTCCCCTCTCACCCTCACGTGGGAAAAGAGGCTTTTTTTTTTTTTTTTTTTTTTTTTTTTGGTCCAGGAAGGAGAGAAAACAGGTTTGGTAAACACCCAGCCAGTCTATTCGAGTTTTGGTCCTACTGGAATGGCTGATCTAAGAAATCCCTTCAGGTGTGGACGCTGATGGCTCGTTGGCAGCTGTCTGAGCCCAGAAAATGTAGTTTATTCATTTACAACAGGAAAAGCCCAGCTCGATATCCTGGTACAGTGTATATCTTGAAATTAAATGGATTTAATTGACAGGTGGAGGCTCTAGTGGATGTCCTGAGCCTGAGATGGCCATTGGAGACTCGTGGGCAAATCACATGAGGCTTTCCTATTGTTGAAAATGCTGAGATATGACCCGAGAGAGGGGACAGTTTCTATCAGTTTTCACTGTGGTGCCTGATATGTGACCAGCAGGTTTCTGGGGACACATTACTACTGGGAATCCAGAAGACGCCACAGCTAAATCCAGAAGCCATGGGACCCAGGGAAAGACCACTGAAAGAGGGGCGGGAGCTGGCCGAGTCCCCAGAGCTGCTTGTGATGAGGGCGGTGGTCAGTCGCCTGGGGGTCTGGGGAGGCTGTGGAAGAAAGCTGGGGTCACAGGCTGCTTCCTAACCCGGAAGGTCACCCGGTGGGGTGGGGTGGGGGGTTCTCAGGAGCGGGGGCTGGGGTAGATGAGTAACTGGGGAAGGTGGAGAGCAGCCATACTCGCCTCAAGTCAGCACAGGAGACAGGGATGGGTTTCCGGCGGCGTCCAATGCAGAGCAGCAAAAGGACAGAGGAGCACTGGACACAGAGCCGCAGGGTCTGGCTGCCCCGGGCCCGGCAGCCACACCATGTGGTTCACCAGCCACAGAAGCCGCCCGGGGACCAGAGTTTAATCTGGGTTCCGGCTGCAGCCTCCCAGAGCAGTGTGAAGTCAGGCGGGCCAAGGGGCTCCTCCCAGCCTCCGCCTGTGTGCTCAGAGAAGAAAATGAAGTTACAAAGTGTTAGAAAGTCGTGGATAATGCTCTCCTTTGGAAGGGATGAGATGATATGAAAATCCAAGACGATCAACTTGAAAACTTACGAAAACATGAAGATTTCTCTAAGATGGCAACGTAAAAAATAGTACAATAGCAGTATCTAATCAATAGCACACGTAACCCATCTGGAAAAAAAAGAAAGGCTTCTGGCCGTAGCTGTGGTGGAGGGACCAGGCGGGACTCCGAACCCAGAAGCCAGGAGCGCCTGCCCCTCTGGGACTCTGGGCCACGGTGGGCCACGGTGGGCCTCGGTGGGCCTCCTGGACCTGCGCCACAGTGGGCAGCACACCCCCAGCCACACACGGACACAAGGCTGGAGGTGTTCCAGGCCCCGCTCACCAAAAGGCGCACACGGCTCCCAGTTCTCACGGCCTTTCCCAGTTGTGAGGAGATGTCTTCATTTCCGGTCCGAAGAAATGTCCCTTCATTATTCTCACATGTTTCCATCCACACATCTGATGGTGTGTGGTGTGTGTGCCACATGGGTGTGTGTGGTGTGGTATGTGTGTATATGGTGTGGGTGTGTGGTGTGTGGCATGAGTGTGTGTGTGGTGTAGGTGTGTGTGGTGTGCAGGTGCTGCGTGAGTGTGTGGGAGGTTTGTGTATGTGGTGTGGGTATGGTGTGCAGGTATGTGTGTAGTGTCTGTGTGTGGTGTGTGCGTGATGTGTGGTGTGGGTGTTTATGGTGTGTGTGCAATATGGGTGTGTGGTATGTGTGTGTATATGTGGTGTGTATGTGTGGTGTGTGTGCAGTATGGCTGTGTGGCCTGTGTGTGGTGTAGGTGTGTGAGTGGTGTGGGTGTGTATGTGGTGTGAGTGGGCGTGTAGTGTCGTGTGCATGTGTGTGTGTCACCACACACACTTCAGTCCTGGCAGGGAAGTTGGGAACCCACAGCCTCTATTCCTGGAGCAGAATATCACCATTGGCTGGAGACGCTTGTGGGGTCTGTGAAAACGGGAAGGAATCACCTGGAAAGCCGCACAGGCTACTCCGCGCTCAGTGGAACGGTCAAATAGAATCCCGGCCCATCTCTGCTGTATGTCAGCTGTGACCTCGCAGTCAGTATAAAGCAGGCTCGCGACGGGAGCAGAGCGGGCGAAGAGCCACACTTCCAAGGAAACATGTAGCTGCTGGGATGCTCGCCGCAACACCACGCAACGGTGACAAAAATCATCAACGAGGTACATCCCAAAAGCAAGGGCTAGTTGGAGTCAAGGGTGGCAAATCCGGAGACAGGGTATTATTCATTTATCTGGCGCACTTTCAGTAAATGTCGTGGTGTTGTCAAGTTCTCATCATTATTATGTGGGACAAATAAGGCCAGAGCAGGCCGATAAGGAATATAGACAGTACGATCCTGTTCCGTAAGAAAACAGGACGGAGGGGTGTGGCACCTGCTGGAGGTTCTAGTTTTCCTCGGCAGGTGGCCTGGGTGTTGTGGACCCAAGACTCCCAGCTGTTGTCTGTTGGGCTGTTCTTCTGGCCAACCCCTGAACGTGTCCCCAGGCGGCTCCTCTGGGAGCCCCCCAGGGCTGGGTGCCGGGGACACACACACATCGGACATCAGCTCTCCCCTCAAGGGGCACGGGGCCTAGCGGGGGAGAAAAGCAGAATCTCACTAACATGGCATGTTGATTTTTAATAGCTATAAGGCTGTCAAGCTGTGAGGGTATTGTTCAAGGAGGGTTTCTAAGAGAGGAAATCTGACCCTGGTCTTCCCACAGGACTAAGAGCCTGAGGGAAGGCAGGGGGACCAAAGTGGTCGGGGGTATGGACCCAAAGCTAAGCGGACCGAGGGTTGTGCAGGAGAAGCCTTGGAAGGCCTTGGTGGAGGCTTTCATCCTTGGTGGGGATGAAGAAGAGAAGGCAGGGGCTGTAGCCAGCGCTCACTGGGAGCAAGACTCAGTGGGCCCTGGGGTGGCATTCTCCTAGGCTGGGTACATGGGAGCTGAAAGCAAAAGCACGTGTTGTGCGATCGCCGAAGATGCAGGCGCTGTCCCGACCCAGGCTCCTGGTCTCAAGCCTCGAACTGGGTCCCACAGCGGAGTTGGCTGGCGGCAGGGCTCAGCTCCAGGAGCGGGTGGCTGGGTCCTTGTGAACCTCTTAGGACCAGACATCTAGGACCCACCTAGGGCGCTACGTGTGCTCTATACGCTTTTCCGTAGCTGAAGACACTGACTTGGCAACAGGCTAGCCAGTTGGGGGGCAGGTTTTAAACCCCGTTCCTAAACCACCACCTGTCTTAGAGAAGCCATGGTGGAAACCCCCAGGCTGGGGAGGCAGGAGGCTGAGGTCTTGGGCTGGTAGGAGGATGGCACACCGGCTCGCAGCTCTCCACCCTGCCCACCGTTCACCAAAGCAGCGATGTCTCTCTGAGCTCTGCACCTGTTACTAAGATTTTGGGAAACCTTAGAATTAAGTTGTAAGTTCCTCTAGTGGGAAAGAGTAAGGAAACCTGAAGGAGGGGAGCCCTCCTAGATAGGAGTACGAATGGTAAGAACGAAGTCATTTTAAAAAGAGAGGCAGAGAGAAGTCAGTGGATCGATAGGTAATAGAAAAGCTGGTCCTAAAATAAGACTTTCAGATGCGATGAAGGAAACACATGTCAATGCAATGGAAAGAATTTATGATCTCAGGATGTTTAAGTATTTGCGGGGGGAAAAGTCACTTTAGAGCCTCACCTCACACTCCATGCCAGACTAATTCCAGAACCAACTTTATTAATTCTAGAGGGAAAGAGAAACCTAACGTTGAAAACACTGAGAGAGGGGCACGTGGGTTGCTCAGTCGTTAAGCGTCTGCCTTTGGCTCAGGTCATGATCCCGGTGTCCTGGGATGGAGCCCCACGTCAGGCTCCCTGCTCAGTGGGGAGTCTGCTTCTCCCCCGCTCCCAGCCCACTCGCTCACTCCCTCTCAAATAAATCTTCAAAAAAATTTTAAAAAATAGAACACTGAAAGAAAGGGCCCAATGCAGGTATCCACTGGCCCTTCTAGTCTCTGCTCTTCTCAGATGAGTGGTTTTGAGTGGGCAGGACCCTCAAAGGGGGTCTGTGAGGTAAAATTGGCTTTGTAATAATGCTCGGATGCTCTCTGCTTTCCCACTCTATCTCATGAGTCCCCAGTGGAATTTTTCAGAAGCTACGTGAGAAGTGATCTTGCAAAAGATTGAGTGCAGAAGTGGGTGTGAGACTCCAGCTGTCTTCTACTGAGTCAGGCATTAAAGAAATTTGTAAAAATGGAGAGCAGTGTCACTCTTCTCACTTTTTATGTGTTGGGAAATAGTTTTTCTTAAAATATGCTATTTATGTTGTCTGTAATGTGTTTATTTTCAAAATAATATTTTCAGACAGTCTCCATTTTAATATGGTAAATGTTGAGGAGTCACATCTATGTAATCCGAAGCTAGGAGGTCCTAAGTGATTTTTAACAGCACAAAGGGATTCTGAGACTTGGTCTGCAGGCACGGGGGCTGGGCCTCGTTCTACTCCTCCACAAACCTCCAACACCCAGCGCATCCATGCAGCAAGCTGGCAAAGGTTTACGGGGTGCCTACCACATCATATAGCTACAGGCACGATGACACAGCCATGAGCCAAAGGGACAAACGTATGTGTCTGCGCCGTGTTGCTGCTGCGAGTCTAGGGGCACTGTGCCCAACGAGAGAGTGGATCGGCCATGGAGGAAGTCAAAATGTCAGTGACACACACACAGAAGTAAAGAGCTGGACACACGGGCAGCAAATATGACACACGACAGGTTAATATCTTTAATATAGAACGAGCTCATACAAATTTCTCAGACCCCAGTAGATTAGAGCAAAGGACACTGACGATCCACAGAAGAGGAAACACAACTGCTTAACATGGAAAGATGTTCTACTTTGCTAGAAAGCAAAGAAATGCAAACTGAAACACAGGTATGTTTCATTATCAGGCCAGCAAGTCTCGCCAGAGGATACGACCCAGAGCCGGCGAGACGGTCCGACAGGCACGTCCGTCCTTGCCGGCGGCAGTGTCGTTGGATACAAACGTTGCTGGAAACCATTCCGTCAATATGTCATAAGGGGCTCAAAGGTTTTCATATCAATTCAATAATCCCACCTCTGAGAATCTATCCTAAGGAAATAACTTGACGTTGGGGAAAAGCGTTATGTACGAAGAAATTCTTCCATTTCTGGTGGTGGGAAATTAGTTGACGAACGGCATGGGCACTACTGTCCATCTACATGGTGGGAGGACACAGCCAGTTCAAACGCAAATTAGTAATAACGTGTAATGGGGAAGTCCCCTGATAGAAGTGAAAACACCCACACAGTATTGTTTCATTACAGAAGGTAGTTATCACCACTACATCGCAACAAAAAGAAGAAAAACCATGATGGGTGCGGGGAGAAGGGATGGGCCTGGCAGGAGCCACCAAAATGTTACGACTTCGCTCTTCTCACGTTCTACCTTATTCTCTAACATTTCTGTAAGGTGTAGGTTTGCTCTGACCGTGAAAAGACCTGGTGCGTTGTTACTTCCCGTGGAGTTAGTGACGTCACAGGGAGCAGCTAGGGCCCCTCCCATTTTCTCCACGGAGTCTGCACTGCACCACCTGCCTGCCACCACTCCCCATGTTAGGACCCCGAGAGACGCCATGGGGGTCACCAGCCCTCTCCACAGTGGACCTGTCCTACACCCAATCCTCTCCCGAGGCGGGCAAGCTACCGCTATTGGCCCAGTGAGGTGCTCTGCCCTTCCTTCTGCAGACTTCAGTCCTGACCTCAGCTCTAAGCGCCCGTCTAAGGCTTCCCAGGCACTGGAGAGCTTAATTTTCTGGCAAGGATCTCCATCTCCTCCCCCTCCTCCCACCCAAAGTCCTCTGCAGGGGGTGGTCCATGGGGATCCCTTTCATCCGACTGCAGGGCTTGCATCCATAAGGTAGCCTAAGTATGTCGCGCCCATCCGTCCCTCACATTCCTCCCCTATGGGCCGAACTGCCAGGACAGCGGTCACCCAGCGAGTGGCCTGTCACACTTGGCGGCAGGGACCCACACACCAGTAAAAGTCATACCAGCACCTTCTCAGGGGTCCTGCGCCCCTGTCATTACTCATCATATACTTACCTGGGACCCACGTACCAGGTCTTTGCTTTTTCCTAGAAATCACTGAAATGCTTTAGGACATTAAGCCCAAGGTCACACTATACATTCGGCCAGGAAGTCACACCTTATTCTAAATTCCATCTCAAACGATGCCCTGTTATGCCATGAGGCTTACTTACCAGATGGGGTATCAGGTAGACCAGAAAAACCACAGTATAGTTCAAATAATGTCCACACCATGAAAAATATAAAACTTTCCCTCACATGCACGGTTTAACACTACTGCCTGTCCCTCCTATACATCAATACCTGTTCTCTTAAATTGAGAGAACTCACAACCCGAAGTCTGTACAATGCCGCTCCCCTCCCCCACTTCCTTCTCCAGCTTGACCCTCCCCGTCCCACAGTCTGGCTCTGAGCTGCACGGAGCATGGGTCTCACCCTCTTCACTGAGAATTCAGACGTCTTCCACGGGAGCCACGTGGGGCCTCTTCTGAGTCTGATGCAGGGCAACCCCCGCAGCCTCTCATCTACTCACTTGCAAACCTGCCGTAAGCGGTCAAGGGTGCAGATGCGCAACAGCACCACAACCAAGCCCACGAGCAGAAGCTCCAGGGGCCGAAACACAACTCACTGAACCGAAGGGAGCTGGAGCAGCGGCCTGGACGGGGCGCGACCCACCCACGGCAGAGGCCGGATCACTGGGCGGACAGGCAGCACGCCAGCCCGGCCCTCCGCGGCGGCGCCCTGCTGCGCTCCAAGGCACAACGCCAAGGCTGTGCGCAACGCAAGCGCAGTAGGACTTCTACGTGCCATGTGGGTAAGCCCAGGGGTCGGCGAGATGGCAGTCCCCGCCCTGCTTCCATGCGGGGTCTCTCGTCCTCAGCGGGCTGGGGCCACATGGCAACCTTCAGGGTGCCTCCTACCCCTGGCAGGCATCCTGTCCACCCGCCCCCCCGCAGGGCCTGCACCCCTGCATCCGCAGCCCCTCCGCCTAGCAGACAGACAGTAGAGCACTGAGCACAAAGAGAAAGGGTCTGTACACCCCCCACTAGAGGTCCCACCCCCCCCCAATGATGGCCCCACTGCGTGTCCTCCCCTCCCCCCATTCATGCTTGATGAGCACCGCGGTCCCACTGGAACAGCCTTGGCTGGAATCCAGGGGGCCTGAAGCCTGTATTCAGGCAGTTCTTCAGCAGGGCGACTGGGCTAACAGAGTTTACAATGAGTGGGTGGCAGTGGTCCACGAACCCAGGCAGCCACTGAATGTCCTTGACCTTGCAAGGCAGTGGCCGCTTTAAGAACGCAGTCACTGTCCCCAGCATCATCAAAACTCTCAGGAAGAAAGGATGGACCCTAGGACCCAACCTCTGGGTGTCCCAAGACAGGGGTCTTCAGGTGGGTGCCGAGGCTAGCCTTCGGCCGTCAAGCCAGGACCATTCGGATAGGGCAGATGGACCCAGGGTAAGATGCCTCATCTTCCCCATGGTCCAGGCAGTCATGTAAATGCGGTTCATTTGGCATTAAATATGGCGAGAGCATCATGGTCCAAAGGGCTTGGCCAAGTCTCCTTTAGAAAGTGATTTCTGGATGTTCCCTATGAGGAACCAAAAGGCCATCCACCATCACAGGTGTAGCGTTGTCCCTCGGAATTTGAACCCAAGTGCCAGTTCTGTCCTGTCCCCACATTAGGACCAAGGCAGACTGCAGCTCTTTCCCATTACAAACGCCACAGAGGCCCTGGTGGGGCCATCAGAGGCAAACACTCCTTCCTTAAGTGCTTAGTGACGCATCCCAGAGGATTTGGGTCTCGAGCTAGGAGTCCCTGTTTTCTTAGACAAAGCCTAGACACCCGAAGGGACAGCCCAGGCACAGGGAGGACATGCTACACGTGGCTTTGGAGACCTAGAGGTGGTGTGGGTGGCCAAGGGGGCTGAGGTGAAGGCCACATGTCGTCTGGAGACGGGAACAGGTCTCCCACCAAGTGATGGGGGGCAGAGGCGGGGCCGGGGGGAGGGGAGACTACACAAGCTGGCGGTGGCGGTTCCCACTGGTGCACTGCCCCCCCTCAGCCCACCATGGGCCTCAGGCAGGGAGGTACACGAATAGGCCACCTGTGGTGGCTCCATGGAACCACTCAGCGTTCCGGAGTCACAATGACCTCCTGCAGCAGGCCAGTTCCAGCTTCCCAGAATGCCCAGCGCCGTCAGAACGCTGCAACTAAAGCAAGCTTCCTGCAGGTGCATCCTCTGGGGGCTTTCCCAGTGGCGACAATGGGACATACCGACTGTGTGTTCCCGCGAGGAGTGAAGCCTGCCCACCAGAAATGCTCGTGCCACACTCCCAGCAGGGAACACTTGGCCACTGCAGCAGAGTCGAGCCCCCCACCCCCCAGGCCCCCACCTGCTATTCCAGGGCCTGGCAGGGATGGTGATCAGCTACGGGTGCGAAGCCAGACTCCCTGCCCCCAGGTACCCAAAGCACACCACCAGCCTGGCCAAAGTGGTTCCCTCTGTCATCAGCGGGGAGTTGCCATGGGAGCCTGCACAGGGTAGAGCAAGAGCATCCATGAACCTTATCAGGCTGGGAGAGATCAGCCCAAATGATCCGCAGTGGGCTGTGGGGTCACTGTGGCCAAGCAGCAGAGCTGCGGTCCCCAGGAGAGCGGGGTCTGCAAGCAAGACAGGGGAAGCATGCACTGTGGGTCCAAAGCTAGCACAGATCACTGGGAAGGAAGGTGGGTCACGGGGCACCCAAGAGTGATGAAGGAAGATCTCCTTATGGAACAGGTCTGGAGAGGCAGGGAGGAAGGTCTTCAAACAAGGGCGATGCTGTCGTACGGACACTTCTTCTACGTTGCAAAGGGCGTATGCTGTCTGCCTCGCTGCAGAGGCGACCCAGGCGGTGGCCGAATCTTAAAGGTTCCGTGCTCGCGTGGGCAGAGCCGGAGCTGGACTAGTCCCACTGGAGGCTGGATGCACGGGGCAAGGCCCTGTGCCCGTGGCAGCCAGCTGGCGACAGAGCATCTGCCGCTCGCGCACGGCCCGGTTAGAGGCAGAAGTCTTCCTGATCTGCGCGCGCCGCGCGTGCCGGAGTGGAGACTTGTAGGTTCTCCGCAACTCTGCCAGGAATCCCTGATAGTTGTTTCGCAAGGGGCTGTCAGGCTGCATGTGGGGGATCGCCCACTTCTCTGCCTCCCCAGTGAGCCGGGACACCAGGAACGCCACTCGCTCAGCCTCACCCGGGAAGCGGGAGGCCTGGAAGATCATGAACCTGTCCATTTGCATCAAGAACCCTGCCAGCTGGCCGGGGTCTCCAGAAAAGGGCTCCGGCAGGGAGGTTGGAGGCGTGGTCATGGGTCGGGTCCCATTGGAGGTAATTGCTGAGATGGGCGGGGTGATCTGCAGCGCCCCCGGAATCCGGGCCCTGGTGCGCAGCAAGGTCAGCTCTGCCATCACGCTCTCCAGCATGTTGGTGAGATTGGCCTTCTCCGCCCGCAGGGTCGAGGCCTCCCGCCTCAGCGCGGAGTTGGTGAGGCGCAGGGAGGTCAGGGTGTCGATGACGTCATCCATTTGGGCATTGGTAGATGCTGCAGAGGCCGGGCTCTCGGCTTTCGATGTCTGGGGTTGAACCATGTTGGCCAGAGGGCAGCCGAAGGCCCGGACGGGTGGGCTGGGAGAAGGGTGTGTGAGCACCTGTGATGCTAGGTTTGGGCAGACCCCGACAGGAATCAGGGTTCCACGCTGAGCGGCTGAGAAGACCGAACAAGAAGGCAGGGCCGGCAGGGCCGACGGGGCCGAGAGCCGCGGACAGCCGGGACCAGGCAGAGCCGAGGCCAGGTAGGTGGTGCAGGCCCTGGGGGTGCCGACTCCGGAGGCGGCTCCTTTATCGCGGGCCTCTCCGGGCCACGGCGGGCTGCACAGGGGGTCGGGTTGTTCTGGGCCCTGAAGGAGGAAAAGATGTTTTAGAGAAACGTCTGGACTGCGTGGAGGGGGGGGGGGGGGTGGAAGGGAAGGCCGCGGCGCGGGAGGGCGGGAAGCGGGTGGCGGACAGGGGCGCCCGGGCCCGGAGCCCCCTCCCCGCGCGAGGCCCGGCGCCCACCTTGCGCAGAACAAAGAGCGGATGCACCTGCGGCGGCGCGGGGGCCCGGGACCGGCGGCGGGCGCGTACCTGGGTCTCCGCGGCTTCCTCCGCGGCTCCGTCTGCCGCGCCGGCCGCGACCAAGATGGCCCGATCGGGGGACGCGGGCGGCCCGATGAGTCACGGCGGCGGCGGCCCACGGAACTGCTTCCCGGTCAGGTCAGGCCGGGGCGGCGGCGGGAGGCGGGCGCGGGCGGCCTCGGGCGGGAGCACGAGCGGGCACCGGGGCCGGGGTCGCAGCGGAGGGAGGGCGGGTCGCGGGCGGCCGGGGTGAGGGCGGGGCTGGCGCGGCGGCAGAGGCGGTGGAGGCGGCGGGCGGGCCTCGCGCGGGCCCAGCTGGTTGCCATGGAGATCGCCCGCTCCCGCGTGCGCGGCGGCGGCCGAAGCCCCGCCCCGGAAGTGGTGCGCGCAGCCCCGCCCCCAGGGCTACGGCTCCGCGTCTTCCTGCAGCAGCCAATCAGTGGGCCCGGGTTAGCTGTTATTTTATTATTAGGATGGATGCCTTCCTGTTTTTGTAATTCTTCCTAAGGCTACGAGCGGAGCTCTTGTTGTAATTATGTTTTTTTATATCTATCTTGTTGTAATTATGTTTTTTTAATGAAACATTCTTTTCCTATTGTAACTTGAATACACATTCAGTATGATACATACCCATTGCAGAATATTTTGATGGAATGGAAGTTGTGAAAAAACAATTTCGTATCCCTCAAGAGTCCCCCCACCTGAAGAAAACAAATAGTAATATTTTTGTAGTTCGTCATTTCTCTTTGATATATTCTCTTTCAGAATACTAATTTTTGTACTTTATGAACTATTATGTAACCTTAATAGCACACTGAATTTTCAACATTTCCCCATTAAAGATACTTAAAAGCATGATTTTTCAGTTATTGCCTAGTGTTCCACTGACATCACATACCGTGCTCCTTTTGACAGATCTCTATCTTACTTCCTTGTGGAAGTTCTGTAAACCCTACTTTGTGTATAAATCCCAGACTTTGTCTGCCAAGTTCTCCAGGGTAATACCCAACAAGTGAAATTGCTGGGCCAAAGAGCATGAGGATCTGGAGGCTTTTCCTGCTTGACCTTGTTGAGCTGCTTCTGGGTGGTCAATTCCAGGCTGGGGCACAGCCAGAGACAGAAAACACCCACCATGCCGGTCTTTCTAGGACGTCTTCAAGGAGGCTAAACCACGTGGGCCCCTGCATTTCTCAGTCAATCCTGGGACAAAGTCAGCTTCTCTCACACCTTCCCAGTTTTCACTTGTATAAAATGGGAATTGGAGCATGAGGCTGTCAGTACTTCAAGAGGATAGTCTAAAGTGCCCACAACTGTGTGTACCACAGTATGCCACAGCTGAAAACTTCTAGGACATAAGGCAAGAGAGGAAAGAAAGGAGATGGTGTTTCTTTAAACTGCCTCCAGGAGATCTCACAAAGGAGATGGGGGCTGGAGTTGAATTCATCTGGGCTGAGGTCAATGACTTCAAATGCAGAAATTAGCCTGGATCCCATTATCCCTCCCACTTCTTCCAAACACACACAGGAATCCCCGTCTACTCCTGTGAGTCGCCCCATCAGTCTCTGCCTCAGCATCACATTTGTACTTCACCATAACCCTGAACTCTGTACACAGAAGGGAAGTGTCTGCTACAATTTCAGTTGTGACTGGCATTGTAAATCCTAAATCCCTGGGTGCACTGAATCAAAAGTATACCCTTGTTTCAGAAATGATGAAACATGAATTTGAAGATACATGTAATTTATTTGTATTTCTCATTATTTCAAATAGGATATAAAGTGGCATCACATAAAAACAGTGAAATAAAAATGAGAAGAACTTTAAAAATAAGAAAAGCAGGGGCAGAATATTTGGTTTCCAACCCAGATAATTGATGGTTCATGCTCTGAGATAGCTCTGTCCGCTACAAACAGAGAACAATGATAAACCATAGAAAGAAAGTATTGAGAGAATCTGACTGGGCTCAGAAACAAGATGAACTCCCCTTTGCTCCAGAAACACAAACTGCTGAGTATGGACAAAGCCACGGTCTTGCTGGGCCCTAGGTCCTGGCATAATGAGGATGTCATGGTTCTGGAAACAGTATCAGGCTTTCTCTTTGAAACCAAGGGAGAATGGGGTCACCTGTATGTCAGAGAGGAGTCTGAAAAATCTGCTTCGACCATTTCATGCAGGCAAATGCTTCTGTGAAGGTGTAGCCCCAGGACAAGGAAGCACACACAGCATCATGGATCTCATGTTCCCTGGCTTGACAAGAAGACCCTGAGGCCCAGGAAGCATGAATCGCCACCACCCATATAAAACCTGCTCTATACAGCAGACCAGACATCACAGGAGCAGCCCCAAACCGCTAGACTGGGAAGGAAGGGGGCTCCAGAGGCTTGAGTACACAGAGAAGACACTAAGAGAGAAAGTGAAAGATAGCCTTTTACCCCAAAATGAACCTAAAACTCAGAACTAAAGCCCAGGAAGACATCTAATGCTAAGAATAATGGCCACTAAAATTAATAATCATAAATTAACTTCCAATGAAATTAATAGAACAGTCTAGAGGGGAAAGATGCTTTAAAGGAAGTATATTTAGGGTCCCCAGTGAGAATAATGAAGGAAAAACATTTGTAAAAAGAACAAACATGGTGGGCGGTAGGGGAGGGATCGGGAAGGCAAAAATGTAACAGTGTGAGATAATTATGAAAAGTACCTTCTAAAAGGCAATCAAGTCAACTTCCATTCCCAGGAAGATGGAGTTGGTGCACTCTGCCCTCTTCCTTCAGCAAAGCATAACAGAAAAGAAATGAAAAAGAAAAAAAGAGAGACTTTAAAAATTGGAGAGAGAAAGGCAGATTGGCTAGGTTGTTCAGGACCCAAGGACTGACACAGCTGTGAGTCCCTTGAGTCTTATTTTGTGTGATACATCTCAGAGCCAGAGAAGCTGGCAACCTGGATGTGCCCGTGGGGACAGACAGAAATCTCCGCTGCTCTCTCAAGCCAAAGATCCAGGAAAGATACAGCCTAAGAAGACAGAAAACTTTTAGATAATACTCAAACTCTCAAAACTCAAAGGCAAAGACAGAATCTTGAAAGCAACCAAAGAGAAGCAGGTGATTATATATAAAGTATCATCGATAAAATGAACATCTGGTTTCTCATCAGAAACCATGGAAGCCAGAAGGCAGTGGGAGGATAGATTCAAAACACTGAAAGAAAAGACTGTCAACCAAGAATTCTATATTCAGCAAAATCAGCTTTCAAAAATGAAGGAAAAATTAGGACACTCCCAAGTAAACAGAAATGGAGACCGTTCATCACCAGCAGACCTGCTTTATGAAAAATAATAAAGGAAGGTCTCAAAAAATTTGTAAAAGGAATAAGGAAATTAAAAATGGTACACTAGAAGATATCTATGTTACATGAAAGAAGGCAGTAGTGGAGGAATAGAAAAACAAAAAAATAGAACATATAGAAAACAAAAGAACAGATGTAAATCCTACTTATCAATAACAGGTTAAACGTAAATGAGTTAAACACTCTAGTTGAAAGGTCAAGATTGACAAAATGAATTTTTAAAAATGATCCAACTCAATGTTGTCTACAAAAGACACACTTTTGATTCAAAGACACAAATTAAATTGAAAGTAAATGAATGGAAAATGATATATCCTTCAAACCAGGCAAAAGAGAAATTGATTAGCTATAGTAATATCAAACAAAACAGACATTAGGCAAAAATTGTTACTAGAGAAAAAGAAGGACACTTTGTAACGATAAAAAGATCAATCCACTGAGGCAACAAATACGAACACATACACACCTAAGAACAGTGTCTTACACTTCAAACCTTATCTACGAATTATAGCCATCAAGAATGGGGGCGCCTGGGTGGCTCAGCTTGTTAAACGTCTGCCTTAGGCTCAGGTCATGATCTCAGGGTCATGGGATCGAGCCCAACATCGGGCTCCCTCCTCAGTGGGGAGCCTGCTTCTCCCTTTGCTCCTCCCCCTCCTTGTGGGTGCTCTCTCTGTCTCTCTCAAATATAGAAATAAAATCTTAAAAACAAAATGTATAGTCCAGTAGAATAGAATTTAAAGTCCAGAAATAAACCCTAACATTTAGAGTCAATCCACTTTCAAAAAGAGGACCAAGAAAATTTAGTGATCAAAGAATAGTCCTAAGAAAACTAGCTATCCATAGCAAAGAATTAAGTCAGACTCCCTACCTCAACCTATATAAAAATTAACTCAAAATGGATCAGAGACCTAAATGTAAGAGTTAAAACTATAAAAGTCTTAGAGGAAAGCCTAGTGGTAAATCTTTGTAATCTTGGGTCATGCAGTGGCATCTTAGATATGACACCAAAGTACAAATGACAACAGAAAAAAACTGATAAATTGGATTTTACCAAAATTAAAAACTTTTCTGTTTCAAAGGATGCTATCAAGATTGTGAAAAGATAACCCACAGAATGGGAGAAAATAGTTGAAAATCATATATCTGGTAAGGGTCTAATATCCAAACTATATAAAGAGCTCATAACTCAATGATAAAAAGACAACCCAGTTTCTTAAATGAGCAAAATATTTGAGGAGGTATTTCTCCAAAGAAGATATACAAAGGGCCCATAAACACATGAAAAGACGTCAAACATCACTAATCTTTAGGGAAGTGCAAGTCAGAACCACAACGCTATCACGGCATACCTCTTTGTATTGCTGTAATTGAAAAGATAGACAATAACACCTGTTGGTGAAGATGTGGAAAAATTGAAACCCTCATCTACTGCTGGTGGGAATGTAAAATTTTGGCAGTTCCTCCAAAAGTTTAGAATTTCCACATAACCCAGAAATCCCATTCCTAGGCCTATGCCCAAGATAATTGCAAACATGTGTCTACACAAACACTTGAAAATATCTGTAGAAGGACAATTCATAATATTTTAAAAAATGGAACCAACTCACATGCCCACTAATGGATGAATGGGCAAACATGTGGTATCATCGTACAATGGAATATGGATTGGCCATATAAAAGAAAGAGATATACATGATCTGTGCTACGACGTGGGTGAAACTTGAAAGCATTACCCCGAGTGAAAGGAGTTAGATACAAGGACCATATATGTATGATTTTATTTATATTAAGTGTCCACAACAGGCAAATCTGCAGAGTTGGAAAGTAGAGTCATAGTTCCCCGGGTCTTGGGAGAGGAAGGGAATGGGTAGTGACTGCTGATGGGAACACAGTTCCTTTTTGGGGTGATGAAAATGTTCTGGAGTTAGTGTTGATGGTTGTGCAACATTGTAAATATATGAATACCCACTAAACTGGGTTCTTTCTTGAAGAGGATTTTATGGTATATGAATTATATCTCCAAAAAAAAATCACTATTCATGATCGAACACACAGAAAAAATGAGCACAGAGGGGCACTTTCTCAACTTGATAGGGAGCATCTACAAAAACCCTATCACTAAGTTTATGCTGAATGGTCGAAGTCTGAATGCTTTCCCCTCAAGACTGAGAGCAAGGCAGATATGACCCCTGTTGCCACTTTTATTCAGCATTGTGCAGGAAGATCTAGCAGGAGCAATGAGGCAAAGAAGAACATAAAATACATGCAGATTGAAAAGGAAGAAATCGAACTGTAAGTATTTGCAGCTGGCATGACTGCCTACTTAGAAAATCCTAAGACATTTGTCAAAAACAACAGCTACTTCCTGGAACTAACAAGTGGGTTCAGCAGGGTCACAAGATACAAGATGAAAGTACAAAAATCAATTTTATTTGTAGACACTACCAATGAGCACATAGATGGCAGCCTTAAAAACGTAATACCATGTACAATCACGCAAAAATACTCAGATGTAAATCTGACAAAATATGTATGGGATTTGTATGCAGAAAACAGCAAAACACTGATGAAAAAATTCTTAAAAATATAACTAGAGAAAGAGACACACGGTGACATGATTTGGAAGAATCCACATAGTAAAGATGTTGATTCTCCCCACATTGATATACAGGTTTAATGCAGTGTCTATCAAATCCCAAACAGGATGTTTTTGTAGATCTGAAGAAGAGTGTTCTAAAATGTATATTAAAAGGCAAAGTGATGAGAATAGCTAATGGGAGGAATCCATCTACCCAATCTCAAAAATCATCGCATAACTACAGACTGTGTTAGATTAGTGGAGGGATAGACACATAGATCAATGGAACAGAACAGAAGTCCTGGAAGCAGACCCATACAAATATACCCAACTGATTTCTGACAAGCACACAAAGGCAATCCAATGAAGGAAAGAGCGTTTTCAGCAAACCGTGATGGAGTGGTTGAACATTCATAAATATATTTAAAAAAAAAAAAACCAACTTCTGTCCGGGCCGTTCATCTGCTACAAAAATGAACAAAAGTGGATCACAGACTTAAATCTAAAACATAAAATGATAAAACCTGAAACATAAATATGATAAAATCTTTGCCATGTGGGGCTAATCAAATAATTCTTAGATGTGACACCAGAAGCATGATCCACACAAGGAGAAATTGGTACGTTGGACTCCATCACAATTTTAAACTTTTCTTTGTGGAGGACCCTGTTAAGAGGAGGAAAATACAAGGTAGAGATGGGAGAAAATATTTGTGAACCACGTATCCTACAAAGGACTAGGATCTAGAAATGGAAAGAACGCTCAAAACTGAGCAGTAAAACAGCAAACAATCCAGTTATAAAATGGGCCAAAGGCATGAAGAGACACCTTACCCAAGAGGAGATGCAGCTGACAAATAAACACATGAAAAAATGTCTACTGTCGTCAGCCAATAGAGAAATTAAAATTAAAACCATAATGACATATCGTTGCATGCATAGAATGGCTAATACAAAAAAACAGTGACAACACCAGAAGCCAGTGAAGCTGGTGAGAAACTGAATGCATTGCTGATGGGAATATAAAATGGTACAGCCACTCTGGAAAAGTTTGGCAACTAAAAAAAAACAAACAAACAAAAAAACTGAGCATGCAACTGGCATACAACCCAGTGATTGCCCTCTGGGCATGTATCCCAGAGAAATGAAAACTCCAGGAGGCATTAGGGAAGTGGGTGTGGCTGTAAAGGACCACAGGAGCATCATCTGTGTCTTGTCTCTATCCATGCCAATATCCTGGTTGTGAAGTGGCCTTAGGATTTTGTAAGATGCCACCGTTGGGGGAAACCGAGTAAAGGGTACACTAGGTCCACCTGTATCATTTCTTGCAACTGCATGGGAAGCCTGCTTTGGTGGGAAGGACATCACTGAGTTGAGTTAGAAAAACCTCTCTGATACCTTCAAGCGGGATGTCAGGCTGGCTCTGGATGTGATTCTGGAGTTCTGGGGAGACGTCCACTGAAAAGTCAGTAGGAGATCAGTGGTATCCAAAGCTAGGAAGAGACCATAAACAGAAATGAGAAGAGGGTCAGGAATTGTGCAGTCCACAGTTTAGGGGTTTAGGAAAGGAGGTGGAGTCGCTGAACAGCGACCCAAAGTGTGGGAAGAAATTCAGAAGCCATGATTCATCTTCATGGAAGAGGAGGGGTGGCCAGCCATGTCATGTCTTGTGTGGGAAGGGTCACCATACAGACTGGGATGCTTTGGGGAGCAGAATAAGTTGCTCAGGATAATTAAATCAAGCCTCCCGGATTATCAACACAATAGTGAGCAACAGGTTAATTTATGCTGAGAAATTTATGCAGCAGCAACCATGTCACCTCCGTGATACTGACCAGCTTCCTGGCTTCAATCTTATACTTCTTAGGAAAGATAAATATTAAGCTAAGAATAACACTGGCCGTGTGAGAGGCTTAGATGGACCTATAGATGCCCTCAGAGAAAATCACCCACCCAGGCCAAAGTTCGGCTTAAAACATCCCCAGATGAGGGACGCCTGGGTGGCTCAGTTGGTTAAGCGGCTGCCTTCGGCTCAGGTCATGATCCCAGCGTCCTGGGATCGAGTCCCACATCGGGCTCCTTGCTCAGCGGGGAGCCTGCTTCTCCCTCTGCCTCTGCCTACCACTCTGTCTGCCTGTGCTCATGCTCTCTCTCTCTAACAAATAAATAAATAAAATCTTTAAAAAAAAAAAAAAACATCCCCAGATGAGTGAATCTCAAAAACCATGTACTGAGCAAATGAACCCAGATACAAGAGGGCATCTACTGTATTATTCAACTTCCAAGAAATTCTAGACTAGGCAAAATTAGTCTATAGAGGACAAATCAGTGGTCACCTGGGGTGGGAGGTGGGGAGATGTCTGCAAAAGGGTAGGAGACTTTCTAGGGTATTAGACTCGTTCTCTGTCTTTATGGGGAGTAGTTGTTACACACACGTGTATATGTTAAAGTTCACTGAACTTTGGATTAAAAATATATGTATTTTGACTCAATGGGTTAAGCCTCTGCCTTTGGCTCAGGTCATGGTCTCAGCGTCCTGGGATTGAGCCCCCCATTGGGTTCTCTGCTCAGCAGGGAGCCTGCTTCTTCCTCTCTCTCTGCCTGCCTTTCCGCCTACTTGCAATCTCTCTTTCTATCAAATAATTAAATAAAACCCTTAAAAATGTAAAAAAAAAATCAATGCATCTTCTGAAACATTATGTGTAGTCCAATAAAGTAGTTTATCATGCCCGTGGACCTATAACTATGGCCATGTTGCTGATACTTCGTAACACACACTTTTTTCTTCCATGTGGTCTTACTAGTCTTCACTCGTCGTGAAATCACTTGCAGTCATACTCAAAGTTGCCTTCTGTGGCTGTGAGTTTAAATCTGCTGACAACCTCAATTAATTCTCCTTTGCAGACTATATAATTAAGAAAATCCTCTTCCTACAGATACTACAGAACCAGGTAAGCTCAGAAAGACTCTAGTAAGTGGGGAACACGCTCAGGTCTATTCTTTGTTGAAATACAGAAATACTCCAGCTCACCGGTCTCCGTGGGCTCAGCCATTTTGACTCCATTCAGGGCACCATTCTGCAACAAATATTTTTATAAGCCAAAACTTGTCCCCCTCAACATTTGTTTGCTATTTTTTGGGATGTTTTTATCAAATTTAGATGCTGCAAAATTGTAGACCCTCTTGATTTCCTTCCGTTCCAGTACAGAATGTAAATTTATCCCATGAAAACTAGGAATCTCATCTAGATTCTTCCCACACGTTGAGATATTCCAAAAACGATGACAGAATTTGAAAATCAGACCTCGTACACCCCTGGAGCTCTCAGCATTTAATTTTTCGAGCTGCACCCTTGTTTTTGTAGGGATGAATCCCGATGTTTCCCTATCAGCAAGGGTTGTTTCTGATAATTAACAATTCACTAAAGTTTCAAAGCTCAAAATTCTTGGCACCCATTTCATGGATACTCTGATTAAAGCTTTCCAACAGATTTTGAACTGAACGCAACTAAGCTTTGGACGGCTCGTTTACAAAAAAGTTCAATCCCAGTCTAGGGCATTGGGTTGCTGGGCAAAGTAGGTCTTAGAGGACTCCAACATTTCAAGGGTCTGATTAATGACTACAGCAGAGACAGGAAGGACACACTGGGAGCCCGAAATCTGTTTTTATATTCAATTCTAACTTTGTCACAAAAGTGTTTGCAGACTAACTGCTCTGCATGTATAAGAAAAATATTCGTAAACGTTGACGACTATAGCTCCTACTCTGAGAACATACAACCAGTTATTTGGACATAGCAATGAATAATGGGTTTGCTCCCTGAGACCAATCCCAAATACATCTGTGTTCCAAAGGTTTTGCGATTTAGTGAAAGCATTGCTTTTTCTCAGGACACGGCAGTTAAGTTGTCTCTCTTACTAAACTCTTGCCATTTACCTGGGACTTAGCATATCTTTTGTCTTCTGCTGGGACCCAGACTGATGTTAATCCCTTTGGAAAACAACTTGGCATGAACTAGGAAAGGTGAGACAGGCGGAGCTGAAATCTGGCCCCTTAATCTCATGCATGAATGCCCCGGGAAACCCGTGGGACACTGGTCATAGAGGTGACATTTATCCTAGCAAAGACCTGGAAATAACATAAATGCCCATCAACAGGAGACTGGAAAAACAAACTGCAGTCATGCACGGCAGTGATTCTCAGTTTTATCCTGCATCAGAATCACCCAGAAGGGTTGACCCCACACCCAGAGTTTCTTGATTAATTCTGTAGATCTGGAGTGTATTTCTAGAATTTGCATTTCTAACAAGGTCTCCGGTGACACTTGGTGGGGACCCTGATTTGAGAACCACTGCTGCAGAGCCATGACAGTCAATGAGATACTCCTCCAAGGATGGGACTGGCACGCACCATGAGTGAAGACACAAGAGTACATACTGTAGAATCTCTTTATACAGAGTTCAAAACCAGGAGGAACCACACTCTGCTTCTTAAAGGGACAAACATCAGCAGTAAATGTGCTAAGAAAAGTAAGACCGTTGCTGCAAACATCAGGAGTGACCCCCTGGGAGTGGGACAAGGGTCATCATAAGGAAGAGGCATAGAATCTTGTAGACCACAGACAACAGGCTGGTTCTTAGCCTGGGTGGTTGTTTCCCTTAGCAATTACTTAGCAAATTACACACTTGTGTTTTCTGTACCTGTTTGTTCGTGTGTTGTATTTCACAAACTCTAAGTTTAAACCAAGGGACGAGAACCTAGGCAGAGAGAGAGAGAAAACTGGAGGAGAGAGATCAGACTGGAGGCCAAGGACATGGGCTCCTCTTGCAATGAGTTCTGTCATAAAAGAAAAGGAGAGTGGGCAGTGGGCGGCAGGGGGCAGTGGGGTCAAGAGATGCTTTCTTTGTGAGATGGGAGAAACAACATTATGCTCATCCAGGAGAAAAGCAGAGGTGCAGGGTGTGGGCAGGTGGGCAGGCAAGGTGGTAGGAGCTGGTGGCAGACCTCCTCTGACCGCCTCTATTTTCCTGGTGGAATAAGGAGTGTATTTGTTTGCTCAGGCTGCCATAATAAAGCACCCACAGTCTAGCATCTTAAACAACAAAAATTTATCATCTTGCAGTCTTGGCGGCTGGAAGCCCAAGATCAAGGTGTCAGCGGGGTTGGTTTCTCGGGAGGCTTATGGATGGCATCTTCTCCCTGTGTCCTGACATGGTCATTCCTGTGCATGTTTCTGTGTCCTGATTTCCTCTTCTTATAAGGATGCCACTTGTTGAATTTGGGCCACCCATATGAACTCATTTAACCTGAACCACCTCTTTAAAGACACCGTCTCCAAATACAAGTACATTCTGAGGTCCTGGAGATTGGAGTTTCATCACATGAATCTGGGGGCAGGGGAGGGAGACCCGCTTCAGTCCATGATGGGAAGAATGGCATGAGTAGGTGAGGAGGACACGTGGGGATGGAACCGTGGTCCACGATAGTCAGAGAATCGCAGTCTGGGCATTTGGCATGGCTGCGGGTGCCATTAAGGGCCTGTTTGAGGACAGTGATCCTGATCACCTTCTTTCCTCTACATTCCTCCATTCATTTCGTCCTTCTTCTGACACCTTCAGTTAGGTGCTTGGCTCCTCGGTTTCCACCTTCTTGTAGTGTTAAGGTAAAGAGAGGGAAGGTGAATACCTCCATTTCATCCTTGTGGGAAAAAGAAGAGGACTTACTGGGGATCACAAGACCAGGGGCAGTAAGAAAAGACTCAGTGCCTAGTACGCTCATGACCCCACAGGCGCCCCATCAGCCCTGAGCTGACCTGCTGGACATGGCCTGGAGATACTAACTTTAGGGAGGCATGCTCCCCACCCGCTTCTCTGTCTTCTTGCAGTCAACCATGAGAAACCAGCATGAGCACTCTTGGGACTTAGGCAACAGGAACCCCAGGTGAACAATCTGTGCAGGGATTGTCCTGGAATGCCAGCAGCTAGCCTTGGAGATTAAGTGAGGTGTTGGATTTGTGCTCTGGCAGAAGGGGAGCCCCTGCTCTCACGAGTGTCTGTTGTAGACAACACAAATGTCTAGAGTCATTTACCAGATGATCCCGTTTGTCCCTCCACATAAGATAAGCATTTGAAGTTATGAATTTCCCCTTACATACTGCTTTAGCTGCAACCCTCAAGTTTTTATATTTAGTAGTTTTGTCTTCATTCAAATATTTTCTAAGTTTCATCATGGTTTAATCTTTGACCCGTGAATTACGTGGAAGTATATTCTTTATTTCCAAACCTGGATTTTTCTAGTTACCTAGAGATTATGTATTCAAGCCTAAAAGCATTTTGATCAGAGAATGATCCAGCTTGTGGTCCATTTTCACAAATGCTCGTGTGTGTTTGGAAAGAATCTGTATTCTACTGTTGTCTGATATTGGATTCTGTATAGTCCTTTAGGTTAAGTTTCATGATTTTGTTGTTCAACTTTCTCTATCCTTCCTAAATTTCTATCTGACTAATTAACAATTGCTAAGGGAAGGGTCCTTAAAGTTCCCAATGTTGTAATTCTGTCCACTTCTGCTTTATGTGTTTTGTTGCTCTATTATTAGGTACATATAAAATTTTAATTGTTGCATATTCCTGGTTAATTGAGATGTTTATAATTATGAGTGGCACTTTTAAACTTTGGTAAAATATTTTATTTTATTTTTTATTATTATTTATTTATTTGAAAGACAGATCACAAGGAGGCAGAGAGGCAGGCAGAGAGAGAGAGAGAGAGGAGAAGGAAGCAGGTTCCCTGCTGAGCAGAAAGCCCGATGAGAGGCTCGATCCCAAGACCCTGAGATCATGACCTGAGCCGAAGGCAGAGGCTTTAACCCACTGAGCCACCCAGGTGCCCCTGGTAAAGTATTTTAAATTAAAATCAATTGTTCTGGTGTTGATATGGCTATAGATTTCTTTTAGTGAGGGGCACTCAATTTTTCTCTGCCCTATGTCTTTGATGAACCTATTGTTAATAGCATGTAGCTAGAGATTTTTTTTAATCCAATATGACAATCTTTATCTTTTACTTATAGAGTTTATAAGGTTACTTCATTTATATTTATTATCAGCACAGTTCTATTTAGATTAATTTCTGCCAATGTGGCATGTGTTTCCCACAATCCTGCCTTTTACTATTCTTCCTTGATTTATTTCAGATTAAGTTCTTTTTCTTCTTCCCATTTCCTCCCCGTATTAATTTGGAAGTTAAACTGGTTTTTTTTTTTCCCTTCAATGGTTACCCTAGTCATTGTAATAAAGAATTCTGAAATTCATCATGATCTGTATTTTCTGAACAACACCTCGACTCTGATCACTGATCCCCTGATATTATTACTGATGAATAATGTAAACCTGTACAAAATTTTTAAACCCCACAAAATATTCTTTTCCTGTGTAGTTAGTTTTGTTTAGATTTATTCCCATATTCACTGTTGTCTTTGCTCATCATTCTTTCCCATTCACCTGACCTTCCATTAAAAAGCCTTTCCTTATGCTTGGATTCTCTCTGATAAACCTATATTGGGGCAAACTTCTGCAGTTGTTTGAATGTTTGAAGTTGTCTTTATTTTACCTTCATTCTTAAAAGGCATTTTTGCCAGATAGATAATTTCTTTCCTTGTGTTGAAGATCCTTTCCACTGTTTTAAGACCACTTTTGCTGGTGAAAGCCAACCATTGTTCTCATTTTCTCCCTCCCTCTCCCTCTATCTCCCTCCTTCTGTCTCTCCCTTCTCTTTCTCCCTCCCTCCCTTGTTCACTCCTCTTCTTCCACTTTATCTATGTGTGACTTTCTTGTCTTTATTCTGTTTGGAATTGATTGGGTTTTCTGATTTCAAGGATTGGTGTCTCATATCAGTTTTGGAAATTTGCCCCCAAACAACTCAAATGTTGCTCAGCCACGTACAGTCATCACCCCTCTTCTGGAACATAGAGATTGCTAATCCTTCTCAAGCTATGATCTCTATTATCTGTGTCTCCCAACATCTCTTTCTTATTTTCTGACCACTTTGTCTCACTTTTCAGGGTTTCAGAGAATTTTTTTCAGGTATATTTTCCAGTTCATTAATTTTTTCACATTTTCCTTGCTATATTTATTTCCATACATTATTCAAAATTCATTTGCACAGAGATTAAAGACCTAAAAGTGAGTAACAAAATTTTAAAACTTTTAGAAGAAAATATAGAAGTATATAATTTTGGCCATAGAGTTAGGAAGAATCCCTTAAATAAGACACAAAAACTCAAGCTACATGGAAAAGATTGATAAATTCAGTTCATCAAAATGTAAGACTTCTGCACACGTGCACACGTGCACACACACATACACACGCAATGTAAAATGAAGACAAGCCAAAGTAAAGATTTATAGAACAGATAGTGGCATAAGTTACGACTGGCAAAGATTAGTATCCAGAATGTACAGGCAGTGCCTACTAATCATTAACAAAAAGAGAATTATTCAATAGAAACATAAAGAAAGACTGTGAAGAGGAGTTTTTAGAAGAAGAAACCCAACAGACCAGCAAACAGAGGAGAAAAACAAACAAACAAACCACTCAGCTTCACTAGCCATCAAGAAAATGCATGTCAAATCCACAGTGGCCCGCCACATTCCTGTGCTGTGTCCATGTGTTCCTGAGTGGATCCTCTGTTCAACGCTTTTGCTTTTGTCTAAGATTTACCTAGGTTGAAGATTCAAATCACTCTACAATTACTCTTTACTAAAGACAGCAACCTTACCCCTGAACCCCATCTTCACTTCCCAAAATATGTCCTCCTGCCTGATGATTCTACATTTACTTCATATTTGTGAATAACGTCCTGCATTGTTACTGATTACTTAAATTTAGGCTTTATTGGGGCATGGGGTATTCTCATCTGACTCTTGATATCAGCTCTCTCTCTTTCTCTCTAAAATAAATAAATAAATCTTGGGGTGTCAGGGTGGCTGTTGGTTAAGCATCTGCTTTCATCTCAGGTCATGATCTCAGGGTCCTAGGATGGAGCCTCATGTCATGTTCTCTGCTCACCGGGGAGTCCGCTGCTCCCTCTCCCTCTGCCCCTGACTTGTGTCCTGCCTCAAACAAATAAATAAAATCTTTAAAATCAACCAATCAATAAATCAATAATCTTTTTTTTTTTTAACTTAGGCTTTTTCTATCAACTTCCCATTACAGAAGGTGATGATTTAGTTTCCTGTCTCGGCTGCAAACACCACACCATCTCCTCTCTCTGTGTCTCCGTCTTTCTCAGACACACACACACAAACACACACACACGCGCGCACGCGTGCTTGCGCGCACACATGCACATGCACAGCCTTCCTCTCCCTCTTCCCAAGATCTTTATATTGTAATTACAATTAGATTAATATGTTTTTGCCCATCTTCCTTCCTGTTTTCCACATCTAATTTCCATTTCCTTCTCTCCTCTTTGTCCTTGTGCATTAACATCCGTTAAAAATCCATCTTTTAATGACATGCAGTGAGTTTGAAGAGGAAGGGTAGGAAATAGTGTGGGTTTCACAGATCACCCCCAGCATCCTAATCTTCTCACCATTTTTGTCTTGTTTACTGAAGACACGGTATTTCCATAATCCTGAAACACATCATTTTTCAACATGTAAATGTTTCTGAGATGAGTGAATTCATCTCATGATGGATGTCATAGGTCTAGCCAGTCCCCAGATGGGATGGAACATAGGGTGACCAACTGTTCCCAGAACTTTCCATCTTAGAGTGGGCTGAGTCGGCCATCATGCATAGGGTGACCGGGTTGCAGAGACCAGAGCTGTGAAAGCAGCCTCCCTGGGTGTCCGCCCACCCTCGCCACCTCACAAATCTATGGACACCGGGAGCACCACAATCATTTAGGTTTGAACATGAATATGCACCCCTGATTCCATGTTAACTTTTCTGATAACTGAAAGTCAAACCGTCTGTTTCTCCTCTCAGCATCCAACTCTAGAGGTCAAGTCTGTTTCCTTCTGCTCTTCTCCACACTTTGGCTACCAAAAGCATGAGGGTTTCCCACACTAACCAGTTCTCCAGTTCTTGGAGGACACATTCTGAATGTCCTGCAGTTTAACTTGACTCTGACACCCCCTACCCAGAGGTAGCATCAGACCCACGCCAATTACAAGTTCAAATTGTCACTCATGCTTACGACTGACCTGTTGTAAATCAGAGGCTCCCACAGCCCCCTCCTCAAGGTCAAAAATGTGTGAGAGCAGCTCACAGAACTCAGAAAAACAGTAAACTCCCTAGATTCCCAATGTGTTATGAGGGATACACTCGGGAACACCCAGTTGGAAGAGATGCAGAGAACAAGGTATCTGGGAAGGGATGCTGACTTGCCATACCCCTTCCAAGGGTACCACCCTCTCAGCATCTCCATGTGCTCAGTGACCTGGAAGCTTTTCGCACCCCATACTTTAGGGATTTTTATGGCAGCTTCATCACACAGGCACGGTTGATTAAATCATTGGCCCTTAGTGATTAGCTCAAACTCCAGCCCCTCTCCCCTCTCTGGAAGTCAGAGGCAGTAGAGGGGGGCTTGAAGTTCCAAACCTCTCATCACACAGCTGGTTTCCTGGCAACCAGACCCCATCCTTTGGGGCTTTCCAAAAGTCACTTCATTAACATGAACTCCGTGCGGCTGAAAGCCAGCTTATTATGAACAAGACACTCCTTCCACTTTTATCTCTCTCATCACTTAGGAAATTCCAAGGAGGATTTTTAGGAGCTCTGAGCCAGGAACTGGGATTAAGACCAAATATATATCTCTTATTATAAATCACAATATCATAATAGGACAGAATGATGAAGGATTAAAGCCAAACATTCTCTCCTAGTTGGTTCGTGCACGTGGCCTAGAAAAATCCCATATTTTAAAAAATCCCATATAAAAAATAAGTCGTCCATATAGAAATAAAGCCGATGCTGAATAGTGCATGTGACCCGTAGCTCAATCCCAAGCCAGCGCCTGCACTTTGATGGTTTCTTTTGGGTCTTTGGATTTGAGGCTTATACTTGGAACTGCGTCTGTGTCGGTACTAGTCAGCTGTAGGCATAAGAGTGCTGCTTAAGAAACCAACCCGAACCTCAGTGGCATAAAATTCCAATCATTTATTTTCTCCCATCCGCTCATTGCTGGTTGGAGGTCAACCAACAAGGACTGGGCTGGGCTAGACTCTGGGCTGTAGGTGTATTGAATCCAGGTGTGTTCTGCCTGCGTCTAGTTGGGGGGTGCCAGCTAAAAAGGGAACAGCTACCCAACGGGAAGTTCTTCTTCCGGGATGGAAGACACCCAAAGTGGTAAGCCCACTTCACAGGCACACTCGAGTCTTGGCTTACGCAGAACACCCGCTGATGTCCATCTGATCAAACAAGTCACAGGGTTGAGCCTGAAGCCAGAGAGCACAGAATTAGTATCAGTCACCACAGAGCCAAAGCAGCTCCCTGACCAGGCCAAGCAGCGACGAGGCAGAGAAGAAACCTCACTCGTGGAGGTGGGAGCAGGGAGTGAAGGTTCCTGAACTCTCCTCTATCTCAGCATCTTTACTCACAGCCTGCCTCTCTTCCTCGGCTGTCCTGTGGACCCCCATAAGGGTTTGCCTCTCCCTTCCAGGCACTTCCCCCACATCCCACCAATGAATTCTGTAATTATTTCTTAGAATATATTTTATGTCAAACCATCCCAAACATACTTTTCAACTTCTTCGAGCTTTTTCCTGAGCTACGGCAACAGACGAAAAGACTGAAAGCTAATTGTGTGTGATCCCCATTCTTGTCACACACCTGTCCAATGCATTAAAGACAGGTGATTTGCCAAATCTCCCAGAATAGATGCTAGTGACCAAGATTCTGGTGACCAATCCATTTTGCCAAAAGGAATATCATTCAAGGCCAAACTTCTCTCTCTCTCTGAAGCTCTGGCTGACTTTCAGAAGGAGATGTTTTAACTTCTATTGATCAGTAACTCAGTTGAGGGGGGAATAAAACTCCCACTCCTATTCCAGGCCCCAGGATTCCTTCATATGCCCACATTGGAAAGAGAAGTCAGATCACAAACACAGGACTGGGAAAGCATCAGTACACGGGCCACCAAGACAGCCACGTGTGGCTTCGAAAGAAATTTTAGGTGAAATGTTGATGGCATTAAGCAGAAAGAAACTGAGAAGTTGGGATGGAATTGTGTAGAAGGGGTCTGCTTGTCAGTGAGTTGTTTCTAATCTTGCATTTATAGTGTTTGCTAGTTTCCTGAAAAACTTATCCAATCAGTGGCGTACCTTAGGCTTGGGGCCATCTTGGAGATGGAGAAGCAGAGTTTGTACAACTTGAGTCTTTCTGGGGAGGAGGCTGAGGATGCGCTGAGCATGGAGAAACAGACCCGGCAGCTGGTAAGCCACAAAGCACTAGGAAAACTGCATGAGGGCCGGGGCAGTCTGCAAATCCAGGCGCTGAGGCACCACAGGTGGGGATTTAAGCGCAAAAGCTGGAGGAGAATTCTCAAGGGAAGGTGCCTGGAGAGCAGGGTCTGGAGCCGGGTCATGGAAACAGCTAGAGCCACATAGGATGTATGCCAGGTGAGGGATGGGGACAATCCCAGATACTCTGCCCCCTCCTGTCCAGAGGGTGGGGAGAGCCAGTGCTACTGAACCCTTTCTGACAGTGACTGCTGGGCGGGCGGGGCAGCCGTGCGCTGCACTTGCAGGCTGGCGGGAAACCTTCCCCAGCAGTTGAACTACGTAGCTGGTGAGCACCGCCGCTGCTCCAGGCCCGGCGATGTCTGTGAACAAGGCAAACTAATGTTCTGCTCTCGCGGAGCGCGGAGTCCAGTGGAGGGGCGGCAGACAACACACAAGGGAACAGACAGTGCCACGATAAATCCGGACGATGTCACGGGAATGCGTGGGAGGCTTGTTTAGGTTGGGTCCCCAAGCAAGTCCTCTTTGAGAAATGATGTGCCCAGCGAGGAGGAGAGTGATAAGGAGTCTGCGACGTGGGGAATGGGCAAGAGATTCTGGGCAGAGGGAGCAGGGAGTGGGAGGGGCCCTTGAGCAGGACGGGCCAAGTGGGTGGGGCCCGTGATCAGGGGCCCAGAGGAGGGCAGTGAGGGGTGGGGCCAGGGCGTGGGGCGTGGCCCGTGGGCGTGGTCAGTACGCCGGGCGGTGTCAGTGGGCAGGGCTTCTCCAGCCAGGCCAGAACAGCTTGGTCTTTATGCTAATTATATGTAACCTTCAGCAAGCCACTGACCTCCCTGGACCTCTGTCTCTGTGTCTGCAAAGAGGCGGTAACAATAGCACCCACTGGTGCAAGAGACTGCTTTGCTCCATGTCTCCCCTCGCCACACGTTTGGTGGCCTCAGCCATGCCGAGTCTCCCCAATTCTGAGCTGGGGCAGCTCCCTCAACCTGCCCCAAAAGCTCCCAAAAGGGAGCCTGCAAATGGAGGGGACTCCCTGTCCCTCAGGGCAGTCCTCAGCCAGCGGAGGGGAGGCAGGGGTCGGTGGAGGGCACCTTCCTTCATGTCATCCAGGTGCATGGTTTCCAGGGCCTTCTACATGGTTAGGGGGACTCGGTGGGTGGGACTGAGCCCTGTTACCTTCCTGGCCTGCGTTGCTCTCCCTGAGCTCTTTCTCCGACTTCCTGGGACCTTTGCTTTCAAGGCAGCCCGGTCAGAATCACCCTTCTTGTGGGCTTGCCGTGGGCTTGGAGGAGCTAATGCAGACGAGTGACTCAGCAATAGTCGGGAGCAGGAGCTGTGACGGGAGGTGCTGAGCGAGGGGAGAGGGCATCCACACTCTGAGACAGCCATCCGGGCCGGGGAAGGAAAATGGCTTGTCAGAACGCACGTCAGGCGTGTTCTAAGAGGATGCTGTCCACATGGTACTGCCAAGAGAGGGGGCCCGGGTCGAGGGCTGCCCCAGGATGCGGGGTCGTGCTCAGACTCCAGATGCAGTGAAGAGGTCAAGTCGCCAAGCCTTGGTGATGAATCGGGAAGAGAAGGTGCGGGAGAGGGTGTCCGGCATGACTTCCAGACTGGACAGATGAGCGGGTGTTGGTGCCCATCAGAGAAGTGACCTGACCCGGGCCCCAAGGCTGGGGTCTGACTGTGACCCCCAGCCCGGGGGGAGGGCCCCACGGGAGGTGAGCAAATCGCCCAGGCCCAGCAGCATCGGGAGCCGTTTTCTCAAGGGCATCATCCCACTTCTTCAAAGCAAGTAAAGGCAATGCTTAAAAAATTGTAATAGTAATGATCGTTTCCTGTAAATTTGAGAGATTAAATCATTTTGCATGTCTCTGGAGGAGGCCGTAGCTTTCTGGAGCATGGAGAGAGTGCACGGTGCATGAGTGCTCTTTCTTACCCATTCTTGCTGCTGAATTAGAAAATCCCCACTTGCGGCGACCAAGCTTGACAGCGGCAGGAAGCACACGGTGGCTCTTCCCAACAATGACCCGGGCTCAAGTCAAACCTGGGCAGGTCATCACAGAGAGAGCCCACATGCCCACACACAGAGTAGGTTAATAACCTAATCCAGTCATTGTAATATGTACTAATCACCTAATATTCACAGCAAATGAACGCCAGCGCTTTGCCACTTAGCCAGACACTCAGACTGGGGCGTCACAGCGTAGGAGGCAGCCGCGAACAGGCTCCTAACCCACTTTTCTCCCGCGCTCAGTTCTGGAAATGTCATACGTTCTACTGCAGCGTGTGGATGCAATTTTCCAAATACACTCCATCCTCGAATCCTTCTCCAGAAGTGCTCGCTACAGTTGGTCTTTTGAAGGCATCCGTGACCTTCCTCTCCTAAAGTGACAGATCCGGGGTCTTGGCGACACTAGTAGATACTAAACAGAGGCTGAAGATACTTGAATAAACCACCTGAGATCTTAAGAACTGCACTTCCTCCCTTCATCCGTGTCAAGAAGAGAAGTCTTCTGTCTGCTGTCTGTTCAAAGCTCCCGTGGGAGAGTCTGGCACCAGTGAATTCACACGGGGGACTAGAAGGCATCAGCCTGCACCCCTCCTCGGCCAACCGGAGGTGTCACCGGGGCAAGCCAGCTCACCTGCGGGGGCCGGGGGCTAGCCGGCTGTAAAATGTGGGTAATAAAGGTATCTGCTGTTAAGTAAATAAATTCGTGTCATTAAAAAAATAAATAAATAAAAGTCAGGCTTGCCTGATTCCTGTAAAGTGCCTCTAACACTTCCTGGCCCCAGCTCGTGCTCAGTGAATGCCAGCCCTGATTACCGGGACTTTCTTCAAAACCACCGTCATCTGCACCAGCCCCGCTGACAGCTGATTCATCCTCTCCGAGGCAGCAGATTTGCCTTGGTGAGGAGAAGTATCTGCTGGCAGGTGCGCGCACAGGACCCGCTCTTTACACATGGCACGTCCTTGCCACGAGGCACTGTCCCAAAGTGTCATCTGACGGAGGATTTTGCCAGGAGCTCTTCTGCTTTTCTCTCTGGGCCTGATATTTGGCATTAAGTGTGCGGTTATTAAAAGCAGCAATAACTTGGCTCCCTCCGTTTTGCTGTAGAGAAGGCTGCTTTGAATGATATAGTTTTGGTCTCGTTTCAGGCTTTATTAGTAAAATTATTCAATTGTGCAGTGGCAGATCCAGTTTGGGGCTCGTTCAAACTCCACCCTTGTGCCAGAGGGATCCCTACTTTAAAAAAAAAAAAAAGAAGAGAAATCTTTTCTGCCCCCAGGCCGCTGTTTTGCAGAGTTTCATAACATACTGTCCCGAGCCCTGGGGAAGAGAGCTCCCTGGGGCGGTGAGATCAATTTTTCAGATATTTGAACTTACCCAACTTTGATGCACGCTTTTGTGTTTTGGCTACTTGTGCAGAATCCGTGTGCAGGCGGATTCACTCCCCCGGGCTGCACGGCCGCACCTGCCTACGGGTCCATAGCTGTGGACTCAGCCCGCATCCTTGTCACATTCTGTCGTCTTCGCTGCACTTTCATGTTGCAGTGAGCCACGCGTGGGCTCCTGCAGCATCTCTGGGACTCAGGAATATAACACAGCAAACTGTAACTGGAATCAATGCAAATTAACTCACAGACATCATTAGAGAGAAATAACGTGACAGCTCCTCCACAGAGAGGAGGCAACCCACGCCCGCGGGGTGTGCCCTCCCGAGCCCTGGGGTGGGGGCAGCACCTGTGGCCTGGCGTCCTTGGTCTCTTTCCTGGCTGGAGGGGCCCAGGCTCTGGACAGTGTTGGCGCCCAGGTGAACGAGTGAGGAAGGCCACACGGCATCTGGCGGTCATAGCCATCCTGGCGCTGTAATCTGAGTGAGGTGTCCCAGCAGTGTCAGCCCTTCTAAGGACCTTTCGGCTGGTCTCCCACGGCCTAGGGACCCCACTGATATACAGGGTAGATACAGAAAGGCAGGATGTAAGGAGTGGCCCCAGGGGCCGACACCTCAACATCATAGATGCTCGGTGGCATTAGCACAAAGGCCACCTTTTGGAGGACATGCCTAGCATGCTGGCCACCAGGTGCTTTGCATCATTGCATTTGGTCGTCTACCCTTTGAATTGGTGGACTCAGTCACCCCCCTTTTGCCTATGCAGGGACAGAGGTGCAGAGGGGGCAGGGTAGCGGCTCCCCGAGTCACATGTGCTCAGGGGCAGAGCCATAGCTTGGAGGCAGGCCCTACTGGTCACCACCCCACTCATCTCTACCAGGACCCCAACTTCATGTCCAGAGACGTGAACTCCTGGCTCTTGTGTCCAAAGAATTAAGGGGAGCTCTGCCTGGTGGAGAACCTCCTGCTTCTCGCTGGTGATATCAGTCTGCGCGCACATCAAAGACACCCCTGCTCTGAGTCCAGGAGCTGGCAGGGAAGGTGGTGGGGAGGACAGAGGCAAGCGTGCACACAGGACTTGGGACAGGGCAGTGCTCGAAAACAGGAGGCTCCTCAGGGAAAAGAACCATCGTGAATATTTTTCATCTCAGTAATTTCTTACAACTGCTCTCTCTCTCTCTCTGCCGGGCGCACGCAACCGTAAATTGACAAAAACGCACAAATGTGGTCCTATGATGGATTGCCACAGTATATATAACAGTGATAAGCAGAGACTGGTTAAATGCTCAAATAAAATGCAAATGCAGGAAATCATGAACTATTAGAAAGCAGTGATGCGCACTCATTCATTAACCTGTTTGTTCGTTCCATGGTATTGGTTGGTGCAAGAGTGCACTGAGTGTGGCCCCTTCTTTCCTGGACCTTACAATCTAAGCGGGAAGGCACGTACCACACACAGAAATGAGACAGGATAACTTAGTAAAACAAATGTTGTGATGACAAGAAATGGGGACACACTGGGAAGCGGAATGGTCCAGTCTTCCTTGGACTCTCTTTTGAGAACTGAGGAGAAGTCCCTGTCACACAGCTGTCTGGGGGCACAGCGCTGGAAGGAGCGGGAGCAGCAGGTGCAGGTCCCAGACAACCAGATCGTCGAACCACATCATCCCCCCCCCCGCCGATCAGACTTCTTCGTCATCTGTCCCAACAAGATAATTCAATGTCCGCAGAGCTCGCCATTCCCCTGACTTCTCCCTGCTTTGGCCCTGACGCTCACCGGCCAGCAGCCCTCACTTCGCCCGGCAAAGTCTTTGTGTCCATTTCAGTTTATTAGGGGGTATGATTTACATTTGGTAAAAGACACAGATCTGAAACACAATCAACTTTGACAAACAGATGCAGCTGATGAGGCCAGAGCCTGTTAAGATACAGAGTATCTCTATCATGTTGTTCCCTTATGGCCCTTGTGGGTCAATCCCTGGCCCGCCCCAGAGGTAGCCACGGTGCCGACCTCCAACCCGGAGCTTAGTTTCACCTGCCCTAGACCGTCACACAATGGCATCTTTAATGCACGGATTCTGCGTCTGGACGCCTTCGCTCAGCATCAGATTTTTGAGCCTCATGCTGTGTGTACCTGTGGTTCCTTTCTGTTTGCTACCGGGTGATATGGCAGCACAAAAAACCACGGTTTGGCCATGCACCTGTCTGGGTGATTTTTTATTATGTGCTGGGCATCGCCATGCTGTCGACAGTCTGGATTATTTCAATTCCGATGTAAAGTGTGGGGCTTCATTCTGGAAGGCATGGCACGCACTTGTGTGTTTCTCCTTGATGCTCTCAGGTGTCTCTTTCTGGCTTGTCAGGAAGGGTCTAGAGTCATCCTTAGCCAAGGACAAAGGTGTTGCCTTGCTGGAGCCGCCACGGTCCACCTGGGATATTTGGCGAGACGATGCTCTTGGGCCAGATGCAATGCCCTCTGTACCCTCCAGAACCTGCGTGCAGCTCCCTGCACAGTCCCCCTGAGTGTCACCTAAAGACCCAGGGGACCCCCACTCAGACTTCTGGGGTTCCTTTTGAAAATACTCAACCCCTCTTTAGTGGCCTGCCCCACAACATCCCAAACCCCTTGGGCAACAGCCCCTCGGTCCAACATTTCCTTTGCAGAGCCAGCTCCCCGCTCTATGTTGGGGCTCAATTCTCTGGGCCTGTTTGGCTGGGAGAGCTGGAGCTGCTCTTCTGTGCTTCTCTGAAGGACAGCAGCCCCACTCTGCTTGCTATTTAATGGGGAGGGGGAGAAGCAGCTGCTCCGTGTGTTTCGTCCAGGGGCGGGCTGGCTTCTGGTCACATGCTCTATGTACCCGTTTATGGCCCAGTCCAAAAGCCTGTGGTTAGATGTTCTCAAACAGCCTGCAGCAGACTTTTGCCCTCCTTTATGCTCCCGAGACACCCTGAGAATGCTTGAGTCAGGGTACGTACCATATGGAGATAAACTGTTTTGCACGGATCCAGCCCTCCGCTGGGCACGAAACTCCTCAAGGCCAGAAGCGCTTCCAGCACTGGGCACAGAACCTGGCCCTCTGTTTGCCTCACTCTGTTCCACTAAGTGCACATTCGGCCCCAAACTCCAGGCCCATGTAACCTATTAGAATCCAAAGAATTATCAACCCCTTGGGAACAATGCAAGCGTGGAGGATGGCCTGACCCTTTTCCCAGAGTCTGACAGGTGCCCATGACCAGGGGCGTGTCTCTGGCTTGCCCTGACTTTCCGAGTGAAGGTGTGTCAGCCTCTAGGAAGAAGGTTGGCATTTCCACCATTATCCACGGAGACTGTCTCAGGTCTGTTGGGCTCTAGGGCTGGGTGTCTGCTCTGGTCTTAAAGGTCTGAGTCCAGGGCTGAGCCTGGCATTGAACTCTGGGCCATTCTCAAGGGGAGGGCAAGCCTGGTGAGTGGCATATGCTGTTTCCTGTTCTCAGGCTGGAGAAGAATGTCATCCCACAGTCCCCAAGCAAACGCACCTCCGTGGGCCAGCCACGGGAAGGCAAATGCTGTGCCCGTCACCATTTACACAGCATCCTGGGACTCAAGTTCCAGAAACCAAGTCTCAGGTTCAAGATGTTCCTGGAGGCCTCCTAACAGAGCAAAGCCCACAGGGCAGAATTGCCCCCATCCCATGAGATGCTAAGATCAGGCCTTCCTCAGAAGAGTAGAGGGGAGGGCAGGAAACCAGAATAAAGTCCTGAATAAAGGGCGGTGAGGAGAAGATGCTGAGGTGGGCAGTCCCCACCCAGGACCTTCTGCTCAGAACACTTGCACCACACCTGACTCCCACCCCCAGACTCTTGGGTGCTCCCTATGGGGCTGCAGAGTGCCAAGGGAACCACTGGGTTCATAAGCTTGTCCTGGTGACTTCCTGGCGTGTGACTCAGCCTTTCCAGACCTCAGTTTTCATAATCCATAAAATGGGCACATAGGACGGTGTCTTAAGGTTGTCATAAAGATTAAATAAGTTGCTCTTACAGAGCACTTGGAACAGTGCCTGCCCCTGAGGTGTGCTCCCAGCCCAGAGACTCTCCCTCCTGGGGTGTCCCCAGCCCCCACATTCTCTCTCATGCCTCTCCAGTCTTCCCCTCTGCACCCCTCTCCTCTCCCTTTTCCCTGCTGTGAATGCAACAATGTGACTGGCATTGTCCACAATTTGCAATTACCGTATGCCTTCTGTTTCTGTGTCTTCATGCTTTATATCTGTTTTATCAGACCTCAAGTTCCAAATGGGCTGAAACCACACCTGCTGGTGCAGGCCTTCCCTGGTACATACTAGACCTTCCATGACTGTTCCTTGAATGAGTAAATGGCCTGCACAGCTACGTGGCCCACCGGGGACCAGCCGGCTTTCCCCGCTGCAGCTGCACCGCCATCCCTGGGAGAGCAAAGGGCTCAGAGCTGCCGGCTGCGTCTCTAAGCAGCTCTTGGGTCCAGCTGCTCATCTCCTCTCCCCCATCCTTGGTCCGAGCTCAGACCTCATTGCATGCTGGAACCTGAGGCGGTGCTGCCCATCCTGTCCGTCCTCCACAGAGCAACCGGGATCAGCCTTCAACAACACCATGACCCCATCATGCCCTGATTGGGGGTCTTCAGTAACTCAGCACAGCATTGAGCTCGCCCTAGCTGAGGCCCCCTCTGGATGGCCAGGCCCCCGTCAACCTCGCCTCATCTCTGGCCCTTGAACCTTACCGTTTCCATCAGTAAGGTGAGACCCTCACAAAGGCTTGCCCTAAGTTCCCCCCCCAACACCCCATCCGGGTGTGTCTCTCTGCAGGATCTCACAAGGGCCCCAGGCCACTGAGATGGGGAGTCCCTGGGGGCCCACCATTGGCGTGGAGGCCTGGAGGGCGTCACCGCCCCAGCTGATGGGCCCTTGGTGCTGGCTGACTTTTCACATGACCCCACACCTCCCTGCGTCAGTCCCGCCCCCTTGGGGCCACACCTCACCAACCTTCCCCTCCCCTACAGCACAGGCTGGGGCCCCTCTGGCTCTGCTACAAATGGGGGTGGGGCCTCCCCAGACCTTCTCTTCTCAGCCGTGTTGCCAGGAACCGCATGACTGCAGTGCCTCAGGGCCTTCTGTCTTAAGAACCCAGAGAAAGCTGTGGGAGTGGGGTCAGAAATCCTGACCAAAAAGCAAAATACATGCTTCAGGCTAACCTCTTGCTGTGTTTCCCCGCTGCGCTGGACCCACCCCTCCAGCTCTGCACATGCTCTTCCCATGCTCCCTCTTGGCCAGCTGGTGAGCTCCTATTCGATGCTCAAAACCCAGCTCCCATGTCCCTCCCTGACAGCTGGCCCTGGCTCTGTGTCTCCTTGCACGGTGGCGTACTTGGTGCAACCGCATGATGGCTGGTCAATTTGGCTGGCTCCCGCTGGGCAGTGGCCCCCTGGTCGGGGGCAGAGGGGGAGTTGCAAAGGATCTAAGACGACACCCTGTCACCTCCATGTCCCCAGGCCCAGGCCCGAAGCACATCCCTGACCCACGAGAACTTCACAATCCGCAAACCCGTTGCCTCACCTCATGCTCCCAATCTCTCCCCACCCCCAGGGAATGGAGAGGTAGCAGGGCACCCCCTACCCCGCTCCCAGCTACCCCTCACTCCCTGCCACCCCCCACCCCGGGTCCCACAGCTGGGGGTGGGGCAGGGGCAGAGCTAGAACTCCAACAAGATTTGATCGATTCTGAAGACAAAGCACGTTCCACAAACCCAGCAGCCCAAGGACACATCTGCCAAACTGTTTGCTGAATCATTTTCTAAATTGCTTCCCTCTCAGAAGACTAAAAGCTTCTGGCACAAAAAAAGACAGCAGCCTCAAACACAATAGTCAGATCCCGTCAGCCCCCGGTGTGGGGCCGTTTCTCAGATATTGTGGGCACTTATTACCCACCAATAAGACGATGCCGTCGGGCGCCCCCCTCCCGAGAGACGGGGGACCCTAACTCCCAGCCAGGTGTGACCTCGGGCAGATACGGCCCCTCCCGAGGGGTGTCCACGCTAACCCCTCACGGCCCTTGGGATCTCGGCTCATAGTACATGTCCAGCCCCAGCGTTGAGGATGATCAGAGCAGGGAGCGAGTGGTTCAGCAGCCAGACCCCCCCATCAGCTGCGAGGTGTTCCCTCCTCCAGCTGCTGAGAGCTCCCAGGGGCTGCTCTCCCCACCCCCCAACCCCGCCCAGAGTGGTGGAAAGGGTGGTCCCCTGGCCTCAATCCTGGCAGCCTCTGCAGGGCCCTTCCAGCTCCGGGACTCCCAGTGCCTGCCTGCAAGCCCCCCCCCCACAGCTTCCTCAGACCCCACCCCACCCCGCCTCCCCCGCTGCCCCGCCCTGCTCCTGCTCCTGTCACCCCTGCCGGAGCGTCCCTAAAACCTCTCTCCAGTCCACCTCCTGCACGCGGGAGCGCAAGCTAGGAAAGTACCTTACGACTATCATCCAGACCCTTTCGCCTGTAAACCCCAGCCCTTTAGGTCCCTGTTGAGAGGGCAATGTCCATCCAATCGCATACTGTACTGGCAGATTTTTCCACAATAATCAACAATCCAAATACCTTGCTTGTTTGCAGCAAGAAACATTCTTTCTTGCTCTCATTCAGGAAACACCACAGTTCAGCTGAAATGGACTCCCCGTGTCTTCTCATTCCAGAACCCAGGGGAAGGATAGCGGCTCCCCAGGACATGCGCTCCCATGCGGACGGGGGGGGGGAAGCAAGGGGAAGGGCAGAGAGAACCCCTAGAGCACACAGAAGCGGCCACATGGGCGTGGCGTGCTCCAGGGGCCAGCGCAGGCCACACAGTCAAGCCCCTAGGTCAAGGGCAGGCTCCTTGGCCCACGGCACAGAGCAGACAGGCTGAGGAGGGACTGGGTGAGTGTGGTCGCACCCGTCCAAGGCCCTTCTGACTTCCCAGAGCAGACCCCCCACAACAACCCACACCCGGGATCCACTGCGATGCTAACACTACCGTCATCGTTGGCATTCTTTGTATCTATCGCCTTAGCTAAGATGGAAAAAGACGACTTCCTGCACACGGGCTGGAGCTGTAGTCAGGCTCACGCACTTCTGGAAGGGATAAGGTTTGTTCCGTCTTTCTGGAGGGCA
This sequence comes from Lutra lutra, assembly GCF_902655055.1. Lineage (NCBI taxonomy): Eukaryota > Metazoa > Chordata > Mammalia > Carnivora > Mustelidae > Lutra > Lutra lutra. The sequence continues at coordinate 140,002,695 of NC_062285.1, forward strand.
ACTCGGTAATGTTTTACAACGTGGCAGTAAAATGCTTCTATCACTCACCCAGTATTACCCTCCCAGGAATTCAATCAGACAGCGGCGCGGATGCTCCGTAGGGGACCCTAACACCGGGTTATACGGGAGCGGGCAGGACACCGTGTCAGCTTTGTGGTCTCTCTTCCCTCGCCCCGACGCTGGCTGGCCACGGTTCGCTGTGAGCGGAGGGCACATCTCTGCTCCATGGATTCCAGGCTTGCTCATGACAATGGCTTCGTGCCCTGGGACATGGGTGGAAGTGGCAGGTGCTTGGGGAGCCATCAATGGTCCTAAGAGGCATCCAGTGATTCCCCAGCCCCCGCACCCCCCCGCCACTGTCCTGCCAGCCACCCTCAGAAGTAACGTCCCAGGTGGCCACTGCTCCTTCCTCCCACCTTCGGGAATGATAGGAGAGACCCTCAGAGCAGACATGAACCCACCCACAGCCCAGAGTAGCAGATAATCCCCGCCTGTTGAAAGCCAGTGAGGGGGATGCCTGGGTGGCTCAGTGGGTTAAGCCTCTGCCTTCGGCTCAGGTCATGATCCCAGGGTCCTGGGACTGAGTCCCGCATCGGGCTCCCTGCTCAGTGGAGAGCCTGCTTCTCCCTCTGCCTGCCTCACACTCTGCCTACTGCTCCCCCTGCTTGTGCGCACTCTCTTTCTCTCTATCTCTCTCTGACAAATAAATAAGTAAAATATTTTTAAAAGAAAGAAAGAAAGAAACCCAGTGAGGAGTTGAGGGGGCTTGTTACCCAGCGTTATCATGGCGAACACTGACTGATAAAACGGGAAACATTTTTCAGCCACTGACAAGGATGGAAAAACATTTCTCGAACGTTGACTATGTCCTGGGCACTTACAAGTGCTTTACCAGTAACAACCCAATTCTTGCAGCGGATGTGGTACATGCAAGTTTTGAACTTATTTTGCAGGGGGGGAAACTGAGGCCCCAAGAGGTGAAATAGGTTGTCCATGATCCGTCACTCGTACCCGGCAGAGCCCCACAGCCCAGCCTTCACCGCCGCTTAAACACATCAACGGCAGAGGTTTGGCGACATAAGCCCTAACCTGCACAGATGACCGGGAGTTTGCAGCCAGGAACAGGACATCGACACATAGTTTGAATGACCAAATCTTACCCTTTCCTTCTGCTGGGACTTGGACAGCGTCCACACGCTTCCCCTCCCATGTGTGCACCCACCTGCTGGGGCGTGACGCGTACTTCTGGTCCTGGAATCGCTGCCACCAGCCTTCCCACCCCTGCTCCGGCCCCACAAGCCCCCTGAAGACCTGACTCTGACAGCGACCTCGAACCCAGTCTGACTTAAGAGAGACATAATGGATCCTCGGAAGCATTAATACTTACAAACTATTACTAGGTACAAACCCCTGGTGAGCCTTCTTGTGACAACATCATGTTAAAGGAAAATATTTCCAGATGCAAAGAAAAGACTCTGTGGGTGTGTGGGTGTGTGCATGCACGCGTGTGTGCGTGTGTGTGTGTGTGTGTGTGTGTAGAAAGACAGATCCCAAATTTGGAAGGACAGAGGGAGGGAGGGAAGGAGGGAGCAAAAGAAAGAACAACAACAACAAAAAACCCCACAAAACCCTGGTGCCATCAGGTTCTTTCTCCTGCTTTGCCTTGTGTCTAAATGTCATCGCAGCGCGTGCTCTCTTTTCCGTCTGGCGCCTTCCACTCAACAGTTTGAGATCCTTGGCCACGCGGCCCATGTCTGGTCGACTTTCATTCCCGTTGCTAGGAAGATGCCACCGTGCAAATATCACAAGTTTGTGTATCCATCCCGTGTTGTGTGTGTGATGGACAGATGGGTGGTTTCCAGCTGGAGGCACTCACAGACCTCCCAGAACGTATCTTTGCGTCCTGGGGGGAGCATCCCCCCACCCCGTGCACATTTCCACGGTGTCTGCACCGAGGAGCGGGACGGCCGGGTCGTACGGGGCTTGGGTTCAGCCTCGTGGACGTTGCCAAGAAGCCTTGGAGCCTGCTGAGCCCAAGACAGTCCTACGAGCATCGGATCCGCAGCAGAGAGGCGGGGACGGTGGCAGGGAAGGGCAGAGGCTGGGAGGCGTGAGGGAGGCTTTTGAGGCGCTGATGTTTTATTTCTAGATCTGGGCGCTGGGCCCATGGGTGTGTACACTCGGGGCTGCGTGCTTTTCCGTGTGAGTATTACATGTCAATAATAGGACTCAGAAAATGTATTTCTGTAAACACGAATCGGCACGTGGTCTCCATGTCTCCATGTCTTTCAACCATTGTGGTCGCCTCTCCTTTGACACTCAGATATTTACAGATTCCTTGCTGGCGCCAGGCACTGTGAAGACAGGGCCACATCCGTCGGGCACGGAAAGGGCAGGGGCCTGCTTCACCAGCGCCAACAAGCTAGTGGCAGCGAAAAATCCTAAGAGACCAGAGGAGCACCTCTCTCAGGACTGTGCGATGTGGACCCTGATAGGACAGGCTGCTGCCCAGAGGAAGGCAGGAGGGAGCGCTCCTTTAGCCGGGGGGGTATCTAGAAACACCCGCCCCAGTGCGTGCAGCCAGGTAAGTCAGGACAAGGAGGGAGTGGAGGGTGCAGGCGTCCTGGGCGTTGGGAAGAGCAGGGAAGACATTGGGGCATTCAAAGGAACAGCAAGGAGGCTGGGACCAAGGGCAGGGAACACGGGAGAAGGAGGAGCCAGCCAGAGCAGGGAGGGGCTGCGTTCGGGGCTAAGGGCAGCGGGGAGCCACTGAGCGTTTCAGTAGGAGAGCAGCATGAGGCTGCGGTCTCCCTTGCAGGATTCCTGCCCCTGACCCCGAGCTCCTGGCAGGCCACTCTCACATTCAAACGCTGTGGACAAGGGCAGGGACCGGCCCTCCTCTGCCCCAACCTGCCAGGTTTCCTGAGCAGGGGCTCCCTGGTCCTCCATTTGTCCGTGTCCCAGCCTTAGGATCCCATGGGCCACAAGCCCAGCCCCAAACCTCTCAACTCTGCCCAGGACCCCTGGGCAGGGGAGGAGGGGTGGGTGCAGTTCGCAGGCTGGACAACACTAGGCACCCCTGCCCCGCTTCTTCCCCTTGACTTAACGTTTCTGTTCTCTGTGAACCCGTTGAAACAAGCCGACTTTGGAAACATCTAGGGAGCAGCAAAGGTATTTTATCTCATGACCCAATCTCACCTTCCCTAGACCCTCACCGTGAAGGCACTGCATGTACCCATTGTGCAGATGAAGAGGCTGAGGTTCGGGGAGGGCAATGACTTGCCCAGGACACGGGGCTGGAAAGCAACAAACGGAATGCACGCACAGTCCTTTCTGTCTCCGGAAAGCATGCACGCGCCGGACTTTGTTTCTTGTGGGTTTTTTCCCTCTATCAAGGCATACTTGTTCTTTGACCCCTTCAGAGCCTCTCTGGAACGTGGGGAAAAGCACCGATGCATTCAGTAAGTAAACAAAAGCATTTGAGTGTCTGGAGTCCTAATGCCCAGCTGTCTGGGGCCCTGGGTTTAAGGCAGAATCTGACGCTTCAGTTCCCTGCTGACGGCAGAGCGTGATCTCCTGTCTTCAGCAAAACCCCCCAAATGTCAAAACCTGATTTTAATTAGTAGAAATCTTTGGGCGCACGCAACGCTAAGATCCATCTGGAGCACAGGGAGGCAACAGCTGCTTATTAGCTCAACAGACAGAGGCAAGTATGGCCAGGGTTGCTCCTACGGCTTCCAGAACGCATCCCGGGGTGCTCCCTGGGAGAGGTGGTGGCTCTCTGCCCCCATCACTTGTCCCAGGGGCACATCTGGTACTCGCATTGCCTGCAGTGGGGCGTGCTGGGGCCCCAGATGCTAGAGCTTTGGGGTGCTAACAAAGGGACTGTCTTGCTCGGGGGAAAGCAGCCAATACTGTGCCCACTATCCTTAGGCTCAAGGTGGGGGAAGGTGCATCAGTGTCCTGCTCGGGCACCTTTGCCAAGGACCCAATTATCCCAGACCCTGTCCAGGTGGCACTTTGGCCTGGGTTACCCCAGTCTTGTTAGAAACATCTGACGACAGCTTGTCACCCAGAAGCTGCCAAAGAATGAGCAGACAGTCGAAAACACTCCTTTTCAATGCCAATTAGAAGGTCCTCACCAGCGGGATTTGAGACCTGTGTTTGCCTGTCGTGAATTTGCATTCATGTTGCTATTTCCTCCCCTGGGGGTGGGGAGGAGCCCAAACGTCTGAGAGGGCTCTCCAGATGATTCCCAGGATAATAATCTTAACTCATACTTACAGGTCCAGCTCAAAGCCCTGTATGCACATCTCTCTTCCAGCAGCATTCACAGGTACTCCCTTCCCACTTACAAATGGGGAAGCTGAGGCACAGAGAGAAGTCTTGTGCCCAAGGTTGCACATCTTGCAAGTGGCAGAGCAGGGATATGAGTGCTGGTGGCTAGACACTGGGATCCAAGGCCAACCAGGACATGCCACAGTGCATTTGCACATGCTATTGTTCTCTCTACTCATCCTCCAGCCCAACCTTCTCAGCCTTATGGCTCAGGTCCAACCCGCTGTCTTCTGGAGAGGCATCCATGAATTCCCAGGAGATTGGTGTTCCCACCCTTTAACCTTCTGTATCCACCTTGTTGTCCCTCCTGCCCAGCAGCATCCAGCCTGGTTCATCTCTGCAGATCCTGGGCAGAATGTCAGAATGCTTGTGGAGGGAAGGAAGCCATGGGGAAGGAAGGGACGAGGCATCACATCCCCAAGGGAGGTGCTCTCATAACTGAGCAACCATGGGCCATCCCAACTCCTAAGCACAGCCATCCAAGCTGCCCCAACCAAGCAGGACTGTCCCCTGGAGAGTAATGACAATGATGCCAAAGTTATCTTCAGTGGAACACTTCCAGTGTGTAGACACCATCCCGACATTACAGATGTAGCAATGGAGGCACAGAGAGGTAAAGTCACTCTCCTGGGGTGATTCAAGTCTCAGGAAGCCTGGTTTGTAAGGCAGGACACTTGGCCACCCTCTCTGAGATGACCACAGCGAGACCAGAGCCCTCTGCCCTCTGACAGCCCCTCTTCCCCTCTGCCCCAGCCCATCTCAGCCAGTCCTTCTGGAAGCTTGTGTGTTCTGACCTACCTCATGCTCCCTCCTTCTTCTCTGCAAAGGGATGCCCTTGATCCTGGGGCCTTCGCTGGGTTCAGCCAACTGTGACGTGAGAAGGGAACTCCCTGGGAACAAGGGTCAATTTGAGTGGGAGTCCTCACAGCAGGGAACCCAGGGCAGGGGGAGGAGGCACGGGGGCAGAGAACCCACCAGGAGGGGCAGGGCACAGCCGCAGAACCACCATTTCTCGGCCTCGACCCACATGGCACCCTCAGACAGACAAGGAAATGGGTGTGTTTAGCTCCCTTTCTGGACGTGCTCATTTCTTCCCTGACCTCAGCCCGCACAAGGGCCCGAGTAAAGGTTCACTATGTTAAATCAAGCCAGATCCTGGCCCTGCCAAGCCGAACTGCCCCAGAGCTGCCCCTCCTCCTGCACCCTGGCCCCCTAGGCTGGCCCAGATCTGGCACCTGGGACCCCTCCAGCCTCCACACGACATACATGGCCCCGACCCAGCTTGACTCAACTCCCCGTGGTCCTCTCCACCCCTTCCCTGGCTGTACCTCTTTCAGATACTTCTAGATTCATTTCATGTGTCCCCTCTTGATCCCGCATGACCTCCAGGCCTGGCCCCGGGTTTCCACAGCCCTGTCCTTCTTCCATCTGTCCAACCCAGTGTCCACACTGCATGGTTGTTGCCTGTCATCACCTCTGCTCTCCCACCAGTGAGGCAACAAAGATCGAGGAAAGTCAGCACACAGTTTTAGGGCTACAGATCCATGAAAGGGTCAAGGCCAGGGACTGGGTTTGCCTTTGCCTAGCAATCTTATGTATGTCAGAGTGAATATAAGCATTAAAGGGAGGGAGGGAGGGAGGGAGGGAAGGAGGGAGGGAGGGAGGGTTAGATGTTTGGATGGGTGGATGGAGGATAGATGGATGCATGGATGGATTGCTGATGGGTGGATGACAGATGGGTGGATAGGTGGGTGGGTAGAGGATAGATGGAGAGGTTGATGGATGGATGGATGGATGGATGGATTGATAATGGATGGATGGATGGATGGATGGATGGATGGATGGATGGATTGGTAGGTGGGTGTGTGAATGGATGGGTAGGCGGATGGATGGCTGTGTGGGTGAATGAACACAGAAATGGACAGAAGGAAGGAATAGAACTGACATCCTGTGCTTTAATATGAAATTAATTTTGTTTCTTCTACATCAGGATCACCCCTAACTGCCAAACGGCACTGTCCCCCGACAGTGTTAGGAACCTTCTCAGGGTTCCTCTCCCTTTCCTGAGTCCCCCTCTGCCACAACCCTAAGTACAACGTATGGTTACCCTTTGAGTCTGCATGTGTGTCCCCCAAGGATCCTGTGTCCCCATAAGTGAAGATGGCCAGTGGTCTTACCTTCTGGGTCTTTGTTTGGTGTCACCTGTTCGTGCCCCAGCCCCATGGACAGTGCTTGGAACTGTGTCCGAAAGACAGTGGAAACTCAGCTGATGATATCCAATGTCACAGCAGCTGATTCACTCCCCTGAACTGTTTGGACAGCCCCAGGGGTGAGGAAGTACGGGAAAGGCTTCATAAAGGAGGGCGCATCTGTGGGCTTTGAGGGATGAGTAGGACTTGGCCTGGTCAGGAAGAAAAACCTCACAGTCCCAGCGTCAGGACAATATTTGTTAACAGAAGGCACCGTGGAGGAACCATCTGAGAAGCAGGGACAGGTTTAAAGGCAAATGAGAAGAAACAAGCATGGTGTTGATACGAGGGACCCACAGGCCAGGAGGGTGTCTCTCCGGCTTGTTTTAGGCTGAGGGTGTGGTTTCCAGGAAGCCAGGGGTGGTGGGGTACCAGAGCTAGGGTAGGCATGAGCTATTTATGTGTCCCCCACCAGTTCTAGCCAGGGCTTGGCACACAGTGGGTGCTCATAGACTGGTTTGCCTGGGGGAGTGGGCATCCTGCATGGTCCTGGGCGCCGGCCTCACCAGCCAGAGCAGAGAAAATCTTGTCCTGCAGTCTGCCAGGAAATGCCAGCCGTCAGAGCAGCCTCAGAAGGATTTTCCACAAAAACTAGGTCAGCTTGGAAACAAAGAGGCTCCATTAACCTCAGATCCTTTGTGGCCCAAGAACACAGACTGAGGTTCAAACATTTCACTTTGGAGAGAGCCTGAGCATCCCCTGAGGGTGGGGGGATGCCAAGGCCGACCCCCTCACTGCAGACCCCCGAGAATGGCCGCTGAGCAAGGGGCCGGCCGCTCTGGGTGCAGACAGGGAGGCGGGGAGGGGGGCCCAGTAGGGCTCTGCTTTGGCTCTCCCTGGCATTGGCCTCCTGGCAGAAGCCGGAGTGCCAGCCCTTCGCCCACCCTGGCACAGAGCCAGCCGCAGCCTCTTCCCCGTGCCCGGCTCCCGTGAGTGGGCACCTCACATCCCTCATGTCAGCTCCACCCCCCAGGGCTACGCCTCCAGCCCCAGAACCCTCACAGGCTCAGCCTTCCTTAGACAGATGCCCGGAGCCTTCAATCCCGCTCCAAGCCCGAGCAGATTGGGGCAGAACCCTCGTGCCCAAGAACAAGGCAGGTGAGCTTGACTGGTCCGAGCAGCCCTGGAATCCTGGGTCCAGGGCAGCTCCCTGGTCAGCAGCACGGGCCGTGGCATCAGGGCTAGAATCACCACCGTGCCCCCGATTGGCCACATGGACTTGGACGCGTGATTTCACCTCTCTGGGTCTCGGTTCATTCATCTGTAAGATGGGCCTGCACGGCAGCCCCCTCATGGCTACTGTGCAAATTAGATGGGAGGCTGCCTGGCACCCCCAGATGAAGCAGCTGTCACCCATCACCACCCAGAAATGTCATAGGCTCAGTCCTGCCCAGCTCACCCCCCACACCCGGCCTCTGCAGTCCAACTGGCCCACCTGCTCCCAGGTCTCCTGGCCCCTGACTTCTCGACATGTCCTCAGTTTGCACAGAGAGGTTGAGTAACTTGCCTGAGGTCACACAATTAGGGAGGAACAGAACCTAAATGAAAATGGCACCCTGACTCTGGGGTCCCTGTTCTTCCTCAGGCCCCTCTCCTGCCCTTCCCATCATGAGCTCTGCTCCAGAGCTCTTGTGTTTGAGAGGCCTGGGGGCCATCCGGTTGGAAATGTGGGCAGGCAGACAGGGAAGGGCTCAGGACGCAGGTGGCGATGGGCAAGGCCGTCTTGCCGAAAGGGCTTCAGGCCATCAAGGGAGCCATCACCCAGGAAGAAACCGAGAGAACATTTGCAGAGAGGACAGGACGTGGGGGAAGGTCAGGCCTGCCCAGCCCAGATGGCTCCCACTGAGCCTTGTGGATTCTGCCAACGCACCCAGCCCATGATCCCCTCTGCTGTCTCCCTGGTGACATTCCACTTGTCCTCACACCCGCCAGAAATGTCCCCTCCTGCAACCTCCAGGTGCTGGGCCAGCAGCATCTCTGGCTCTGCCGGCCTCGGGCGTCCTGCTCCTTGACCCTGAGCACGTGGGATCTGGCTCCTCCCTATTCCCCAAGCTCCTTGAGGACCAGCCTGGCCCAAGCCGTCCCTCTGTCTCTGGCATGTCCAGCCCAGGCCGTACCCAAGTAGGTGGCATAGAAGGACATTCACTTGACCAGGTTCCCCCACTGGGACTGGAGGCTGGCGGGGACAGAGCTAGGAGGCTCTGAGGACATGAGAACAGGCCTCCGACACAGAGGCCCCTGGGATCTGGACACTGTGGCTGGAGAGCAGGGGCCTCAGACCCACACAGTGACTCAGACTGGCTCATACCAACTCCAGCCCACACGGTCTGGGTCAAGATGTTGCTGCCCCCGTTGCCTCCCTCTCTGGGCCAGCAGACCAGGCAGCAGACCTGAGCTGCGGCCCCTGAAGGGTGAGCTGGGGCCGTGGGAGAGCCGTTAGCACTGAAAGCCAGGCCCATGCATGGGGAGCCTACCAGGAATGTGCTCGTGCCGTGGAACCAGAAGTCCTCACAGAGGTACCATCCTCCCAACAGTCTGTAGAGCACCCACTCCGTGCCAGGCACTGTTCCAGGTGCTGGGGGCCTGGCCATGCCTGAGGCAGGCACACCCCTTCCCTCCTGCAGTCACAGTCTGGGAGGCGAAGAGGGTGCTGGCTAAAGATGGTGCACCCTTCAGGGTTCTGGCAGGGGTGAGGCTGTGAGCCAGACCAGGGTAAGGGGGTCTCCGTTACAGACAGCACCTGACCAGGGAGCAAGATGGAGGGTCCATCCCTCAGGCAACTCACGTGTGTTCTGGGCAGGCCCACAGCTGCTGAGTATGTCCACCCCCCAGCCCCAGGCGCCTGTCACTAGCGAGGAAATCAGAATCCACGTGGCAGACTTGGGGAGGAGGGACCGAGACAAGGGCACAAAACAGGAGAGGACTGAGCAGCAGGAGCACACGCCAGGAGTTAGGACCCTGCAGCCCAGATCAACCACTGCAGAGCCCTGTGCCTCAGCGAGCTGCGGCTCATCGCGAATCACCCAACAGTCGGCAGCAAACCCAGCAAGGTGCGTTCCCTCACGCTGGGTATCACGGTCCGGAATCCAGCAGCGGCTCAGCTAGGGGTCCTGCCGCAGGTCTCTGAGAGGCTGTGGTCGAGCCGACCTCCACCACCTGAAGGTTGGAACGGGCCGGGGTCTTCTTCAAACTCACTCACGTGGCTGTCTGCCGGAGCCGAGGCCTCATCACGTGACCTTCTCTACAGGGCTGCGTACACAGCGGCGGCGGGTTTGCCCAGAACAAGTCATCCAAGAGAGAGAACGGCCAAGACCCAATATGCAGAGTCTTTTGTACCCTAATTTCAGAAGACACGTACAGGCTCCTCTGAACGCTGCTGACCACACAGACTGGCCCTAGAGAGGGAGGGGACGACACAGGGTGTGAACCCAGTTGTGGGGGTCATCAGAGCCTCAGGGAGGTCTCGGCAAATCCTTCCCCTCTCTGTGCCGGGAGTTCTTCACCTGCACATGGGGTGATGTTCCCTCCCTCCTGGGGTACGCAGGCCACTCGGGTGTCTTCCTCTAGCCTGGGAGCTCCCCGAGGGCAGGCCTGCATCTTTTCTAACCCTGAATCCAGCCTCTGGTCTCTCGGGCACACGTTGAGTGATCAATTCTGTAAATTACAGATTTGTGTCCCTCCCCGGCTCAAATCCTCGCAACAGGACTCGAGGGCAGAGCCCAAACGTCCTGGCCCAACCTTGCCCTGCTTACACTTCCAGCCGCATATCCCATGTGGCCCACACCCATGCCCTGTGCTCTCAGAACCTTCCAGAGGCAAGGATGTTTTTCCACCATCTCATCCACTTGGTGAACTCCTACACATCCTTTAAAACCCAGCTCAGACATCGCCTCTCCTGTCACTCCAGGCTGCAATTCCAGACCTGGGCTCCCACAGCCCCTTGTCCTGAGAATCACCCCACCTTCTCCTGTCTGGGTGTCCGTCTCCCCACCTTCGGGATAGTTCAAGATTGTGTCTGGCTCGTCTCTGTGGCCCCAGTGGCCAATGCGGGACCTGGGCCGCCACGGTCAGCACTCATCAAGGTCCGTGGACATGAAGGAGAGCTTTGGTTTTGGACGCAGTGGGGCTCGAACTCTTGGTTGAGCTACAGTTCATTAGGGACCAGCTGGGGGGCCCTCTGCCCAGACAGCTGTGAGGCTGAATAATTTGTAAACCTCTTACCATGGAACACTGGTGGAATATCTCAATGGAGTCGAGATAATTCATCAAAGTTGGCACCATGCAGGGCTGCCCTTTCCTTGGGGCGCCACCAAGGGAGTCGGCCTTTCTTAAAAATAGAAGCGTCATTATCAGCCTCCATCTACCAGGCAGCCGAAAGAGGTCATTTTCAAATGCAAATCCCGCCCAAAACCCTCCCGTGGCTTCCCACTGGTCACCAGTGGAGGGATGGGTGGCTGGCCTGCGGGATCGAGCCCCCTGGTGCCCCAGCCCAGGCCCTGTGGTGGCTTTTCTCTGTCCTCCATGAGGAAGGGACATGAGGTCCGAGATCACCAGAACTTAACTGGGAGGAAAGGGGGAGAAAACGCATTTCTAGCCATGGAGACAGCCAGCACGGGTCCTGAAGTAGGAGGGAGTCTGCTCATTAGAAAGCACCCTTCCTTCCTCCTGGGCTCCCAGGAAGATCTTGCCCCCACCCCATCTGCCCTGAGCTGGGGTCGCCTTCCAGCACATCTGGGGGTGGGGGCAGAGGTGGGAGGATGGCAGGGCCCTGGGTCCCAGATCATGGTATGGAGGACATCGCTTGGGAGAACTAAGAGCTCGCGCTAAACTTCTCCTGAGGAAGAAATTCCATGAATTGTTAGAGACTTAACTGAGACTTAAGAACGTATTTTCTCCTGCAGCATTGCCGATCCCAGATGGACAGACTCGGTGCACATGTGACAGTGGGTTTCCAGTGCCCTCGGTCAGCAGCAAGGCGCTTGGGAGGGGAAAGTCACCGTCCTTCTCTGCACATCACGACCAGCTAAGACCTCAGGAATCAGGACCCTTGAGGTCGGTGGCAATTTCCAAATGGCTTTCCTAGAAACCCCTATGTGGGACCAGGAGTCTCACGGCGTCTGGGGGCAGAGGGGGGTCCTGGAGGAGCGAAAAGGTGGAAGAAGACCCTGAAACGCCCAGAGAAACCTCCCTTCATCTACTTATGTGATGGGACCCTGAACAAAGTCTCACTCGAAAAACGGTTCCTGTTGCTTGAAGCATAGATTTGGAAAGTTCAACGCTGTCCCCTACTAGATGCTTGTGGCTCTTGTCACCGGAGATGTGGCCACTCTAAATGGAGATGTCCCTCAAGCATAAAATGTACAATCAAATTCTGAAGCCCCGGAAGAGGAAAAAAAAAAAAAGTTCAAGATAGCTTGTTAATTACCCATATGGATTACATGTTGTAAAAACATGTCAGATATATCGAATTAAACAAAATTTACTCTTAAAATACTTCACCTAGGTTTTTTGGCGGAGGGGGGGTTGTTTGTTTTACGTTTTAAATGTGGTTACCAGGAAATTTTAAACTTCAGACGTGACTCAACTTACATTTCTGATGGACGGAGCCGGTCTCGTCCAACCATTACACATCTGGGAAGTGGTGCCAAGAGAGGTTATTAAACTTGCTCAAGGTCATAGAGAGGCAGGTGGGTCTGGAGTCGTGAGGCTGAGCTGCCTTGTGAGCTTATAGAGAAAATCCAACGTCCCACTCCGGGAGAGAACAAAACGTCGGAGTGGGAGGTGTCTTGTCGCGGCACTAGCAGCACCCCTCCCCGCTGCGAGGCCAAGAGGGCTGTGCAAACATCCCAGCCCACGATGGGGGCCTGCAGGCTCTCTCACCGAAGGGCTTGGGCACACGAAGGACAGTAGCAGAGATGGTCAAAGGGGACAGTTGCAGTGAGAGTCTGGCTCACTCCACCCCTACTTGCCTCCCATCTGAGGGTCACAGAGACCCCCGGGAGCAGGAGGAGGCAGAGGAGACCGCCTGCTGGACCTCTTGTCTTTGATCCTCCCTGTCCAGATCAGTGAACGAGGGATCAGGGACTACGCGCCTAGTCAAGGATGCAATGGGCTTGTCTATTACAGGTGAGGTCGGAAAGCCCAGCTCACGTGATAAGTAAAGCAGAGACCCTATTGTCTCCTAAAAGGTCCGGCAGAAGCGCAGATTGATTGAGATGCTCTCGGGATGCTGACAGCCTCTGTCTCTCCCCACTCCCAGCTCTGCACCCCTGTGTCTGGGGGCTTCCTGCTTCAGAAGATGCACCACCGGAGGGCCTGGCGGCAGCTAGAACCCCAAACCCTCCCTCTGCACACAAACCCCAAAGCCTCCCTCCGCAGCACCCAATCCTCCCACCGACACCATCAGGATAAGATGTTTGTCTGTCACTCTAGAAGGGCTTGTCAAGTGCAGAGCCATTTTTAATGATAAGCATAGCCTCCTGGGGTGCGGGAATGTTTCAAAACCAGAAGTTGGTGATTATTGCATAACATTGCAAATACACTGAAGGCCTCCCGGTTCCGTACCTCCCAATGGTTAGTGGTATGTTGTATGACTCCTACCTCTGTAGAAGCAGGCTCCCCGCCAAGCAAGGAGCCCGATGTGGGACTCGATCCCAGGACGCCGGGATCATGACCTGAGCCGAAGGCAGCTGCTTAACCAACTGAGCCACCCAGGCGACCCCATACCTGTATTTCTTAAAGAAAATAACACACACGTGCCTTGGACATCTTCTTTCAAATTGACAGTCGCTGATCATATGTTCTTTTGATGTGAGGACTTTCCTTCAGCGATGATTGGCACGTCTTGGAGTGTCTCCTGCAGGAGCCTAACTCCTGGGGCATCAGCAGCCGCTTCCAGCTTTGGTTTCTCCCCAAAAGAAAGACAAAGATAGACCCACAGCAGTCAACACGCAGAATCTTCTGGGTTTTAAATGCCCTCCCTACTCTTCAGCCACACAAATTCGTGTTGTTTCCTTTACCGAGTCTTTGACTACTGTGATTTCTTTTTTCAGAGAAACAAACTCGCTCTCCCCGCTCACGTTGGGTCATTCGGCAGTGGCGAGGACAACTGGCATGAGAAGGTTTGGAAGCAAGCACGGGATGAGTGGGCGTTTGAAGCAGCCGGTGGGCTGAGGGGAGTGAGTGTGGGGCTGCCCGGCCAGCCACGTGCCTCTCACAGAGAAGAGCGTGCATGCGTGGGGGCCGCGCGGGTCAGTCACGAAAACTTCTGCTGTAGCTATCCAGAAGCATCTGCCGGAACCCTGGCAGGCAGTGCTCAAGCAAGGAAAAGGTGTCTCCTCCTCTTCCTCCTCTTCCTCCTCCTCCTCCTTTTTCCTCCTCCCCCTTCCATTTATTTAAGTCAACTCTACACCCAATGTGGGACTCGAACTCATGACCCCCAGATCAAGACTCACCAGACACGTGCTCCTCCAACTGAGCCAGCCGGGCACCCCAGTGGTATATTTTTCTGAAGTAACGAGGATTCAGAGTCAATCTACAGCCGATGCTGTTGCTGGAATTTGTCAAATTCCTTGTTCGTTACCTGTCACATTTGCATGAAATTTCAAGAGTCAAATAGTTCAATCATCTACTTCCCCAAAACAACAGACGGCCCCCATTTCCCACCCCTTTCTGTCCCCCTTCCCTAGGGCAAGTGATTTCAACTGTTTGGGATTATTATTTTGGTCTTTATCGTATCTCTAAATAGCCTGCTTGTTTTGATGATTTGGGGGGTTGGGGGCTTCCTTTTGGTTTTTAGTTTTGGGCATTATCTCCAGGCTGCCCGCCATGACTGATGGGGATAGAACTGTCTTTCACCCCCACAAACCACACACAACCCTCACACTCCTGTTAACGGCTATTTCATGATTTGGTGGAATCAACAATGAGTGTTTCCATAACAATGCCCATGAAATGCTATGGACGGTCAGCTGCAGCGTGAACTGTACTTACATTGCCTTCCCTACCCAAATTTTGTTTTCCTAAAGTGAATATGTTTTTATAACAACTCCACACCGAGCATGGAGCCCAATGCAATGCTTGAACTCACAACCCTGAGATCAAGACCTGAGCTGAGATCAGGAGTCAGATGCTCAACGGAGTGAGCCACTCAGGTGCCCCTTCCTAAAGTTAATATTGACTGATGCACTTATTTAGTTCTTGGTCAGTTTCTAAGTTCTTATTACCAATGTAGCCATAAACTCCCTACTGATAATGTCTACACCCCACAGGCTCTATCCTGGAGCCTTCCACTGGGCTCATGTCTGGTCCATTGGTCCACAATGCCTTGGTGCAGACCTGGTGTCCTGGACTCTCCTTTTCCTCTTTCCTGTCTTGGGTCCTCTATCTCCTGTATCCCAGATCATCCTTCTGTTTGGATATTTCTCTCTTATTTGGAGTGACGGAGCATAGCCTTCAGGCGATTCATGAGGAAGAGCCCGTAGGAGAGAGACGTTTGCCATGCTGCACAACTGGAAAGGTGTTACCATCATACTCGATGGATAATTTGGCTAGGTATATTAGACAGATTTGATGGAGGAAGAGAAGCCATGGTGAGAGTTGTGGGTAAGGGCGCTCCCACCCGAGAACTGAGTCTTGCACTGAGGGGGAAGGGCTGGGACAGTGGCACTGGAGAAGAGGGAGGTTGGGACTAATAAAGAATCAGTGGGCCGGAGCTAGGGGGATCTCCAGAGCCACACACAGGTACCCACCATGGTAGGAGCACCCAGGGAGAGCTGCTGGAGAGCTCCATGGTCAGCCGCTGCCTGCAAGGAACCATTGCCCCTGCAGGGGGACCTGGGCCATGACTGGTCTGCAGGCTCAGTGACAGAGGACAAGCAAAACGTAGGGCAAGGGAGAATGAGGACAAGCTGGGACCCATCGGACCCCTTTGCATCTGTGGTCAACGTGTCTGACTGGAAAGGCTCAGAGAGGAATGGCTTCTGCTTTGCTTTCTCCTGCCAACCTTTGCCGGGCTGCTGGGGAAAGCAGTCCTCTCTTGGAATCGGACACCCTTCAACCAGCAGAGCCCAATGGTGCAGAAACAGCACATAAAATGATCTTTCGTTTCAGCTTTATTGAGGTGTAACCGACAAGTAAAATCGGGTTTATTTAAGATGTACAGCATGATAATTTGATACCTATCGATCATGAAATGATGGTGACAACCAAGTTCATTAACACATTGATCAGTCACAAAGTTGCCCTTTTGTGTGCGTGGTGAGATTGGTTTGTCACTCAAAGCCTTGTTTTCCACGGGTGCCTGATCCAGGGGACTCTAGGTCATCATTCAAGTAACCTTTTTGTTGACATATACAATGGGGGAGAGGTCTCCTCTTTATCATTAGTGAGTGATGGGGTCATTAATGCCTTTAAATCTGGACAGATCAGAAAACCAATTCCAGATCTCTGCACGTACATTTCTGGAACCAATTTTGGATGCCAGAACTGCACCCAACAGCGAGCGTTCAGGGAAGCAGAGCTACCGTGGTGTTATGGGGATTTATTATAGAAATTCAACCTTGCAGTCTGGGGAGAAGCTGGGAAGTGAAGGTCCAGAGGAAGTGGGGAGGGTCATAGAGGAGGCACTGACCAATGTTCTGGGGCAGGACGTACGTGGGCAGGCCCAGAGTCTCAGGAGCCAACAGCACTTAGCCATCCACATGGGAGCAAACTGGAGGGACTGAAGGGGAGGTCTGGGAGAAGTCTGTGACCTCCAGGGCTGGGCCTTGTGCTGTAAGTGGGTCCATGAGGGAAAAGAGGCTCATGCGTGAAGAAGACAGAAAACAAGCTGGCGTCCACTGGGCATGTCTGAGTTTCCATCTGCATTTCCATCCGCAGAGACTTTGAGAGAGAAATGGCTGCTGCTCTCCTCTGCCTGCAAGTCCCACGGGCTACCCTCCCGTAGCCAGCTCCAAGGAAACCCCACAGGAAGGGCATTCTGGTACTGAGCTCATGAGAGGATGGTGCTCAGCATGCTGGGTGCTGGGACCCACAGGTATTGCTCTGTGGTCATTTTGCTCTCAAAGTTGGTCTTGACAAGCTGAAGACTTTCTCAATCCTGATCCTTTCCCTGTAGCTCTGTCCCCCTTCCAGACTGGTTTCTTTGTCTTTAGCATTCTGAAGGGTGAAGGTAATATGTTTTGGTGTCAGTCCATTCTCATTAATTTTCCTGGGCAAGTAGAACATTTTTGCTTGTTTCATGAGTGATGTCTTCCTTCTGTCTTCCCTGTTCTCTCCTCATTGAACTTCAGTCTCGGGACATTTGCTTCCTTGACTCCTCTCCAGTTTCCTTACCTTTCTTACTTTCCATCTTTTCTACTCTGCTTCCTATAGGATTGGGACGTAAAAAGCCCAGCTCTTGTATAGGGGTTTAAATTCCTGCTGCAATACACTTATTTCCCCAGAACTGTCCTATGTCTCTGCACGTCCCTGTCCAACGGCACCTTGTTCTCGTGCAAGGATCTCCCATTCCTTGCAGCGCATCGTCGAGAATCTGCGTGGCCATTTCTCACGAGCACGCCCGCCCGTGACCACGCCGTTCTGCTTCTATCTCATGTCCAACTCTGAGATGAAAGCATGTGTCTGCCGGAAAACTTGTAGGAAAACGTTCCTCGCAGTTTTGTCTGTAATTGCCACAAATTGTCAACATCCCAAATGCCCACCAACTGGAGAAAGGATAAACTCAAGCACATTATATCTAAACAGTAGAAAACTCTGCAGCCATAAGAGAAGCGAACTACAGACCCACGAGGTAAGGTGGAGCCCCCCAGGCGTCGCGCTGGGGGAGAGAAGCCTGACACCGGCAAGCATACGCTGCGGGGTTCCGTGTACGTGAACTCCAGCAGCCGACAGAACTTCCGATGGCGGCGGAAATCAGAACAGGGTCCGCCTGGGCGGGTGCCAGGAACGGACCAGACTTGACGGGGCTGATGAGAGGCTGTCCCGGCTGATAGAAATGTCTGACACCTCCAGATAGGTGTGCGGTACACGGGCGTATACAGTTGTCAAAACTCATCAAACTGCGCTCTTGAGATCTGTGCGCTGCCTCTCATTTCGGAAAAAAGGAAAAGCTAATTGGAAGCACTGGTGTTTGCCGAATGGGGTCTTCACCGGATGGGCCATTTCCCTGGGGACCATGCAGGGTCAGAGGGTTGAATCTTTTCACTCGGAAAGGTCAGTTTCCCTAAAATGATCTCTGACCTCTTGCTCTTGTGAAGACAAGGTCTGGCGGCCGGTTTTCTAGCAGGTGCAAGGAGGAATAAGGCAATGGATCATAATACCGAGTGTGATCTCCCGCTGTTGGTCCCCCATCTTCATGTGTCCCTGGTACCCCCAGTGCTTTACCCTGGCTATGGTCTGAAAATTTGTGTCTCCCCCAAATTCCTATGTTGGCATCCTAATGTCCGATGGGATGGTCATTGGAAGTGGAGCTTTTGGGAGATGCTCCCTCCCTCCCACGTCATCCTGCCCTTATGAATGGCATCAGTGCCCTTGGAAAGGAGACCCCAGAGGGCTCCCTTGTCGCACCATGTGAGGACACAGTGAGCAGGTGCTGGCCGTGGACCAGGGAGAGAGCTCTCACCAGAGCACGACCATGCGCAAGCTTTGATCTGGGACCTCCAGCTTCCAGAACCGTGAGAAATAAATTTCTGCTGTTTAGAAGCCATTCAGGCTGGGTATTTTGCAATAGCAGCTTGGAGGAACAAAGACAGTCCTCTTTTGAAAATAAACCTCAGGTTTTCTGCTGGGCTCAGCACAAGGCAATCGCTCAGACGAGCGAGCAGAGGAGGGAGACTAACCTCTCTTGCTTCAAATAATCCTCCTGCTCTCCCACTTCTGGAAGTACTTGGTGCCACCAATTTCTGAGGGTTTTTTTGTTTGTTTGTTTTCGGTTTTTGTGTTTTTTTTTTTTTTGTTCCTCAGCTTTCCACGCTGCCAGCTGCATTCCAGCCTGCTCAGCCCTGCCACGGCTCGCACACAAGTTCTCCAGCTTCCAAAACACTGCTTTGGTTTCCGCTCCTTTTCCCTTGGTACTTGAGACTGATGCCTTTCAGGTGATCTTTACCATCATTTACTGACCTTTCAGGAAGAGAAAAGTGTACACATATGTGTCTACACCACTGCCTCTTTCCCAGGAGGCCCAGGCTTTCTTCTGTTCTGCCATCAGTGGTTCAGCTTTTATCCTCATGGTTGCAACATGGCTGCTCCTGCTCTGGGCGTCAAATCCACATCCCAGGCAGACTGAGAATACTCCCTTTGATAGCAATGCAAGCCGATTCTCTTCCTCTTACGTCACATGGCCGCTCCTAGCTGCGAGGGAGCCCTGTAACATCTCCTGTTGGGTGGGCTCATCGACACCTCAACAAAACAGGTTCTGTTCACGGCGGAAAAGGGATATTTTCACATCCTGAGTCAACCACTGAACCTGGAGGGAATGGAGTGTGTGACTGGCTGGCCTGGGTCGTCTGCCCACTCTGATGACACCAGAGTAGGACCGGGATCAGCCAGCACTGGGGGGTGGAGGGGGCTGATTTCCCCAAAGAAAATGTGGTGCTGGCCCCAGAGCCAGGGGCAGTTCCTGGGCAGTGGTCATGGCGCACCTGAGCCCGGCATGGCGTCCAGTCTGCTCCCCACCCCCATTCTGTCTCGAACTCAGAGCTGCCCCTGTCCAAGCCCGGGGTGGGGGCTGCGAGGGGAGGGCCTGCACTTTGCTGAGCCGCACAGAACATTGACCTCAGACCTCTGAGCCGATGATCTCACCCGTTTCCCAAGGAGGCAACGTTCCTGAGCGTCGGCCGAGATGCTAACAATAGCCAGGCGTGGTGCGGCCTGATTGCAGCCACTAAAAATAGCAGCTCATTCCAAAGCCTCATCAGGGGAGAAAGGGCGATGAAAGCAGGTTTGCAGGAGTGGAGGGAGACAGGGAGGTGCAGAGAGGGTCTGGACCCTGACGCCGGAGCCTCAGGAGCTGTGGCGATCTAGGAACACCAGATCTGCCAGGTGCCATCCCCTGTCAAAGATGCCCCCGGCCACGGGCAGCTGGCCACGGGCAGCTGGCCATGGCGAGCTGGGTGGCCCCTTGGCTCCCTCCCTCCCGCATCGGCGGATGTCAGCTGCTGGGAGCTGGGCGGGCCCCGGGAAGCAGGAGAGAGTGCCACGTCCTCTAAGATCCCACCACACGACCGGGCCCAACCCTCCCGCAGCCTCCCGTCACAAACCCGTTGCCATCCCCCTGCACGTTTTACAGATGACAAGACCTTGTCTCCGCCATCCTACAATGTCCTTCCAAGGTCTGGCCCACAGCCGGCCTGCCTGGGATCAAATCCCACCTCTGCCCCATATTGGCTGTCGACCTTCAGCAAGTGTCATGCCCTTTCTGGGCCTCAGGGCCCTCATCTGTTAAATGGGGAAGTCAATGGTACCCCCTTCTGGGGTATTAGGAGGACGGAGTACAGTGATTCCCCTGGAGGGCTTGGCCCTGGGCCGGGCAGGTAGGGCACACTAAGCAAGGGCCAGCTCCCACTGTCACCGTTCACACTGTGGGCCTGTGGCCACACGGCTGTAAGGGTGGCACTGGGATTTGGATGCAGGCCTCTCCCCACCCAGAGTCAGGGCACTTTCCCATGGTGCAACAGCAGGATCTGGAGCTGGAGGTGACACTGATGGGGGGGCCCAAGGAGCACTGGGAGGGGGGTCTGCAGTCTTGGCTTCAAACCCAGAGCCTCCCGTCCAGTGGCCAAGGCCCTGAGAGTTCCCAGCCTTGAACTTCAAACCCCCTTCTCCGTGAGGGGCCCCACCTCCAGGGATCAGGAGACCCAGAGGCGTCTCCATAGCGTCTGCAGATGGCACGCAGCAAAGCTGTCTCAGGAAGCAGTGTCCCGGGGAGGGGGCGTGTGGCCTCACTGGGAAGCTCACTGGCAGCCCCAAGTAAGCACTGGGCACATCTGAGCCCACCCTCCACGGAGGCCGTGCCCCCAACCATGTGTCTAGCTGGGGGCCGCGGCGCAGAGGCTCACCCTGGGGCATGGCTGCGGGGCGGGATAGGGGGGACCTTAGAGAGCTTCCCCTCCTGCCATGGCGCCCACTCCCCCAGCGCCTGGGTCCTGAGCCCGGCAAGCAGCCAGTGCTCAGGGAGCAGCGAACAATCACACGCCAGCCATAAACAGGACAGGATTCAGCACTCCCACTCCCTCCCACGTCCCGTCCCAGCCACGGCTCTCCAAGGACAGTGACAATGCCCAGACGCTGGCAGGAGGCTGGAGAGGCCGCCTGGCCCTCGGCCTGATAGCGGGGGAACGAGCTGCTGAAACAGATCAGGCTCCACATCCCTGTGCCCACTATGCTCCCCACGTAGAGCCCAGAGCCTGGGATGGCACAGGGGGAAAGCCCTTCACAGTTGACAAGACCCTTCTGGTCAGTGCCCATCACCCGTTGTGCATGGTGGAAGAACACATTTCTGGGTGACAGGGATGCTCGGAGAAGCCGAGTGACCCACCCAGGGTCACACAGTGGGGAGTGACAGGCCAGGCTGGCCCCTAGGGGCAGTCGCCTCCCAGACTTCTACCCCTGACACGTCCCAAAAAGCAGGTGTGTGAGCTCTGCCATCCCGTCCACCGGGGACTGACGGTAGAATGACTGCAGAGGTCCCTCACCAGACAGACACACCTTGTCACTGTCCACAGCTGTGTCCCAGGAGGCTGGGACAGGCCTGTGCCCTGGAGAAGGAACCCGGCAGGGCTTAGCCTGGAGAGGTTCCCCCAGGGAGCAGAGAGCATTCCTGTGCCAAAGGCACATTCCAGCTGGTCCTGGAAGGAGTCTCTTCGAGTGGTGGGTAGCACCAAATGAGGGGAGACAACCTTGGGGTGCGGCTGGCAGGAGGCTGGCGGTGCGGAAGGCTGGAGGGGACAGTGTGACAAGTGATGCAATATTGGGGCTGCTTGGAGTCAGGACCCACTTGGGCTGATCCTCAGACCTGCGCAGAGCCCAAGGGCAGAGTGGGGCCCGCGGCCCGAGTCCCCTGCCACCACAGCCATTCCCCCCGGGCCCACATACCCAGGCCTGGTCACAAAGTGACTTATTTTTACCAGTGGCCTCAGGAGGTCCTTGTGGGCACCTCTGTAAGCCGTGCTGCCTGCCACACGTCCTGCCAGTGCTCAGAGAGTGGCGTCGTGCTTCCCGACCCAGCCTGTTTGACCCTGAAACGGATGTCATTTATGTATGACACGTGTCATATTTTATACATTTTGTACATGCTCCAAATCCATGTGTTTCACTCCCTCTGGGGTGGGAAGGTTGACTGCTGGGAAGTTTTCAGTAAGATTTCTGGCCCGTAGGTCTGCCCAGTGTGTATGGGGGCCCATCCTGCTCGGTTCAGGGTCACGGCTAAATCAGACGCGGTCGCTGCCCGGAGGACGTTCTCATTATGTGGCTCAGGGGGGAGCCTGGGAAGGCGGCCAGCTCACCTGCCGACGACGACAGTGAATGGACTTGTCCGGACACCCGGAAAATAGAGGAAAAGAATCCACATTTACCCCGCCTTTCCCATAGGGAGACACTGCCTGTTCCCGGATAGTAGACGAGGGACCGCCTCTCTCTAGGAAATGATTCCAGACGACAAATGAAGACGGCACGATGGGACCAGACAATCGCCACTCTGTAGGCCCCCGTAAATCAATGCCTCCTTGAGCAAGAGCGCCATTACCAGCCCGAGCAAGAGGGAAACTGAGGACAGAGGGGCGTGCTCCACGACGCCAGGAACGGGCAGCCGGCCCCCTGCGACTGATGGGCAAGTCCACAGTCAAGCAGTCGCTGCCCTCCATGGACATGGGTCCCAGTGTTGTGGCACAGGTCGTGAAGACGGGTTTCTGGGATAACTGGCCGAGTTCTACCTCTTGACCTGGGAGATTGTTCCTGTCATGACTCATTAAGCTACACGGTTTTTGTATGTGGTGTCTTTTTCTATATCTGTGTTTTATTGTACAATTAAAAGGAGCCCTGGCTCAGAGGTGGGACCGGAAAGGGCCTTGAGGAGCCCAGGGGCCTGTGGACCCCAGGTTCAGACTGAGCTAACACAGCTGTGGTGGTTTGTGCCACCTGGAGCCCGCAGGAGCCTCCCGAGACCAAATCAAGCCCCTCCAGTCCCCGTGGCTCGGCCCGGCCCTCAGCATGGTCACAGGCTCGGGACTGGGGGAGTTTGAGTGTTTGCGAGCCCTCCTCTGCCCCCAGGCGTCAGCAGCCTGGAGAGCGTGAAACTTCCTCCCAAAGTAAGTGGTTTCTGTTTTCCTGAGCGAACCCTGGCAGACATACCCCCGGAAGGCATTTGTTAGAATTAACAGGATGTTACAATAAGCCTGATATTAGCTCTTTAATGAGCACCGATGTGTGCTGTTGGACCCTCACAGGAGGACCCTAAGGGGCTACTCTGTTAGGCTACTGTTCCGAAGAGGAGACTGGGATTCAGGTAGGCGGCAAGTGCCAGGTCCGAAACCGGCACCTGCCCACATCTGGCCCTCCACCCCTCCTGGACTCACACCGTTCCCACCACCCTGTACCAGGTGGCCTCTCCTGCCTGTCTGGCCACGCCATCCCCACATTTACTCCTTTGGCCCCAAACTCACCTTGCATTTCTTTCCTCCAAGCCTCCCTCGGAAGAGCCCCTGGTCGTCCCTTTCTGTCTGCCTGTTGCCTCCCCCGGGAAGCCCTGCCTGATGACCCCCACCCCCGTGGAGTAATCCCTCCCCCAGCTCTGGATCCCTCTCTATGGGACTCCCACCCACGTGGCGGCCATCTCCCCCATCAGGCCTGACTCCTGTCCGTGTCCCCAGGGCCCAGCCCAGGGTCTACACTGCCGGCTTCCCAGGCTCAGATATCAACCACAAAACCCCTCGATGGCAAATGACAAAGTCCAGGCCAGAGAGGGAAAGCCCCGTGCCCGGAGCTGCAGAGCAAGGAAACGGCAGACCCAGGACTCGAACCCAGGTTGCTTGCCTTCTGGCTCTCTCCTTACACAGTACAGCTCCTGGGGGCAGCAGAGGAGATGCGAGCAGGCTGGCCAGCCGGAGGAGGCTCTCAGCTCTAGCAGAGGCCACCCCCACCGCTCTCTGAAAAGACAAAGTCACAAAGAACAGCTTCGAGCCTGACAATTGGACGCGTCAGCTTCGTTGCCGCATGTCGCAAATGCCACCGTAAGGACAACAAACCACAGTGCCCGTTCCTGGTGGGACTCGCTCCAGGCTGAGATGTGAGCCCTGGAATCTAGGCAAGACCCAGGCTGCTGGGCCTTGAAGGTCACAGGGCCCCGGAGGGAGCTGGCCCCGAGCCAGGAACCCCTGGCCGGGGCTCACAGGTCAGCCCTCCAGGCCGGGCTCTGCCACACAGCTCCTGCGGTCTCCACGGGGCTCAGCCAGCATGGCTGGTGGGTGGTGGGCAGTCGGTGATGCGTGGTGCTCGCCCTCCCTGGCTGGGCAGGGCTCGTGGCCGCGGCAGTGGTAGACGAGCAGGTGGGAGGCACGCCGCCTCCGGAGTCCCAGGCTCGGTACAGGCCCCAGCTCAACTCATCCCAGGGCCACGTTCAGGGTCAGAGTGGGCGGGCCACCCACCCACAGTGGGACGGCACGGCGGAGGTACCTAGAGACAGGTGGGCTGTGAGAAAAGGGCCGTGACTAGCTGGCAGCAGTGCGGGTCCCTGGGGGACGGGTCAGGAAGAACAAGGAGCTGGGGGGTGTGAAGACACTTTGTAAACAAGCCAGGGCCCTCCCAGATCTGGGGTCTACAACGTCCCAGGCCTCAGCCTCCAGGCCTCCAGGCTAGCCTTCACAGAGACATTTCCCGGCTTGTTCTGAAACATAATTGTTAGCACACCACTCCCAGATTTGAAGGTCATCCATGGCTCCCTGCAGCTCCCGGGGCCTCTGTGCCTGGCCCGGGCTTGCCAGTCAGGCCTCAACCCTCCTTCTTTATACTTCCCCTTAGAATGACAGCAACAGAATGGGACTTAGGTCCTCTCCTGCCCCAGGACCTTTGCACATGTCCCTTGGCTGGAACATCTGCCCTTTGTCATTTCTTCACCCACAGCTCAGCCCCTGGGCAGCCTCCCTTGTCCCTCCCTGGGGTCAGGAGTCTCCTCTGCGCTCCCACAGTCCCAGGGCCCCCATGTCTTCTTCACTAGTCATCCTGTGGAGTTCCTTACCCTGAATCTAGAAAGCCAGAACTTTGTCAGATTCATTGCCAAGGTCCAGTTGTCCTGTATAGTGGGGTTGGTATATAGTCAGTGCCTAATAAGTGTTAGTTCCTGTTTCCTTGGTCTTGTTTGATCTTCAGCGTTCCAGAGGAGGGACAGCATCAGGGAGGAGGAGGAGGCTTAGCGATGATCTGGCCCTACCCTGCCCCATACAGGTAGGGAAACTGAGGCCCAGAGAAGAAAAGGAGCATGCCTAGGGACACACAACAAAACTGTCCATTAACTCATTAATTCATTCAACAGATTTTTATTAAATGCTAGCTCTTTGCCTGGGGTCTGGCCTGCTTCTCCTGGAGCCACATCTCCCCTCCATGTGGAGCCTAGGCAGAGGGTCGGGGGTCATGCCCCCTGCAGGCCACACTTGCCCTTCACTGCATGATGGAAGCAGGGCTGGCTGAGAACCAAGACTCAGAGAGGCCAAGGGCTCTGCCTCCAGCCACACAGCTATGAGTAAATCATAGGCCTGGAACTCGGCCCACTTGCCTCTCCCGGCCACTCTGGGCAGTGTGCAACCATGGGGGCTCTGAGTCAGGCCAGGGGTAAAGCCACAGCCACCTGCCAGGGAGTCCTCGATGGGGGCTGCTCCAGAGGGAGAGGGCGGAGAAAGGCGGGGGCCCTGCTCTGAGGAAGACAAGGGCCTTGGTGACTCGTGAAAACCGTCTGTGTCTTTCTCTGCTTGCTCCTTGGAACATCACCCTTTCTCCCTCTAGGGGGTCTTTGGGGTGGCACAGTCACTCTGCAGGGACACCCCATGGCCCCTCATGTCTGCACTGGTCATAGTTAGATGGAGTCGGTATGCTACACACAGCCACACGACTGGGGTGCCCCGATGCTGGGCTCTGGGAAGGCCAAGTTCTACTGCTGAGATCCTGGGAGGAGTTTCTTACGTCATGGGCTTTTCCAGCACTGGAGCATGGGGCGGACAGAGGGGAACAGAATGTCACAGAAAATGATGTCATTCCAGGACGGGTCCCAGGAGAGCAGATGACTGGAAGTGCGGGACAAGAGTCCTATCTGCATGCTCTCCCATCACCCCCGATGGTACCCATCATGGAATGGGTTGCTATGGTGATGGGATGGGGTGCTGAGAAGGAAGGGGCTAGTGAAAGCATCGCAAGTAAAGGGGGCAGAGTTCCTGCTTGGAACCGGAGCAGGACACCCCCCTGCTCTCCCTGGTCCCCAGGAGGCCTGGGCCGGGCCCTGCAGCAGCACAGCAGGGCCCCCTCCCCCCAGCACCCCTTCCCAGCCACCGCCTCAGGGATCGCCGAGCGCCGCCTCGGCAATTTGCCGGAGCTCGTATGCAACTAAGTGGGTGACTAGATCCATTGTTCAAAAGTTATCTTTAGACAAGAGCATTTATCAAGTTTAATTAACGTGTCAGGGACTCTGGTGCAGGAGATGGCTCTGAAGGCAGTCGTGATAATACTAATTTTTCTACATTAATGCCAACTCGGCACCGAGCGCTGCGCAGGAAATAGATCGTTAGTGCCACCACCACCCAAAACACAGAGATGATTTCCCTCCCTAAATCAAATTAAATGTGCGTGGATGCCTTCATGGTGGGCGGGAGGCTGAAAGCCCAGTGGAGAGCCGGGCCCTGCCACTCCCGGGCCGAGAAGTCTGAGAGGCCGTCAGCCCTGGGCTGGGCCGGGCGCTGCCGCCTTCAGTGAAACCCTCACCTCAGGTTGGTGTTTTCTTCCCTGATTCTGCAAAAGTTAGAAGCTGAGGTCCGGGGAAGCTCCATGATTTGTCCATGCCACGTGGTTTCGCTGAGCGGGGTGCCAAGACCTTTCAGCTCCCCCGACCTCCAGGCGTGCCGAGCCCGTCAGCCAGCAAACTCCAGCGCCCACGGCACGCAGGCTCCCTTCTAGAAGGTGAGACTCGGGCTGCGCACAAGGCGGACGAGACCACTTGCTCGTGGAGCTGATATTCTGCTGGGGGGACAGACAATGGGGGCAGGGAAGGAAGGGGAAGAAGCGGGGAGGTGGGAAGGAAGAAGGAGGAAGAGGTGGCTGACCAGGGCATCCTGGAGCTGGGAGCCTGGTCCTTGCAGAGACTGGGGACAGGGGACACTCCCCGGGGCGCTAGGTCACCCGCGCAGGGTTAACAGGACAGGGGGTGGAGCCGCTCGTCCCAGGCTGGGATCCTGCTCCTCACCGACTGGCTGTGTGACCTTGGGCACCTTGCTTCACCTCTCTGTGCTTCCGTGTTCTCATCTATGACATGGAGGGGAAATCTCTGACTCTCAGATTTGGGGAGTTTACAACCGGAGACACAGGAGGCCCTCAGGGAACGCAGGCCACCGGTATGAACGCCCGGGACCAGGGGTGCAGCCAGCACATGACCTCCGGCTGCGGGAGGTGTTGGTGTTCCTCCGGGGCATCCTGTGAATGATTTCCGGCAGGTTGAAGATAAGATCCCAGAGGGATGCTTGATAGAGACAGACTTGAGCTCAGTAGAGACAGAGGGACCCCAGCAGGGGCCGTACTGCCTGTGTGGGAGTGAGCTCCCCATCATGGGAAGATGAAGCCAGGTCCTGCCTATTAGCTGGGCTCAGGCACTATGGCCTCTGCGATTCCCAGTTCACACTCTGCCCCTGGAAACCTGCTTCGGCCCTTCTGCCCTGAGGGAGGACAGGCCTCCCCAGAACCTGCCTCCATGGGGTCAGGGAGGAGATGAAGCAAAGGCCGTCCGCCACGACAAAGCAGCCAAGGCTGCTCCTCCAGGTCTGGGGGTCCAGGGAGCATAGAGCCTTCAAGAGTTGCTCGCTGCAGCTGGGGGGCCTGGGGCCCACCGGCCCAACAGGGCAGAGTCCCACAGTCCAGGCCTGTGACACTAGATGATGGCCTCGGTTGGTGCCTCCTGGCCATTACCTCCCTGGGCCTCTCTGTCCTCTGGGAGCTCCTGGCCCGCCCCCTCCCTGCACTCGCCTGTGTCCCCACCTGCAAGACGAAGGCCACCTGCTCCTGGCTCCCTGTGCAGCAGTTCCAACAGAAGTTGTAATCTGCTCCCTCCCTCTGGCTCCCTCAGGTCTTGGCCATGGCTCCCTCACCCGCCAGGTTCATGAAGTGAGACCAAAGACTTGTGGGTCTTTATCTTCCAGCTCTAAGTGGAGGATCCCAGGGGTGACATAAAATCACATTCAGAGTCCCGGAGTCCTGGTGCACATGCCCCCCCTCCAGCTCAAGACCTCCCACTCCCTTACCCCTGGCCCCCTCCAGCAGTGGCCTCCCTGTAGGCCCCAGGAGGTCAACCACTTCTGCATGGTTCTGGAGAGTCCAGTCAACCAGCTGATAGAAGCATCTAGAACTCAGCCTGCAGTATGCCAAGAGCACTGGGCGGGGGCTTGGGAGGAGGGTGCTGTCCTAGCACTCCCACAGCCTTGCAGGTGCTTTGGGCAAGTCGCTGTCCCTCTCTGGGTCTCAGTTCCACTCCCGTAGGAGGAGGGACGGAAGGCACGAGCCAGGTCCTCCCACCTCCAGGTCTTGGCTTTGCTAAGTAATTGGACAGCTTTAGGGAGCAGATGAGACATTGCTGAGGTTCTCCCCACCCCCACCCCGAGCCCTGGCTTGCAAGGCGGTGGGGGCAGTTCTTCAGGACTGGAGCTGCATCAGTGAAGAAATGCAGGAGGTAACTCTTCCCCAAGGGCCTCGCCCCGTCCCTTGCTGACAACTGGGCTCTTCCCTAAAACTCCCCACTGTATCCAGCCTGGGGACACCCGAGAGGTCCCCATGTCCTCCTCAGCTCTCTCTGCCTCTTCCTGATCTCACTGAGCCTTGCTCTGGCTCTCTAGCCTTCTAGGAGTTGATCACAGGAGATAACTCCCCATTTCCATCACCGAGAGTCACCGCCAGAAGGCTGTTGAGGATCACTGGGTCCTGATGAACTCCTGCCACGTCTCCTTACATAATCTCTGCAACACCACATAATGAGCAATTTGGACTCAGAGGCAGAGGTAGATGCTAGAACAGCCATGTCCTAGAACGGGCTGAGTCCTGGTCCTCAGGTACCTCGACATCTCAAATCCCCTTCCAGAGCCCCCAGATTCCTCCTTCAGGCTGCAGCCCCAGTGTTAGGCTAAAGCACAGCCTGACTACATCCCCAACCACCTGGCACCTGCAAGGACTTCCGTTGCCCACAGGATGTTCTCTCTCCTTCCTTCACCAGCCAGATTAGATCTAGCTATTAAAAGTAACCTGGAACAAGAGAAGCTTAAACAAGATGGAAACTCACCCCTCATCCTTCAAAGCTCAGAGGTGGGACATCTAGAACCAGCATGACAACTGGCCACTCGTCTGAGACACCAGCATTTATGTGTCTGCTCTACCGTCCATGACACACGGCTTACATCTTCAAGGTCACCTCTTGATCCAGAATGGCTGCCGGGGCTCCAGCCATCACATTCGTATCAGACTGGAAAGAAGAGGAAAAGCAGACGGATGACAAGGGCCACCCCTCCAGCTGAGCCCTTAAGCACTGAAAGTCTCAACATTTCTGCTTAGCCAAAACTTCACCGGGAGGCCACACCTGTCCTCCATGGGGCCTGGTAAAGGTAGTGCTTTATTCCCAGAGGTAATGGGCCCATCCAAAGCTCTGGTCTTGTTTGGTACTTACGGAAAGGAAGAGAGGCTGTTGCAGCCTCAGTTCCTGTCCCAGCTCCTCCAGGAAAACTCCTCCCCTCCCCCGGCACCGTGCACTCTTGGTCAGGCCCCCCCAGGGCTCTCAGACCCCTCATGGGTCCCTAACCCACTCCCTGGTGCAGTGGGCCCACCGCTCACCACCCTGCAGGCCCCTGGCCAAGTGCAGCAACAGGTGTGTCAAGTGTGTTTCTGCCCTTGAATCTTGAACTTGGGGTCTGCCTCTGGGGAAACCAAGCTGTTCCCTGGTGCGTCCTGGCCAGAGTCTGTGGCTCACCTAACCTTCAGCCACCCAGCACCCCCTAACTGCATTTAACCTTGATGTCCCTTTTTCCCATGGGTAAACCCAATGAACAAATCACAGAACCCATTCAGAAACATCTGATACAACCTGGGAACCCAGCAGGGATTTCTGAAGAGAAGAAAGGAAGGGACCCTCATACCGGTCTTCATGTTGTGCACTGCACAACATCGGGGAATGTCATTTACATGGACCCTTTTCTCCTCACGTGCAAGTAAGGCTCAGACAAATACAGGGACTTTCTCAAAGTCGCACAGTTAGGAAGGAGCGGCCCAGGGTTTGAAACCTGATCCAACACCGGTCCCAAGCTCCATTCTCCAATCCCCTACCCACTCTAGCACGCTGCTCCACGAGCATCCCGGCAGACTCTGTGTCAATGCCTGAATGGGCTTCTAAACGACAGACGGCCACCTGATGTTGGGGTGGGGGGACGACATACTGAAAGCCTCTGCTGAGAGATAGAATTCCTGCAGGGCCCTTCTGGGAAGGGGGCCACGCATGCCCTCTGGGGGCCTCTTGTCTGCTCACGCTGCCCCCTCCTCCACCCTTGAACCATCAGCTCCTTGCACATCAGGGACAATGCACTTTCAAGATATACTGGTGAAGCTATTAGAAACCAGCTTCAGGCTTCAAAAGGCAGGTGCTGGGGAGATTCTAGGACATAGAGAGGGAGGTGACCCCTTAGAGAGGACGGACCACAGGGTTAGGGTTAGGGATGACAGGGTAGGGTTAGTGTTGGGGTTAGGACACGGGTCTTGCAGCCGGCCTGGCCAGCTGGGCCTTGGCGTCCCTATCAGATCTGCAGTGAGAGCAGGAGTGAAGGACACCATCACGCAGGGATCCCAGAGTCCTGATACGGTCACGTGGGGATCCCAGAGTCCTGACACGGTCATGCGGGGATCCCAGAGTCACTTGACATGGTCACATGGGAATCCCAGAGTCCTGACACAGAAAGGTCTCCTGCCCCAGGGCGGGAAGAAACAGACCTAGGGGAGATGGCTCCAGTCCTGCACCGGGAAGACAAAGACATCTCAGCAGTGACAGATGTCCTCCACGACTCATATCCCCAGACACAGATGGGGAAACCGAGTGCCCAGAGCCACCAGGGGTAGAGGGACAGAGAGGAAATCAGGCTCCTGGATTCTGATTCCAAA
This sequence comes from Lutra lutra, assembly GCF_902655055.1. NCBI lineage: Eukaryota > Metazoa > Chordata > Mammalia > Carnivora > Mustelidae > Lutra > Lutra lutra. Next base: position 140,033,654 of record NC_062285.1, read on the forward strand.
GACCCCCTAGAGTTGATGCATCCCCCTCAAAACTTGCACCCACAAGGCAAGCACCTTGCTCTGGGCAGCAGCAGAGGGAGGACTGGATCTCACTGGTGATCTCTGTCTCAAACACACAGGGGTGCTGATATCTAGGGGCTCCTCAGCAAGGTGAGAACCAGCCTGGCTTCCCACTGGGTGGGGGGGCCCACACTGTGAGGGGCAGGGACCTTTCTCTGCAGTGGCAGCCCAGTGAGGGAGAGGCTCCGAAGGGGGCTAAGGCACAGACAACAACTCGTTCACGTTTGGAGGCTCTCTCAGCAGGCCTGGGGGGCTCACCTGAAACACAGCACGCATCAGAATCCCCTAGAGGATTTAGTGACCCCCCCCACCCCACCCCACCCCAGAGTATCCCCTTCAGATCTTCAGTTGGGCCCTAAGATTTGCATTTCTGGCAAGTTCCCATCTGAGGCTTGCCAGCCCCAGAACCTCACTCTGAGAACCACAAGGGTAACTAGAAAAGGCCCTGCTGGTCTAGCACACAGGGTGTGGTGAGTGGGTTTTCCTACTATGATTTCTAAAACACAGAAGACCCTTTACAGGTTGCAGGGTGTTCCCACATCCTATCTCACCCCCCCACAGGGGGAGTGACTGCATTTTCCATTTGCCAGGGATGGGGGGTGGCCGGTCCAGGGCCCCAGGACTGGCTCAGGAGGTGGCTGGCAGGAGTCACACCCGGATCTGGCACCTCTCCCGTCCATCTTAACCGCGGGCTTTGTTCATTCCACGGTGAGCTTTCCCGGGAGGACTGGCCACTTTTCCTGAACATCGACTATGTGACACTTGCACCTCTGCTCGCGCACCACAGACATCGCCCCATGTGACGCTTGCACCTGTCGCCCGCAGCAGCCTCCTGGGAGGAGGAAGCTGAGCTCGGGGCTGGCCGCGCCTCCCACACCCCAGGTGCTGGACTCAGGGTTTGAATCCACACTGTCTGGCTCCCTGCCCCAGGCTGTCCCTGCCGCCAAGCGCTTCCCACGTGGATGGCACAGGAGACAAGCGGAGGCGCCACACGGAGTGCAGCAGGAGGGACCCTGAGGGTAATTGGGTTCCTGGGGCCTCTTATGCCGGTGCCCGGGGCTTGGGCCCAGGCACGCCTTCCGTGACCACAGGCTTTTGTTCTCAGCCCTTTGCAAACAGGCTCTTCAGCCACAGTGTCCCTCATTTTCAGCTCCCTTTTCTCAGGTCCTCAAGTTAATTATTCCCGGCAGAAAAGGACTTCGAACTCCAGAAACAAGTCATTTCAGACGGCAGAGCTCATTATCTGCCTTGTACACGTGTCCCTGGGAGAGCAAGGGAGATTTGCTCGGGCCTGGGAGCGTAATTATGGGAAACGTTGGAGCAGAGTTGAGGTCCACTCCGGCATTGGTCCGTGGCCGCTCCCGGCAATGGCTGAGCTCATGGACACAGCGGCCCAGGGCCTCAGAGACCGGATGCCGTGACCTTCCCCAGCCGGCAGCCTCCGGCACCCGCACCTGGTCACGTGCTTTGAGGGCTTGAATAGCGTCCCCCGATAATTCATGCCTACCCAGAACCTCAGAAGTTGACCCCATTCGGAAACAAGGTCCTTGCGGATGTGATCAGTTAAGGATCTGGAGATAAATCATCCGGGATTTAGGTGGACAATTAAATCCAATGATAGTGTCCTTATCAGAAGAGGAAAAGACGTGGACACTCACAGGGAGAGGCCATGGGATGCGAAGGGCGGGGGCAGAGACTGGAGACGTGGCCACTGGGAGCCCAGGAGCACTGGGGCCACCGTAAGCTAGAGAGGAAGGAAGGACCTTCCCCTGGAGTCTCGGAGGGAACATGGCCCTGCACACACCTTGATCTCAGACTTCTGGCCTCCAGACTGAGAGGGAGAGCAGTTCTGTTGTTGTGAGCCCCTGATCCGTGGTTATCTGTTCCAGCAGCCCCGGGAGACTAACCTGGCTGCACTCAGTGAGGGTCCTTCCCAACACTCCTGGTCCTCCTCCCACCGGCCAACCTGCACCCATCTCTGCCCCCTGAGCCACCACCCAAGCCCCACGCACGGGGAGCCCTCCACAGGCTTCCCTTCTCCCCTTCATCCTCTGCCACCCACTCTGCTCTTGAATCCCCATGTCCACCTCCAGCCCAGACTCCAATGCCCAGCCACCAGATCAAGCAGAGCCAGAAGTCTCCTTGCTCCTCAAACAGCCTCTGCAAACCACACTCCTCCCCTTCCCGCTTCAGCAACCACACTCCTCAACCTCTTGATGCCAGGCCCTAAGGATGCCCAGGGAACCAGACCCAGGTCCCAGGAGAAAGAGGTGGAAGATATAATTGGGAGGAAGTTTGGAGTGTGGCTGAGCCCTAAGTAGCCTTCACAGACCGCCTGCTCCCAAAAGCCTTCCTACTCCCGGGATGGCAAGGGGGCTTCTCTGAACTCCCCCAGCCCCTGTTCAGAATCAGTCCTACAGCACTGATATGCAAGAATAGGCAGAATAGGGCTGGTGTCCTACTCAGGAAAGTCATCGAGACCACGTTATTCTGGCTTCCTGCTGTGCCCATCTCAGCATGCGCCTCCTCATGGTCACAAGATGGCTGCTGTGCATCCAGACATCTCTTCCACATTCCAGGCAGAAAGACCCAGAGGCTGAAAGTCACAAGCCATCTTCTTGGAAGGCTTTGCCTTTTTATTAGAAGGCAGACGGTCTCCCCAGGGAGTTCTGCCCACCTCTCATCCACCAGCACTGGGTTACATGACCATGTCTAGTGGCAAAAGCTGAGGACTTGAAGATTTTTCTCTCCAGTTTCTGCATTAGAGGAAAGTAAGAGACGAGTGGGTGAGAGTAGGTCATTCAAGGCCATCAGCTCTGGTTCAAGCATCCCAGTGTCCCAAGCCACTCCAGGTGTGGCCACATCCTTCTTTCCATGCACACTTGGCGCCCCTCAGATCCAACCTACCACCTCCTGCCCTTTGACGCCTGGCACGCCTGGCTGTCCAAACCTAAAGCATTAGCCACAGCCCCGCCAAAAGGCCACCTCCTCCATGACACGGTCCCTGACCTCCGCATCCAGCCGCTGGTGGACTCAACGGCAGGCCACCTGCCCCGTGTCAGAGTTGCCTGTGCCCACATCATGTGTTTCCTGCTGGCAAAGCCCCCTGCCAAGGTCAAAGAGAGTGGCCAGCTCAGCCCTGTCCACAGACCCTAGCTCAGGGTGGGCCTCCGTGAAACCCTGAGCCCTGATCGGGGCTGAGTTGGAACCAGAAGGCCGTTTCATTCCCTCCTCATCCCAATGCTCCATGAAGCAGGCAACAGAAAACAGCTTCGGGGAAGGTGTGCTTGCGTTTTGACCTCAGCAATGAACCAGGGTGGCGCTCTCCTGTATCAGCAGAGGTAGGGACAGGCACCCTGGGTTTTCCAGGAATAACAGACACCCGGCAAAAACAAGGAAATCGGTGCTGATCGCCTCTCTCCTCCCTCCCGGGGTCCCAAACCAGCTGAAAGGACGTCGGTCATCCCCCACTGAGCAGACGGGAGGACTGAGGCTTTGAGAAGGAAGGAGCCCACCAGAGCCCCTCAGGGAGCCAGGGCATAGCCAGGGACAGAGACTTCTGAGTCTGGAAGCACATGGGACAGCAGGGAGGATGAGGCCGGAGACTATGGGACCTCACACCTCCCGGCCTGCCCTGAAAGCCTTGCCCCCGCGGCAGCTCCTCCGGAGCCCATTCTAAGCAGACGCCTCCTGGAGAGGGCAAAACAAGGATGCAGGTGGTTTCGCAGGCTCCAAATGTCACTGGCCATGTCTCCTATATCTTCTGGTGCCACTGTGACTGCCCTGGCCGAAGCCACCAGCAGCCCCTCCCCTGGAGGGGCTCCAGCCCTGACTTCCCAGTTTCCACCTCCCTGCCACCCCCAACCCGGCCGGAACACAGGCTCTCTTCCTGAAATGGCAATTGGAGTGGTCCTAAATCAGGCCCATCATGGTCCCATCTTCGGCTTCTGACTCCCAAGTGCCCCACCAAGCTGTCGAAGTTCTTATGAGACCCCCCTACTGATGTCAGCTCCTACCACTCCCTCATTCCCCTCTGGGAGGTCCCCGCCCCGGGACCTCTGCCCCAACAGCCCCAGCTGCCTGGACACTTGTCCCCTGGCCTCTCCCCTTGCTCTAATGCCACCTTTCAACCATCTTGTTTAAAACTGCCAGCTCCGCCCGCACGTGGGCACGCAGGACATCACATTCCGCTGGACCGTGCCCCTGGCCGGCCCGCTCTGTAAATGCGTAGCTTGTGCATGGTCTCTCCTGATGCTCCTGCTAGAGTGTCAGCTCCATGGGGCGGGGTCCCCTTCTGTCCTCTTCTCACACCTCCCCCAAGCCCCCAGAACAGCACCTGGCACGTGGCAGGTACCCCATTCCATCCTGCCGGCTCTAACAAAAGGGGATGGGGGTCAGGGTGAATTTGGGGGCAAAGGGTGCTTGTCACAGTGTCAGGGACTGTGGCCGCTGGGGCATCTCAGACCCCCTGAAGGACCAAAGATACCACGGTGTCTCCAGAGAGACCCAGGCGACAGGGGTCCCGAGAGCCAATCCCCAGCACAGCTCTGCTCTCCCGACGGAGGGGCATCGGACAAGAGCCAGCTCTTGGAAACCCACTTCCTCCTCTGCTAGACGGGGTTCGTAGGACCTACTGTCAGAGCCGCTGTAAGGTCCGTGGGGACAATGAGGACAAAACGGGTTCCTGGTCACTGGAGCATCTGGCCTTCACTGAACACGAGCTCTGCAGTGTACCCCTGTCACAGCCGGCTGAAGTGCACCTGCTCCCCTCTCTCGCCCCAACGCCCACCATCCCCTGACTCTCCGTGCTGATCACCTGGAGCAAAGCGAATCCTGAAGGCAGCGAGGTGAGTGGTGTTCCGAACGTCCCGTCCTGATCACAGAGGAGGGGACGCCGCTGAGTGGGGCACCAGGGCCAGGGGAAGTCTCTGGAGCTGCAAACTGCCCTGTGAGGGCGCCCCCTATGGGACGGTCCTACAGAGGCGGGGGAGCCCCAGTGCAGACGTTCGACCCCCTCTCAGGAGGTAAAAGAGCCGGTTTTCCAACCAGGAAAGCATCCCCTCAACTGTGCCCAGGGCAGAGCTGCAAGCAGACACCCGGCAGGGGGGCGAAAGCCAGAGGAGAAAGAGGCTGACATCCAGAGAGAGGGGAGCAGGTCACACGGGCTCCGCAAAGTCACCCACGGTACGTGTGTATCACTTCACAGACACTGCGACACGATTTTCAAAGAAAACCAAAGGGAACAGAATAAGAGATGCTGGAAGCAAATACTCCAATACCCCAGAACAAACAGTCCATTAGACCGAGTCACCCAAGCATGAGCGAGATGAGAAGATGCCATGACAACGGACAAACACACGGCATCCAGGAGAGAAGGCGAAAGAGGGGAGCGTTCGCAGATGCAGAGGAGAGACAAACAGCCCAACCCAAACCCTTGTGAAAGGAAGGAAAGTCTCCCCGACGGCCTCACGCTGCGGGATAACCGAGCACGACTGTGAAGTTCACCAACAAAAACTCAGGGAGGAGACCCAAAGACAACAGAATGAGCTGCAAAGGGAGCTTTCAGACCCAAGGACAGAAATTAAGGACAAAATACGCTTGGGGACCAATAAATGAGAAGCAGTAAAGAAGCTTACCTCCTTCCCAACTTGGCTCAGATGTCCCTCCTCACTGAGTTCCTCCTGACACCCTCTCCCATCCGCCCCACTGCCTTCACAGCCCTTAGCAACTTCTGTCTCCCTCTCTAGGATGTATTATTCAGTGAAGCATCTCTCTGCTCCCACAGTTTCCAACAGGGAGACTTTACCTGTCTGGCTCTTTCCCTAGTACAAAGAAAGATGCCCGCCAAATAGGAAGCCATCAGCTAGCACACGGTGAATGAATGAATGAATGAACAGAACAGATGCTGACCACAATGGAATGAATGATGTAGAGGAAATCTCTGGGACAGTCCCAGGGATCGCAGCTGAGAAGGACAAAGAGAGAAAAGAGAAGTCGAGAAGGGTTCACAGAGGTGGAAAACAGTACAACATGAGGATAGTTGGCGCCCTTGAACCACAGCCCTCAGTGCATGTGACAGATCATGTCGTAAACACACGATACACCATGGAGCCTACAACTCAAAAGACCACTCCATGTTTCAGAAAGTTCTGCTGCAGAATGCCCCCCGCCCCCGCAATTTCTTTGCGGAGCTATGGATTTCAGGGAAATGGAATCCGTCAAGCGATCAGCACGCAAAAGAAAATTGTCTGCGAGGAGGAAAAGAACAGCCAATGTAAGGCAGGGATCTTTTAAGAAATGGTTCACTTGAATTTTAATAATTCCTCCCATTGTTTCTGAATTTTACCTGGTGGTAGAAATTGAATATAAGATTTTCATTGAAAGTTTTACGTACTGAGGCACCTGGGTAGCTCGGTGGGTTAAAGCCTCTGCCTTCAGCTCAGGTCATGATCTCAGGGTCCTGGGATCGAGCCCCGCATCGGGCTCTCTGCTCGGCAGGGAGCCTGCTTCCTTCTCTCTCTCTCTCTCTCTCTCTCTCTCTCTGGCTGCCTCTCTGCTTACTTCCGATCTCTGTCTGTCAAATAAATAAATAAAATCTTCAACAAAAAAAAGAAAGTCTTACGTACTGCGATAACATTTATTTATTTGTTTGCTTATTTATTTCTTTATTTATTTTGAAAAGGGGAGTGGGGTATGGCAGAGGGAGAGAGAAAATCTTAAGCAGGCTCCATGCCCAGAAGGAGACCGGCTCAGGGCTCGATCCCACATCCCTGTGATCACGGCCCAAGCCGAAATCAAGAATCAGATGCTTAAACAACTGAGCCACCCAGGTGCCCCAAGATAGCATTTTCATAAATCTCTCTCTCTCTCTCTCTTGCTTCATTTGTCTGGAGTGATGTTCACGTCATCTCAAGGCTGATCATGTCTGGATCGTAGAATGTGGGTGCCTTGTACCTTCAACATTGCACTTTTTCTGTTTTATCTACATCCTCTTCGTAGATTTCCTCTACATCGTTAATTCCACTGTGGTCAGCATCTGTTCTGTTCATTCATTCATTCATTCATTCATTCACCGCACACTACTTGATGGCTCCCATTTGGCAGGCATAGGTGTGTCTGTCATGCAAGCTGCTCACAGGCATTCCAGATCTCTCCCCCAGGCACCTGTCGGGGTCACACTCCCCTGGCCCAGGGATGCCAGGTGTGCTCTGGTAGCAAGCTCTGGCTTACGGAATGTGTGAAAACGTTTTTCAATGAGAAGAAAGAAGAAGAGAAAATTAGAAGCAAATATGCCAAAATGTGAACGTGATTAATTCGGTGTGGTGGAAATCTGCCCATCGTTAGTCCTTCAGCATTTCAGCAGTGAGGGGGAAAGAGGAAGAAAGCAACCAGGAGCAACTGCGGATTTGGGGGGAGGGGAGAGTCACCAAGACCCCATGGATCCCCAGGCTGAGACCCCGGGAATTGAGAATTTCCCGGGGGATGGGAATTCCCGGACCAGCATTAAGATCAGGGACGCCCCACTGGGCTGGAGGAGGCCACTGTTTGCTCCTCGCCTCCACTCGCCTTTACCTAGAACCTTCTGTGTGTGAGGCAAACAGTGGCCAGTGAGAGATGTGCTTTGGGGAAATTAAGGACTGAAGCAGGTGGGAACCACGTGGGTCAGTACAAGCAAGGAGACACAAAACGACCTCAGGGATGGGTCTAGGAGCTGGAGAGTTTCCACAGAGCTGGAAGCTGAGCGAGAAGGGACCAAATAAAGCGCCAGGACGTCACCAGGAAGTGGCGGGCCCACAGACGCATCCAGAAGCAGCAGGACCAGCCAAGCCCGGCGTCCCGCCCAGCCTAGCTCATCCCATTCTATTTCCAACACGGTGAAGAAAAGAATATCAAATGCCCGTAGTCCAGACAAGGAATCAGAGAGAAATATGATTTCCCCCAAGGTCACGTGGCTATAAGGGGCACACGGGGACCCAACAGGTAGGGTCCCTCCTCAGCTCCGATGACAGCTGAGCAGGGGTCCTGTTCTGTGAGTGTGAGTTCCCTCCCGGGCCACAGTCTCCTCACCCCGTCACCACCCCTTGGCGCCTCCCTGGAGGCCTCCTGGCCTTGCCGCTGGAGGAGGACCCCAGCAGGTGGCAGGACTCAATGCTAGAGCAACTGGCCAGCCACTGGCAACAAGGTTACCCACCCTGATCGACCGTGTCCTAGTCCTGGAAGGACTTAAAGGATCACAGCTCCCTCCCGATCCTTCCAGAAGACACATGAGCCGACCACACACAGGTTGAATTTATTCATCCCCAAAACAGGGGGGGTGTTCATCCCCAAAACATCTGCCCACCAGCTGCCCACCTGCCTCGAGAACCAGAGAGAATTTGCCTCCTTTCACACCCTGCGGGGGACCCTCCTGCCTTTGGCCTCCCTGGTGCCGGCAGGGGATCCCCAACAAACCCTCTGCCCCATTCTGCACATGCAGAGACACTGCCCCAGAGACACTGAGGCCACAGGCCCCCCTGGGCGACAGCCCCCCTGGGTGCCGCCCCCCCCCCCAACTGTTTACTACAACCCTTTGGAGCTACTTCGTTTTTTGCCAGCGATTCCAGAGCTAGAAATATGGGGGCAGGGAGGGCAAGCCAGGTGTGCAGGGGAGGGGGGCTCCTGTGCCTCCAGCCTTACAAGCCCCACCTGGCAGCCGGCAGGCAGCCTTTCCTGCTGTGCCTGGGTGTGCAGATGGGAGGGAAATCAGATAGAGACAGAAACAAAGCAGCAGGCAGTAGCTTGGCAGGGACCCTGGGGCAGGGCAGGGCAGGGCAGAGGAGGGGCCCAGAGCTGCTGCACTTGACCCTGTCTCAGGCAGGGGCCCCAGTGCTCCCATGGGCCGGAGACCCATGGAGACCCCAGCCCACTTTGGGCTGACACTAGCAGGACATCCAACCCCTCTGTTCTCAGAGGAGAGTAAGGGGAGATCTGGCCTCTCTCAGGGTCTACGCACAACTGAGCACGGGGTACCCCACCTACCACTATGAGGAAGCTGCTGTACCCCATTTTTTGGAGAGAAAGCAAGGCTCTGAGAACAGAGGTGGTCTGCTCCAGACCGCACCACTGGCAAGGGACAGGCCAGGTCTGGGACTGGGGAGGGTTGGGGAGAACACTCTCTCCCTTTCCCTGGGGGATTCCTCCTGGATGAGCGTGCTGTGGCCATTCAAACAAGTGACCGCAAACAATGCAAATTTGTTCTCTTTGGTCAAAGTCCAAAACCAGCTTCCAGTCGCTAACGTCAAGGCGCAAGCCGGGAGGTTTGCTCCAGCGGCGCCGGGAGGGTCCGCTCCTCGCCTCTTCCAGCTTCTAGAGGTGCCCGCACTCCCTGGCTTGTGGCCCCACGTCACTCTGTCCTCCTGCCTCCTTTCACAAGGACCCTGTGAGGACCATGAGGCCGCCCGGATAAGCCAGGGTGATTTCCCGTCCCAAGATCCTTTGTGGCTTCGACTGCACAATCCCCTGCTCCCGCAAGATGACCTATTCACGGGAGGCAGGTGTTGGGGTGTGGACATCTTTGGGGGCCAACATCCAGCCAAACACCCCCGCGGAGGGGAACAGGGAAGGGACGGGAGCCGGCATGCCTGCGGGACACCTGCACCCCTGAGCTCCTTCACTCCTCTCAAGGACCTTGAGGCAGCACAGACATGGCTCCATTTTACAGATGGGGAGACTGAGGCAGAGCGTGCTGGGGTGACACTCAGGAAGTGAGGGAGCCAGACTTTATCCACCCGCACAAGGACCCCTAAGGGGCAGCAAGCGCCCGCCCCTGCCCAGGTCTTGTGGCCCAAGTTCTCCCCCACTGCTCTGCTCAGCCAGTCTGGGAGGGAGCAGGAAGCTGCATCTTCCTTGTTCTAACACATTCTTGTGATGCTGACGCCGCTGGTCCGGACAGCACTCGAAGAATCACCCTCCCCTGAGACAGGGAGGATGGGAGAGGCTACCAGGTGGCCCTGGGACCGCAGGGAGAGAGCTTGCCTCTCGGATGCCAGTCCCGAAGGTGAAGTGACCCTTTTCTCTCCAGCCAGGAGACAGTTTTCAGGTCGCTGAAGTGGGAATAAAAAAAACGGGGTCCGCCTCCCGGCCCCCGGGGAACAACAAGCAGAAGATGGGAGACGGGCTCTGAGGGGCCCCGCTGTGGGGGGGCTGCCTGACCTTATGCACCAGCTCGGCTCTGAGCAAGTGTAGACCAACAACTCCCATGTTTCCACTAAGGTGGGGAACGTCAGCATTCATGGGAGGTTCCTGGATGTTTCCTGTAAATTGTCTGTGCAGAAGGCGCTTGTGGGGTCATTACCTAAGTTTTCTGGGAGTCTCAAGGGGGCACTGAGAAAGCACGCTGAACAAGATCACAGCGGTCACTGGGCCACCCTGCTGTCCGGACTCTTGGCCCCTCAGCGCCCCCTGCCGGGCACACACGCAGGTGCAGCGAGCCTACCTCCCAGAGCCAGCCTGGGCCCCTTTTAGGGAGGGCCCCTTTTGGGGAGGGCCCCTTGTGCTCCCATGGTTTCCCCCACCAGGACCAGCTGTGCTCTGGGAGCCTCAGACCCCAGGTCCCCTGCCCTGGAGAGCAGGCAGCCTGCTCTGCGTCCACTGACCCTCCGGGGGACATCTGGCTGACCCCCAGTCCCCTTCCTGCAGCAGGGATTTCAACCTCTGGGATTAATGGAGATAAATGACTTTCCAATAAAATATTCATGCCAGGCCAAACCTAAAATAGGCTGGAACAGAAGGAGGGTGAGTTTTGTCCAGTGCAAATGAGGTGACGTGAAACCGTGAGGCTGTCCCTCTGTCCCCTCCTCCACCCAAAGCCCTGAGACCCCAGCAGGGCCGGCTTCAGGGCATGAACCCCATGCAGTCACGAGAGGCTGCCCGAAGTGCCCCCCTCAGTTTAATGCTCTGTGGTCGCCCCGTGAGATCCTCAATCTCAGAGCAAGGGCCCCGAGGTTTCTCTTGGCCCCACAGCCTGCCGACTCTGCAGCCATCCAGGCTGTCCGGGAAGACACCAGTGCCTGACCCTGGGGACGCTAATGCTGTCTTCTCAGCCTGTGTGGCCGGGAGGGAGGTGACAGTCACAGCCCATGGCTGTTGTTCACATGTGCTGGGCACCGGCTCTGCACCCAGCAGGTGCCCAACCACCTCCCGTGACCTTCTAATGACCTCTGAGGTGACGCCAGTTCCCCCATTCACCACGAGGAGCCTTGTTGGCCCAGAGGCCAAGTCCCTTGTTGGGTGCTTCAAAGACCATGATGGGGGGACGTGGAATGTTCTGGAACTGAGCAAAGGCCAGGGTGTCTGGGACAGGAGAGGAGAGGTGGTAGCCAAAGCCAGCAAGGAGGGAGGGCAGGCCACAAAGGACTCAGAGGCCAGTTCAAGGGTCTGGGTCTGGAAGCAGCCAGCCGAGTGCTGTACAGGGGGTCTGATTCGAAGAACTGACTCAGGGGGGTTCTGGGGTCCAAGTCCTGCTGTGAGCCCACCGTCCACACAGAAGCTGGGAGGCCTTGCCCTCCCCCACGATGGACCCCCTCCAAGTCCTCAACAACCCCCTAGAACCTTCTCCTCGCTCCCAGGGCAGCCTCTCATGTCCCAGGCCTTGGCGAAAGCCGTGTGCTAACCCTTCCTCCCAGTGTTCCCAGTAACCAGGCCATCGACATGCCCAACCCTCAAGAGCTCTTTGCAGAGGCCAGGGGGGCCCAGAACCCTGCCACGTGAGTACCAGGGGCCAGAATATGGACAGCAGCCACCAGGCACCCACTCTATGCCAACACCTGTGAGAGGCAGGGGTCACATGGAAATGGGCATTCTGGTTCCCAGGGCCCTGGGGTCACAAGCCTCCACCTCCCTCTTTGCATCAGAGCTTTGCGGGGAGGGCATGCGGGGCTGGCAGGGGGAATGTGGGAGGGGGTTCCTCGGGCAGACAGAGGGCCGGGGCTGCCATCGCTTGAGGCTGAGCTCTTGGCTAGGGGGCACCCGACCCCATGAGGGGTTGTCCCACTCTGTCGCACCCCGGCCACCCTAGCAAAGCAGTGGTTCACCAGCTCAGGGTGACCCTGGACCAGCTGCCCCTGGAGGAACCTCAGGTGTATCGGGGTCCCTAGCTGCCCTTCTGGAGATTTTCCAAAATACTTGTGACAGTGAACTTTGGGGAGAGTCGGGCATGACAAGGAAGAAGGTAGCTGTGACTGTGTTGTTTCTCCCAGGGCCGGGAGGCCTGGCTCCCTCACGCATGAGTCACACTCTTGTCAAATTTTGCTGTCATAAGCCCTGCCCTGGATTCACCACGGTCCTGCCAAAATCCGTGTTCACCCGGAGCCTACCGGCAGGGCGGTACCTGGAACCAGGGTCTCTGCTGGGGTCCCAGGATCAGATGAGGCCACAATGGGGCGGTGTGCGCCCCAATTCCATGGCCTGTGTCCTTATAAGAAGAGGGGATTCCGGACACAAACACATGGAGGGGACACAGCCGTGTGAAGACAGAAGCAGAGACAGGAGTGGACGATGTGACCACAAGGTCAGGATCAGCAAGGATGCTGGCGGCTACCGGAGCTGCAGGAGGCAGGAGGGCCCTCCCCTACAGCCGGGCCCGGCGGGGACTTGGACTTCCAACCTCTGGCCTCCACAACGGAGACAGAGTGCGTTACTGTGGCTTGAAGCCACCTTCTCTGTGGTCCTTTGTCCTGGAAGCCCCAGGAAGCTAAGGCAGTGGTCCTGCCACAGACCAGGAGAGACCCGGGAAGCCCCCAGGTCCCGAGCAGGACAGACAGGTCCCCTCAGTGAGGCTCGACGTGCCCCCACCCCAGCCTCACTGTCCCCCAAGCACCCCTAAATCAACACATGCTGATGCACCTCCGATCGCCCCGAGCCTGCTCCTTGTGTCCACAGCCCCCCAGGCTCAGAAGCTGCCAGTCACTCGGCTCAGAAACCCGGGGCCTTTCTTGCCCCCTAGCCCCCGCACACTACACTCCTTCCATCAGAGAAGTCTCCGGAGTCTGCCCCCAGGGGTACCCAGAATCCAGCTACTTGTCGGCAGTGCATGGCCCCTGGCCCGGCCCGGCCCCCACCGTTGGTCCTGGACTGTCCCCTGCCCAACGGTGTGGCCACATCACAGTGGCTGACCTGTCCCCCCCTCGGCACTAACCCTGCAGGGGCCTCTCATTCAGAGTAAAAGCCAAAGTGTGTTTGAGGCCCCCAGGCCCTGCGCTGCCTGCCCCCTCCCACCCAGGGGAAGCTTTTCGGCTTGTCCCTTTGCCTTCCTACCTTGGCTGCAAAGTCACCCGGTCCTAAGGCCTCCCCTTATTTCCAAATTCAAATGTGAAAATGTGATGGGAAGAGGGAGAGTCCGCACCGTTGCAAGGCCCCGTCTGGCTCGCCGTGGTCTGACACAGGTGTCGCAGGGGCTGCTGAGACTGTGATGTGGGGGCCATGGCGTGGGGGCAGGGAGGGAGCGAGAAGGCCCGTCTCGGGTGATGGCAGCAATGTGAGAAGTGACGAGTTCAGCCTGGACTGGGTGATGACCGTGGAGGCAGGGACTGGGCCAATTGCCGCTAAATTTTGAAGACAGAGGCAATGGGATCTACAGACGGACTGGCTGTGGGTGTGAGAGAAAGAGGAGTCTGGGCCCCCCCCAGACTTTGGGGTCTGAGCCACCAGGAGGATGGAGCAGGTTCGAGGAAATGCAGGGTGGCTGGGAGGCCACTTCTGGGCACCAAGTGGGGACATCGGGTTAGTGGGTGGGTGTTTGAGTTTGGGACTCGGGGAACCTGGGAGGCTGGGAGGGTTTTCCCAGGCTGGGGTGTGGAGAGAGGAGAGAACAGGAGACGTGGGGAGCAGGGAGATGAGGGGAAATAGCAGAGGCAGCGAGCAGGGGTCCCGCAGGGGGGACAGCGAGCACCAGGGGCCAGTGTTTCGAGACTCACAGGCGGGGGCTCAGGGAGAAGGGAAGGGCGGCGATCGGAGGTATTAGCTCAATTACTGGAGAGAGTGACCAAGAAAGAACAAATCTGGTGAACGACCGAGGGGCCACCAGCGTCCCCTTCCGCCGGTCACGGGGGTCCCAGGCAGGGTGGCCTGGCTGCGCGGTCCCTCAGACCTTTGTCCCCCACAGGCGGATGTCCCACGCTCTTGAGGGCAGCTTCTCCTAGGAGACCACCAAACTGTGACACAAACGTCACCCCAGTCACCCCACGTAGCAGCAGGAAACAATCCAGTGTTTACCTGCTGCGGGAGCTCTGCCCCGGGCTGAGTCGGTTAGGCAGCCGTTGCCCGCCAGAAACTAGGCCAGATCTCACTCCTGAGAGCCAGCTGGCCCCACACGGGGGCCCAGTGTCGCGTGTCAGCGCAGCGGAGAAGCGGGAGGTGTAGGGGGCAGTGGCGGGGAGGAGTCCGGGCTGGGGTGTGTGGGAGAGTGGCCGAAGGGTCTGGCTGGTCACTGCCATTCCCAGCCAACATCCCGAATGTTGTCGACTTCTCCCACGGGAGCAGCAGTTGGTGGTTTAGGACACACGCTCGCGAGACGCCTGGCTCAGACCCAAGAGCATGCGACTCCGAGCCTTGGGGTCGTGAGTGTGAGCCTCATGTTGGGGGTAGAGTTTATTTAATAAAAAAATAATAATAATTTAAAAAGAAAAAACAACAATGCACTCTTGCATTTCCTTTCTAACGTGATCATAGAAAGGACAGTGTATGGCAGGGGCCTCGGGATACCTGGGGCCGTGGTGGGTGGGCAATAAGGAGCCTCCCAAGGGCTTCACTGGACAACAAAGCTGGAGAACCTCCACCCCGGGAAAGGATTCGACTAAAGGATTCGCAGGGGAGTCATGGCTGCTCCAGCATGACCTGCGCGGCCCCGGCTGACTCGTGGCCAGGGACTCTGGTCCCCCAAGCAAACTGCCCCCCACAGCAAACCGTGCCCTTTACCTCCAAACCTGGCTGCACGGACAGCCCGAGCCAATGAGCGCTGACCGAGATATGGACCCAGGGCCCATGTCACGAGCCTCAGGTCACCCAGGAGGACCCTGAATCTGGGCGGCTCCCGGTGGTCAGGCTTGGCCCCTGGAGGCAGCGGGCTCACCCTCTTGCCACTTGGACCTGCTGCCAATGCTCACAGTGCGGCCTCACAGGAAGGCTAACCTGGCTGATTCCTGAGACTTCGGTGCCTATGACCTGGGTGCCTTCTCCATGGTCAAGTCCCAAGAGAGGGGCACCACCCCCACCCCGTGCCCTGAGGAAGACACGTCTGTGATCAGTCCTTGAGCTGTGACCTTGAGCGGACGTTGGCCAGTAGGACTGTGGCCGCCCTCCATGAAGCAGGACTGGCGTCCCCTTCACGCACACAGCGGAGGCACCTGTGGCTTTAGGGGTGGCACGGGGGAGGGTCTCAGTAATGGCCACCCACCTCCTCTCCCTGGGACCACACCCTGGCTGGTAGATCAGCCCACGGACCTCGTGGATGGGACAGCCCCTGATCTTAGGGTTATGAGTTCCAGTCCTGTGCTGGGTATGGAGATTACTTAAAAAAAATAAAAATCTTAAAAAATAAATAAATAAATAAATAAGCAGGAGGCCAAAGTGGCCGGAATGAGGGAAGTACCTACTCTTTGTTCCTTAATCTTCACATTGGCCCTAAAGGCTGAGACAATTACACCCACTTCACAGATGAGGAGGAAGAGACGGGAAAGTCAAGGGATTTGCCCGTGGCCACCCCGTCCAGGACCCTGGTCTGAGGGACAGCCGCTCCGATCCTACATGCACACAGGCCCAGGTGTCTGCTAGCCTCAGTTTCCCTGCACCCACCGAGATTTCCAGCGCTTCTGTTTCTCCTGAGGTCAGCAGGAGTGTGAGCCCCCACAGGTCCCACACCGCCCTCTCCGGGGCCGTCCCAACCGCCAGGGGCCTCTTCCCAAAGTGGGGTGGGAGCTTCCCGGTGGGGTCCCAGAAGCAGGCCAAGGGGCTGGCCAACCTCCATCGGGAAGGATGGGTGGTCCCGGCCCGGAGTCCAGAGATCCCGGCTGAGTCCAGTCCCCACTCCCAGCCTCAGTTTCCCCACCCGAGGGGTAGAGTGATGACAGAATCAGCTCCCAGGACGCTCCGGGATGAGTCAACGCCTGAGACAGCTCATCGAGAAACGCCAGGTGCAGCCGACGTGCGGGACGGCTCCCGCGGCTGGGTGGTTGCCATGGTGATGGGCGTTCTGCGTTTAGTGGGTAAATATCCACAGCCCACTGGAGCAGCTGGTCTCTTCTCCTCCCGCATCCCCAAGACCGGCGCGGCTGGGAGGTGTGCACAGCCCCGGGCCCTCCCCACCTGACCCAAGGAATCAGCCCTTTACCCCTCCTTCCCTTCAGGGCTGTCCTGGGGTGCAGTGGGGAGGGGAAGCTATGCTGCTTCAGGGTGTCCAGAACCTTCCCCCAGGGCTAGAACCTGCCCTGTTTCCCGAGCACAGTTCAAACTCAGACACAAACCGGCCCTCCGCCTCTGGCTCAGCAGAACTTGTTTCCAGAGAGTGTCCTGGGGCCAAGGGGTGATGCAGGCCCCGCTGAGTTCTCAAGGAGCTCATAGCCATGAGGGGGTGGGTAGGAAGAGATCAGGGCCCCAGAGTGCGGTGGGGGTGTCCGACACCAGACCCTCCGAGACCCCTTCCAGATGCTGAGTCCACGGGTAATCACTGACTGCCAAGAGGGAGACATTTCTACGCTGCCACGTGCACTCAGTGACATGGGGTGCTCTCCAGCCTCCCCAGCTGTGACGTGGGGATGAGCCTTCACGGCCCACACAGCCGGGCAGGGTGGGATAAAGGCTGCGGGCGCCTCACCCTGACCACACTCAACCAGTGGTAGCAAGGAAACATGGTTCGGGAAATCTCGTCGGGCTGCTCGTCTCTCTAAGTCCGTGTAGTGGGCTCAGTCCTGTGCATGTTCGGGAAAGGGCCCCTGTGCCTTTCTCCGTGCCTGCGGGAGCCTGCTGGGGGCACTGGGGGCCCCTCGGCACGTGGCCAGCCCCACCGCACTGGAGGGAGAAGGAGGACACCCAGACACAGCTCTGGTGGCCCTGACACATGGGCCCCAAAGGGACATCCCAACACAGCATACCGCAAATGCTTATTATTAAGACTAAGACTGGAGAAATCCTGGAACTTAGTACTAAAAACAAAGAAAAACATGGAAAAAGAAGAAGAGGAGGAGGAGGAGGAATAAGGAGAGGTGGTTCCAAGTCCCCCCATATTTCCAACGTGAGCATCTTTGGGTCTTCAGCCCAGCTGCCTTCCCTGGGAGTGAACAGCATGGAATGGCGTAAAGCCAGAAAGGGACTCTCCCTGGGTGTGTGGTGGTCCAAGGACTCAGGCCCTCCCCAAGTCCCAGCCACAGAGCCAGGCTGGTGAGACAGTGTGATGTAAGTCCTTGACATAGGCCATGCAAAGGTCCTGGGGTTGTACTCTGCTTGCCTCCTGGAGAACAGCAGTAGCTGGGGTAGAGCCAGCAAGGGGAGGAGGGAAGGAGGGGACCGGGAGCCAGATTCAGGCCACAGAGACCCCCTACGGGCCACAGCGGGAGCACCTGCCTCCTAGAAGAGTTCAGGGCGACAAGACAGGCCTATCTTCTATTTCGGCAGAGTTTCTCTGACTGTGGAGAGGCTGAGCGGTAGCCAGCTGCACTGCAGGTGCCTTTGGAAGACCCATGGGATAGCCATGGGCCGCTGACACCGAGGCACCCCGCCCA
Source organism: Lutra lutra (assembly GCF_902655055.1). Classification (NCBI taxonomy): domain Eukaryota; kingdom Metazoa; phylum Chordata; class Mammalia; order Carnivora; family Mustelidae; genus Lutra; species Lutra lutra. Next base: position 140,051,464 of record NC_062285.1, read on the forward strand.
GGGTTGGAGTGTGGACGTAGCCTCCCGAGCCACAGATCTGCGCATCCTCTGGCCCCGGGCACTCGTTGCCAGACGAATGGGACCCAGGCCACAAGCTCTGGTAGAGGTAAGCAGGCTCCTGGAGGTCTAATTTGCAAATCGTGTTTTAATTACTTGGAAATGATCACTGTGTGGCTTCAAACCCTGGGAGACTTCATTTCCTGCCTTTGGGTGGAAAACCACTAAGTGGCTATGAAAGAGAGCAGGAAGCCAGAGGGACTTAGAGCTCCTGGGGCTCGGGGCTTGGGGCTCGGGCCGGGCATGCTCCAGGACAGGGCCTGGTCCCAGCTCTGAGGCTCAGCCTCCCCTCCGCCCTGCCCCCCCGGCTCCTGCCTCCCACTCCTGGCTGGTCAGAATGCAGTGCGACTTCTGCCCCTTCAACACAAGGCAGGCTGAGACACCTGGTCCCCTGTCCTCCCAGGCGGGGCAAGCGTGCCCGCCCGTTGGTGAGGGAAGCCAAGCCAGCTCCGGGCCTTCTGGAAGCGGTAACCTAGCGAGCACAGAGCTCAACACACCGCGTCACTTACGCTGCTAAAGGAAGTGAGCGCAGGCAAGACAGAAGGGACCTGGGGAGCACAGCTCAGTGCAGCAGTCAAGGAGGGCTCCGGGAGGAGGCGGCAGGATTGGGATGCAGAGACCTGGGGTGGACATGGGGGAGGGAGGTCAGAGAGGCCGGAAGAGCCAGATCACAGCAGGTCAACACTTGCCAGTTTGCAAAATGCTTTCCCCGCTCTCCTCCCCGTGAGCCTGGAAGGAGGACCATGATTGCTCTCCATTTTACAGATAGGGAGGAAGAGCCCACACGAATCTCAGAGCTGGGACCCAGGCCCGGGACCAGGTCGCTCTGTCTCCAGCCAGCCTGGTGTCTCTGGGGACTGAGAAGGCAGTTTCCCTTCCTCGCCCAGGGTCCCTTGGAGAAGGACCAGCTCTGCCAATCCAGGGTCGGGAGAAGGTGGGCCTGGTCAGCCACCATCCTCTGTCTCCTGCACAATGACAGGGGGCCCCCACCTGCCTCCTGTGCCCAGATGAGCCCCTCCCATTGGTCCGTTCCCAGCTTATCATCCTCAGATGGCTATGAGGGTCTTTCTTCTGCGCAGACTGCCCCTTCTCCAAACCTTCCATGGCTCCCATGGCAGGCCCATGGGAGCCCTTACCACTGCCGACCTCTCCCTTCAACGTCTCCCTGACCCAATCCCTTAACCCTTTCTGGACCCAGACTCCCCATTGCCAGCCACCTCGACCCTCTGGGCACACACCTGTGCCCTGCCCTCTCCCTGGACCACCCCCTCGTGAGCCACGGTGCACATAAGGAAAAGGATCGCACGGCCCAACCCAAACGGCCCTATACCCACAGATCTTTGCAGCTGGAGATCGGAGCCTCCCTTAGCTGCTAAAGGCAGCCTGCATTCCTTGCCTTCCACAAAGCCAGCCCAGTCCCTCATGTCTAATCTCTGTCTCACTTGGACGGGCCAGCCCCTTCCATGGACTCATCTGGTTAAGCCAGGCCCACCAAGTTTACTGTTCTCAAGGTCAGACGATCCGGGGACTTAATCGCATCTGTGAGGCCCCTTCACAGCAGCACCCAGATGAGCATCTGAGTGAATAACTGGGAGAAGGTGCGTCTCCAGGGGTGGGAACTTGGGGGTCATGTCGGAATTCTGCCTCCCACATCCAACTGCAAGGTCCCTCCTTCCCAGCTCACCCTGAAGACACGAAGGTGGGGAGCCAGCGCCATGCACCTTCCCGTCAGCTGACGAAGATCACGTCCCTGCATCTCTAAGGACCATCCCTATTCTCAGTGAGAGAAGAAAGAGGGACGCCAACACTGAGAAGCCACCCAATTTCTTAGCCAGTTGCGAAGCCCCGGACGAGCCGGAATGCTCTCTCCCACCCCGTGCAAACAGCTGCTACTCAAACCGAGCAGAACCTTCTCCACAAGCTATGAAAACTCAGTTCTTTCCTTTTTTTTTGGTTTTTTTTTTAAGATTCATTTGGGAGAGAGAGAGAGCATGAGCGGGAGAGGCTAGAAATCCCAAAAGTGCCCAGAAGTGATCGGATTTTATGACCAAGTAATCTCCAATAGCTGTGAAAGAGGGAGTTCGCAAGGAGGCCATGGTAAGGAAAGCTTTTCCGATCTTCACAGAGGCTAAGGACCTTCCCCCAGGAGGAATAAGAAAGGCTTCTTTTGTCTCATTTACACGGTTTTACAACTTCACTCTCTGAGTCAGAGGTAACCCAGAACACGACGCTCGCCTCAGCGCTCCGCGCCAGCCACTCCAGGATCAGGAAGGTCAGAGAGACCCCGGGCCTCCGAGGGCCGCTGTTGGCTCCCGAACACAAAAGCTTTCATTTCCGGGATGACTCCCTCTCCCAGGGGCGCGCGAACCCACGTCACCACGGAGAAGCTTCTACCTGTGATCGAAAAGACCAAAGACAGACAGCCGCAGTGTGGACCAGACCCTCCCAAGCCTGCTGTCCCAGTGACCCAACCAAACCACATCATGGGACCCAGCGACATAGCGACAGGTGTCACTAATGCCAGAAGACAGCAGAATCCAGAAGACAGCAGAATCCTCAAAGCAAACAAATGAGAGTAACAAAATTCAGCAGCCATGCACAAGCAGCAAGCGTGAGGAGCACACACACACGTGCACACACACGCACACCCACACACGCGCGGCCAGAGCTGCTGCGTTTCCACAGGATGAGCCCCCCGGAGGAGAGGAAGGTAAGGTTGTGCAAAGAGCCCAGGGTCGCACTTGGAAGGCCGTGCATCTGTGCGACGCTGTGGGACAATCCTTGCGGCGTCTGGTCTGGGTGGAAACTTCCACAGCAAAAGACAGATGAGAAACGATTTACTTCCAAAGAGGTTCGCAGACTCAAGGGAAGCCAGACTGATGAGGGCTGCCTCACCAGATAAAAAACACAGCAGAGGGGCGCCTGGGTGGCTCAGTGGGTTAAAGCCTCTGCTTTCGGCTCAGGTCATGATCCCAGGGTCCTGGGATCGAGCCCCATGTCAGACTTTCTGCTCAGCAGGGAGCCTGCTTCCCCCCCCCCCCTCTCTGCCTGCCTCTGCCTACTTGTGATCTCTCTCTGTCAAATAAATAAATAAAATCTTTAAAAAGAAAAAAAACAAAAAACACAGCAGATACTTCAAGGAAAAACCAAGGGGTGCCCAGGCGGCTCAGTCAGTAAGCCTCTGCCTTCGGCTCAGGTCATGATTCTGGGGTTCCGGGATCAAGCTCCGCAGCACTGGGCTCCTTGCTCAGCGGGGAGCCTGCTTCTCCCTCTCCTCCCCACGCGTGCTCTCTATCTCTGTCTCCTCTCTCTCTCTCAAAGAAAGAAAATCTTTGAAAAAAATGAAATAAAGAATAAAAAAAAAAAGGAAAAACCGAGACCTGAGATTACCATGCCCCTTGGCTTCGATTTCTTGGGGGTCAAGGAAGAAAGCCAGGCCTAAGCTGCTCGATGCTGGGTGCTGGTGGAGGGATAGCTCGGTTTAATTGACGAATATTTGTTGTCTGCTCACTTCTGGGCCCAGGAGCTCCTACCCCGGTGTGGGAGCCAGACAATAGACCAGAGGGCACAATATGGTGTCGGGCAGGGGCACGCGCCAGGAAGGGAGAGGGGCAGCACCCGGAAGGGGGTGTTTGGAGACGCTGTTTTGGATGGAGTGGATTTCCCGTCCCCGGGCTCCTCAGCCAGCTTTGCTGACAGTTAGGGATGCTAGAGGTGGGGTTTGCCATGATAAGGAGTAGAATTCTGCTCAACTCTTACGGTGCCTTGAACTGGCAGGGCCCTTAGAGACCATGTCGGCCAACTCCGCCGTTGTCCACTTGGGCAAGCCAAGGCCCAGAGGAGGGAAGCGATGAGCCCTTCCTCATGGGCTGAGATCATAATTTCCGAGGCAGAGTGGGACTCAGCCGCCCAGCCCAGGCCCACAGGACCCTCCGGGGCCCCTCGGCTCCTGCTGTGTCCCTTCTGGGACGGAGAATCCCCCCTTCCCCCACCCCTCCCAGACCCAGAGTGGAAAGAGCTAAATTCTCACTTAACAGCAGGATGCTTCTGGGCCTCATTACCATGATGCAAATTAATATTTATTATGTAATTATTCATCTTTGTAATTGCTAGTATTTCAAAGGGAACACAGAGGCTTTAATTAGAACGCTTTGAATATTATTAAAACGGAATGTCAGAATGAGCTGTGCCCCTCTCCCCGCTGTCAGCCTTGTGTCATGCTGCCTCCAGAAGGTTCTCAGGACCTGGGTCCCCGCTAGCTCTGCTTCCCCACTCAGATGCGCACTTGGTTTGGGCCACTGCTTTTCGCCCGACTTCTGGAAACCGTCTGGGGACATCTGAAGCCGAAAACACAAGCCTCATGCCTGTGATGAGTGGGGGTTGTGGCAGGATGCCTTCAGGGTGGGAGGCAGGCCAGCTCCGGGGCAGAGGGGCTGGCATGCGGCCCTGTGGCCACCCCTACCCCCACAACCGCTGCACCCCTGCCCCCACCCAGCCTGGCCCCCCACCAGCTCTCCCACAATGCATGGCTGGGCCACACTGCTCCTCTGCCCCAGATCGGTCACTCCAGGCTCTCCTCCCTCCCTCCTTCCTACTTGCATCCAACAAGCACTCATCCTCGGTCTTATGAAAGGGTCTCTTGCCCTTCTACATTCACAGAACATTCCCAAATATTGGTCTTTTTGGTGGCAACCTGAGAGGATTGGAAGGTGGGCACCGGTTTGGAAAACTGAGAGAGCCCCCCAAGTGGAAGCAGGAAACCTGGTCTGCCGCGCGCCAGCCCCTCTGCCCCCGGAGTTGGCCTGCCTCCCTCCTTGTCACCATCTAAGCTGACCATCCAGGCCCTGGCCTTGCTTCTCACGCAGGCGAGGGAGTGGACTGGACGCTGCAGGAAGCAAAGACAGAGGGTGGGATTGGGGAGGACAGTGAAGCCTGAGCAGGGATGGAGCAAAGGGGCTGTTAGCAGTTGGGGAGGAGGGTGGGGAAGAGGGATGGGAAAGAGGAGGAAGGGGGGAGGGAGACAGGAGATGGATGGGGAGGAGGGATGGGAGAGGAAGGTTGGGAGGAGGGAAGGAGGAGAAAGAGGGGAGGAATGGGGAGGAGGGGGGAGGGAGGAGGGATGGGGAGGAGAGAGTCAACCCCGGGGGAAGGCAGCAAGCTCAGGTTGGTGCTGAGGGACCCGTGGGCCTCAGTGTGGAGATGCCAAGGCTGAGGGACGGATGCGGGTCATAGGACAGTCCAAGCCTTGGCTCAGATTAGAGATGACAGAGACACCGAGAGGCATGGGAGAGCCCAAGGTGGCCCAGGGAGAGGTGCAGAGACATGGGCCTCGTGGAGAGGGGCCTAGAAGGAATGATCAGAGAGGAAGGGGCCTTGCAGATGGGTGGGCAGAGGCAGAAATGAGGGTGTGATGCTCGAAGTGTGCTTCCCACAAATATGTTACAGTCCTAACCCCAGTGTTGTGAACGACCCTTATTTGGAAATGGGGTCTTTGCAGCTGCTCAAGTTACAATGAGGTCAGTAGGCTGGACCAGAGTCCAACAGGACTGTGTCCTTATACGAGGGGAATTTGGACACAGGGACAGATGCAGAGGGAAGCCAGGCGAAGGCACAGGGAGAAGACGTCTACTGACAGCCTCAGAGGGAGGCAGTCCCGCCTGCACCTTGAGCTGGGACTTTCAGCCTCCAGACTGGGAGACTATAACCATCTGTTGTTCAAGTTGCCTGGCCTGTGCTGCTTTGTCCGGGCTCCAGGACACCACAGAGGGGTCCGGGACAGCGATGCTGAGACAGCGGACATGGAGGGGTCAGGGCTACCGGGACGGGGGAGGACAAAGGCACCTCCCAGGTAGGAGGTCTTCTCTCTTCTGCAGGGAGAGCCGACAGCCATAGCGGGGGCGCACCCCATCCTCAGGCCTTCCTGCAGCACCAGCCCGGGGAACAATGCATTTCAAGTCCCAGGAACCCGGAACAGGAGGCCGGCTAAACCTGCAGCGAGGTGCCCCGCCCTGGGAGACACTGTGGGGTCGGGACCCCCTGAGAGGGAAGGAGTGCCGTCTCTGGTTGCATCAAGGGCTGTCCCGGGAGGGGTGGGGTCCCTGCTTCAGTGGAAGCAGGAGGCTGCCCTGGGTTCCAAACCCGCCCTGGTGAGTTCAGGTGCCATCGCTCCCTCCCTGGTCTCAGGTGCTCCGTCTACAAAATAAGCATTAGAAATCCTTCCCTCCCGGGCCGCCTGGGTGGCTCAGTGGGTTAAGCCTCTGCCTTCCGGCTCAGGTCATGATCCCAGGGTGCTGGGATGGAGCCCTGCATCCTGGTGTCCTGGTATCGGGCTCTCTGCTCAGTGGGGAGCCTGCTTCCCCGTCTCTCTCTCTCTGCCTGCCACTCTGCCTACTTGTGATCTCTGTCTGTCAAATAAATAAATAAAATCTTAAAAACAAAAACAAAAACAAAAAACCCTTCCCTCCTGAATCCAGGAGGCTGGCTCCCGCAACCCTTTACTGGGGGCCCCCCAGATCTGAAATGTCTGGATCCCCAGCTGGCAGGAGCCTCTCCCCTGTCCTGAAGGACTCGCTACAGGTACCGTCTGGTCCTGCCTCTTTTCTCTTGACCACCTGAGCTGTGCTCACCTGCAGCCAAGGACAACAGCTAGAGCAGGACAAACCCCAAACGCCAAGTCACTATGTCAACAGGAAAGGCAGGCCCCCTCCCCTGTGTTACCTGGGTTCGGCAATCACCACCCCGCCCTCTACACCTTTAGGCCCCGCCTCAGAGCCCCCCCCAGGTGTGTGTACCCATCCCACAGACACCTAGCAAGGTGCCCTGCCACTTGGGCGGGGCTGGAGGCAAGTCCCTTCTCCTGTACTTTGCAATGCTCCTGGGCCAGTGGGAGGCTGCCTGGGGCTTTAAGGCTGGGAGGACCTGCCTGTCCCAGCCCAGGCAGGATTAGTATGCATGTATGTTAATCAGCAAAGCAGGGCAATTCACAAGACTATCAGAGGGAATTAATCCCCTCTCCTGAAAGGCTTCCAAAAGCAACTCTGTCCTAGTTCCCCAGAGGCAAGCAGGGGAGGCCATCCATCCATCCTTGGTGGGGTCCCCTGGACCCCCAACGGCCAGACAGATAACCTGGCCCTCACCCTCTTGGCTTCCACTTAAAGATCTCCAGGCTGTCTTGAGCAGGGGTTGCCCCTGTGGGATGCTTACCTGCCAGTCTCTTGAATTGCTTCCTTGGCCAGGAGCTGCCCTCCCCCACTACCCTCCCTAACCCCTCCCACCCCCACTCCGAGCCAGAGCTGCTTCTTTGTGCCTCGCTGGGAAAAGGGGAGAGAGAAATGAGGGCAGGTTTTCTGAGCCAGCCATCCCGGAAGAGGAGGCACCCTGGAGGGACTCTGTCCCCACTCACCCAAGGGCCTCCCTTGAGCCTCAGTATCCCTCCTGTCAAATAGGGCAGGTAACATGCCTCCCTTAAACGCCGTTGTTTCCAGTCGCCGTCAAGGTGGGACAGAGAGCATTCCAGAAGCAGCAAAGGATCTCACAATGATGCTCCTTGTGGTTCTTACTGGGCCAAGAACACTGAACCACCTCCTTGGGCCGTGTTGGGGGCTGGGTGGGAGGTCGCCTTCCCCAGTGAGGACTTGGCGGAGAGTGGCCGGGTCTGCTTGCTCACAACGTCCCCTACTCCTTGAGGGCTCCGATAGAGCTTCTGTACCCCTCCCCAAGGTTCCAAGCAGCACGGTCCATTGCAGGCACCCCTTCCCGGGCCTCAGCTCCCTCCACGTGGGAGAAGCCCAGGCCAGATCCCCCAGGACAAGGCTGGGCTCCGCTCTCCAAATACTTGCCAACAGGACAGCAACAGTAATAAGAACCCTCACACGTCTGCCCGGCACCACTTGGTCCTTACCCGCTCCAGCGGGCCCTCGGTGAGCAGCGGGCCGGTAAAGCTCTGGGGGAAGGTTCTTGTCCCTGCCCCACCATCCCTCAGACTGGGCTCTGGTGGGCTCCTGCTTTGCAAAATGTCGCCACTGGGGGAAACCGTGCACAAAGGGCCTCTGTATTGTTTCTTACAAATGCATGTGAACCTACGATCATCTCATTTTTTTTTTTAAAGATTTTATTTATTTATTTGAGAGAGAGTGAGAGAGCACAAGCATGGGGAATGGCAGAGAGAAAGAGGGAGAAGCAGACTCCCCGCTGAGCAGGGAGCCAGACCCGGGACTCGATCCCAGGACCCTCGGGTCATGACCTGAGCCGAAGGTAGACACTTAACTGACTGAGCCACCCAGACACCCCTCAGTTTTTTTCGCTTGACCTTAGCCAAAAGGCTGAGAAGGGATCAATGTTTTTTAAGGAATATAAAAAAATTAATAAGAAGACGGGGGGAAAAAAGCCTGTCACGGCTCAGAGAAGTCTAAGGAGGCGTGACAGCTACATATGCCATCATATCCTGGTTGGGAGCCTGGGACAGGATAGAGACATCAGGGGATACTAAGGAACCAGAGTAAAGTAGGCACTTTGCTAATAAGAATGTTTCAATCCTGGGTCATTCATTGTAACAAACGTGCCACATGGAAGGAAGACTGACAGCCGGGGAGACGGGGGTCAGATGGAAGGGAACCCCGCACGATCTTTATCTCACTATAAGTCTAAAACCGCTCTGAAAAGTAAAGTCTATTTATTTTTTATTTTTTTAAAGATACCAAATGACTACAAAATGTTCTGGAAGTGTTTATCGAAGCCGCATCTTCTCCTGCCCTACGGCCCAGCCATTCGATGCCGAGTATATTCTCCAAAGTAATAAGACCATCGCCCACCAAGAGACATGTGTAAGAATATTCATGGCATCTTTTTTCAAAATAGACAGAAACTGAAAACACACCCGAGTCCTTCGATAGGAGAAGTCTAAGTCGCGGTGGTATATTCGTTTGGTAAAATACTACAACTAAAAACGGGGAAAACACCTGCTGTGTTCCAGAGAAACGGCGGTTCTCTTGGACATGATGTGGAGCAAAAAGAATTCAAACGCAGTTGCCTCTAGATTGCGTGATTCCAGTTCAAGGGAAGGCGTGGCCCCGGATGGTGATGGCGGCCGTAGCCGATCAGCCGTGCAAGACACTCGGGGGGAAGGAGATATTCGTGCCGTTCGTGTTACAATCAAACAAGAAGGGACTCCATATATTAAAACAAATGCACGATGGACTGAATGCTTGTGTCCCACCAAAACTCACACGTTGAACCCTCACGTCCAGAGTGATGGCATCTGGGGCCTTTGGGAGATCGTTGGGTTTAGATGAGGTCATGACGGTGGGGCCCCCATGATGGGGTTAGTGCCCTCGGGAGAAGAGAAGGAGAGGACACAGTGAGAGGAGGCTGGCTGCAGCCCCAGGAGCGAGTCCTCATGGGAACCCCACCCAGCCGGCTTCCGTGTTAGTCAACGGATTTTACACATGCATACATCATGTATGTGGTTTACAGGACATATGATGAGGGATCGGCCCAGGTGACTCGGAAGGCTGAGAGGTCCCACGATCTGTGAGCTGCAGGCCCAGGAAAGCCTCTGGTGTGTGGCACCAGGCCAAGCCCCAGAGCCCAGGAACCAGGACCGCCCATGACCAAGGGCAGGAGAAAATGGACATCCCAGCCCAAGCAGAGAAAGAGAGAACTTACCCTTCCTCTGCTCTTTTGTTCTTTCTGGGCCCTCAAGGGCCTGGATGACGCCCCCTGCATTGCGGGGGGGTGGGGGGGGAGCGGGTACGCAGGGAATCTGCTTTATTCAGTCCACCGGTCGCAATGCGGCTCTCCTCCCCAAACGCCCCCGCAGTCCTACCCAGAAAGAACGTTTTAGCAGCCATCTGGGCCTCCCGGGGCCTGGTCAAGGTGACGCAGGGAATGGGCCATCACAGCCCAGCCAGAAAATGGCAAAGTCAAGCACCAACCCAGACGTTTCGTTGAGAGCGACTACGCCATACTCACTTTCCCAAAGAGAGTTCTGGAGACCCGAGTCCAAGCTCCTCGAGGATGATGCCCGGAGCCAGCGCACTGCTGACACGCACCCCTGCAACTGTCACACCCGAAAATGTCCCAGACGTCATCCAAAGCCCTGGCTAAGCGCCGCTGCTGTTCGGGGCGTGGGCACATAGCCGGGGAGTAGATGACAAAGAGGGTCATCTTTAAAGCAAAGCTAGTAATTGCAACAGTAACAGTGACTATAAAAGCAACAATAAATTCGACGCACACAAGCGGGACAAGGGAATCCCAGCGGCGAAACAGGAGCGCAGCCGTAGTGACAACAAACGGAGAGTCGCGGATGGACACCGCGGAGACCCCAGTGTCCGCCGCCCCAAGCATGCGCTGTGTCGCCTCCCTCTGCGAAGTCCCCTCTCCGACGTCCGGGAGGAAAGACCTGATGGAGCGTCTTTTCATGCCTGAAAAGTATGGGGAGCAAAGTTGGTGCGCAGGGAAGACCCGCAGTTGTCCGAGCGCGCCGGCGGTCATCCCACGCGGTCATCCCGGGGTCATCCCAGGCGGCCTTGACCATGAGCCGGAACTTGACGAGGGCGGGCCGTGAGGGGTGCCCGGGCCAGGCTGGGAGGGGCCGTGGAGACCTGGTCCTTTGCTGATGACTCGGCCTCCCTGACGCACTGGCTTTTCCACACCTGTGCCTCCAAGGGCAGGGGGAGGAGGGGTGGTCGCTCCTTAAGGCTCCAAGGCCTTCAGACCTCTCCCTCCCCAAGATGACCCCACATCCCTCGTGTGTCACCTTGAATCCTCCAGGGGCTCCATGCACACCGTGCCTAAGTCCCCAACCCAGGCCTTGGGCCCCAACCCAGGCTGGCCTGGTGGCATCCAGACGGATGCATCAGGGTCCCTGATAGCTGAGGGAAGAGGCAGCCTAGGGAGGCCGAACATGGAGGATGTGACTTGCCAAGGCTGCCAGATGCCAGGCAAGGCCTGTCCCCAAGCACAGAAGCAGGGGAGCCACAGCCCCAGAGTGCATGGGGCCCCACTTCCCCAGTCCCCCTGGAGGGGCCCCGCCTTCCGCCTGGGCCAAGAAATGGGGAGGAGAGAGGGGTGGGCTCTGACCTTTGGTTCTGGAATCCTGGGAAACAAGACCCAGGACAGGGACCATCAAGGTTCGGACACAGGAACAGGGAGGCAGTCTTCTCAGAGGACCTGTTCCCCTAGACCCTGAGCCCTCCGCATCTCCCTCCTGCGTCCGGTCCTGCCTCCCTGCTCTACACGCATGCACACATGCACACACAGCACACACGTGTGCACACAGCACACGCGTACACCACACACACCACACTCTCAGGCACATGCATGTGTACACAGCACACAGATCACACGTATGCACACACCCACACACAGCACATACATTGCACATGTGCGCACACAGCACACTCACACGTACACCACACACCTCATGCTAGTGGGCACACACACATGCACACATGCACCACAATCACACACACCCACATTTCCACACACACTCCGCGCTGGAGGGACACGGACGCGATGCGCACACACACCCCCGCCCCAGGTTCTCAGTGCGACAGAAAGGGGGCGCCCACGCAGCCCACACCGCAGATGACTGAAAAGTCAGACAACACGATCCCGCTCTTTTCCAGAGGAACGAAGGAAGCCTCTGTCCTCTAAGCCAGCTGGGGCACAGCCCCTCCAAGGTGGCTGTGCTGTCCCCTCCTCTTCCCAGCATCCCCAGGGAGGCCCAGAGAGGAGCCCCCACCTGAGGCAGAGTGGAGAACTGGCCTGTCCTGGGCCTCGGCCCCTGGGTCCTCCCATGGCTAAACTCAGGTTGGTGTCCAGCTGCCCCTGGTATGCAGGGGGAGGACCCGCAGCCAGAGACAGGGGTCCCCCTGCTGTGGTATATGGACTTACGGTCACCTGGGGCGGGAGAGAGGTAAGGAGGCAGGGGGAGGGGCCCAGGTCCGTGGATGTGCAGCTGGGCCAGGGTGAGGGTGCGTGGAGGGGAGGACAGAGGGGAGGACGTGGGGTCCTGGTGGGAGTCCGCTTCTCACAACACGCCTCAGGCACAAGCGCAGTGGCGTCCAGCCCGCACACCAGGCAGCAGGTCACAGGCCAGACTCCACTCAGCAGGGCCCTGCTGTGTTGCGGGCGACGCAGTTGTCATTTAAAATGAGGTACATGGAGGCGACCCTGGAGGCCCCAGGGCTCCCTCTCCTCGGCCTGACCCTTGGCCACAGAAAGTGACCCCGTATGGCTCCAGGGACAGCGCCCTGTGGGGTTGCTGCCGCACCCAGGCCCACCGCCTGTTTGTGTGGTTGCTAGGAGGTTTCCATGGCGACCAATAAGGGATGAGGGAAACCTGGAAGCTTCACACATCCCCCTCCACTGGTGGGAGCTGGGCCCCCGCAGCCCCTCCTGGGATTGGCCACCGCGCGGGGGTTGGGGGGCCTGAACCCCTGCAGACCCGTCAGAAGCCATCACAGCAGGAACCCTGGAGCACATCAGGAACAGGAGCAGAATGGGGTGGGGGCCTCAGGAGGCGGGGAGCCCCCTCAAGGCAGCACCTGCTCCACGGAGGGCTCACCACGTGTCAGCTCATCCAGCCAGTCCCCGGGCCTTGTGATGGGGCGGCTGGTCCCCGCAGCCCCCAGCCACAGGTGAGGAAATGGGGGAAGCAGCCTGGTCCAAGCTGAGCCTGGTCTGACACAGTGTGCCCAGGGCTGGTGGGGGCCAGATTCCTCCGCTCCTAACTGCTCATCCTCCAGGGCTGTGCTCGGACTAGCTCCCTCAGTCAGCCAGCAGACCCAGGCACAGAGAGGGTCTGCTCCCAGGTCACACAGCGCAATAGGTACGACCAAGCAGGAGGGGAATGGGGGGAACTGTCTGGCCGCAGCCGAAATGCCTGGTCCTGAGACCCAGGCCAGTCCAGGGAGTCACAGTCCTGGGGGGACACGCTGACATAGATGGGGGCCACGGAAAGTCATGTAATGAAATACCTAGAAAACAGAGCTGGGTGGGAGAGCAGTGGGCAGGGGAGGCAGCCGCTGCCTGGGACTGGGTGGAGAAAACTGAGCCCATCCTCAGTCCCTGGGGCGAAGTCCTTGCTCCTCGGGGCTGGGATGTAGGCAGTATCCTCCATGCTCCCCGGGGATGGTGTGAGGGCACTGCCCCCCGTGCTCCCCCAGGCAGGGGTGTAGGCATTGCCTCCCAGTGCTCCTCCTGTGGTCACAGCCCATCTCAAACAGCCCTGGAAGGGGCAGACAGAGAAGGCTTGCACTCTGTCACACAAGGAACCTGAAGCCCAGAGAGGCCAAGTGACTGGCTAAGGTCACCCAGCTTTTCAGTGGCAGAACGAGCCTCCTAACAGAGCTCTCCTACCTCCTGGCCCTATGAGGTTCCACTGGCGCGCTTGTAATTTCCTGCGAATGATCTCTGGTCTTGTGCCTAGAGGGGACCTGGCCAAGAACAGCACCTCACATGGGACAGACACTTGTGAATGGGGAAGGAGGAGCAGCTGACCCTGTGGCCTTTGGTAAAGGAGAAATGGAGGCTCAAGGGCAGGGGCAGAAGGGAGTCAGTGGAGTAGGGAGGAAGGGCAGATCCCACGGCCCTGTCCCTAAGCCACAGAGGCCCCTCCACCCCACAGCCCCTGTCTGGAGAGGAAGAGCACAGGGTGAGCAAGGGGTAAGGAAAGCCCGGGAGACAGACAGCCCGGTGGTCAGGGCAGAACCCCCCAGCACCTCCCACTCCCCTGCCTGCAGGTGGGGGTGCCGAGGCTTCTGCTCCCTCCAAGGAGGCAGCGTTGCTATGGTGACCGCCGTTACCTGGCAACTGAGCAACGTGGTCCTGGGCACCTGCTGTCTCTCCTCTGGCTCTGGGGATGGACGTGTGTCCAGAAGGCCCCTGGTCTCAGGAAACCCACCTGTGGGGACAAGACAGGTAGGCTGGGGCAGGAGGGGACAGGCAGAGCCCCTCCTGGGCCTGTAAGAATCAGAAGTAGGCTTTCATTGTTTTCAAAATTAGGAATAATAGTTTTGATTTATGGGATAACAAAAATAACATCGTGAAGAAAATGTTTTCCCAACAATATAAGAAAGTATAAGACAAAGGTAAGATTCACCGTATCTCCTTTCGGTGGCATGTTCATGTCATCCGTCTCTCTGCGCAGTGCCGGGGGTAACGGCGGACATGGTTTTAACAAGGGGTCACGCCCCGCGTGGCTCGCCCCGCGTCCCCACTTCGCTCTGCGTGCGGACAGGTTTCTGGGTCAGCGACTCCAATCTCTCGCACGGCGCACTGCCAAGGCCCCTGGGGGTGACTCGCTGAGCGGGCCGGGAGCCCTGGCTCGGGCGAAGGCTGACCCTGTGCCTGGGTGGGGCTCACAGACCCCCAGAAATAGAGATCCCCAGCGTGAGGAAGGAAGCCCTGCTCCCCAAGAAGGTGCAGGGAGGAGAAAGGCAGAGAAAGGACCTTTGCCCAGAAACACAGCAGGCTTCCTGGAGAAGGCCCTTTTTCGGAAAGGATTAGAAAGATGAACCGGATTAGAATATGGAAGTGAAGGGGGCCCTGGGTGGCTCAGTCTGTAAGCCTCTGCCGTGACCCTGGGGTCCTGGATCCAGCTTCCATCAGGCTTCAGCGGGAGGGCCTGCTTCTCCCTCTCCCACTCCCCCTGCTTGTGCGCTCTCTGAAGTAAATAAATAAAATATTTAAAAAAGGAATGTGGAAGTGAAGACAGTAGGTGGGCCTGCACTCAGTCCTCCCGAGTGTAGCAGGGAAAGGGGGGTGCTGACCTGCCTCCTGGGGGAAGGCTGGAGGGAGGGGCTCCCAGGGGGCCTGGGGCGTGAGGGCAGGAGGGAGCAGCCAGAAGCAGAGGCAGGATAGGAGAAACAGAGCAGGGAGGCCGAATGTGGGGGGGGTGGAGAAGGAGTTGGGGAGCGGTCCATATGGCTGAGCAGGTTTACGTCCCCCATAACCCACGGCTCACGTCGGCGCCGTGCTATCCCCATTTTACAGTGCAGCAAGCTGAAGGCCTGAGCCATTCAGTTAGACTTTCCAAGGACGACGGCCCCTGAGTGGAGGCGTCCTGGTAGAGCCCTCTCTGACTCCAGTCCCCAGAGCCCACTCCAGCCACCAGCTCGAGCCACCCTGTCCCCTCCCACCACAATCTGTCTCAGAACTGGGTCCACTAAGGCCCCTGGCCCGCCAGATCCCTCTGGGGTGAGTGTGCTCCACAGCCCGGGGCCTCTCCTAGGGACAGCTGGTTGGTGGTCAGGCCCACGCTGACCGCCTGCTGCCCAGGACATGTATCGTCATGGGGTCTGTCCTGAGGAGCCACTGGGCAGGTGACCAAGCCAAGAGGTGGTCAGGCCCATAGCGGGCAAAGCCCCATCTCCTTCCTGGAGCAGCAGCGCCCGCCCTCTGTGGGTGCTGGGGCGGGGGAGGGGGCAGGACTGGACAGGAGCTGGTCAGTTTCTGCTGCCCTCACCCCCATCCGGGGTGTCTCAGAAGTGAACTTGAAGGTGGACCTTGAGTCCCCTACCTTGAGTGAAGCCCACAGCTCCCTCTAGTTCCCCCCAACACACACAGATCGGACCAGAGACACATGGGAACCCCCGCTCACAGCCTCCTCGGGGAGGGCCCAGCCATCTGCCCACCCGGCCCCTGAGCCTTCAGCCCGGCGGGCAGCACACGCACACCAGCCCCTCCCACCCCCCTGTGATCTGAGTAAGGGTTCAGTAGGGAAGCTTTCTCTTCCAGGCCAGAGGGGCCTTTCCTGTCCCTCCCAGGGTGGGACGCTGTCCCCCACCCACTTCCCCATCCCCAGCCCACCAGGGACCAAGCCTGGAGTGGGCCAGGCTGGAGAAAGGGAGCCCACTCTGCCAGGGGTTTTAGAGGGCTTCCAGGAGGAGGCAGTATGTGACCAAGGCCAGTGACAACCGGGAGCCATCGAAAGGGAGGGTGTTAAGATTCCACATGTGGATTCCCGAAGCAGACCTTCTGGGCCAGCTCTGGGCCAGGCCTGGCCTGATGATGGGCCTGAGGCCATCGCACACCCTCGAAGTGGGGAGGGGCTCCAGGGAAGGGGCAGGGGTGGGACGCTGCCCACGCTGGAGGGGATGAGAAACTCTGAAGGAGAAACCAGTCACTGAGAACAGAGGCCGCACACCTTAGGCCGGGCGAGGCCTCTGGAGGAAGGAGCTCAGGCCTGGGGCTGGGCCGGGTTCTGGGGTTCCAGCCATCCCTGCCCTCTCGGGTTTGGGGGCTGCCGTGGGTTGAGTGTCCGAATCCCAAACCCCAGAACTCGTGAATGACTTTATTTGGAAAAAGGGTGTCTGTGTGCTGGATTGTCTGGTGGGGCCCGGGCCCAAGTCCCGTGGCAGGTGTCCTTGTAAGAGGCAGAGACACAGAGGGCAGGCTGTCTGAAGACCAGGACAGACACGGGGGTGACTTGGGCACAAGCCCAGAAGCACCCGAGCCAGGAGCTGGAAGGGACGGGCCCTTGGGAGCCCTCATATGAGCAGGACTCAACGCCTCCAGGGTCCCTTTCAGGCCTGCCCACCCCAGGAAACTGCAAGGAAAGCGGGGACCCAGGCAGGGTAGGGGCCCCAGCAGGATGTGGGGGCTCTGAAGGCGCAGAGAGCCCCCAGACCTGGTGGTGCCCATGCCCCTTAGCCCCTGAGCAGGGCTGCGGCCTGGGGCCCTGCGCACAGTGCCCAGCTCGCGAACGGAGCGGCGGCGCCCCCTGCTGGCCGCGGTGCCCTTTACAGGCGCCTCTAGCGGGAATGAGGGAGGGTGTCCCCTGTGAGCCGGCACCAGGACATCCGTTAGCCAGGATTCTGGGCGTCAGGGTGTCATGGGAACAAGCACAGCTACCGGTGGAGTAACCGAGGGCAGCACATCTTCTAGCCTAATCTGCCAGAGTCCTTCCCCCACGCTGCCTGCGGGACCAGGGACCTGCCCGGGGATGGCAGCCTGGGCCACGCGGCTATGGGTGGGAACCCCGCCTGGGACTCTGGGGGCCTGGCCAGTCACACAGGGCCTCTGTCTCAGAAAGGCTAGAGCTTGGTTTCAGACTGTGCTGTCACCATCTTTAAAGTTGGGGACGCCTGGGTGGCTCAGTCATTAAGCATCTGCCTTTGGCTCAGGTCATGATCCCGGGGTGCTGGGATCGAGCCCCGCATTGGGCTCCCTGCTCAGAGGGGAGCCTGCTTCTCCCTCTCCCACTCCCCCTGCTGGTGTTCCCTCTTTCACTCTGTCTCTCTCTGTCAAATAAATCAAAATCTTTTAAGTCAATCAATCAATCAAATAAAGCTCACCATTCTCAACAAGGGTCCCTCACTTTCACTCTGTACCGGGCCCCGCACATCACGTCCTGGTCCTGAGTGTAGGAGCTCCCACAGGAGCCCATGAGCTGGTGGAGGACACCCTCCACCCCGGGCTGCCGGGCGAGCGGGGCCTGGTCCTGCAGCACCCATGTTCCCACGGGGCCAGCTGTCCCCCGTGGCTCCCGCTCTGTGGGCCTGAGCTCCAGGACAGTGTCAGGCCGCCCGGAGGCCTCCTGCACTGCCAGACTGAGCTAGACCTTTCCCTTAGGCTCGCTCCCTCTGGGCCTCCGTCCCACAGCTTGGGCCGCGCTGGCATTGGGCCCTGATCCCATGTCCAATGCCATGGGCATTCTGGTCCCCCACACCAAGCCGGGAACGCAGCCGGAAGGGTTTACGGCTGCACTGAATGGTGAACTGTCTGGGATATGGATAGGGTGCAGGGGTGGGTACACCAGCTCTGCGCCCCGCAGCCAGGTCCCTACACCCAGGCTCGGAGCCTGGGGAGCCCCCAGGATGGGTGGTCAGCCCTCCTGTCCCCAAGGCTGGGGGGGGGGGGGGCACCCAGGGTGGGATCTGTGGGGCTCTGCTGCCATCTTGCGGCCGATGGGGAGAAGGCGGCGCACCACCCCGGGGGAGGCGGGAAGCTGGGCCCAGGCCATGTAGCTGGAAACTGGGACATCGGGAGGATGGGGACGGTGCCGCCAGGGCGGAGACGCCAAACCAGCCTCCCCCCAACACCAGTCTCTCTCAACTGTTCTGCTCTGTCTCTTCACGCTGTGAATGAGGAATGGAGGGGAAGCAAACGTGGTAACGATGCTGGTGAGTGGCAGGGACCCCCTGGGACCCCCAGGAGGGTGTCCAAAAGCCACAGCTCCTCCCGGAGCACCCCCCCCCACCGCCCCACAAGCCAAGGCCGGATGACACTGACCTTTCCTCAGGTCAGTCTCTGGAGGCTGTTGGGAACTGGGCCCAGCATCTCCGACAGGTCCTTTCCCGAGGGGATGGTCCTCATCCTCCATCCAGGGCTTAGGAACTCCACTTCCAATCCCCTTTCTTCCAATCCCCTTTCCCACCAGAAGCCCGTGCTGTTTAGACAGCCGGCATAGGCTGAGACCCCAGCTCTGCCCCCAGGGAAGCCAGCTGGTATCTGGGAGCAGGAAGGTGGTCTTCAGAAGTGCAAATGGCCCTCTAGTCCAACCTCAGGGTGAATGAGGTCAGAGGAGGGGGAGGGCACAGGGAAGAGTGGGTGCCTAACAAGGGGGGTTTTGCCTTCAGACACAGATTCCATTCGCAGCCTGGTGTCCTTTCCACTCCATTCAGCCTACAGGACAGTGGGGGGTTCCCACCTCTTGGCCGCACCTTGAGGACCAGAGGAGATCATACTCGCACAGTGTTTGGCCCAGACTCGGACCCCACTGAGCACCTGCGCTGTGCCTGGCCACGTAGGAGCCTGTTGGAGGGCGGGGAAATGACTACACACCCTCTCTGCTCCCAGAGGCACCCCAAGTCAATGCAGCCCAGCAACAGAGGGCCAGGTGACATTTGGCAAATGGTGGTGCCCAGGGGGTCCCCCTCATCCACCTTCCCTCAACAGCCCTCAGCGGCAACCCCACCGTGACCCCTGATTTGGGTTCCCCAGTCCTGCTGAGGGTTTTAGGGACACGCAGAGAGCCTAACTCTGGGTTCTCTCTCTAATTACTTCCGTGTCACCTCCTGAATGGCCCAGGGCCACAGAGAAAGGGCCTCCTGTCCAGGGCCTCCCAGAGGAGAAAAGTGACCTCTGTGATCAACCGCAGCAAAAGCAGACCAGCTGCGGGCAACCTTGACCTCCCGAGGTGGCTGGAGGGGTCAGTGAACGGCTGTGCCTCTGGGCAGGAACTCCTGTGTGACGATAAAATTACGTGCACTACCAAGCCATGACAAGTCACGGAGGGTCCTCAAAGGCACATTGCTGGGCAGAAGAAGCCAGTCTGAGAAGGCCACACAATGTGTGCCTCCAACCCAATGCCTTCAGGGAAAGGCAGAACTCTGGAGACACTGAGGGTGAGGAGGAGGGAGGGGAGAGAAGCTGGAGCACGGGGCGTTCAGGGCCGTGAGAACACTCTATGTGATACTATCATGGGGGACACACGTCACTTACAACTGTCCAAACCCATAGAACATGCAACCCCAGGAGAGAACCCTAATGTCAGCTCCAGACTCTGGGTGGTGAGGACGTGTCAGCCTCGGTTCATCGCTTGTAACAGATGACCCACTGCGGTCGGGGATGCTGGTGATGGGAGAGGCTGAGCCTATGTACGTGTGTGTGGAACCTCTGTACTTCCGACTCAATTTGACCATGAACACAAAAGTGCTCTAAAAAATAAAGTCTATTACTTTTTTTTTTAAGTCTATTACTTTCAAATATGCTTTAAGAATCAGGTTGAGAGGTGTCCAGGAGTCGGGACCCATCCTGTCTGGTTGGTCCAGAAATCACCAAATGTCCTATCAATCCAGCAAAGCCAAGTTCAGTGCCTGTATCACAAGAGGGTACAGCCCTGGCGAGACGTCTCAAGACTCACTGTCTTGGGAAAAGGAGGTCAAGGCATGAGGGGGGTAGTGTCTGGGTCCAAGTGGAGACGGGCTGGCACAGGTCAGGTTCCGGAGACAGCAGAATGGGGCTGGAGGACACGGCAAGGGCTGGGTCACAAGCACTTGGTGGTGAGCCAACAGTCATTTCGTGACAAGCGGTTTACCTCACTGAGTAAGCTTTTGTTCCCATAGACAGATTTTCAGCAAGTTCTCAAAAAAATAAAGTTCTCTGTGACTGATTCCCCAGGATGAGAAATTTCTGCTACACATTTCGCTTGCAGGCAGTGTGTTCTCAGACCGGAGGGAGAAGCCAGGGATCAGCCAGCAAGAGCAAAGCTGGGCTCCCAGGTGCAGAACTCATTCGGGGATGAACCCCATGGGGCCTCGGTGTTCCCATTGGCAAGGTGGGGTTCAAGATCACACGGAAGGCCTTTCCAGCTCTGGTGGGCAGGTCTGTTTGAAGCTAAGCTCAGAGGGGCTGGGAAATTGCCCATCAGAGACCCCATGGGACACAGGCAGAGGTGAATCGGGATGCTCCCAATACCAGTCCAGCCATCTCCTGGCCCCCCGCCCTGCCCAGAACTTGTGCTGAAAAGGAGGAGGGCCAGGACAGCAGGGTTAGGAGTGGAGAGTGGGAGCTGGGTCTGCTGGAGAGGTGACACCCTCCATCTCTCCCTCCCTCTCCCGCAGCTAACCAGCCCCAGACCCTGACTCTGCCCACCCCAACCCCATGGCTCCTTGTCCCCCAGGCCCCCCAATTCCTACCTCCTTTCCTTGCATCTCCTTGGACTTAACCCACCCCTTCAAATCCATTCTCCCTACTGAGGTCAGTCTTAGCAAAACCTAAGTCTGACCCTATCACTGATGCTCAAAACTCTCCCATGGCCCCCACTGTCCTCCAGACAAAGGCCCTCCACCCGCCAAAATCCTAGCTGCCCATTCTGCAGAAGTTGATCCCAAAATTCATATGGAAAAGCAAAGCCCCACAGCCTCTCCTGCTTCTTCTCTCACTCGAATCCCCCGGGGACATTGTCCACCAACCTAGAATGTCTAGGAAGACACAGCCTGGTCTTGCTGGGCACCCTCATCACAGCACTCACCACCTGACACTGAGGCGGTCCCTGCCAGCCACCATCTCCGCCATCCCACTGTGAGTTCCCCAAGGTCAAGGACCACCCTGGCTACTGCTGTGTCCACAGCACCCATCAGGGACTCCACAAAATAGGAATCAGACAGTGATTATGGATGGATGAATGGGTGGACAAGTGGATGATGGATGGATGGATGGATGGGTGGGTGGATGGATGGATGAGTGGATGGATGAGTGGATGGGTATGGGTGTGTAGATGGAGGAAGGAGGGGGAGGGATAGATGGATGGCTAGGTAGATAAATAGATGAGTAGATGGGTGGGTAGATGGAGGGAGGGATAGAGGGATGGAGGGAGGGAGGGATGGATGGATGGATAGATGAGTGGATGAGTGGATGGAAAGGTAGATGGAGGGAGGGACGGAGGGATAAAGGGATGGAAGGATGGAGGGATGGAGGGTTGGATGGATGGATGGGTGAGTGGATGGGTTGGCAGATGAAGGGAAGAGGAGGAAGGGTTTCCATCAGCCTAGAAAGTCCATCCAGTGACCCCATCTGGGGAAGAGGGAATTCCATTCACTCCTGTATCTTCTCTCTCCTTTTAGCCCCAATGGCTCCAGGCCAGTCAAGGGTGGTGGGGGATGGTCAGGCCAAATGAGCTCAGTGAAGGAGGGTAAGTGTCAGCACCACTCTTTGCCCTGGATTTCACAGCACAGCCAAGCCTCCCTTGCTAGGGGCACAAGCCGTGAGAAGAAGACCCATGGGAGCACCCTTGGAGAAGACAGACCATCTCTGCTTTAAGCCAAGTGGTGCCAAGGGCACTGGCCTGGGGAGGGGGTTGAGGGAGGGCCCAGGCCTGGCCTCTCTGCAAAGCCAGGAGCACACAAAGACTCGGGGGGGGGGGAGGGAAGACAGACACACTGCAGACTGGGCTTGGCTGGTAGATCCTCATGGGCGCCTACCCTCCCCCGTGCCTGCATGCAGGTGCACGCTCACAGACACACCCCACGGCCACCCGGCCGCAGAGCACACTGCTGGTGGTTTGCACAGTCCCCCACCCGGCCTGCTCTCAGAAGAGACCTCACCAACACCTTCCGGGCAGGTGTGAGCTCACAGGATCTATGTAGGTGCTGTTCCTGACACAGAGCTCCCGAGGCCCTTGTACGTTCCTTGAGGTAGGAGCGCTCAGAGCATCTCTTGTTCTGGGTGGGCTCCTGGGTGGGCCCAGTCACCAGAAAGAACAAGACAGAACCAGAAGCCCAGAATCTTCAGCCCCACCCCCCACCCTCCGGAGAGGGGCCCCGGGGCCAGGAACAGAGTTAAAGATTGATTGCACCTATGTGAGGAAGCCTCCATAAAACCCCATTAGTAGGGGGTCCGGAGAGCTTCCGGGTTGATGAACACATCCCCGTATCAGGAGGGTGACATACCCCAACTCTACAAGGACAAAACCGCCTACCCTGGGGACTGTCCCCAACCTCACCCTACCTACGTCTTCACTGGGCTGTTCATCTGTATCCTTTTCACAGCCTAAATGTTATAAACTGGTGAACAGACATGCGTCCCTAAGTTCTACGCTCTCTTCTAGTAAACGATCAAATCCAAAGGGGGACAAGGTCATGGCAACGGCCGGTCTGTAGCCATGTAGGGGGAGTGATGGGTAGCCCGCACACCCACCGGGGGATGGGGAGGGCTTTCCACAGGCGGTGCTTTCACCTCTGAGGGCATCCAGCCACGGGGGGGCAAACAGCACAGAGCCGGAAACCCCCTGTGCCCGAGGAACAGGAAGCCCAGCCACAAGGCCAAATCCAAGGGCCGGAGATTAAGGTCTTAGCATCGGAGCGGCGATGAGGACCCACGCCGTACGGGTCAGCTTTGAAGGACTCATGGTGCCTCCTTTTCAGGTTCAGTGTGACCAGGGTCTAAAGGCAAAATAGGAATAGGGATTACAATGCAATTATCCACCTTTCCATCCGCTCGCCTCCTCCCACCCCCGCCCCCAGGCCTCTGAGCATCAGCAGCAGGACCTGTGGACAGGGCTGACAAACCCAAGCCAGGAAAGCCCGAGGGTAGAGGGTGGCAAGGAGGGAAGAAAGAGTCTCGGGTGCCTGCGAGGGACGGAGATCCTGAGCGAGACCAGGAGATCATTTCAGTACGCGCTGTGGGTCAGGATCCCGTCCTCAGCCCAGGCTTTGGGCCAGGGGCTGCGCGGCAGGCTTAACTTGCTTCTCCCTGATTTTGGATGCGATGTAAGACTTTTCATCAGCTGTGTGGCCACCCTTGGTCCACGGAGTGATGTGCTCCCACGTCCTCCCACCCTCAAAACAAGACGCGCTCATTACCAGGCATTGGGAAATTTGGGAAACCGGGAGCAGAAACTTTCCATACTGGAGGGCTACGAGCATCACTGCTGGTAACAACTCAGCACTTGCTCTCCGGTCCTTATCCCTCAGTAACATTCCGAATCTCTGGGAGGGCTTTTTTAAATTCAATCTGATTGTGTAAGCATCCCCCCCACCCCAACCCTCTTCCAAAACTCTTTATAAACCCAATTCCCTCACCGTCCGGAGAAAGGATAGTATAATCACGGAATGCTTCACTCTTGCAGGGCACATACATTTTCTTCTACTACAAATGCTGGGAGGAACAGTGAGAAAGGTTTTGGAATCCTTCCTCAGCATGGGTTTCCAGATGTGGAATTACTGTGTTAGCTCACTTCCTGACCCATACCGCCCGGCGGCCTCCAGCCAGGGTGCTGAAGTTCATGTTCCTGCCAGAGGGCCACCGTCCCCCTCCGCCTGCCCAGACAGACCTGTTCCCACCCTTGCAGCTGCCCACCTGAAGCTGGGGTTGGGGGGTGCTCGCCTAGCTCCAGCGGCCGTCCTCCCACCCCTGTGACAGTAGGGTTGCCCCTGTATTTCTTGCCAGTTTCTCCGGGCCTGGCAGGGGCTGAGGCTGGGAGGCTGGGGAGGATGCCGCTGGGCTGGGGGAGCCCACAGATCCCGGCCCCTGGCCTGGGCCAGCAGCTCCCGAACCCCACCAGGGTGACGATGGGAGGGTCACAAGAGAACACGTAGACAGCGGGCACACGCAGGGACCGACCACCGCATTGTCCCCTCTCCCAGCCCCTCTCCCAGCCCATCCCCCTGGCTGGCCTGCTTCAGGGGGACAAACTGTTCCCTGGGCCAGAGCCACCCCTGCCTCTTCCCAGAACAGCAGCAGATCCAACACGCTGGGCTGCTGGACGTCATTAGTCCCTTCTTTATTCCTCCTTGCCTGGCAGAAGTTTCTGGATAACTAGAGTCTTTTTTAAATTACACGTCCCCTCCACCAACCATGCGGTTTGGAGGCAGGGGGGCGGGCGTGTCAAGATCCATGTGTCCCAGAACGACTTCCTATTTCGGAGGCCCAGGGCCCCATCCGGGCTGCCTGGCTTCTCTTCTTGGCGGCTGGAGGACCGGGCCGGAGCACGCGGCCTGTTCTGGGAGGCCGAGCGCTCCCACCAGCCCTGGCCATAGAGCCGGGCCGTGCTCTGAGAGGCTCGCGTCACCCATCAGCCCGCTCTCATCCAGCCGCAGGACCCATGTCCCTGGTGTCCTCAGTGGTGGAGCCTGGCTAGGGCTGGGGACTGACAAATAACTCAGGCAGAACCCTCTTGCCAAGTCACCATCGGGCTCTGGAGGAGAGATGGGCCCCAGAAACATGTAATTACAGGCGCGCCATTGTTGAAAATGTATTTTCTGAGCATTTATGATGGGTCCCAAGCTGAGCTGAGAGATTCCCGTTATGAGAATTCCGTGAACCGGGACCGAATCCGCCCTGGGCCCTTGCTGGCTAAGGCAGACAGAAGTCCTTCCAGGGCCCCGGCCCATGCGGGGTCCATACCCAAACCCCCAGCAGGAGCCCAGGGCATAGAGGGAGTTTCTGGGGCGAGGCCGATGCCCAAGGTCAAGCAAGGAGGCCAGGGTGTTCCCGTCCCCAGGCTTCCGTCAGGGTCACAGACAAAGGCCCCCTGAGCTCCTGGGGCAGGGTCAGCACCTGTCCTGGGGGAGCCAGGGAGGGCTGGGTTCCTGCTGATGGCAGGGCAGGAAGCAGCTGTGGGAAGCTGGGGGCAGGGCACAGCGGTCACCTCGGTAGCCCATTGTCCGCAGAAGCCAGGGCAGGGACATCGCTGTAATGTGGAACTGCTGTGGCCCAGGCACGGCCAGGCTCCAGGACCGACATTGCGCACTCCCCCTCCTCCCCCCAACTCCCACCCCCGGCTGCAGCCCGATGCCACAGTGGGGCAGCCACCGGCAGGCACAGAGGCTTCGAGCACTTCTCAGGGATAGTGATGTCCCTGAGGCCCGTCCCGGAAGATGAGGTGGAGATGTCAGGGAAGAGACGGGGCAGAGGGACAAAAAGACAACCCCACTCCAGAAATACCAAGGCCAGCCTCTAAAAGGAAAAGAACAAGCGGGGCATCTGCATGGCTCCGTTGATGAAGGGTCCTGGGCTCCAGCCCTGTGTGCAACTCCTCGTTCCACGGGGAGCCTGCTTCTCCCTCTCCCTCTGCCTGCTGCTTCCCCTGCTTGTGCTCGCTCTGTGTGTCAAATAAATAAAATCTTAAAAAAGAAATTAAGATGAAAGAAAGAAAGGAAGGAAGGAAGGAAGGAAGGAGGGGAGGAGGGAGGGAGAAGATGGGAAGGGAAGGGAAGGAAGGAAGTGGAAGGAAGGGAGGGAGGAAGGAAGGAGGGAAGAAAAAAAGAAAGAGAGAAGTGGCCAGAATGTTTTCCTCCCTGACCTCACTGTGTTTGGGATCCAGCTTCCCGCTGTAATTATGTTCCAAAATGAGGCACCCACCCGCTCGGTGGCTAGTCTAGGTGAGGCAGCAGACAGGAGAACAAGGGAGGTAGATGAGAAAGATCTTTCTCCAACCTGAACCCCGCACTGAGAGTTCCGGCAATGCTGGTAGTAGTGAGCCCAGCATCTCTGGAAGCAATCAATCTGCCCCTGGATGCCGGGAGGCCCGGAGCCCAGAAAGGAGTCTGTAAGGGGGCAGGGGTTATAACAAGGTGCACACGAGGCTCCCGTGGGCGTCTGCTTCCAGCATTCAGAGCCAACCGAGGCTTCCGGACAGAGCAGAGAGGCCCTGGGAGACTCGTGGGCATAGACAGCAGCAAGAAAGGGGGAGCACCTGCCCCACGCCAGGTGCCAGGTGCTGTGCCGTGTAGGAGTTCTGCTCTCTTCATCTCAACCTTCTCAATACTTGCAAAGTACTGGTTATTCTCGCACTTAACTGGTGAGGAAGCCTAGCCCCAGGGACGTGAAGGCCTCGCTCATGATTGCTCAGCTCCCTGGGGCAGAGCCAAGCTTACGACTTGACATTGAGTTCATTCAACAAACTTTGACCAAAATATTGCCTCTGTCTTTTCCCTCTTTCCCCCAGCTGCACACCTTCACCCACTGACCCAGGCCCAGGGGTCAGGTGCTGGGACGACAGGTGCAGAGGAGAAATGATAATCCAGGTTTTGTCCCAGCCGATGCCTGCACAGCAGCAGGACAGCAGACAACTTCAAAGTATACATTTCAGGTCCACATGGAACCTTCACCCACATAGGTCAGGTCCTGGGCTGTAAAGCGAGTCTCAGTGCACACACCGAAATCATGCAAAGAATTCCTCTCTCGTCGATGTGGAACAACGAAACAAATCTAGAAAAGCTCCACATGTTTGGAAATTCAAGAAACGTGCCATGGAATAACCCTGTGAGTCCAGGAAGAAATCCCAGGGAAATGAGAAAATATTTTCAACTGAACGAGAAACAAAAATGCACGTCAGAAATTGTGGGGAGCCGCTAACGAACGTGGGGCTTAGAGGGCGTGGAAGCTCTCAGTGTTTATAGTTTGAAAAAACAGAGGTTTAAAACCAGGAATCTGAAGATGCTAGAGAGCAAATGAAAATCAAATTCTTACAAAACAACTGCCTCACCTCCACCCAGAGATAGCCATGTCTGATCCCTGGAATTTGCGACTCCGTGAGGAGAGGTGGCGAAGGGGAATTAAGTGAAGGCTGCTGAAACAGAGAGATTATGCTGGGTTATTCCAGTGGACCCAGAGTGATCAATCACAAGCGTCCTTGAAAGTGGAACCAGGAGGCAGAGGTTCCAAGTGCTGAGATCCCAGCAGGGCTGAGCCCCCCACTGCAGGCTTTGAAGGTGGAGGCAGGGTCTGCCAGCCAAGGAGTGTGAGGAAAGTCTGGAGGCTGGAAGAGGCCAAGAGGGACTTTGCCTGGTAGCCCCCAGAAAGGAAGAGAGCCCAGCAGACACCTTGATGTTAACCCCAAGAGCCCTACATCAGGACCCAAAGGTAAAACATTTGCCTTGTTGGGCTCCAAGTCATTAGTTACAGCAGCTATAGGAAATGAATACAAAAATCAGTGCACCTGGGGCACCTGGGTGGCTCAGTCCGTTAAGCTTCTGCCTTCATCTCAGGTCATGATCTCAGGGTCCTGGGTTCGATCCCCATGTCGGGATCCCTGCTCAGCAGGAAGACTGCTTCTCCCTCTCCCTCTGCCCCTCCCCCAAGCCTGCTCTCTCTTTCTGTCTGTCTCTCTCTCTCTCAAATAAATGAATAAATTTTTTGAAAATCAACACAGCCAATAATTGATTTTTGGAAAAGATTAATAAAACAGCCAAACCCCCTGGTGAGATTCATCAAGGAAAAGAAAGGCACAAATTAGCAACCCCAGGAAAGAGGGAACATCACTACAGATCCTACAAACATTAAAAGGATAACAGAGGGACATTGGGAAAAACTTCATGTCAGTAAAGCTGACAACTGATGTGAATCAAATTCCTGGAAAACCATAACTTAAAACTGACAAGAAGAAAGTAAGAAAATCTAAAGAGCCTCGTATCTATTTTGAAAATTCGAATTTGTAACTCAGACTCTCGGGAGGAAAACTTCGGGCATTGATGGCTTCAATGGTGAATTCTGTCAAATATTTAGGGAAGAAACAATACCAGTTTGGCAGGAACCCTGCAATTATTCTAACAAGGCAGAACCATCCTGATACGGAAACTTGACACAAAGGAGAGAGGGGGGACCACTGCAGACCAGTATCATTCTTGAATGTAGAGCAAATCCTCAACACAGTTACAACATAATCGAACTAAGCAACATACACGAAGGATAATGAATCATGATAAGGTGGGCTTTTTGCCAGAAACACAAGGTTGATTTAATGTTCAAAATCAACCAGGGCTGGGGCACCTGGGTGGCTCAGTCGTTAAGTGTCTGCCTTCGGCTCAGGTCATGATCCCAAGGTCTAGGGATCAAGGCCCACATTGGGCTCCCTGCTCGGTGGGAGGCCAGCTTCTCCCTCTCCCTCTCCCACTCCCCCTGTTTGTGTTCCCTCTCTCACTGTATCTCTCTCTGTCAAAGAAATAAATTTAAAAATCGTAAAAAAAAAAAAATCAACCAGGGCCATTTGCCCCATTGACAGAATAAAGGATTTTAAAACCATAGTATTTCAGTACATGCAAAAAAAAATGTGACCAAATCCATTTATGATGATTTTTTTTTTTTTGGCCATTTAGGAAGGTGAGGGAACATCACAAACTGGATAGAGAAACTACAGGAAAACTTACAACTAACCCCCCAGGGAATGGTACGAGACCAGAGGCTTTCCCCTGGAGAGCCAGGAAGGAGATGCTGTGTCCACTGTCCCTGCATCCTTTCCACCTCGAGCCCGGAGGTTTCAGCATCATGGTGGTCCATGCAGAGCCTGAGGGAATCCACAAAGTGCCCACCAGGCCCAGCCTCAGTGAGGGAGGGGTGGTTCTGGCTTTGAAGGGGACGTCCGGAAATGCTGAACTTGGGGAGAAGTCTACAGGGGCTGCCTCTGCCCAGGAGGCCACCGAGGATGCTGACATTGTTTTAAGGCAAATTGGGCCAGGTTTTCTGCGGTGGCCAGGCTTGTTCTGTCTGAAGATGGCTTCTTGGCAGGATTGCCAGGCCACACCAGTCCTGTTTCTTGGCCCCGGACGCTTTGGCCGAGTGCAGGGGGCTCCCTGCTAGCTTCTCAGGGAGGGATAGAGGCACAGAGGCTGGCTGTGTGACAGGCCTCAGCCCAGACCCCTTTTATCCCCTAGTTGCACACTCCCCCCCACCCTACCCCCCGCCCAACAACCACCCCAGGAAGGGGAGGGAACCTCGTGAAGCCAGAGCCATTCCCACTGGGAGGGGTGAGTGAGCGGGTCTATGGAAGGAGAACCTGGCCCCTGGGGCTGGCAGGCTGGGTCCTGCTGAGTTCACCCCTCAGGCATCCCTTGGATCAGGGCCCTGACCTGAGCCCAAGACCCTCACAGGCAGACCCCAGACCTGGAGTACTTTACCGGTGCCTCTATGCTCAAAGGCACCTGTGGGGTGAGCACTTGTCCCGGAGTCCTGGGCCGTCTCTGCCCTCCGTGGGGAGCTGTCACCAAACTCCCAGGAGGAGAGGACCAGCTCCACCCCCAGCTGAGAGCCCTTGTCCCATCCAGTGGCAGAATCGGTTTTGGAGTCTAGCTCCCCTGCCCCCCGAGCTTCCCTGGGGCTCCCATCCCACATGAAAAGCCAAGCACAGCAGAGGCACATGAAAACCACGGAAAACGGCCCTCTGGTTGAATCAGACTCAGCGACCTGGGACCAGCGGGCCAGCGGTCTCCCCAGAGCCTAAGACAGAGGGAGGCCTGGCCTTCCGTTGGGACAAGGGCCCAGAGCACACGAATTTAATGCTGGAGCCAGAGCCAGTGGGAGAGTCAGGCAGCCAACAGCTCTCTGCCAGCACTGCTCCCCCCGCCCCGCCTCGCCGCCAGCCCCGCCTGGCAAGTCTGCCCACCGTCCCAGCTGTGTCACCTCCCCTAGCCAGCCGGCTGGGCTCTCTCACCACAGGAATATCACCTGCTAACGGTCCACTGTTCAGCTGACCCAGCCTCCAGCCAGGTTTCAACCTCCCACCTTCCCTCCAGCTCTTTCCCCATCAGTCTGAGGGTCTGGAGAAGGAGCTCGTCCTCCTGGTGGCCCAGGGAGCATCTCCCCGTTGCCTAATGTCTCTGACAGAGGCCACCAGGAGCATCCCTGTGGGTGAGCAAAGAGGGACCATCGCCCGTGGCCTGGAGGGAGGGTCACCACGGCAGCGGGGGGCGCTCAGCAAGAGGGTGAGAAAGGACTTATGGGGACGTTGGGCGAGAGCTGGGGGGCACGGGGGGTGGGGAAATTGGTGGAGGAGTCGGGGCTCTGCTCCGGCCTGGGCGCTGTCAGGCAGGGGGCATCCCAGCAACCCTCATCCAGGGGCACCTGGCTGGCTCAGTCAGTACAGTGTGCGACTCTTGATCTCGGGGTCATGGGCACAGAGCTTACTTTAAAAAAATAATAATAATAACAACCCCTAGTCCACAGAGCCTGAAGCCGGCTAGAGCTGGGTGTGGTCATTCTGCGGCCCGTACGACGTTCACGCCGTCGTCCGTGTTCAGTGGTAACCTAAGAGTCTGTCTTTGTCTTGATTTTCAGTTAGCGTCCTTGTCTGATGCTCTGTGCGGTGGTTTATATTCCGCGGGAGAAAAAACTGGTCTGGAGAAGGAGGGCTCTCCCAAGAAGGGGAAGGGCTATGTGGGGCCAAATGTGGGCCCTCCCACCAGCCCCTCAAATGTTTGGGAAATTTCCCAAATGCATCACATGCTGGGATGGAGGGCTCAGGGGTCGACAAAGGCGGAAAGGACAAGCTCTGCACTGAGGTTTCCCAGGTCCCCTGGATTTCCCCTGGGGGCCAGGGACAAGGCGGGGGCAGCTCTCAGGCAGTCTGGGTGGACTGGAAGCCTGGGTGGGCAGGGCCCGGGGACAAGAGTGGACATTCCCAAGATGAGAGGTTCGAGGTTGGATCACAAGGAGATCACCCCTTGGTACCAGCTTGTCGAGGCGGCCTCCATCCCGACGGCGCCCTCCTGAGCAGAGCTGGCACTTCCCAAGTCCGAAGGGAGAGTCGGGAGCCTCCCAAGAGAGACACGGCTAAGGACAAAGGTCTCCCCAACCCGCGTGGCCCTGGCCTGGGAGCAGTGTGGCATCCTCACGGCCTGGCTGGAATCCAGCCTGCTTCCTGGCTCCCGCAGCCTGCTGGTCAACCTGAGCTTGGCGAACAGGTGCGATACCCTGGTGTAGCACACAGGTGCGATGTCCAGGTGCGGCGCCCACACGTGGTGCCAGGTGTGGTGCGCAGGTGAGGCACGCATTTGTCAAAACGTCTCTGGGTTCCACCTTTATGCAGCGCTCTGTAAGGTATTTCCAGCATTTGCCAGACATTCGCTGAGCACCTACTGTGGGCCACGCCCGGGAATGCACCCCGGGGACACGGAGCTGAGGGTGGGGCTCCCCACTTCCATTCCAGAAGAGGAAATGGGGAGGTGAGGGAAGTCCCTCCACAGCCCCTCCTGTTTGTCGCAGCTTCCCAGCACGCCAGCTCTGCAATGAATGGGTTACAGAAGCAGTGTCATCTAACAGAGCGTCCGAGACCAACAGCCAAGTCCAAGATGTTGAAGAGCAGAAGGAAAGCAACGTACACAATGGGAACACAATGCAAATGTCACCGTATTATTGCTCAGAAACCCTTCCCTTCCCTTCGTGTCCCAAAATGCTACCCAGCACCAACCTTTTAAATCTACAATAACAGATCAGATCTGCAAAGCAAGGAAGAGGGGCCCTCAGTTCTTCCGCTGGGTAGGCAAGGCTGGGAGCCATTCTGTTTTTGCTGTTTCCATTGTTAGATACTCTATGTATATTTTGTGCTACCTGTTAACCATATGGTTATGGGAGAAGAGTGAATCCCAAATCACTGGCTGATCTCAGGGCGTCCCAGGAGGGCAGGCTTGGGGGCAGGGCTCAGCTGAGCTGCGGGAGATCAGATTCCAAACCCAGCCTTGCTGTGTACACTAGTCTCCTGTGGTCACTCGAACAAAGGGCCACACATTTATGAGCTTAAAACAAATCATTCTCCTGCAGTTTGAGAGGCCAAAGTCGGGAGGGCTGCATTCTTTCTGGAAGCTTAAGGAGAGAATCTGTCTTGTCACTTTTTCCAGCTCCTAGAGACCACCTGCATTCCACGGCTTGTGGCCTCCTCCCTCAAAGCCACAGGTGTGGCATCTGTCCTCTCTCTCCTGTTTCTTCCTCTAGCCCTCCCGCCTCCTTCCGAGAAGGATCCTTGTGATGACAGGGGCCATTGGGTAATCCAGGATCATCCCCCCATCTGAAGAGCCTTAATCACATCTGCAAAGTGCCTTTTGCCCTGAAAGGTAGTAGACCACAAGCTCTTGGATTAGGACGTGGACATTTGGGGGCAGGGAGGGGAACGTGCATCACAAACTTCATGTCATACGCTGTATGACACCAGGTAAGTCACTGTACCTCACTGGCCCCTGGCTCTCTGTCTGCATGGACTGGGCAGGTGTCCCCGAGAGCCCTCCCCATGCAGGAAGCCCTCAGAGTTTGTGGGCTTCCACCCTGTCCCACAACAGACACTCACCCATCAGAGAACTCAATTTTGCACAGGTCTATAGATTTGCAAAGATGTCAGGCAATGAGCAAAAGCTTGTGAGATATTTTCCAGTGACTCAATCAACCAATGAATAAATACATAAATGCACAAACTCGTGAAATTAGCTGGTGTGACCACCCCCATTGTGGTGACAAGGAGCCTGAGGCTCAGAGTGGATAGGTCACCTGACAAAGGCCTCACCCTGGGCCTCCTGGTTGCAGAACGTGTATCCTTCCAGCACCAGGACAGTCTGGGCACACGAGGAGCACTGGCCTCCTGTGCTCACTTGGAGAGGAGAGGAAGGAAATGGAAGGTCAACCGGCTGCTGCGGTGGGGACAGAGGGCTCACCTGAGCCTCCTGGTGGTTTCCCACCGCCCCACGTGACCCTTGGAGCCGCTTTAGCACATACACGAGAGCTCGATCTGGGGTTTCCTGCCAGGCCTGGGAGACACTCAGTTCTCAGCGAGTTGCTAAAAAAGGCAGACGGGCATCCTGGGAACACAGCTACCAATGTGCCCTCCAGGGGCTCCCAGGGGTCAGCTGCCGTGTATACCACCTGTGTCACTTTCACTGTCACTGTTTACCCCGGTCCTGGGCCCCTCAGGGGAGAATTGCGCACACCCCCCAAAAGCCAGACATAGAGACTTCAAACCACAAGGTATTGTGTTCAAATACTGTCTGTTATTACTCACTGCATGGTCTTGGACATTTTTTTAACTTAATTTTTTTAGAGCAGTTTTAGGTTCACAGTCGAAATGAGAGGAAGGTACAGAGAGCTCCTATACCCCGCACCCCCCATGCACTGTCTCCCCCGCCATCAGCATCCCGCATCAGAGTGGGACATCTGTCACAACAGGTGAACCTGCGTTGACATAGCACCCAGGGTCCAGAGCTGACATTAGGGTCCCTCTGGGTGTGCATTCTGAAGGTTTGGACAAATATATAATGACATGCATCTACCTACCACGGTAATGCCACCCATGTGGTCCAAATAAGGGACACACAAAAGGGTCTGTCCACAGAAGCATGGGCAGGTTAAGGAAGCACCCAGGGGCTGGGATTTCAGGAAGCTGCTACCATCCCTGGGGCTGGAAAGAACAAGCCGAGGAAGCGTGTTTCATACGGAAGCCGGGGGGACCTACAGCTGCGGCAGGCCTCCCAGCCAGCCCGGCCCATGGTCAGCAGGAGGAAACGCCCCATCCTCTCTGCCTCTCCCTCCTCATCTCCAGCTGCTGCTTCCATTGCTGTTCCAGCCCCAGCCAGGAACCAGGAGAGGATCCCACCCATCAGGGCGGACACAGAGCCTGCCAGAGGATGGACCTGGTAGCGGGGAGGGGGGGGTAGGAGGAGGGGAGCAGGGGGAGGGGACAGGGATGCCACAAGTGAAAAGTGACCAGTGGTGCTCATTATGGGGCCATCCATCCCCACCCATTCTTTCTACAAACACCTAGTTGGCACCAAGTACCAAACACTGTCCTCACCTCTGGAGACACTTTGGGGGAAGAGAGAAGACAAGGCCCCTCTCTCAGGGAATTTGCATCCTGGAGGACAAGCTCAACATGAAAGAAATGACCAATTACAGAATAAAATGCCAAGCCCGAGTATTAGGAAGAGAACGGAGGCAGGACAAGGCAAGAAAGAAGAGAGGGAAGCTACTTGAGATAGCGCAAGCATATGCTGGACATCCCCAGGACCCGCTCGCCTCCCGTGCTCACTCCAGCTGGTCCCTCCGTCCAGATACCCTCTCCACCTTCTGGACGCCCTGGCCCGCCCCCCGGGCAAAGGTGCTGGTCCCTGGACCCTGGCAAAGCCCATCAGCACACTCCCCCTCCTGGCCTCCGGACACCAGGAAGGCCTGCTTCCTGACCTGTGCGATTTTGACAGGAGCAGGTGGTCTGGCTTCAAACAAGCACCGTCACGGGAGAGAAAAGTCCTGAATACAGACAGAAATGCCTGCATAATTGCACCTCAAAACTTAAAACCATCCCTACACTGCGACACACAGAAGGACCAGTAACTGCCATGGGAAGGCCCCAGCCAGGCGGCCTCGCCCCTGAGGGCCCCTGACATTTTCTGCCTGTTAATCCTGCCACAGAATTCCAGGAGCCACCCTCGCCCCTGTCCCCCTTCCCAACACAGCGTCACAAAGGAGACAAGGGAGACCTTTTTAAACGAAGGGTGAAAAGAACACCTTCTTTATGCTCTCGGGTGTGGGGCCGGGGTGCTCCATCTGGGGAATGAGATAAGGGGTGCTGGACATTTCAACCAGGCCAGTACTTCTCAGACTTCTCTGGGCCTGGGTATCCCCTGGAGAGCTTAGTAAAACCCAGGTTCCTAGGCCCCAACCCTAGAGTCTGTAAGTCTGGGATGGGGTCTGAGAAAGTGCACAGCTGACAAGTTCAGGATGATGCCCACGAGGCAGGTGGGACCAGACTTTGAGAACCCCAGGCCCGGCCATTCAGATGCTGGAAGCGTCTGTTGGCTCCATCCCTGCCCCCTCTGCCAGCCGCCAGATCCCGAGGGCCCCCCCACCCCGCCCAACCGGGCAGGGACAGAATCCGAATGTCTGATTTTTCCTTTCTGGCTCGCAGCGCCCCGCACAGGCCGAGGCTCGAGGAGAGGGCGCTCAGTGGGCGTTAAAGGACCGCCGCCCGGGGTGGGGGTTGGGGGTTACTGGGTGGCCGGGGACGCCCCATCCCCGGCGGGCACCGCCTACAGCCTGCGCAGTGCACCGGGGTGCGGGATCCGCGGAGGGCGCCCCGGCCCCAGCTCCCAGCTCAGGCGGGCCCCTTCCCCGGCGGCCGCAGGTCGCCTCCTTCCGCGGGTCTGGCTCGCATCGGCTGCGGAGCCCGGGCGGCGGCGGCCGGGGCCGCGTCCGCGTCCTGCGCCCCAGCTGGGGCCCGGGGGCGGGGCGGGGCGGGGCCTCGGCGGCCCCCTCCCCCGGCCCGGGCTCCGGCTCTGCGCGGTGGCGGCGGCGGCGGCGGCGGCGCGGGGACCAAGGTGAGCGGCGGCGACGGGCCCCGGAGGCCCCGCGCGGGAAGGGGGCTGGGGGGGCTGGGGGGTCGCACGCGCCCCTGAAGAGGCCGGGCCGGGGCCACCGGAGCGCCGTGTGTGTGTGTGTGTGTGTGCGCGCCGCGCGTCACGCCGAGTTGCGGGGACATGGAATGGGGTAGGGGTCGGGCGGCCCCCCGGGCAAGGGGCTCCAGCATCTCCCACTACGAGTACCCCGGGACCTCCCAGCTCCTCTCTCGGGGTCTCTCCTTCTAGCCAGCAACCGCCCCCGCCCCACCGCAAGGCCCCGCCCCGCCCCGCCCCCTTCTTGGCTCTGTCTCTCCGGGTGGGTCTCTGCCGGTCTGTCCAGCCGGGTGTCCCCCTGCCTTGTCTCCTGGCCTTCCTTCCCCAGCACTGCCCCCTCCCCATGGCCCCTCCTCCCCTCCCTTTACACTGCTCCCCCTTAACAGAGCAAACAAAGATGGTCAAGGGAGGGAGAACCTCCTTTCGGAGCCCTGTCCGATTTCAGCGCGGGGCCCCACCCCTCTGGCCTCTGCCCTGGGCCTCCTGCCACCTTCCTGTGGGGAGCTGGCCCTGCAGAGCCCTGGGGGGGGCGGGACATGGTCTGGGGCAGCAGTTACATCTGAGGGCAGAGACCCCAGGGCTGGAGCACAGAGGGGTCTGTGGCCTCGGAACTAGGGAGCTCCCCTCACATCCTTTGAGAGGTGGCGGGCAGGGCAGACTTGCCTGCGTCTGGGTCTGGGCGTCTGGCAAGATCAGACCATGCGCTGGACCCAGTTCACAGGAGCAGGGCCTGACGCTTTCTAAGATTGTTTCCAGTGGAACCACAGCAGGGGAAAATGTGCTGGGCTGGGGGAGGGTCCCTGGCCTGGGGGTCACTGGGTGTGGTCTTGGCGCTGACCAGCCCAGCCATTTCCTGTGGGCGGCCTCCATTTCCCCATCCATGCCTTGGGGCACCAGTGACAGGGTGCACAGCTGCCTGGAGTGCCCATCGTGGTCCAGGTGATTAGTGATGCTTTTGGGACATCCCGGCTGGGCGGGAGTTCCCCAGGATTCCAAACAGCATTCCTTGGACTGCATCTGGAGGGTGAGTTGGGGCTCCCTGTGGCCTTGCAGACCTCCTGCACCGGGTGCAGCCTGAGAACCCTTCCTGGAGGGGTAAGCGAGGGGCTCCGGCGGGGGGAGGGCGGTCCAGGACCACCAGATTGTCCTCTTCAATGACAGTGCTTGATAAAACACCAGTGCCTCGGCTCTTGTTCTGACCGGGAATCTGCATCTTAGAGCTCACCCCCCACCCCCACCGCATGCACGTGCAAATGTGAACACCGCTGAACACGAGATCACATACTCCTTCTGGCCCGCGGGCTGTGGGATGGACCCAAGAGCAGCCCAACCCAGGGGCATGGTCTCACGAGTCCCCTGAACAAACTACTCCCCCTCCCTGAGCCCAGGTCCCCATCCGGCAGCGGGTGATGGCCTCCCAAGGGTCTTTCCTACCAAATTGTCTGGGATTCTGAGCCGTTTGTTGAAAATGTGGGGGCGGGAGGGTGCTGTGGCATCAGGGAGACCTTGGTCAGCTTCACAGGGCCACCGGTGGCTGTCCGTGTGGTCCGACCAGTGACTCTGCTTCTTGGGGCCTCCGTATTTTCCATCTGAAAACTAGAAATCCTAGTATCCCCCACTCCTTACAGGTAGTCAGGGGATCCAAGGTGGCACACTGCCTGACACTTGGCAAGCCCCCCCCACCCCCGCGAACCCGGGATGAGCCATGAGAGAGGTGGGCACCGTCCGTGTTTCGGCTACCCGAACGACCTGGTGATGGAGGCGTTCACATGGACGTAATTTCTCACTGTCAGGGAAAGCGGTCGGTGCAGAAATATTTGTTTGCTGATGGATTTGTTTGTTTGTTTCTAATGGATGGATTAAATGGATGGGGCTGGTCGAGCGGCATCGCCTGGGCAGCCGGGCCGCGTTCTGTGGGATCAGCTGGGATGCTGGCGCCAGCCCTCTGAAGACAGGCACTGGGAGATGACATCCAGGTCTCCCAGGTGGCTCCCAGCAGAGCCAGGAGGGGCTGGGGCCAAGAGGAGGAAGGAGACAGCCCAGGGCCCTCTCCCCACCTCTTCAGGTGCCCTGAGTCCTGGGCATTCATGGACGTGAACAAAATCATCTCCTGGGATGTCTGTGAGGAGGGCGGGCTCCCAAGACACCCATCGAAGGACAGGAAAAGCCATTCATTCTTTTATTCATTCCCTCTCTCGTTCCCACTGGCCTTCTCCAGGCCTGGCAGATGGCAGGAGGGTCCCGGTTGAGGCAAGAAGGGAGACGCCACAGATGCCGTCTGAACAGGGAGCTGTAGGGTCAGACTGTGGGGTCCTTGTTGCACAGGGTCACACACTGGAGTCAGGATGTCCTGCTTTAGGCTCACCCAGAAGCCTGGGGTGGCCTCGGGATACATGTTGAAGAAGACCCAGCTACGCCCCGAGTCTGAGTCGGGAGAAGCAAATTAGAGTCTTGGACTGCTGTGAAGACATGGGTTTAGTGGAACAAAAAGGTGACTTCCTGGTGACACCGTAACCCTCTTTTTGCCTTTTAACCACATCCCCCTTAGATGTCTCAGAACCAAATCTCAGCGGGGGAGCACCAGCAGGATGAGGGCTTTGAAATCTGTGTGTGACCCCAGTTCTGGTGACTCAGGAATCCCTAAGTCCAGGACACGGCTCCGGGCGGCGGGGAGGAGGAGCCAGCCAGGGTCAGAGAGGGGCTGCCGAGGCCGGGGACTGCAGAGTCAGGCCTGCCTGTTGTACATCCTGACAGCACCATCCAATAGCTGTGTGGCCATGGGAAAGCTGCCTAGCCTCTCTGAGCTTCAGTTGTGTCGTCTGCATTGGGTCGCTTGGACGAAACTGTTGAGATGATCAAAACCTTGGTTTCCCGAGCCAGGCTGCTTGGGTTTGAATCCCGGCCCTGCCTGTGCCCAGCTGTCTGACACGGGCAAGGCCCTCGACTTCTGTGCGCCTCGATTTCTTCATCTGGAAAGTGTTGAGAATTGCAAGCACTCGGAGCATAGGGTCGCGGTGAGGATCTGGTGGCTCCACATAAGGCCCTGAGAGGGACAGTCCCTGTGTAAGACAGGAAGAGTGGCGGTCCAGCCACCGGCTCTCGCCGTCACAGTGCTCTGACGTGTGGCCTTTCGCTCAGGCTGGCGTTGGGCCTAGAGTTACCGTCAGCATTGGTATCAGCGTTAGCATCTTTGTGCCCCTCCGGCGTGGCAAGAGGACTCAATGCCTGGCCCGGGGAAGCCTTCAGCTCCTTCTCGGGCCCATCTGTACCCTCCGGGGAGGACAGTGAGGCCACCGACTGTCTGCGCCCTGGGACAAGTGGGGGTAGGGTGCAGGGGCCGGGCCCCTTCTGAAAAGATTATCAAGAAAATCTCAACTCATTTCAGCAGGAAGTAGTGCTCTCTCCTCTGTTCTGATTCCAGAGTGTGGGCTGACCCCGGGGAAGAAGGGGGCTGCTGTTTCTTGAGCACCTACCATGTGCCTGGTCCCATGTGCAGATTCTCCAGGGACTAGCCAGCCCAGAGGGTGATCGTGGCCAATTCAGAGAGGCCAAGTGGTTTGCCTGGAGACCCGGGCAGCAAGGACCAGGACTGGGGTTCAGACCTAGGCCGACTGACAGGTGTGCACGCCCCCTTTCCACCCCTCCGTGCTACCTGCCTGAAGGTCAGAGAATGTCACCAAAACACCCCGACATCAGGACCCACCACAGTGGGCTCCTCTGACCCCAGCAGAAGTCTTGCTCGTTTTCTAGAAGGTTCTTAAGGTTTTGCTGTCTGTGCCATCAGCTGAACTGGTTAAAAACCTTCTATGTGTTGCCCCAAGCAGTTTCTCCAGCACCAGCAGTGTGCCCGGAGCCCAGAGGAGAACCCAGGAGGAAAGATCAGGGGGAGGGAGGATCCAGGCTGGGAGGGAGGCCCCCATTCAGCACCAGGAGACCTGTGTTCTGGTTCTGGTTCTGGTTCTGCCACATACCCTTTGAGTCTGAGAGGTCATTCTCCGTGCCTCAGTTTTCAAATCTGTGAAATGGAAATTTCAATTTCTACCCTGTTTGGTTCCCATGAGGGGAGGGGTAAGGTAAAGCTACAGAATAGTAATAGTCAGCACATAAGCAGCCCTTGAGATGCACCTCATGTAACCCTCCAAGGCCATGGTATGATCCCGTTGTACAGATGAGGAAGGCAAGGCACAGAGAGGTCAGTCTCTTGTCCAAGGTCACACCACTGGTAGGTATTTAGGTCTGATTAAGATGGGTGGAAAGCCAGCCATCAAGGCCACATATTGATAATAAACATGATGCCCCCTGCTTGGTTATTTCCTGTGACAGGGAGCTCACTACCTTTTGAGTCCCTAGGACTGTTAGTTTCGGACTTGAGTAAGTGGTGGTGATGGTCCCTGGCCCAGTAGACTCAGCATGGAAAGGGAAGGCTGGGAGCATATGCTGAGCTTGGCTTTGATCGTGCTGGGAAGCCCAACCGTGGAGAGGTAGGGAGCTATGGTTTTCGCTCTGTTACGAAGTGGGGGTAAGAACCCCGCAGCACAGGGCTGCTGGGAGATGTGAACAAGGGGGTGTGATGTCAAGTTTCTGGCAGCAGCAGGGGCTGGAAACATGGCGGCCGTTACTACTGTCGTGTCATTACTCCGGCGCTTCCTGTTAGTATTAGGGTTATTTGGGTCCCGTGTCCCTAGGAAAATCACGGACCCCTGTGAACAGGAGCCAGGCGGTCTATGTCCTTGGGTCCCACCTTAAGACGTGCTCAGTATTTATTGATTGGACGCCTGATGTCCCGCTCCTTCCAAAGAGAATGTCTTCATGTGGGCAAAGTGCTGGGAGACCTTTCATTTACAGAATCTCATCCTGTGCCCCACGAGTGGGGATCATTAGCTCCATTTTAGAAACAGTCTTAGATAGCGTGATGGGCCTGCCCAAGGTCACACAGTAAAAAGGAGGAAAGCCAGGAATGCTTCCTGGAGGAGGTGGCATGGCACTGGGCCACCAGGATGGGACGTGTGCCTGAGCCAAAGGGCAGAGGGGGCTAGTGCTCTAGGCATGGTGAAGAGGAATGTAGGAGCTGTCCATGGGGCAGGGCTGAGCCCCGCACCCAGCCTGCGGCTCACAGCCCAGGGCAGGGCAGAGTGTGGGTGAGGCTCAGGGGGCATTTGCTGAGCCGAGCTGACCTGAAGCCTCAGCGGAACAGTAACGTGCTAGCGGTCTGGGCTCCTGACCCCACCCTGCACCCCACCCAGCCACTTCCTTCTGTCCGGGCAGGAAGGAGTGTTCTGCCGGCTCAGAGGCGGCAGGCACCTTCTTGGGGACGGCTCTGTGCGCAGTGATAAAATATTTATCCGAAACAGCGGCATCTGGGCTTCCCTGCACAAGGCGCAGCCAGGGGGTAGCTCCCCTCCCTAGACCTGCAGCCTCCCTGCATCCTGCTGAGTCATAGGGCAGCCCAGGGAGCCCCCTGCCTGCACCCTCCTTGGCCCCTCTGCCCTTTGGCCGTGTGTGCACCTCCTAATGTGTAAGCCATTCAGCTGCCCACAGGGCGCCCAGCACAGTGAGTGCTGAGGGCTCCAGAGCTTATGCAGCCGCCAAGGTCACGGGCAGAGGAGGCCCCAAGGCCAGGATCCCTGTGCACTCCTTGGCAGGGTCCCACCTCCTTGGTCCTGACAGCAGCCAGCAAGGGAGGTAGGACCTCTTGCATCTCTCTTGGGGTTGGGGAAGGATACCAAGGCTCCGAGCAGGGGTGCGGCCGGGGTGCGGCCGGTCAAGTCTCCAGCTGCTAGTGGCTGAGTGGAGGTTTGGCCCTTGTCTGTCTGACTCCTGTCCCTGGGAGGACAAACTCAGTTCTAGCCAGAATCGGGGGCTGGGCTGTCTGTCCGTCCTGATGTGACCCAGAGCTGTGACTTCGGGTTTGTGCTTTTGATTTTCAGAGTAAAAGCAACAACAAAA
Source organism: Lutra lutra (assembly GCF_902655055.1). Taxonomy (NCBI): domain Eukaryota; kingdom Metazoa; phylum Chordata; class Mammalia; order Carnivora; family Mustelidae; genus Lutra; species Lutra lutra. The sequence continues at coordinate 140,093,055 of NC_062285.1, forward strand.
AACAGTAGCAGATGGCTTCTTCCTACAGCCTCATGGTGGGGAGGAAGAGCAGGGGTTTCAGATTCTTTTGTTCGCTCATTCATAAAATATCTTCTGGGTGCACTGGCCGCGGGCCGCCATGCGAGGCTCCGTGGACCCATGGGGGACACTGATGCCACGGTGGGGGGAGCTCACGGAACCATCAGGGCTGGGTTCAGCGCCCAGGCCCGCTCACCGCCTGCTTACACGTTGGGGGAGCTCTGGCAGGCCGCCCCACCCCTTTGAGCCTCGGTCTCCAGGCTGTGGCTTGAGGGTCAACTGCTCTTTCCTGAGTGAAAATCGCACCTGTGTCATTTCTCTCTGTCACCTCTGCACACCAGCCTGCTGGGCATTCACTGGCCTTTGGACCAGGTCTGGTTTCCAAGAGGCCCCAGCAAGCTTTGCGGTCAGCTCTCCCAGGGAGGAACCGGAGGTGGTGCCCCAAAGGGCTTTGCAGAGCTGCTGCTCTAAGGCAGTGGCTTTTCCCAAGGGGCTTGGAGCTCTGAAGGTAGGCTCTGGTCCTGGAGCCGCACTTGTCGCCCGCAGGTGTAAGAGGGAGCCCGGTCACATGCAAGCTACTGATAGGATACCTGTGGATGGCCGGGGGTCATCTCCACCCCCCCGGGGACCCCCACCCCCGTGCTAGATCAGAGTCACTGTCACCCCTCACTGCCTGCCCATGCACATGGGGCATCTCGTCTGCCTATTTCCTCTTCACTCTTCCCTCCTCTCGGCCTCCCCAGGTGTCCCTCTGCCTGGAACTCTTCGTGTCCTTCTTCAGCTTCACTGGGGGTTTCCCCTGGTTCTTCAAGGCCCTGCTGGAAGGTGCCCTCCTCCTCCAGGAAGCCTTCTCAGCTGCCCCGCATCCACCCAGGCAAGATGGGGCAGCCCGTGGAATCCTGGCTTCTATATTTGCGGCAGCATTTAGCACCCCATGCTCATCTGTTCCCAGTCTCTCACCCTCCAAAGGCTCCAAGGTGGGGCTCTGCCTGATTCATCTCTGGGTCCCCAGGCTCAGCCTGGGGCTGGCGCAGAGAGGAACCCCGGGAGCGTCTGATGAATGGACGAGTGAGTGAGTGAGTGACATCCAGGACCGAGGCAGGGTTTCAGAAACAGGTGGTAAGGGACAGGAGTAAAGCTAGGAGGTGTGCTCCGTGGGGAAACTCACTGCCTTTCTGGACCAGTCTCTGCAGACAGGGACTCTGTGTACCTGACCTTCAGAGACAACGGACGTTCAGTGGGAGAGGAAGGATTTCTGAGGCCATGAGAGAGACAGCTGGCGTTGCAGAGCCCCGGGGATCAGGAGGGCTGGCCTCCCGGCCTTGGAGCCATGTGACCCCGAGCAGCTCGTCCCATCCGTCAGGCCTCATGTCCGTCCTGCAAAGCCAGCATTTCCGTGTTGGAGAGAAGCCGGCAGGTGGCAGGGCGCGTTCAGTAACATGCACGTGTGTTGAGAGGCATTTGCTAAAAACTAGGAGGCAGTTGCCACAAAGACACATCCCCTGCCTGCTGGGCATAAGTCTCCATCGGACTGGCCTGACATAGTCCGATGAGGGAGGCTAATGGAACGCAGACCCATGGTGCCATGGAGTTGTCACAAAGGGCAGCCCAGGGGAGGCCTCGGCCCAGCCATCAGCTTTGAGTAGCTGGCACCTTGCTGGTGGGTGGGTTTGCTCAGAAAGCAGGTGGGCTAGGCCTGTGAGTGCTGCGTAGCTGGAGCCCTGAAGGAGGGTGAGGCAGGGGTGGTAAGAGCCTGGAGGAGAGGGCTGGACGGGATCCTGAGTGATGCATCGGGGAGAGGGCGTGTGCCCCGCCCCAAGAGCATCGCAGGAACAGCATCCCCTGAGCCCTGAGCCCTCCACCCGCTGGCCTGCAGGCCCTTTGCACTAAGGAGCCCCTGAGATCCTTGCCCTGACCTTACAAGGTAGGCACTGCTGTGTCCCCATCTCACAGAATGGGAAAACTGAGGCCAAGTCACAGTAAGGGACAGAGCTGCACTTTAAGTGCAGGTCCATTTGTCTCTACAGCCTAGCTTGGAACCCCTGGCCTTCCCTGCAGCCCTGCCCCTCACAGAGCCTCCAGGCCTTCTGCTGGCTCATCTGCAGAGAGGGCGTCAGCAGCTGACATCATAGAGCAAGGGGGCACCGTCATAACCCTCACCACCTCCAGTCCTCCCTAAGACTTGTTCTGTCGTCTGTGGTCAGGGCGTCACCCAGGATGCCTGGTTAGGGGACGAGTTACAGCACAGGAGGCACCACGGGGACAAGTGAACCCCCAGAAATGGGAAATGAGTGTCATGTCCCAAGATCAACCAGAAAGAGCTCTAGGCAGCAGCAGGCCCCTGCCATGGAGATCTGTCCACTGAGTCACGGGGGGGGGGGGGGGCCCAGTGCAGGTGAGCCTTCCTCATCTTTACCTGAAGGTGCAGAGAATGAGCAAGTGAAGGGAAAAGGCCTCCTCTGTGCTGACAGTCAAGGTCAGGGGCCATCATCTTGGTCTATCGGCTCCAAGGCCAAGAGGGCCCTCCAGGAGACTATGGGCCCTCATGTTGGGGGGCTGGGGGGAGTTGCTAAGAATGTCTCTGAGATAGACGAGCTTCTCCCCTGTATGTATGCTAGCAGGTGCTGTAGGCAGGAGGGAGGAGGAAGGGGCCTGTGTAGGCCCCAGCCAGGGCTCACCATCTTTGCTCCAGCAGGAGCCCTGTTGTCAACTGCACAGGCAAAGTGGGGTGGGCTGGGCCTTCTGGGTGTGGCCTTGGATGCTGAGCTCTAGACATGCCCAGTGCAGGCCTCTGCCCCTGTTGGTAAATGGGAACTGCTCCCTCCCCTCAACATTGTCTCTTCCTGCCAGAGCAGTTACGATGCCCAAGTAGACCCCAAGGCTGGCCCAGGGTAAAAGATTTGGCCAAGATCAGATTCAAACCCAGCACTTAGTTCAGGGCCTGGCACATGCTAGGTTCTCAAGAAATACTCACCGAATGAAAGGGAGGGGAATGCACGCAGCCTCTGGTCCTGTCCTCACAACCCTGTGTCCCCGGTGAAAGGTGGCTAGCAGCCTGCCCACCTGAGAATGCTGTGTGTGAATTCTAAGGTATACTTATAACTGCAGAAGCCAGCCAAGGAAAGAGTCTGGAACATGTCCTTAATAGTGAGGGGTCCCACTCTCAACCTCCAAGCAGCCTGGGCAGTGCTGTCCTCCAAATGCAGATGCACACGCACTGTGATGGGGCTCATGGAGGAGACGTTAATGGGTTAGGTCACCCTGGGCAGGGTTTTGTAGGATGAATAGGAGTTGGCTGTCCAGGCCAGGCTTAGAGGAAGGTCTTACCAGATAGAGTGAAGGGCAAGCATGTGGCCATGGACCGGGCCTGGCCTCCAAGGACAACAGCTTTCTCCAGGATGTTGACCTCCACTTTCATTCATCTGGGAGGCTCTTGACTCCCCTTCCTCTCCCCTCACACATCCCCAAAGCTGACAGCCTGGTGGGTTACCTACAAGAGGGCTGGGAGCTTACAGCCTCATCCTTTTGTCTCATCCCTGTGGCGCAGCCCTAGAGACCCCTTGCTGTCACCTGGCCCTCCAGTCGGGACGGGGGGAATCCCTGCGGGGTGAGCCAGCACAGGGGAGGAGTGGCGCTTACAGGTGCTACAAGGCACCTCGCTGCCTTGGTTCCCAGGGAAGAGCTAGCGCTCATCCATCCCCACCTTGTCCACCACCCACACTGGGAGCCACAGGGAAAGAGCCAAACCAGGAACTACCAAGAAGACCCGAACGAGGAGCCCCTGGGGGGCCAGACCAGGTGTCTGGGCAAGGCTGTCCTCCCACATCCGGGACCCAGAGAAGAGCTGAGGGAGAGCAGGTGGCAGGAGGCCGCGTCCGCCTCCAGGTCAGAGTCTAGCTTTCTGGCTCAAAGGACTCAGCAGATGAGCAATAGACACCAAGCCTGGGGTGACTGCATCGTGCTCTTGGGGCCCCCAGAGAGCCCGGATCTGAGCCCAGCCAGCTGACCTTGCCTGCAGACAAGGGTTTCCCAAACTGATGCAGGTCAAGAGGGGCTGGGGACAGGCCCCAGGGCTTTTCAGCTAATTGAGCCTCGTGTGACTCCCCCCACCCCCAAGTGCTCACAGAGCCGAAGCTATGGGTCCAGCCTCATCTTGGTAGCCCAGTGGGAGGGGCTCCACGTTGTTGGGTGAGGTCACCCTGGGCAGGGTTTTGCAGGATGAATAGGTGTTGGCTGACCAAACGCAATGGCCCCCATGCCTCATTTCACATACATGGCCCCTTCCACCATCACCATTGCCCCGTGAGGTCCTGTCATCATCCTCACGTGACATGAGCAAGTTCTCATGCTGGTGGTGGTGGAACCTGGTGGGAGACTGAAGCCGACAGAACCTAGGGGCCAGCCGGGTTTGCGGTGCAGGAAGGGAAGGGGACTGGAGCTAGCCCATGGACATGAGAGGTCTGAACCCCAGGCAGTGGCCTTTCTAGAACCTTCACACACCCCAAGGCCGGCAGCATGGCACACACTCTCCCCACAGGGTCCACATCCCCTACCTGGTGGGGCTCTTGTCCTTCACATGCCCTACAGGTCTGGTCCCCCTGGAATACCTCTCACCTCACCTGGCTTCACTCCAAGCCCAGCTCTTGGGGCTCTGGGGACACAGGGGCCAATCCTGGAGGGAGGCCCTGTCTGTCCAAGCTCCAGCTATGGCCTCGCACTGGACAGGTCTGGGACAGCAGGTGCAGTGGGTGAAGAGCACGGCAGGAAGGCCCGAGGGGCACCTCCCGACTGCCTGTGTGGCCTTGTGTTTACCGCTCCAGAGCCCCTCCCAGTGGGCTGCTGGGAGATTACATCCTGTGGAGTTGCTGAGCGCAAGACCTGCCCCTGCTGAGGTGTGGCCCACCGGGCCCTGCAGAGAGAGGTCATCTTTCCAGACCTGTTTAAAATATCACAGCTGCTGAGGGCTCTTCAGGACTCCCCAAGGCAATCTCTGTCCTCCACCCACTGCCGGCTGTGACACTGCCCACCCATGACTCACCAGGAGGTGCTCACAATGACTGATGACTCTGTGGAGGTGGCCTCCGGGTCAGAGCTGGGCTCAGATCTCAGCCCTTCCCTTACCTGCTGTGCACCCAGGGCCAGCCAGTGTCTTCTGAACTGCAGCCTCCTCATTGTGAAACAGAGCAGGCATTCTGACTGGTAGGGCAGCCCCGCGAGGGAGGGAAGTGGGTTCCCAGCACCCAGTAGGACCTCAGCATCTGCTCCTTTTCCCCACACATTAGGACAATCCTACCTGTGGGTGACCTGTGTGTCCCACTGGCCTGAGGCCTCAGTCTCCCTATCTATAAAATGGACAGCTGGACCCTATGAACTCCTGGTGCCCTTTGGGCTGGGCTTCCTGTGGGAACCAGTGGAGTGAGGAGGGCCCAGGGAGTCAATGTCAGAGCAGGGTGGCCCAGCACCCTTCACTGGGGACCCCAACTCTCATTTCCTCCTGCTGCTACGGGTCAGGTGGTTTTGTTAAATGCCTTTCTTAGACCCTGTGTCAGTTCCCAAACTTAAACCACGTTCATGGATGGGGCGGGTGGGAGGGGAGTGTAGGATCCGTAGACACAGGTGCATGCAGAGGGACCCCAGGGGGTGTGGGAGAAGGTCCTGTCCCCACAGACACCTCTGGGAGTGGAATCCTGAGTCTCTCACTCCCCTGCCCTGCCCCCGCTGGCCCCAGGAAGGGTGATTGGTGCAGCTCCCTCTGCTCAGTGGGGCCCCGGGGGAAATGGCCCACTGCTCTCCCTGACCCCCGTGTGCCTGCAGGAACATCGCCCACAGCTTCACCAGCCTGTTTACACAGCACAATTAGTGGTCCCTGCGTCAGCGGGGATTGCAATGGTGTGATCGTGTGTGACCTCCCCAGGTCTGTGCTTGGCTATTAGAAAAATGTCCCTAAAGTCAAACCCGTGGCTGTGTTGTTACTATAAGCGTTATCAAGATGTACCTGGAATGACAAAACAAATAAATAAATAAAACCTGCCAGGAGGTTCCAGCACACCTGTGAGATATGGACTGATTTTTGACTCTGAGCTTCCTAGAGACCAGAGCAAAGAGGAAGGATCAAGCCCGAGAGTTGAATGCCCTTCAGAGGAGAGCACAGGTTTTCCTGGTAATGAGACCCGAGGGATGGTCCTTCTAGGAACCCGCAGGGAGGGGTCCCATGCGATGGGCTGACCCGCGTCCTTGGTATTCCCATGGTCTGGATTGATCCAAGGACCTGGTGTCTGGAACAGGGTCCCCAGGCTGCCCTAATGGCAGGGGAGAGGGAGGAGGGCATCCTCACGGGGTCTGCGAGAGGGGCCCAGTGAGGTCCCATAACCTCGAGAGGACTGAAGGGTCCTGGGTCATCTTCAGACTCCACACAAGGATTTTACCTTCGTCTGTTAGAGAGAGAACCATGTGTATTTAAGTACAGAAATAACCTTTTCCCTCCTCCAAATCTGTCCCCTCGCACACACCTAGCCAGGTGCCCAGGAAGCTGGGACCACTGAGCTCTGTCCCCATGCCCAGGACGCTGGCTTCCCAGTAGGGAGCTGGCTTTTATAACATCATGCGTTCTTGTTCTCTGGTACACCTTTGACAGTGTTAAGCAAATTCACTTCGGGGTCTCTTTCCAATGGTTTCTTGGCTCAAGCCCTCGGGAGTTTTGTTCTGACAGTTGTAGCTTGTGCCTCCTTCCTGCTGGTGGCCGGTTTCCCCAGGCGCTGCATCCTTGGGATTGAGTTTCTTTCCAGCCAGGGGTTATCTGTAGACACCTGCCCGGCTCGGGGGGCCTGACCCTCCAAGGCACCTTCCCAATGGCTCGGGTGGGCTGCCCCCAGGCTATCACCAGGCTGGTCAGATGGTGGGCAGATGTGGGCAGATGCCCACACAGGTTCCAGGAGACGTGCATGCTCTTCCAGCTCCCTGGAGCTCAGGGAGACACACCAGGTTTCTTGGGCATCTCTCTTGGCCCGGGGGCAGATCTTTTTCTCAGCTGCTCATTTATTAGAGGAACAGCCCCTAGAGAGCCCTGGCTTTGTGTGAGGGACTCGGTTGCCTCTCGCACCTACCTGCTCCCTCAGCATCTTCCCTCCTGACTGCTGGTTTGACCCTCTGTCTCAAGGCCCCAGCTTTTAGCTCCTGGCCTTTTCCTGGGAATTCGCTGTTATGCTGATTAGAGCACAGTGAGTGGAGCGTCTGAGACTGTAGAACACAGTCCTGGGAGCCAGACCATCTGGGCTTGCACCCTAGCTCAACCAGCACAGGATTGCTCAGTTTCCCCATCTGCAAAATGGGCACAGCAATGAATGAGGTTGCTGGAAGTGCTAGAATCTCGATGCCCTAAGGCACGGAGAAGGTCCCTCCACGTTGAACAATCGCGTCTTTCCAGCGTTCTTCGAGGCAACACCCTTCAGTAAAATCAATACTAAATACGATCTAAGTACAGGAATGAAACGGTCTGAATGATAATACTAGTATTAACATTCTGGCCCCTGGCAACCTTCCTCCTTTTCTTACAAGCGCGTATGAAAGTTACGCATTTAGAAGACGTGTCATTTTTTTAATCCAGCATTTCTAGGAGATGGGCGTAGGGACAGAGCTTTCATGCTGTGTCATTCTTAAAATTGTCCAACCTCTTGACCTTTGAGTGGTCAGTGCAGAAGAATCCTAATGCCCCCTACGGACGACTGCTTCTTATAGAGAACTTTCCAGAGTCTGCTAAGCACCTGTCTCCAAGGCTCCTTATGAAATGGCAGGCCACCTCTGGAGTCCGGAGTCCGGTGGAACCCGGCTCAGCCACCAGTGAGCTCCATGACTCAGCTTCCCATCAGTTCAGACCCTCCACCCCTTATCTGAGACCCTCAGGGCTTGATGTGACCTGGGAACTCCTGCTGGATTTTTGAGTGCTGATCCAACCTGTTGATAGCTGGCAGGAGACACCAGGGCGAACTCCTGGGGACTGTGTCTCTCTACCGGATCTGCACAGAGGGGGGTAGACAAGGACTCCAGATAGCCTCAGATCAGAGCAGATCCAGATTTTGTGGCCAGACTCTGAAAAAACTTGAATTTTCAGAGTTTGTGCGTTTCCTGGCTGTGGGATCTGCAGTGGGGGAGAGAAATTAGCCTCAGCTCTCCGTTCCAGCAGCAGAAGGAGGGATTTACCGTCCACAAGCAGGGCCAGGGTCAGTGGGTGGAAACCTGTGGGGAAAGGGGTACTCTTGTGACCGAATTCTTGCTGAAGGCAGGACAGGGTGATAAGATACAGGAGGTGGGGGTTGGGCTAAACTGACCCGGCGGGATTCCTGCTCAGACTGGATCCTGCGAGGGTAGGTGGGAAGCCCAAGGTCAGTCCAGTGACAGAGGCTCCAAGGAGCTTGACCAAAGTGTGGTCAAGAAGGAAAGGCTTTGTCTGTGTCCACCCGGCACATACCACGGGCCTCTCCACTGCAGCCAAAGGCCTCAGCAAGCGCCCAGTCTGATGGAGGAGACAGACCTCCCATTCAGGGGGAAGACAGCATGGTGGGGAGGACAGTTACTGATAACAGCTCATACCGACGAGCACCCACTGTGCACCTGGCCCGTTTTGTATCTGTGGACACCTGTTCAGCCTTGGGAATCACCCAGGGAGGAAGGTGTTGTTCTGGTTCTCAGTTTACAGGTGGGGAAACTGAGGCACATTGACCAAGACTCGTGAGCCCGAGGCAGACGGCTGTTCACCGGTATAAGCCACAGCCCATCCCCTGAACCAGGGCACTCTGCTGTCTTAGTACTATTATTATCATCAATATCGCTGGAGAAGAAATGAGTTGGAGGAGAGGGAGGAAGGGCATCCCGGGCGGAGAGCAGCGCCTGGCAAAAGGCCCAGGGGTGGGAAACAGGCAGAAAGTCTGGAGAACAAGCAGTCACTCTGTCTTCTGCTTGGAAGTTGGTGGCAGACGGGGGCCTGGACAGGCTCAGCCAGGGATGAAGCGGAATGGAAGGAATGGAAGCTCGTGCCCAGATTGTGGAGGGCCTCGGACCCCGAGCTTGGAAATGTGGAAATCTTGCAGGCGGAGATGCTCCTCTGAAGCCTGTGAGCTGGGTAGCGAGTGAGCGTGCGGGTGGCAGGGTGGACCCTGACAGGCTGCGAGGCCCGGAGGCTGTGTCTGGGGGCGGGGAGGAGTCCTGGGCCTGCAGAGGCTTGGGGGCCCAGACGGGTGGGCAAGCTGCGGGCACAACCCTGCAGCCAGTGCTGGGTGGCCCAGTGGGGGCTGGGTGGAGGGCAGGGGAGCGGTACCTGCTCCGACTTCAGGTGTGGAAGGGCCTGGCCTCCAAGCAGGTGAATTCCGTCCACAGTCCACCAGGCGGGAAGCCAGGGACTGGAGTGGGCAGCCCGGTGTCCCCCCCGGCCCTGCCCTTCACCGGCCTGTGACCCTGTGGGTGACATCAGGATCTGGGAACTTGGTGTCCACTTGTAGTAGGGAATGAGGCTACCCAGCAGGAAGGGTTGTGGTGGGGATGTGTGGACCAGGCCCTCAGGAAGGGACACCTCCCACCCCTACAGGGAGACGGAACACCGCCCCCAGTCCTTCCAGTGCATCTCAGCGGTCTGTTCCCCATTGTTAAAATCCACCCTCGTGGCCTTTGAACCATATTCTTGCAGGAGTGGGGCGGATGGCTCGTGGAACAGCCATTCCCCTGCTGGCTGGACACACCCTCCTCCAGGACCAAAGCCCTGAACTTGGCAGAGTCCAGACAACCCAATGTCACCTCCTTCCTGGGCTCTTTGGGCTTTATTGCTGAACTCGAGAATGCAGGCCAAGTTTGGATGCCACCGCTTTCTACATGCCCTGCTGGATCGGAGTGCCTGCCTGGGACTAGTAATTCCTAGAGCCCTGGGACCTGCCCGGAAGGGTCATTAGTGAGGGGTCACAAAGGAGCAGTGAGTGACAGAGCCCTTCCTAAGGCCCCCAGTCCTGCACCCAGCCTCCCCGTTCTCTCGGGCTCCCTCTCCTATGTCTTTGGTTGTCAGGGTAAGTTCCAATATCCTGAGTGGTTGTTCTTTCCAAGGATTCTTCTAAGGAAAGGCTGCTGGCCAAGGAGGCACCCGAGGGAGAAATAAAGCTGTCCACCCCACCTACCCCCGCAATCTCCTGGGGTTTGTACGTTCCTATTGGAGAAAGCAGGGGTAAGGGAACACGAGTATCTCCAGTTGGCTGGCCTTGGGGCCCGACCTGTCCACGTTTGGATGTCAGGTTCCCAGATGCGGAGGTCAAAGCCAGGACCTGGGGGCGTGCAGACCCTGTGGGGAGAAAGGTGATGCAGTCGTGTCTTAGGTCTGTCTTAACAGAGGACCCCAAGCTAGAGGGCTTGCTACAGAAACTTACTCTCTCGAAGTGCTGGAGGTCCAAAGTCTGAGCTCAAGGTGGGGGCAAGGCTAAGACTCCTTCCTTGTCTCTCCCAGCTTCTGGTGGCTGCCGGCATTTCGTGGCGCTGCTTGGCGGGTGACCTCCCCACACCCGTCTGCCTCTGTCTTCACACGGCTGTCCTCCCACCATGTCTCCATCTGTGTCTTCACAGGGTCTTGTAAATTGCCATTTAGGGTCCTCCAGGATGACCTCATCTCAACCCGGTCACATCTACAAAGACCCTCTGGCCACACAAGGTCACGTGCACAGGGACCAGGAGTTAGGACTTTAGCATGTCTTTTGGGGGGACACAGCTCTACCCCCAACAGGAGAGCAGCCTGGATACCCCCAGGACTCCGTCTGGCAGGCGATGACTGTGTCCGTATCCAAATCAAGTTGCAGCGCTGGATGGGGCTGGCGGGGTCATCCTCCCCTGGGAGGGGGGTGGGAAGGACGTGCGTCTGCGCAGCAGTGGTCCCCAGCTCTCCCCGCCCCGCATGCAGCCGACCGTGCCTCTAGATGTGATGTTGATTACGGACGAGAATCAGCGGTGTCTGCCGTTTACTCCAGGCCTGCTCCGTACCGGGCCCCTGGCAGACACACACTGCTCATGAGCAAAGGAGGTCATCGAGTGCTCCAACGTGGAGTCTGGGCAGCCTGGGTTTGAATCCTGGCCTGGCCGTGTGGCCTTGGACTAGTCACTTAAACGTTGGGGCCCCAGCTGGCTTCCCTATAAATGGGGATGGTAGGGGCAGCTGCCTCTGTATAGAATGGCTATGGGAAGTCAGGGTGCACGTGGCAACAAAGCAGCCCAAGCAGGTGCTCCCTGAGCACAACATTCGGTCACCGCTGTCACATTCCCTCGCATTTGTGCTGCCGGGTCCGTGGTCTGTCTCCCCGTTTCATTCAACAGAGAGGACAAGGCGCTGGAGAGTAAGAGGCTGGCAGGGCAGGTGGGAGCAGGGAGCGGCCCCTGTTTTGGGGGGCTGTGAAGCCTGCGACCTCTGTTGTGCCCTGCTCCTGCTCTGCCTTTACCCTCACTGTGCCTCGAGCACCTATTTATAGACCCGAATCGGGGTTATCCAACATCTGCCAGGAAGGACCTAGGACGCTGCTTGTTCGAGACCTCGCTTACGGACGGGCAAGTCAGGTTTGGAGAGTTGTATGGATGCAGTCATGGGGTGACCGCGGGGGAGACAAGGGTCCTGTGCTGATCGGAACCTCCTCACCCGCCCCTAGAACTGGATCCAGAGCAAGTGGAGGGGGAGTGTTCTGAGAACAGAGGCCGGAGACCGCCTGCTTGGGGAAAAGCTCGGAATGGGGTCCTGGTGGCCGTGTGATGGGGCCGGGGGGCTCAGCTGGTAGAGAGAAGACTGGAGGGGCACATGAAGATGTGAGGAGGTGTTGGACGGGACAGGAGCTCACCCCATGATGGCAGAGACCCAGTCTTTCTTGTCCCCCACTGTACCCCCGACACCTAGGACGTCTGTAAGAAGTGTTCCATAAATCTGTCTGCAGTGTTCACTAAAGCACGAGGGAGGCGGGCTTTGCCTCACCAGCAGCGCTGTCCCAGCTCCAGAACTTCATGGCCGACCACTTGAACAAGCAACGTAATCCCACTCGGCCTCAGTTTCCCCATCTGTGAAGTGGGAGTATTGAGAGTTGAGCCTGGCTCTAAGGCCACCAGAGGCACATTTCCTCTGGACCAGCATGAGCGCAGGACCCACCGGCCCCAGGCTTGGCAAGTGGGAGTCTCTGTGAGGTCCCCCCACTCATGGAAGACGACAGGTGTCACTTCTGCTGCCCATCCAGCCCAGGATGACGAGCAGCTGTCCAGCCTCGGGACGGTCATTGAGGACAGCACATTGCAAGCCCTTCAGGGATGACCAGCAGAACCATGGGCGATGCTGGAGGCAGCCGGCATCACAGCTCTGCCGCACGGCCCTAATCGGAGCCATTACAGAACCCCATGGTGACATGCATTGTCCCGTTCACCTCACCCCGTCGCAAGGCAGACGTGTCGCCATCCCTGTTCACCCCAGAGAAGCGAGGAATGAGCCGGGCACTCCTCCCATGGCCTTGGCTCCCTGCGTCTAAGACCCCCAGGGGGCAGGAGGCACGGTCCCAGCCGGCTTCGGGAAGCACCAGGCTTCACCACCAGGGGGCAGACGTGCCCCCCCAGCAGCCGGTGCCTGGAAGTGGGCAAGGCGCGAGCGACTGAGGACAGCGCTGGTGACAGTGACAGAGCTGGCAGCCGTCCACCCGTTACCCCCATCCCCCAGGCTGGCCTGGCTCCCGCTTCCGCTCTGCCACTTGCTGACTGGAGCTGCGGGCATGTGCCTCTCCCCCAGCCTAGATGGCCCCGGAGGACACGGTACAACTATGGTGGCTGCCCCGGGCCCTGGGCCCCCTTCGGACCCGGCCGTGTGGGCTGACTCCCCGCTCCGGGTGGCCCACGGACACAGGCTGGCGTCCCCGAGCTCCAGAGCTCACCCTGGTGGACTCGACGTCTGGAGGTCCGGGGAGCAGACCTGCGAGTACTTCCTGCCCTCCGTGCCACGTGCCGGACTGCCTGTCCAGGAAGTGAGGGGCTGAGCCAGGCTTAGGGGTTTGCGGAGTCCGGGGGACCATGAGAGTCCCCTCAGATGCTCGTTAGTCATCCCCAGGCCCTGCCCCCAATCATCCTGACTGAGGTTCCCCGCAGGAGCAGGACAAACCCCACGGCTCTTTCTGATCCAAAGTCTTGGTGCCATGAGCCAGAGGACGGGGGCCAGGCCCGTCCCACAGGTCACTGTTGGTCCCAGTGCCTTTCCTGTAAAGACAAAACCTTGGGGCCAGGCCCTCGGCACAGTCCTACCGTGCGCCTCAAAGACACCTGGATCCCCATTTCTGGCCACGTCTGTGGGAGCGCATGGTCCCCAAAGGGCTTTGTGGTTCTCAGTCCCCATCCTTCACATGCACCCGTGGGGGCTTGGTGCAGCGAGGCTCCTCACCCCCAAGCCCATCCATCTTACAGATGGGCAAACTGAGGCCTAGGAATCACCTGACTTGGTGGCAGGGCTGGTGGACCCCAGGTCCGGCTGCTCCATCGAGGGCTCTCTGTGCCATCAGAAGGACAAGTCCTGGGGCCCCTCTTGGTGACCAGGGCCCTGTACCAACTCCTGACACCCCACTGGTGGGTGGGAGGGACGACTAAAGCTCCGGTCCTGGGGGAAGAAAGGGCACGGTTGGAGCTATCTGACCTGGCATGGGTCCAGAGCAAGGGTACTCTGACAGTGTGGGGGACTGGAACCCCAGTCTCCCAATCCCTTTCACAGAGGGCATTTCCCTCCTGTGAGTCTTGGCGCAGATGGACCCTGCCCAGGGCCACCCTTGCAATATAGTTACTCAGTCCCCACCCGCTCATCAGGCCCGGAAGTCCCCATAAGCAAGTGGAGGGCCTGGTGGGCGCCCAGAGCCCCTCTGTCTGCCTGCGGGGCCAGCAGCTCAGCGAGGGCTGTCACGTGGGGCCTCGGGCCCAGGAGGCCCGGTCATCTGATGCTTCCCAGGAAGCCAGAAATCAGGGTTTCTATGTCAGTCTCTCCATCGTAAAACCTTGGCCGCGCACAGTTTTGGGGTTTTGTTTTCCCCCGCACTGCAGGCTGTGCAGAATCCATTTAGGGGCTTGGCTCAGTTTGTGGCCACCCCATTGTCCCCTGTTCTGGGGGATCAGAACGGTCTTGTCTCTTCCTGGCCTCAGCCTCAGATTCCAGCCCGGGGGGTTGGCTGCTCCCCTGGGCTGTCGAGCCCCACCCCCATATCCCTATACCCCTCGCTGCCTTTCACCTGCCCAAACCCAGGGCAGCATCCCCTTCACCTGAGTGTCCCATACACACCGACTCTGAGCTGTTTCATGGAGGTCCTCAGCTGGGGCTAGGGCACGGTGACAGCAAATGTCCTTAACACAGACCGGCAGGCAGGGTTGAAGGCCCTCGGCCATCCCTACCTCTAGAATTTCTTGCTGGCCCCTTGTTCCAGAACGCTGTTCTCCACCACGGCTCCCAAAGCCCCCTTTCCACCAAGACCCCCCTCAGCCCTTCCTCCTCTCCCTTCCTCCCACCTCCCGCTCTGGGCTGCCCTTACCCACATGCCACCCATTTTCCCTTTAATTTCTCATCCAGAGGGGTCTGCCTCCCTCCCACATCGAGCTGGCCCCTGCTGCCAGACTGCCCGCCAGCCCACCCACCTGAGCGTGCCCAGCAAACAAAGCCAGCCCTCCCCTCCCTGGCTTGGGAAACCACCATAATCACGTCCCACCCAGAGTCCAACCCCACAGCCCTGCTCCGCCCCACTTGCCCCACTGGTGGCTACCGTGGCTCTGCCTCCGTGCATCCGGCGGGGCACGTTCAACAGAGCATTTGCCTTCCTATGGTCTAACGTCGTCCCTCCGCTCCTGTGCACGGATGTTTAACTGTCCCTTCTCCTCAATCAGCGCCGCATTTCTACTGCGCGCCGGGTTTGGGAACGTAGTGCTGACCCAGTTTAGTAGTCCCTGCCCTCCTGGCTCATGGCACTAGGGCGGCAAATTCCCCAAATGACCAGAGGGCAACCCCGGAGCCTAACCCAGGGTGGAGGCTGCCGAAGAAGGAGGAGATGACCAGCGCCGAGGGAGGTGTGTGGTTCCCGGCCCAGCAGGTGGATGGGCGTGGAGGGAGCATACAGGCTCCACGGGTGTTTCTAAAGAGGTGAGAAACCCCCAAGGGTAAGGAAGGGGCCAGCTCAGTCCTTCCTGGCCTGTCCGCTCACACCAAGCTGTGCGAGTCTCTGCCTTGGGGATGACGGGCTCTGCGGGAGTCCACAGTCTCTGGTCTCCACTCCGTCGAATTTTGAGCTCAGGGCGGGGAGTCTGATGGTCATGACCCTGCCTCCCTAGGGTGAGGGTCATGTCTGACCCACAGCAGGGACTTGGGAAATGCCGATTGACTTTAACCGGGCCATGTGTCCCTGCGAGGTTCTCGTACGCTTCATACGGGGCTTTCTTGGCCCTCAAAGCCACAAAAGGCAGCCCATCTGCTGCTTGGCCTGACCCTGGCAAACCACGCCTCCTGGAACATTCGGCAGAAAAGAGCTTCCATTTGGGGGCTGAGCCAGGCCTCACCACTGCCTCCTTCAAGCTGACTCCTGTCTCTACACTGCATCAGACTGAATGAGCTAGCCCCCACCCAGGGAAGGGAAGGAACCCCTTTCTCAGGGGGCGGGCACTTTGGTTCTGCCATTAAGAGGCAGCAGGAGAAACACATACTCTGGCATAAAGGAACCAGGGGCCTCTGGGCCTCAGTTCCCTGTTCTGTATGACACGGTGTGGGGGGGTGGCCTCTGAGCCTCCACCGCCTGCTGAGATTCGAGGATCCGCCGCTCCTTTCTCCCCACTGATTTACAGGGGAAGTGTCTATGGGAAGACAAGGGAGCAGGGGTTGTGGTGCCAGCAGACCGTGATCAGCACAGGCACGGCCCCAGGGACTGTCCAGGAGGTAGGATGAGGACAGCGATGCTGTGGGGCCCTGTCTGATGGTTGGGAGGGGGTGATCTGGGAGGGGCTGTTTGCGTGCCTGTGCCCTGTGCTTAGGAGGCCTGCGTTGGCCCAACTTTGCCATTTGCTGATTGTAGGTGCTGGGTGGGTTTTTTTCACTTTCTAGGCTTCATCTCCTCCACTGGGGAATGGGAAGAAGCATTCCCACCTCTGTATCGATACTCAAGATAAATAAATAAATAGAAGAATTCCTACCTGGTAGAGAGAGATTGGCCTGAGGCCAAACATCTAAAAGTGCTGTGTAAAGCGTGGAGAGCGCCAAGGCTGTGCCCGCCCTTCACTGGGGTCACTGTCCCCAGCCACCGAGTCTTAGGGGACCCACTTGTTTCTGCCATCCCTGATACCTGGAGGGGTGGGTGGAGCGCCAGCTCTGCTGGTTTCTGCGGTGGAGAGGCCACTGGTGATCCCCCCAGGCCCCAGTCTGGCGGCCCCTCCACACCAGGGGAGGGTGACTTGTCATGCCCAGGCTGGGCTTCGGTGGGGTAGGGTCCTGGCCCGGTGCCCAAAGGGTTCAGGAGGTCTCCACCTCCTGAGAGAAACTGGGAGGAGTTTGCGTTCACGTGGCAGGGTCTGGAGGGATCCGCGTGGGCACAGCCTTTGTGGGGATGGCCAGGAGGGGGTGACTATGGGTGAAGCATTGGCAAAGGCGGTCTGGGCATAGGGTGGGGCAAGGAGTCCCTGAGCATTGTGCTTGTGGCTGCGGTGGCCAGCTCAGGGAGGACGCTTGGGGTTGGGTTGTGCGTCCCATGCGTGTTGGCTTCCTGGGGGCATAGGTGGCCCTCGGAAGACCCGAGGGGTCCAAGCCTGACCCGGAAGTGGACACCTAGGGGGCTTTGGGGCGGCCATGGCCGAAGAGGCGCAGACCCCGTCCCCACTAGTGGCCCCGCCCTCAAGGCCCCGCCCCTGATCACACCCCTTTGCTTGAGGTCCCGCCTCGGCCCGGCATAGCCACGCCTCCTCTCCCGCCCCGCCCCCCCGGGCCGCCCCCGTTCCCCCCCCCCGGGCCGCCCCTGTTCCGCCCCCGGACCGGGCCCCGCCCCCGGCCCCGCCCCCGCCTCCTTTTGCGCCGGGTCCGCGCTGCGGGCCGCGCTTCTGGCGCTCCACGCTGCGGCCGCTCGGAGCAATGATTAACCCGGCGGGCCAGCCGGCGCGGGGCCCGGGGCGGAGGCGCGGGGCCGAGGCGGGACCCCGGAGGGCCGCTCGGCTTCCTGCTCTCGCCCAAGTTTCCTCGTAGAGGGCGCAGTGCCGGCCGGGGCCCGCGGCGCGGCGTGGCGCAGGGCGCGGCGCGGGCCGCCGGGGTCACCATGAGGACTCTCCGCAGGTTGAAGTTCATGAGTTCGCCCAGCCTCAGTGACCTGGGCAAGAGAGAGCCGGCTACCGCCGGCGCGGACGAGCGGGGCACGCAGCAGCGCCGGGCCTGCGCCAACGCCACCTGGAACAGGTAAGGCCGCGCCCTCCGGGCCCGCCCGGCGGGCCCGGGACCTCAGAGCCCGGGGAGAGGGAGCCTTCTGTCCGGTCCGCGCGCGAGGAATGGAGCCCTGAGCGCCGCGCTACTTCGCAGTTAGCAAAGAACTTGCTCCGTGGGAGTTGTGCGGGCAGACAGGGAAGTTTAATGTAACGTGTTTCTGGAAGGGAGGGACGAGACCGCGGACTCAGGACTCGTCCTGCAGCGCCCAGCTGGTGGGCGACGGGGTGGGCCTGGAACCCGCGTGCTTGCCTCGCACCCGGGGGTCTTCCCACGTCTGCGTCCCGGTGCTCGTGGCCATCTGGGAGGTAAATCGAGCAGGAAGTGTTTTTCCCATTTCGCAGATGAGCAGATGAGCCTCAAGGGCGCAGTCGGTGGGTGGCCGCTGCGCTTCCTGTCTCTGAGTAAAGGTCCCTTTGGTCGGAGGGAGGTGGGCGGGTAGCTTCCCCTGAGCGGCCCCTTGTCCTCCCAGCTGTCAGCAGGGGTGCAGCAGCTGCCTGGCATTCCTGAGACGACCCTCCCCCCTGGGGGCCTTTCCCAGACTAGCAGGGGCGTGGGAAGTCCCCCCACCCCCAAGCTTTGTTTGAAGAGCGAGGCTGGGATCCGGAAAAGAGATGGTTTATGTAGTGGGATTCCCCAGCGTGTCTGTTCCTGATCCCTTTTCAAAGTAGACATTTCCACCAAAAGGAAAAGGGAGGGGTGGGGCATGGAGCAAGAGGCCGTTCAGGGGGGCTGTGAATGCCCCACCCCCCCACACACACCTGGCAGGGAATTGTTGCCAGATGCTCCACTGGCTGTGGTCCTGGCCCCCAGGAACCCGGCTGTCCGTGTGGCCACCCAAGGAGAGTTTCTTGAGTATCCCAGTGGACACAGGGCCACCAGCCTGAGACCCTTGTCTGGGTACTAGGCAGGACCCCATCATCCATGTGCTTGGCTTCTGTCCCCTACCAGGTTGCAGACTGCTTGTGGCTGGGTTTGCCTTAGTTTCCCTGTCAGTGGGTGTGTGCATCCCTCCTTACAGAGCCAATGTGGAGACAGTGAAGGAAGGTGTGTCACGGGAGAATGTCAGTGACCCACTGACTGCACAATGTCCCAAGAGTTGATTTCTCCTGTCTCAGAATTCAGGAGATAGATGCTGATCCCCTCCCCACACCAACACACACACACCAACACACACACACACACACTCTCTCTCTCTCTCTCTCTCTCTCTCACGTCTCTGCTTTCGCTTAGTGGTAGCCAAACAGACTTAGTTCAGTTTCCAGCTCTGCCTCTTCCCCACTGTGTGGCCTTGAGCGAGTCAATCAACCTCTCTGGGCCTTAGTTTCCATAGCCACAAAACAAGCTCATAAGGGTGTCCGCCTCAGGGGCTGTTGTAGGGATTAAATGCAAACATACATATTCAAGCCCTCCGCGCAGTGCCCAGCACATGGTAGGGACTGGGGAGGGGGGCAGACAGAGGAAGGGCACCGGCTCAAGGGCTTAGACAGCCCCCTGCCCTTGTGACCCTGGGGCCAGCTCTGAGTCTTGGGGAGCTCCAGGAGGGGACTGCAGAAAAAGGCCACCTGAGTCCCTCAACTGCTTTTCACTTAATGGCATTTAGAACCAGCACCTGCCAGACTTCAGAAGAACACGTTTCCTCTCCCCCTGCTTGAGTCTTCCATCCCTTGGGCACCTGGCCGCTCCCATCTGACGTCTTGTACTTCTCCTATGCGCCCGACGCCTTTAGGTCCCTCGGTTCCCTTAGCCCAGAGAGGGAGTTACTTCTCTCATCTCCCCTTTGAAGGTGCAGAAGAAGACACAGAGCGCCCAGCAGACCTGCCCATGCTAGTGTCACCCACGTAGGACACGGTAAGGCGAGAGCCGCTGCTCTCTCCTCTCCAGACAGAGGGTGCCGAGCCAAGGAGAGGCAGGGCGCCTTCCTCTGCCCTTCCCTGAGTGGGAGCTGTGTGGAGCTGGGGGTCCACTCTGGTCTCTGCCTGCCACCCCTCCTTGCAGTGCCCCAGGCGGGGCAGGACAACAGCCCTCATACAGGACAGCCTCGTTCGTCTTCAGGGCCCGCCTGGCTGAGCCGGGCACTCCTCATTTGGAGTCCAGGGCGGCGGCGGGACAGTGCTCCCTCCGTAGCCTTCTGCTCCTCCAGCTTCTGGTGGTTTCTTGGCTTGTGGCAGTCTGCTTCCGTCTTCACGTGGCCTCTCCTGGGTCTGTGATCGAAACTCCCTCTCCTTTCTCTTGGAAGGACACCAGTCATTCGCTCTGGGGTCACCCTCATCCCGAACGATTCCGTCTCAGGATCCTTACCTAAGTCCATCTGCGAGATCCTGTTTCCAAAGTAGACACGAATTTCTCGGGGACCCCATTCAGCCCACCACAGTGACCCTGGGCGCATCCACTAATTTCCTGTGCATCTTTCCTCATCTGGACATGGGGCCAACATACAAGGCTTGCTCTCGTGAGAACGGGATCTGTGCGTTCACTGAGACATTCATCCCTGTGATGTGTTCCCTCGTTCCCTCCTGTGCTCCCTGGCACTGGGCGGCTTCTGGGGCCAAGAGTCAGCAGAGAAAGAACAGCTTCCTGAGTTGGGGGAGGGAGTCAGGAGATAAACAGGGACACAGGTAAAGGGATGAGGTCACCGCAGTTCGCATTTAGTGCCCGGGAGAAGATAAACTGGGCGACAGGTGAGTGCTGTCAGTCTTTCCTCCAGGATCTCGATTCCGGGGGTGCAGAAACGGGAAGTGTTTGAGTGAGTGCTGGCTGCCAGGCACAGTTGTTTCCTTCTCTGCTGGGCGGGTTTGTCCCCTGAGCCAAGCCAAGCACAGGGCCCCAGACAGGCTGTTCCCACCTGCAGCTCCCCGCCCCCCACCTCCGTCAAGGGCCGGGACATGGCGCTCTGTGCATGCATTCCTCCTGGGCCGCCCCAGTTAGCTCCTGACACGGTCTGGACCCCGTGCAGGGGTGGGGCCACTAGTTCCGTGGAGGTTATGCTCTTGAGCTGAGGGGCGAGAGGGAGCTCCCCAAACCTCAGCCCGAAAGGCCTGCCCAGCGCAGGTCCCCTGGGCTCGTGTTTGGGCCAGAGGTGTTAACCGTTAATGGAGTTCATGTTGACTCTCGTTCCCTGCTGGGCCTGAATGCTCTGGGCCTGGAGAGCCCGGCATCTGTCCCAGCTTCTAGGTGTGGGAGGGGAGACCCCAGGCAGGGGTAGTGTGGGCCTGTGCTGTTCCACGCACACTGCCCTGCGTGGGACACTCCCTCCATCCCCATCGTCTCCCTCCAGGGCAGGGGTGATGGTCTTCAGCTCCAGGGACCGGACTTGCTTAAAACCGCGCCCTAAAAGTAAATAAATAAATTGATAAATACATAAAAGAATTATCATAAAAAAAAAAGACCCCATACTAATGTCAGGGTCTGGGGGTGTGACCCCAGGTCTGACTTGAGGTCACGGCTCGGGACCAAGAGAGGCGGGTGTTGGTGGTAAGAACCTGGAGGCTGGCGGCAGCTGCCTTTTGGGCACTCCCCTGCCCTGGGCAGGGGCCGCCTGCGGAACCCCTACAGAATGAGAATGTTCTGCCTGATTCCAGCAATGCTAGCCCCCACCCCCAGCTCTGCACTCACTTAGTGAGGGACCCTGACCAAACGTGAGACCTGAAGGCGCTCCTGTCATTCCCCAGCGGCCCTCAAATGTGGGGCTCAGCAGCCCCATTTTGCAGGCGAGGACACAGGCTCAGAGAAGTTTGGGAACCGGCCCAGGTCTCTACAGGGAGCCTGGGCAGAAGCTGGGATCTAACCCAGGTCCAGCTCCAAAGCCTGCATGTCTGCCACTACCTCAGGGGAGGGTCTCTGAGGGGCCGGTGGAGGCTCCCGGGTGATCCCTTGGTTGGGGGTGGGGGTTGGAGGCTGCTGGGGGCCTGGGCTTGGCTCCCCGTACCCATTCCCTGCCTAGTGGCTGCTCTGGGCCCTGAGCCTCCCAGCCCCGCTGGGGCCATCTGGGTGGGGTCCACAGAGGAATGGCCCCGAAGATGTCCACACTCGGCCCCCGGAACCTGTGACTATGTTAAAGGCAAAAAAGGAACTTTGCAGGCATGATGACGTGAAGGGTCTCGCGGTGGGGGCCCAGTGTGGTCACAAGGGTCTTCCCGAGAGTGAGGCCTGGGGCTCGGAGTCGGGGAGGAGTTGGCGGGGTGGGAAGGGAGAGCCAGGGTGCCACGGTGCTTCCTGTAAGCGTAGAAGAAGGGGCCTGAGGCAAGCACATGGGTGCTTCCAGAAGCTAGAAAAGGCCAGGAAGCAGATTCTCCCCTAGAGCCTCCAGGAGGAGCCAGTCACAGAACACCTTGAGTTTAGCCTCGTGAAACTGGTTTGGAACTCCTGGCCTTCAGAAAGGAAAGCAAATACATCTGGGTTGTTTTGAAGCCACTAGGTTGGTAGAATTTGTGATGCTGACACCCCTCCCCACTCTGCCCTGCTCCCTCCCTCCTCCTGCACCACCGAGTGCCCTGGGCCACCACCTCCCACACCCCAGCTCAGGCTCCATTGTGGCCCCAGAACCGACCTCACAGCTGGGAAGGGGGCACTGCACTGTCCCCTCCACAGTCAGGACTGGCACGGGTCAGGGCCCTTGCTGGGTGCCCAGGGAGGGGTGTGGGTGGGCACGGACCCCTCCTGCTCAGCCAGGAACCCTGTTAGCGCTGGGGACGAGCATCCGAAGGTAGGCGGACTGAAACCCGGGTGTGAGTGGGACCCGTTTGCTGAGGAGCCGATGAAGCTGACACGGGGCTGGAAATCCCTTCATCACCCTATTCACTAGAGGGTCCCATCGGGACCTGGCCGGGGGGCACAGTCGGCTTCCAAGTTGTGTACCTCCTGTGCCTTTCACTTGGATGTAGAGAGGAAGCCATGGGCCCTGCTCCAGGGGCTGCTACAGCAAAGCTGGGTGGGCCCCCCTTCATCCCTCGGCGAGGACACTGGGGCTCCATCAGGTCACCCTCGGATAGATAGGACGGGGGGGACTAGAGCCTCAGCTGTCAGGTGGGGTGGAGGAGCCTGGGTGGCCCCGGGAACTTGGTGGCACCCAGGTCCCCTGCCCTTCCTCGTTCATATGGCTGTCCCTTCACAGGGACTGCTGGCTGGGAAGCCGGTGGGACACACCAGGCCTGGACACCAGGGGGAGGGGCCCGAGGAGGTGGTGGCCCTGCTCAGGGTCCAGGTCGGCCTTCTGGGGTCACCTGGCAGAGGCCTGCCCCCCTCTGTGTGTCCTCTGAGGCCTCTGGAGGCCGTGTCCACATTGAGGAAAGGCACCAGAGAAGGCAGGGCTCTGCTTCCAGGTCCTCCCAGGAGCCTAACCCTCTCCAGGGTCCCCAGAGGTATATCAGCTGACCTGACCAGAGGCCGGGCGTTGTGGTGGGCCCAACCCCTTCAGCCTCTGCTGGGGCTTCCTGTAGGGGTGGGTGGGCAACCCTGAGAAAAGTGATGCTGGGCCAGAGGCCCACATGGTGTCTCCTTCAGCCACCACCCCACACAGGCTCTGGCCCAAACCAGGGTGACCACAGGCAGGCGCCCCCAGGAGCCCTACGGTGAGCCCTCCCTCTCCCAGTTTGGCAGTGCCCCACCCCCCTCTTGGGCCACAGACTCCAGGGACGCCCTGGAGCCTCACCAGGGCTCTGGCACCTTCTCCTCTTTGCTCCAGGCCCACCTGGGGCCCAGTGAAGAGACTCTGGGACTTGGCCCTGCCCTCCTGTCCTCCAGCACAGGGGAGGGGGACAGGCTCTGCAAAGGACAGCCCAGTGGGGAGAGGCCACAGGTCTCACCCGGAAGTGCCCTTGGAGGCCGCCTGTGGTTTCCTCGGGACCATCTGCCAGTACCCACGCCGGTCCTGCCCACCTCTTGTCGGGAGGCCACAGATCGGGGTGGCTGGGGGGGAAGAGAAGTGACATGTGGGCCTCTTGCTCCCCACCCTTCCTCTCCCCGAGTGGCTCACAGCAAGTTGGTTTTTTGTTTTTTTTGGTTTTTTTGGTGGCCCAACTTGGACTTGGGACAGAAGGGGAACCTCAGCCCCAGGCCGGGGAAGAACGGAGGGAGCAGGGCCCGTCCAGCCGGGGCAGCGAGGGAGGCACTTTCCGAGCCAGCGACCGGGGTAGG
Source organism: Lutra lutra (assembly GCF_902655055.1). Classification (NCBI taxonomy): domain Eukaryota; kingdom Metazoa; phylum Chordata; class Mammalia; order Carnivora; family Mustelidae; genus Lutra; species Lutra lutra. Next base: position 140,116,663 of record NC_062285.1, read on the forward strand.
AGGACCATGGGCCAGGTTCGCGGGCTCTGTCAGGTGTCGCGCTCTCGGGACTCTGGGCAGTTCTTGGCTCCCCAGACCCTCGTCATTTCCTTCCGTAGCCTGGGGTGTGACAGGCCCCCTGTGTGGTGGTTAGAAGGGAGAGACTGAGAAAACCACAGAGCGGATGGTTGAGCTGTGGTGGGAGCTGCTGGGGACGCACCCCTCCTCGGAGACAAGCTAAAGATGCCCCCGTAAGTGTCACCCGCGGGGCACCCCACTGCCGGGCACTGTCTCCTTTGGGCGCTGGAGTTCAGAATCCGTGGTGTGCGTAGGGAAGCCGAGGCACAGGTGGCCAGCGTTCACGGTGGGCGGGGAGGGGACAGCGGATCTCAGGGTGGCTCCTGGGCTGGGCCAGAGGCTGCCTAGACATGGGTGTTGGCGGGAATCAAAGGGAGGTGATCAGTTGATGCGCTGAGCCTGGGGGTCAAGGACAGAGGCAAAATAGTCAAGCAGACAGACCACCCTCCCTAAAAGACCACCGAGGTCAGTTTTTCCTGCAACTCAGCTGTGAGGGAGGAGGGCCCAGCCTGGAGGGGCCAGGGGAGGGTTTGAGGTCCAGGGAGCGGGTGGAGGGCAAGCCTACAGGGGAAGGGAAAGCAAGGACAAAGGCCCAAGGCAGGAGGGGCTGACACATGTGACTCTCTGAGGGTCAGGGAGCCGGCCTCGCCATCCAAAGCCACAGAGTGCAGGGTCACCTCTGGGCTGGGGTCCCTCTGGCAGTTTGCCTGGAATAGGAGGAAGGCGGGGTCAGGGCTGCTAGGAGCAGGTATGTGTGACTCCTCCTGCCCAGGCTTCTTCCCACCTCAGGGCCTCTGTCCTTGGTCCCCACTGCACCTCGGGAGCGGCTGGGCCCCCGGGCCCCAGGGTGGTAACCAGGACTGCCCTGTGCCTCCTGCCCCCCAGCAGCCCCCACAGGGCTGGGAGTCAGCCTGCAGCTGCTCGAATTCCAGCGTGACAGCTGCTGGAGGTCCCTCGCTGCTCATGCCCCTGGGAGGGGGTGGGGGTGTGCAGGGTCCTGCCCCAGCCGGGCTCAGACCCCGCTGCATGGGGACAGGGGGCAGCTGCTGGATGAGGAGCTCTGAGCCCTCCCGCAGGAGACATTGCCTCTGTGAGCCTCTGTCTCCCCATCTGCGAAGTGGGGGACCAGTCTGTGTTCCTGGGAAGGGCAGAGCTAATGCCAAGGGCATTGGGAGCCTGGTGGCTGCTGCCTGGTCTGCGATGGGAATGGCAGTGCGCGCCCAGCTGTTCCCTCCACACTGAGAGTCACGGCAGTGGGTCTGTGACCTTCAGAGTGGTGCCTAGGGCCTGGGTGGAGGGCGGAGGAGCCACCCAGACATGGTTCTTGCCCTCGGAAGTGTGTGGCCAAGGGAGGGCGGGGTGCTGATAGGAAAGTGAATCAGCAAAGTGCCAGGATAGGAGTCTTCCTGGGGAAAGGAAGGGGTCAGGAGGGCTTCTTGGAGGAAGTGGCTTCTGAGCTGAGTCTTCAGTATGAACAGCTGCTTACCTTGTAGACAGGGAGGAGAAGGGCCTTCCAGACGGAAGGGGCAGTGGGTGCAGAAACCCAGAGGTATAGTGGCCTCTGGCCAGTCCAGCACTCTCATAGTCTGGAGTGTAAGATGCCCCGGAATGCAGGGAGAGGCCGTTCCTGACAAGCCTCGAATGCCATGTCCAGGCCTCGGGCTATATCTGCAGGCATCGGGTTCCTCACAAGACCCTGGTCAGGGAAGTGACTGGGGGCAACGGGGAGGCAGGCTGGTAGGATCAGGTCCAGGCATGCAAGGAGGGGCCCTGGTTAGAGGGGATGGGAGGGCCGCAGTGGAGCTCCAGGAGGTAGAAATGGATCGGACCTCAGGGTCGGTTGGTTTCAGAGGGTGAGGGAGAGTCAAGAATGAATTTTCCCCAAATGCTTACAAGTTTCTCCAACAACGAGGCTCTGTGCTCTTCCGGTCTACAGACAGTGATGGAAACAAGTTAATCAGATCACAGAAACATGGTTACACAGTGACGGTCTGGAAAAACTGGCAACAGTGTTTGATCTAAAGGGAATAGATAATGGAAGTCGGTGAGGACCAGCCAGCAGAATTGGCATGTGCAAAGGCCCTGTGGCTGGAGGCCACTTCCCAGTGGGGCACAGAGCATGAGCGTTCAGTGCTCAGGGACACCAGGAGTCAGGAAGGGCCGGCTCAGGGGCACCTGGAAGCCCATGGTGAGTGTCAGGGTGGGATACGTTACAGGGTGGGACAGGTGATCAAAGGGTACCCTTGGGAATAGAAGATTCCAGAACACAGGAAGGGGAGCAGAGTGTGTGCAGGCCACAGAAGACATCCTGGAGAGGTGACTTGGAGGTGACTCAGGCCTAGGACTCTGGGGAGGCTGGGGCTAGGGATGTAGATCTTGGGGTCGAGGTGGGACAAAGGTTTTGGTATGGACAGGGTCCCATGAGGACAGCCGACCCCTGCTCTCCAGGGCTTGCCTTACAAGAGAAAAGATGGGCACCTGCTTCTGACCAGACCCGCTTCTATCCCTTGAGCCAAGTAGGGCAGGAGAGGGCAGGTGGGGAGGGGTGGCGGGGCCTCGATGACTCTCGTCTTTCTCCTGCCCGCAGCATCCACAACGGGGTCATCGCCGTCTTCCAGCGCAAGGGGCTGCCTGACCAGGAACTCTTCAGCCTCAACGAAGGCGTCCGGTGAGTGGCTGCCTGTCCCGTCCTATCCTGGGCCTGTGAGTGGCAGAGAAGGCTGTGCTGGGGCGGGAGGCTGTAGCCAGGCCCTGCCTCCCCAGCCATGCCTGAAATACTGCCCTTAGGGCCGCGGTGGGCAGAGACCCGGGGCCATCGTGTGCATCTTGACCCAGGTCCTGGTCGTGTGGCTCTTGGGCCTGGTGGACCTTCACCCCCACCCGTCCCGAGGACTTTCTCTTCAGGGGAAGCAGGGTGGGACTTGGACAGGGGCTCGAGATCACGCCCACATTCCCCGCTGGTGTTGAACATCATGAAGGATATTATTCTGTTAAAGAGGAAGGACCCACCTGCCTAATGACGGGAGCGTCGTTCCCGGAAAGGCAGTTACAGCCCGGCCAAATGCCCCTCATTTCCTGTGGACGGCCAAGCAGTGAGCACTGGTGAGGGAGTCCAGGATGGACCAGCCCCTCCAAGCTGCTCCTGTGAGCGGGGCACCTTCCATCACTCAGAGGGAATCAGCAAGGCCAGCCCCGGTAGTCCTGCTTTGCAGTGAAGGAGGCTGAAGATCGGAGAGGTCAGGATGTCTGCCCAGGGTCACACAGCTGCCTCAAGGAGGCATTTCCTCTCTCTGTGCTATTCCCTTCTCACTCTGGGCTATGCTACCCAGTCCCTGTGTCATCTGGGGAAAGGAGGCGGCCCAGCTCCTCATCAGCTCAAGATGGGAATAAAGGATAATGGGGACCGGGATCATATTCATACAGGGCACCCCAGCCCGGTGTGGCAGAGCTGAAAGGGGCCTTACAGATAGGAAACCTGAGGTGCAGGGAGGGTGAGGGGCGGCGTTGCCTCTCCCAGGCCCCCTTACGTGCAACCCATCCGGGGGGGTCCTGCTTTCCTCAGGCTCCTCGACTGCCCATTTTACCGGGGAGGGAACTGAGTCCGAGGTCACTTGCTGTGTCTGCCCACAGGGCTGGTCGGTGGAGCTGGGGCTCAGGTCCCCGACCCCAGGGCCTGTGGGTCCCTTGGGACCACCCCCTGCCCAGCCCCCACTCCAGCTTTCTCCATCCCAAGGCCATGTTAAAGCAAGTGACTGGAATTATGCGTGATACCCATGACTGGTCGTTGGCCTTGATCCCACGAGGGAGCCTGGTGACAGGAGTCATTGATGGCGCTGTCACCCAGGCATTCCCCTCGGTTCTCCGGGTCATGTGGTGAGATGGGGGTAAGTGGGGGTGCTCCTCGGTGGGCCCCGGCGAGGCTAAGGCCAAGGAGGTGAACAGGCAGAGGACCCTGACGTCCGGCCATCACCCTTTCTTTGCTCCGTTTTCATGTACACACATAGGTGTGCACAGCGACACGTAATTCACTCTTCAGATGTACAGTTCCGTGGTTCTTAGCACATTCAGAGTTGTGTAGTCCTCACCGCTGTTTGATTCTGGAACATTCTCACCCACTCCCCACCCCCCCCATAAAAGCCTGTCCCCATTAACAGTCACTCCCCAGCCCCTGACAAAGGCCAGTCGAGCATCTGTCTCTATAGATTTGCCTCTTTCTAGACGTTTCGCATACGTGCGATCACCTGGTGTGTGCGTGGCCTGTGCCGGCAGCTTCCGTGTCGCCTGACGCCTTCAAGCTCGTCGCGTCGGAGCCCGTGCCTGCGCCTCATTCCTTCTCGCTGCCAAATACTGTTCCATGCTAGGGAAACCGCATTCCCTGTACCCGTTCACCTGCTGATAGCTGCCCCCTCGGCCGTGACACGCACGTGGCTGTGAACCCGCAGAGCTTCCTGTGACCTGCGGACATGTGGCTTCATTTCTCCTGCAGCCACCCCCAGGGCGGGGTAGGGGCTGCCCCGCTGATCTGCACAGCTTCGCTTCCCACCCCGGAGCCCGCGGCCAGTGCCCCCACCTTCTTCCCTGCACGTGCGACTTGACTTTCGGGACTTTGTATTCTAATGGCACTTGCTGGCATGAGGAGCCGTCTCATGGCTGGGGTTTGCACTTCCCTGATGACTTAGGATGGGAACATCTTTTCATGGGCTTGTTGGCCATCTGCAGATCGTCTCTGGGCAAGTGTCTCCTTGGCCCATTTATAAATGGGATGACTTATCTCTTTCTAGTTGAGTAGCAGGAGTTCTTTATATATTCTGAGTCTGGACCTTCAGCAGGCTCTGATTTGCACAGCTGCTCTCGCTCCGTGGCTTGTCTTCTCACGTTCCTGGCGGTGTTCTCCGAACCGTGAAGGTTCGATTTTGGTGACATCCAGGGTGCTGGTCTAGCCTCTCTCTTGACCCGTTCCTTTGACTGCCTTTTCCAAAGGCCCCCAAACCAGGCACACTTTGCATAATAGTTTTCCCAGACTAAGTCACTCTGGGTTGCAGAGGACACCCCTCCAGGCACACCATGCCCCCAGCATTCGATGGCACAGCTCCTGGCCTGCCCGGGGCCAGAAGAATTGCGTGGGAGCTCATGGGCAAGAGCTCAGCTACCTGCTCTGTCCTGAGAGGCCCCTCCTGTTGGCTTCTGGGCTCTGGAATGCAGATCCACTGGCCCTGTGGCTCCCAGAAGCCACCAGACCCGTCTGGCCAGGGTGACCCTGGCCTTGGCCTCTGCCCCCCACCCCCCAGCCCCTTTCTGTGGCTGTCCCTCTCCCCTCCGATGACACCTGGGCTGTTCCCCCAGCAGTGCCTTCCCCAGGTGGTGTCCTGGGGTGATTAGGCTGCCTGGGCATTCCCCTGCAGATATGGGAGCCGCCTAACCTGCAGGCCCCCCAGCGCCTCATCCTCCACATCTGTAGAATGAGCGTGGCTCCCCTCCAGCAGCCAGGAGAGCCAGCGGGTGCAGCACAAATTGGGAGATGCTTGCCGAGCCATGCCCCTCACCCCTGCTCAGGGGCTCATGTAGTGAGTTAAGAGGAAATATCGGGAGGTGTGGGGAGCCCCAGGCAGCCAGCAGTGGGGCAGAGGGTCTGCTCGGCCCTGAAGGAAACATTCATTCATTCATTCATTCGTGTTCGTACTCCGTCACTAACCACAGGCCAGGGAGAGAGTAAGGAGGGCTTTACTGAGCACCTGCTGCATACACCAAGGGTAAGCCGTGGTCTCACTTGACAGCCCAGACCCTCCTCCTCACCTCCTGGCATGTCTCTGGTCCCAGAGGAGGGTGCCAGAGCTCAGGCAGGGGCGGGGACTTGCCCAGAGTCACATGGTGAACCGGCAGTGTCCGGTGGACCGGTGGTCCGGTGGACCTCCCGGACCTGACGGGCAGAGGGGATTCACCCAGGCTCAGCCTTGATCCCTCCTTGCCCTTTGCTCTCTGGCCATGCCCATAGTGGCCCCTTGGGTCACGCATGTGGTGACCTGAGATAGACGTTGAGCCTGCACATGGGAGTCACACAGCTGAGGTCATTTGAGCTGAGGTCACATCCGGTCCTTGGAAGCCCAGACAATTGAGACAAGGTGGAGGGATCGTGGCAGGGGCTGACCACAGGGGCCACTGGCTTCACACACCCTTGCTGTCCCAGGTGGAGTTCAGCCTGGTGAATGTGGCCGCTGTTAACATCATAGTGACGCGGGGGTGGCATCGGGCTGTGACATGGGGTTGGTCCTGTGCTAAGAGGAGCTGCCAGCCAGGGGTATAGGACAGGGTGCCAGGGGCGCGGGACAGGGTCCTAGGGCTGCCCCCAGACAGCCACAGTTGCTCTGACCCTCGGGGTCCCCATCCGTCCCATCCAGGGACACCAGGACCATCGTCAGGCTGTCGTGAGCTTCGGGCTGTGACCAGCCTGGTCCAGCTGTGTCTCTCTTCATGCCCCCATGCCATCGTCTCTGCACCTTCTAGATCCTGCCCAAAGCCCCAGGTTCCCGGGATGCCGGCTGCTCGGTGCTGGGTGCTAGTCACCGACACAAGCCACCTGCCCTCTGTCTCTCTGCTTCATTTAGCCCCCAGGCCCACACCCCCACCACCCCCACTGGGGACAGCCAGTCCTGGGGGGGTAGTCCTGCTTTCAGCTCCTCCAGGAGGGTGGAGTGTAGTCACCTGAAAAGGCCTTTGAAGACCAGCACACCCTCTTAGTGGGGTTAAGGGATGGTGAGTTTGGTGCCCCCCCAAGTGTATGTGCATGCTTACACACACATGTGCGTGCACACACACAGCTCCAAGGCTGACAGAGATGAGAGCCTTCAGCTTCCTCTCGTGTGCAATGTTGGCGGGAGCCCGCAGAGCCCCAGTCAACACCACAGAGGCCTGAGGCCCACCCAGCCCTCCCTCCCCACCTGCCCCCTGCACTGGGACTGGGGGTAGGGGCATGCCCACACTTCCCCCTGGGCTGAGCAGGTCGGCCTCCTGCTGCCCCCAGTGACCCCCCATCAGCGCTACCTGGTCTCTGAGCCCTGCTGTCCCTCACTGTCCTGTCCCCTCCCTCCCACAGGCAACTCCTGAAGACAGAGCTGGGGTCGTTCTTCACCGAGTACCTGCAGGTGGGTGGTCTGCGCTCTCCAGCGGGCTGGGGCTGCTTTCCGAGCAGGCCGGAAAGGACCAGGGTCACCTCCTCTCCGTGGGTCCACAGTGTGCTGGGTTCCAAGGACTGCCGCACCGCTGTGGCTCAGTTTCCTGTCCAGCTGGTGCGGGTCGTCAGGCAGGTTAATGACAATGATGCAGGCGAAGTCCGCGCTGTGCGTGCCCTGACACATGGCAGGACGGGGGGCTGGTTCTTTTCCGGGCTTTTCACCTCCCGGAACACAGAGTGGGCTTCCAGATGTCCCCGTCACTGCAGGGCCCCTGCTCCCCGAGCACACAGTGATGCTGTTGGCCTGGTGTCAGCATCCTGAGGCCCCTGTGGCTGAGGCCCTGCTGTACGCTGCATTCGTCATACCTCCTCTGGCCAGTGAGCCTGCAGAGTTCACGCACACCTGGAACCGGCCGTCAGTGTCTTCCCAGGGCGAGCCGGGGTTCAAGCTCTGCTTGAGTAGGGGGGAGGTTGGGGGCAATGGGTGAGTCCCACCCCCCTGGGCCTCAGCTGCCGGCTGGTGGGGTGCAAGGAGGGCAGGGGGAGGCCTCCTGGGGGCCTTGCCTGTCCAAGGCCATCCCCCAGGGCCGTAACGGCCTGCCTGTGTGTGCTTTCCAGAACCAGCTGCTGACGAAAGGCATGGTGATCCTGCGGGACAAGATCCGCTTCTATGAGGGTGAGTGTGGCGGCCCACAGCGGGGACTGAGTGCAGGGACTTGCCGCTGTCCCTGCGGGAACATGTGGCCCTGCTTGCCTTGCCTGTGCCCCCGGGGCTCCAGGTGGGAGAGCGGCAGGGACAGCAAGGCCACAATCTGACTCCAGGAGGGGACCTTACTGGGGAGAGAATCTGCCCTTCCCGCCACCACCCCACAATTTTCTGGAGCCCAAGAGGGCTGAGAAATCAGGAAAGCCTGCCCCCGGGGCCTTCTGGTGCCAGTGAACCCCATTCCAGCAGCCTGGGAGAACCCGACAGGATCTTTGAGGACCGGGGAGCTAGCATAGGGCCAAGGTTGCCCTAATGTTCCCGAAGGAGGAGGTGGGAGCCGGGGGCTGTCACCTGGCTGGGAGCTGCTGTCCCGTCAGAGTTTGGGGCCTGAGCTTGGGGCTGGACCTTCTAGATGAGTTTTCTCTTTCCATGCACTTACCCAGCCACGAGACCTTTGGGTCCCTGTGCCCGTTTCCTAGCTGGGGGCAGCGTTATGATGACAGGCGGTATGTCTGCAGCCGCACTGAGTAGAGAGCAGAGTGCATCCAAGCCCAGGCCAGTCTGACCCCAGCGCACATGCCCTTGGCCCTTCTGGAGGCCCCTGAGCTCCAGCGCACCTCTGCCTGGCCCTGGCCTCAGCAGGTAGGGAAGGGTCCTGGTGGGCTCCGCCTCCCTCCCCCAGCACCCTCTAGCTCCCGTGTCCCTGGGTCAGGGAGCAGCGACCAAAGTGGTGTCTCCTCGTAGGAGTGAATTGGCAGAGAGAATGACCAAATTATGGGAGGACCCAGCTCAGCCCACAGTGCCTTTGCTGAGGCCTGTTTTGTGCTAGACCTGGTGCTGAGTTCAGGCTCCACGAACATTCGCTGAGCACCTACTATGCACCAGGCACTGGGCACCTTGCCTACTCTCTGCTAGACCATCCTGAGTGTTTTCCAACTATTAACTCACTGGCTTTCCCAGCAGCCCTGCTCGGGAGATACCACTGCCGCCACTGCACATACGGGGAAACCAAGGCACCCAGGCCATGCAGCTCTGTGCGGCAACCTGGTTCCACTGCCACTTTGGTTCCTTTTTCAGCCCTTACTCTGATCCTAGAAAGAAGGAGTATAATCCCATTTCCCAGAGGAGGACACTGAGGCCAGTGGCCTAGTGTGCATTGGGTGAGCTCAGAGCCGCGTGTCCCCTGCTCTCTCTGCACGTCCTGCTTCTGTCGGGGGGCAGCGCTGAGGTGGGAGCGTGGGAAGGACCGCCAGGACCACAGTCCAAGGGAGGGAGAGACACAGACCGCCGGGGTCCAGGCTGGCTTCCTGGAGGAGGCAGCAACTGAGTCAGCAGTCAAGGCGCTGAGGATCTGGCACCTGGTGGAGGTGCCCTCCCATGCCCCCTCCTTACTCGGCACATTCCAGCAGCGCCTCTGCCTCCTACTAGCTCTGGTCCAGGGGAGCTGGGAGCTTCGGAGAAGAGAAGCTTTGTGCAGCTTAGTCGGCCCCTGCCTGCAGCGGCCGTGTCACCAGGCCACCCTCTGGGGCGTGTCCACCCCATCCAGCCTCCCCAGGCCGCAGGGACAGGCACAGAGCCCCAGTCTAGGGGCCACGGGTCCTGGCCTCCTATTTCCCATCCAGCCACAGACCTCAGCCTCGGTCTCCCTGTCTTAGCACCGTGGGGCTGGATGGACTCCACCCACGTGCTCAGTACGGGTCAGGCCCCAGCTAGCTTCTGGGGGCCTGGAGATGGGGGAGATTCGGCTCTGTCCACCAGAGATTGACAGTCCAGTTGGGTACACAGACACGGACCAGACAGTGACAGTTCAGTGTGAGGCATGGCGGTGAAGGAAAGCCGTGGGGAAGGAAGGGTTCGCTCCGTCTTGGCAGTCAGGGAGGGCTCCATGGAAGCAGTGGCCCTTGAGTCAGGCCTCAGAATGTAGTCTGTCAGGAAGCCATTCTGCCCCCCTCAGTCTATACCAGGGGACAGTCGCCAACACCACTCCCCGATGGGCGGCCTTTGGAGCCTGCCCTGTCCACCTTCTGCCCTGTTTGGCTCCCAGAGCAGCTCTTCCTTGAGATCGCTCACTGTGGCCAGCCATGTCCTCACCCGTGCCTCTGCTGGGTGCCGGGGTGGCCTCGCCCACCCGCCTCCAGCCTCGCGGACATCAACTCCCAAGCACAGCGATTCCTGGAAACGGGAGGCCTGGAGGGACAGCCTTGCCATGGAGCCTCTCTCCCGGACCACACCTAAGGCTGTGGTTCCGTGGTCTCCCAGCCGGGCTTACAGGAGTGGGCTCAAGCTGCCGCCAGGATGGCTCCTCAGTGGCCAGACACCCGACGACTCCAGGGAGGAACCCGGGGCCTCCTGCAGGCTCCAGGCCCTGGGCTCGGCCCTCTCTTGGCCGTCAGGGACCCCAGCCCATTACAGGCCATCCGGCCAGACTCCCCAGTGGCCTTTACACACTGGCCGGCAGGCCTGACTCCATTGGGCCCACCTCCTGGCTGGCTGGCCTCTTCGGAGCCCCTACTGTGGCCTTTTCCATGGCCCTGTGGTCATCGCAGGGCTGAGACCTTAGCCAAGATCAGCCTGGTATGCTCCAGTCTCCCGGGCCCTCAGTGCTCGGATAGAACAGAGGAGGGCAGAGGACCCACACACTTAGGGAGAAGCCCAGTCCTGCCGAGCTTCAGCACAGACATGGCGACCCGCACGGGTGCACTGGTGGCCACGGCCATGGCCATGGCCAACACTGAGTGAGCATTTGATTCACAGCAGCCTTCCGCCCAGTGCACGGGAGGACATTCACACCCATCTCACGGAGCGTCACATGAAGGCCTGGTTGCCGGACTCCCCAGGGTCCCACGGCAAAGCAGAGCAGGGCTCCAGCTCCGGGCAGCCTGACGCTGTCACCCCCAACAGCCCCCCCACCCCGCCCTCATCGCCAGCCCTAGACCACAGGCCCCAGTGGAGAACTTGGCCCGTGGGTGAGCCCTGCTTCCTGGCCTCTTGGTCGCCTGCAGCTCTGACGGGGCCTCGAGGCTGTGTTTTACAACATCTGCTTTCCACAGCATTTCCGCCCCGTGGGCTGGAGAGCAGCCTGCGGACGCTGACCTGGCCCGGGCCCAGAGCTACCCCACGGCCGGCCCAGAGAACTGAGGCGTCTTTCTTCTCACCAGGGATGGCGGGGACCTAAAGGGACCTTTGTATAGACAGAGGCCTGTGGGAGGCAGCACCCACCCATCCTGGGTTCCACAGAGCTAGGTGTGGGCCCCCGGGGAGGGCTGGGAGCTGGCCGCCAGGCGGAGAGCCCCAGTGCCCACAGATCGGCCATGCACAGAGGCCACCCTCGCCGCCCACAGGGCTGGACGGGCTTCTCAGGGCTGCCCCTACAGGCTCCCCTCCCAGAGCCCCCGCACATACACAGAGTTGGGGCCTCTACAGGCAGTGAAAGTGTGGGGTTCAGAGCCCAAAGAAAGTAGGAAGAAGAGGCGAAGGCCTTTGTTCGGCTCGCTGGTTCCCATGGAAACCTCTAGGCGGTCCCGCACGAGCGGTGTGGTCTGGGAGGCCAGCCAGGATGTGGCACTTCACCCTCCTCACCCAGAGACCCCAGCACACCCCGTTTTTCTCCAGCCACCCACTGGGGGTCCCACCAAGCTGCAGGGGCCTTAGCGACATGTCCTGGGATGCACTTAGCCCAGACCCAGCAGGCCTTTGTCCCAGCTTTCTGTTCATTCCAGGCAGGGGGGCTGAGCGCTCAGAGCTTTGCATGTCCTGCAGCAGTCCAGGCCCAGCTTGGGGACACCTCATCTGTCCTCATCCCTCAGAGACTGCCAACCGTGACAAAGGCAGGCTCCTTCCCGGGGCTGGCAGAAACACCCAGAGCCTGACCGAATGCCTGCTTTCTGCACATCTACTTGGGTGGTTCCCACACTGAGGATGTCCCATCAACCCGGCAAATCCAGCCTCCTAAATCAGCTCACACAGCACCTCCTCCGGGAAGCCCTCCCTGCCTGCTCCTCTCAACTTTCTCTGGTTCCCTTCCCTACCTGGGATGCACTGTTCTTGGACGTGGTCTCCCTGGCTCCTCTGACCCCAGCTCAGGCAGCCCGGGCTGGCAGGAACCAGGGCACTGGAGGAGAAGGACCTGAACCTCTCAGAGGCTCCATCTCTTGGTGTGCCCACTAAGGTCGCCCCTTCAATGGGCAGATGATCACGCTCTTAGTTGCTATTCAGGGTCCTGCTTCCCTGTCCTGTGATGGGTCTGGGGATCTTGGAGGTTCTGCTGGGTCCCCAGTGCCCAGTATAGGTGATCTGCAAACATCTGCATGGGTGGACAGATTGCCCGCCTGCTGGGGGGCCACCGTGGGAACTGGGAGGAGACAGGGCTATGTGTGGCAGCTGCCAGCGGGGGCGGGGGGCGTTCCTGTGCGGGACTGGTGTGGGATGAAGGAATGGGAACCAGCCAGGACTTACCAGCTCTTTCTCTGCCCTGGACCTTGTCTGCTCATTTCATCCTCACAGCCCTGGGAGGTCGGCCCTTTCACTGTCCTGTTTTATTAATGGGGGAAACTGAGGTACGGGGTGACTATGCCGTGGACCTCCAGCCACAGAGTTGCTAAGGGCTGTGTGCTGTCAACCTGGGGGACGGGGAGGGCGCCTCCAGGGCCCAGAGCCTGGCCCTCAGCTCCCGTGCAGATGGGAGAGAGGACTCCAGCCTGGGAGGGGTGAGCAGTGACAGCTTCCTGTGCCCACAGGACAGAAACTGCTGGACTCGCTGGCAGAGACGTGGGACTTCTTCTTCAGTGACGTGCTGCCCACGCTGCAGGCCATCTTCTACCCAGTGCAGGTGAATGGCCCCTGCAGCCATGTGATGCCCCGGGGCCCAGGCGACCACCCATCCCAGCCTTCCAGCACGCTGTCCCCAGCCCGGGGATGGCCACATCCCTGGACCCCTCACCTGCTTTCCCACCCACAATTTGGAACGAAGGACAGTCCCCCCACCCACCCACAGACCCTATAAAGTCCTGGGCAACACATAGTAGGTCTTTCCCAGCACACAGTAGGGGCTTGGTATGTGACAGTGACCCTTTCCTTGCCTGAGGAAGCTGGCTGAGGCCTCTCTTCGGGACAGGGCCATCCAGGGAGGAGGGTGGGGTGGCAGGGGGCCCAAGGATGTGTAGGGCCGTAGCCCTGGGATCTGGCCCCGGATCGACAGACGGGGAAGCAGCAGTTTCTTATGATGGCAGCGGGGTGGGGTGTGGCCTTCTGTGTCCGCAGGGCAAGGAGCCGTCCGTGCGCCAGCTCGCCCTGCTGCACTTCCGGAACACCATCACCCTGAGCGTGAAGCTGGAGGATGCGCTGGCCCGCACCCACGCCCGTGTGCCCCCCGCCATCGTGCAGATGCTGCTGGTGCTGCAGGTGCGTGGCACAGCAAGGAGGCCGCTGGGCATGAGGCCGGGCCTTCCAGACGCAGAGCCTGAGGCAAGGGTCTGGGTCCATAGGACTCATCAATGGGGAGATTGTCAGGAGAAAACTGTAAGGAGATAGGGAAGCAGGAGGACCCCAGAAGGTGCTGGGGGGAGATGGGAGTTCAAGAGAAGGCAGGCGTCAGCCTCATCCCATGGGGAGCCCAGGAGTGTGGATGGGCCCAGAGATGTCCCCAGTGGGCAGGGACTATGGCTTCACACCCTGTACCAGTCAGCCGTCGGGGCTGTTGGCTGCCTCCCTACAACGGTTCCAGATGTTTCTGGTGCGGGTGTCTTTCACCCACCAGAGCAGCTTTAGGAAGGGGGCAGCCACATGCTGTTGGCAGCCTTGCTCCCAGCAGCTAGGGATGAGTGGCCTGCCCAAAACAGCAGAGGGTCTGATGGACCACAAACAGGGCCTTTTGCAAACTCCTGCATCCCAAGCACAGCACCCTACAGTTTGCCAGCTTGTCCCACTGTGAAAGGACAGAGGTAGGCACTGTCATCCACCCAATTTTACAGGTGGGAAATAGAGTCCTCATTTGCCCAGAGCTAACAAGGCCTGTCCTCACCCACATCTGATGGCTCCGAAGTCCTGTTCCTTGTTCTTCATCCCCCCGTGCACGTGGGTATAACCTAAATTAGTCTGCAAGGTTGGTCCAAGGGTCCAGGGCAGCCAGTGAAGATTCCAGAGCAACGAAGGTGCTGATGAATGTGGAGGTCTGAGGGTCGAGGGACTGCACAGGGCAGGAGCTGGTGGTCGTCCTGGCAACCATATGACCTGCTGTTTTTGCAAGGATTTTAGGGGAACCTGGCTGGGTTGAAGCAGGGGCCCTCTAAGGACTTTGTGCCTCTCAGCCTCTTTCCTTGCCTATGTGACTTCCTGCCTGCAGGGCAGGTTCAAGGACAGTGGGGAGAAATCAGATGTAAAGCCTTTTGAGATGTCCTTTTGAGGTGCTTCTGGGAGCCTGTGGTGGCTGGACAGGGGTTTGGAGCCAAGGAGGTCCCACCCCAGGCTGGTGGCCAGACTGGGGCGGTGCTGCCCCCTGGTGGCCTCTCTGCCTCATGCAGCTCCCTCCGCTTGGTCCCATCATCCCTAGGACTTGCCCTCCTGCCCCTTCGCTGTTGCCTCACTCCCCACCTGGCCGGCACTTTGACTGAGCTTGTCCCCACTGTTTTCGAGTCCCAGATGGACCTGAAGTCACAGCTGCTGGTTAGCATGTGTCGAGGGCCTACCGTGTGCCCCGTGCTTCCCCAGCAGAGCGACCGTGCTCCTGTGGGAGCCAGGGGAGCAGCTCAGCCTCTGAGTGCTCACAGGTAATGCAGCCCCGGGGCCGCCATTCTCGGTGTGCAGCAGGGAGCAGAGACAGACGTCCTTTACATGGCTGGCGAGTGAAACAACGTGAAGTTCACGGAACACCCAGCTGAGCAGAAGCATCGTGGGGGCAGAGGCAGTTCCCAGGGGCGTGGGGTCTGTAGTGATGGCTCCTCTTCCGTTCTGACGGTGGGAGTTCGTGTGCTCCCTTGTGGTCAGCCTGGCGGGAGGCCTAGGGAGGTTCCCGGTCTTTTTGAGGAGGCGGCTTTTGGTTGTCTTGATTTTCCCTGAGGATTTCCTGTTTCAGTCTCAGTGAGTTCTCTCTGATTATTTCTCTTGCGCTCTCTTTGGATTTTGTTCGCTCTTCTTTTTCTGGTTTGGGGTAGACGCTTACTGACTCAGGTTTTCCCTTTACTAACGTATCCGTTGGATGCTACAGTTTTCCTCCAAGCATAGCTTTCAGTGCGTCCCATCAGTGTGGATCTGTTTTCATTTTCATTTCATTCAAAACATTTTAAGATACTTGCTAAGATTTCCTCTTTGGGGGATGCCTGAGTAGCTCGGTCAGTGAAACATCTGGCTTCAGCTCAGGTCATGATCTCAGGAGCCTGAGATCAAGTCCCTCATCGGGCTCCTTGCTCAGCGGGGAGGCTGCTTCTCCCTCTCCTTGCTGCCTCCCCTGCTTGTGCTCTTTCTGGCAAATAAATAACATCTTAAAAAAAAAAAAAAGATTTCCTGTGGGATCCGTGGCTTACTTAAAAGTGAGTGAGTTGTTTGATCTCCACGTATCTGGGGCTCTCCCAGCTATCTCCCCGCTCCCGACTCCTTGGCTTCATGCCGCTGTGCTCTGAGAGCAGGCGCTGTACTTATATCCTTTTAAGTTTGTGAAGGTGCACTTTGTAGCCCAGAATGTGGTCTGACTTGACAGGCGGACTGCGGGAGGGACGTGTGTTTCTGCATCCGGGAGGGGCGGGGGGCAGCGGTCTGACAGCAATTGGAGTGCTAAGTGCCCATGTCCTTCCCGGGTTTCTGCTTGCTGCTCTGTCTCCACAAGCGGGTGAACGGTCTGTCCCTTGGCTCTAGCAGTTCTGCCCCGTGCGGTTTGCAGCTCTGTTGTCAGGTGCAGGCACACTAGGGGTCATTCCGTCCTCCCTGAGAACTGCCCTCTGTACCGTTGCGTAGTGACCTGCTTGACCCCTGATGACTTTTCTCGGTCTGACGTCCACCCTGTCTGGAATTAACCTAGCTGCTCCCGATGTCGGCATGGCTCTCTCAACCCTTTGCTTTTATTTATCATTCATTCATTCATTCATTCATTGGAAGGAGGGACATAATGAGAAAGAGAATCCTAAGCAGACTGTATGCCCAGCACAGAGCCCCAGACGGGGCTTGATCCAACAACCCTGAGATCATGCCCTGAGCGAAAGCCAGGAGTCAGCCCCTTAACTGCCTGAGCCACCTGCATGCCCCTCAACACTTTGCTTATAGTCCAGGGGTGTCTTCTCTGCTGAGTGGGTTTCTCATGGTGGCATTGGGGCGGGGCTCAGGCTGTCCATAGCTGCCATTTTAAGGTTCTAAAGGCATCTCGTGCCATGAGCCTCTGGCAGCCCCTCGAGCAGGGCTGTCTTCCCCGCTTCTTCAGCCGTCCTTTGTTCAGTGAGCACTCACTAAGGGCCTACTGTGTGCCAGCCCTCTGCTGGGGTGCTAGGGGCCCAGAGCTTGCCCTCCCTGTCTGCGAGACCAAGTCTGTCTTGCAGGCAGCTGCCTTCTTCCAGCTTTGGCTCTGATGGAACCGGAGGACATAGAAATCCCTTCAGGGCTCTGGACAAGGGGGGTCAGGGAGAAGGAGGTGGGCAGGGCCTGGTAAGGGCATCAGTGTAGAGCAGGGGAGGGGCAAGGCCGCCTGGGGGCTGGACTAGAGCCTGGCTGGCCCTGGGGGACAAGCTTTTCCTGGCTGGCACGGGGCGTCAGGGAGCATGCTGTCTGTCTGGTGACCACCCGTCTCCCTCCCTCTCTCACAGGGAGTGCATGAGTCCCGGGGCGTGACCAAGGACTACTTGCGCCTAGAGACGCTGATCCAGAAGGTGGTGTCGCCCTACCTGGGCACCTACGGCCTCTACTCCAGCGAGGGCCCGTTCACACATTCCTGCATCCTTGGTAGGGTTTGCCTGGGCCTGGGGCGGGGAGCAGGGTAACCTCTGGCCCCATCCACCTCTGCCCAGGGTCCAGGCCTCCCAGTGAGGAGATGACCACAGCCAGGTCCCGCTGGGGATTTGCTTTCCGGTCATGCAGCAGACCTGTCTTGAGCGTCCCCCGGCTGTGTGCCGGGCCTGGACACGCAGGGCCCGGGATCCCAGCTACAAGAACTGAAGGGGACTTGTCGGGCTGACACCATACATGGTAATGGGATGACTCCCCTGAAAGCCCCGCAGAGCTCTGTGTTCCCAGTGAGGGCCCGTCTGTGTTCAATCCTGAAAGGCAAGCGTTGGCCAGCAGAGGACACAGCATGTGCAAAGGCCTGGAGCCCAAGAAACTGAGCTTGTTCGGGAGAATTGCAGGAGAGGGGAGAAGGGAGGTGGGCGTCCTGGGGCTGTCTGGCCTGTCTGGAGGCCTGCCACGTTGCTCCTTTAACAGACGGTCCATTGGCTCGTTCCCCTGTGTACACTGAGCACCTACTATGTGTCTGCCTCGTTCTTGGCCGTGGGGGAGCCACAGAGGCCAGGCCCCACCCACATGGGCTCTCACGGTCACGGACGCAGACCAATGAGTACACAGTCCCCTGACCAGTCTCCAGGGGGACGCATACACAAGTGATGCGAGGGCCGTGCTGGGAAAGGCCAGACTGGAAGTGACGGGTGAGCCGAGGGAGGAGGAGCCAGGCCTGGGGAGAGGTGCACAAAGAGCATCCTGGACTGGGGGCCAGAGGCACAGAGGCCGCTGGGGAGCGCCCACCTGCCTGTTGGCATAAAGCCCAGCCTCCAAGGTTAGGATTAGGGTTAGGGTTAGGATCAGGGTTAGGGTTAGGGTTAGGAGAACTGGGCAGAACCTTTCTCCTGCCCCTGGAAAGGTCCCTGAGCCACTCACTGTGCTCAGCCCTGCCACACGGTGGTCAGTCTTAGGAACTGCAGGGCCCTGAGTGGGAGCCTGAGATCTGGACCCCCACCCAGTCCAGCCCCGCCCCCATGGCCATCCTCTCCTGCACCCCCGGCGTGCCCACCACACTCCGAATAAAACCCCAGCCCCGAATTCATGTGAAAAGACCCTTTCTCAGCCTCCCCACCCCCATCCTGGCACTTAACCACTACCTGACCTATGGTTTGTTCCCCTCCCCCCCGACACTGGGACTCCAGGAAGTGCTACAGGTTTTTTAACTTTCAACAAGTGGGGAAACTGAGGCATGTGCGCATTTGAACCAAGCCCTGTGCCTCCACACACGCACCCCCCCCGCCCACCTCCTGCCCATCCAGGCTGAGGCTAGGACTGAGGAAGGAAGGAAGAAGTCACATAGAGACAGGCACAGTGTCAGAGCCAACTCTCCCTTACTTGCAGGGGTGCGCGAGGGGCTGGGCCAAGGATCTGCACCATTAGGGTTTTTCCCTGTGGCTGCCCTTTCATGCGGAGCTAAGCACACAGTGGGTGCTGGCTAGACTCTGGCCCCAGGAAGGGCCTAGAACACTCAGGTGCCTAGGTTTGCCAAGTGACCACTTCCCACCCTGGCCCCCCTCATCTCATGCCTGACACCTTTTCTGTCTGTCTGTCTGCAGAGAAGCACTTCCTGCGCCGCTCCCGCTCAGGGGATGTGCTGGCCAAGAACCCAGTGGTGCGCTCCAAGAGCTACAACACCCCGCTGCTGAACCCTGTGGCAGAGCACGAGGCTGAGGGAGCAGCAGCCGGCGGCCCTGGCATCCGCAGACACTCCGTCTCAGAGATGACGTCCTGCCCGGAACCCCAGGGCTTCTCCGACACACCTGGCCAGGCTCCCCCTGGGGCCTTGAGATCCTCTGTGGGCCCCCAGTCGGGGCCCTGCCCCAGCAGACTGTACCCCCCTGCCCAGCCCCCCGAGCCTGGCCCAGGCGCGGCCCACCCCTCCCCGCCCTCCTCCAGTCCAGAGAACCTGGTGGACCAGATCTTGGAGTCCGTGGACTCGGATTCAGAAGGGATCTTCATTGACTTTGGCCGGGGCCGGGGCTCGGGCTCATCGGAGTTTGAGGGGACTGGGGGTCGGCAGAGCATCGTGTGAGGGCCTCGAGTTTCTGCTGACCCCGTGTGTGTGCCTGGGGGGTATGTGTGTGCAAGAGTTTTTTTTACTCTGTCCCGGCCAGTCGGCAGTGGGTCCCAGCCACTGTGCCATTCCGGAGTCGTCGTTGGAGAAAGCGTCAACCCCCCGGGCCCCCAGCCCTGCTCCGTTTGGGGCGTGTGTTGGCCGCTCCAGTGGCCTCACTGGGTCATCAGGAGCACTGGTCCGCCCTGTGTGCACAGAGCAGACCTGGCCGCCACCCCCAACCTGCCCCAGCCTGCCAGTGTCCACACCCATGGAGACAACACTGTGGCCCAGCCAGGTTTCCAGAATGATTCCCAGAGCAAGGGGGGTCAGTTGCAGACCCGCCTTCCCCCTTCCCACTCACCTGAGCCCTGTGAGGCCACAGCATGACCTGTGGGCCCCTGTCCCAGATGCTCACGCAGGCTGCCCTCACTCGGGGCAGCCATGGGCAGGAAGAGGATGGAATAAAGGTGTCTGCCCCAATCCCGAGCTCGTGTCTGTGACGCCAGGCCCCAGACGTCCTTCTTCCCTGGTTGTCACCCTCCGATGTCCCCTTACCTCGGTGGGGCCTCCCCACTCCCAGGGAGGGCGGGCTCCTAGGGTCCAATTTCCTGGTCCCCTCCTGATACTGGGGCCCAGAGGCCCCAGAAGCAAGAGTTGGGAAGCTGGGAGCAGCTGGGACCGCGGTGGGGAAGGGACACACTCAGAGGGTCAGCGATCAGCTTGGCCAGCAGTAGAGCAGCCTGGAGACCAGGCCTAATGGAAGGGGGGCTGGGGAGTTCTGTGAGTCAGGTGGTCAGGGAGGGAAGGCTAATGCCTCTCCCAACGCCAAATCACAGGGGCCCCCAGGCCCCAGGGACCAGCCAGAGGGATCCCCCGCCTGCACGGGCCTCTCCTCTCTACTGGGGCTCATTTTGGGATGCACACGTGCATTGGGGCTGCAGGGCCACCGGGAGCTCGGTCTTGTCATGTGTGAGGTGGGGAAGTACTCACTTCACAAGCTCCGTGGCTGCTCGGCCCTCGGAAAGTGCTCTGGCAGTGGGCGGGGGAGCCCCCAGGTAGGGCTCAGCTGGGAGAGTAAGAGTGACTGATCCCAGCCTCCAGGGTGAATGGGACTGGGAATTGGTCCTGAAGCCTGTCCCTGGTCTGAGAACCCAGGAGAATGGCCATTTGGCTGGGTTGATGGGGCTGAGATCCCTAAATGGCCTTCTTGGTTCCCAGATCCTTCACAGAACCCGGATAAGCCTGGACCCAGCTAACATTGGGGTGGGGAGTAGGGGGGAACCATTATCAGTGGGGTCCCCTCAAGGCAAAAGGGTCAGGCTAAGGGCAGAAATGACAGGGACCTGTCTGGGCTCTGCCCTCACCGGGGTGTTGGGCCCTCTGTGATGTCTCTACCTCCTAGTGTGAAGGACGAGGAGATCTGAGGTTCCCAGGTCCCTGGGGACTCCAGTGGCCTTTGTCTGTGGGGACCCCTGAGCTCTTTGCCAAATCCTGCCCTGGGTGGAGGGAGGCCCCATGCGCCAGCCAGTGGGGTCTCACCTGCGATTGGGAGGCTGGAGCCCCGGGGAGGGCACGTGCTGAGCCTGGGTCCTGAAGGATCCCAGGGGCTGCTTCGGCTGGGGCTGCCCAGCACCCCCGCCCAATTAAAGGAGCAGCTCATCGTCTGGGCTGGGAGCGGGTCTACATGTCATACACAGCCTAGTTCAAAAAGCGTTTATGGAGATCTGTGTCAAAACATCCTGTTATACACTGGTAAATCACGAGTGAAAAATCAGGAACAGATTACATCCGTTAGGACAATGGTCCTCCTGCGGTAAACCCCCCCCAAACCAGCAGAACCTCAGACTCTGGCTACTGGTGTCCCCTCCAAGAACAAAACTTCCTTCTAATGAAGTTCCCATCCCTGATCAGGTCTCACTTTGGCCACCGGGAGCTCAGGCCAAGCCCCGAGCTGGCTGTGGCCAGTGTAGACCTGTGGCTCTGTCTGCCCCCATGGCCTGCCGTCCTTCCACTACCCCCCACCTCTGTCTCCAATCTCTCCACGCGTTCCCTCCACAGTACTTGTCACTGAATATTCGGGGTGGAAACAGGTTATGGGGCCGGAACTTTCTGCCAGTGTTCCTGTTTGTGGGGAAAGCCATTCGGACATCAGCAACCCCATGGCCTGGGAGACAGCTGAGCCCAAGAGGGGCCCGGGAGCTTAGGCTGCACGAATTCCAGGGAGACCCTATCTGACACAGGAGTCCAGGACTAGTCTGTCCCCCCACGAAGAGGCCGCCTGTCCTGTCCCCACTGAGTCCCAGCCACAGGTCAAGGAGCCTGTCAAATGCGTGAACTCGGTTAACGGTTCGCTGTCCACGCGCCACCAGGGAGCCTTCTCCAGTGGAGGGTTTCCCACGCGGCTCACTGTTCCCATCTTTGTCTGTCGTAGGACCTCGGGCAAGCCTCCAGGGCCTGGAGCTCAGGCCCTGCCCACACCTGCGGATGGGACTCTGCTGTGACCCGCGTCCAGCCGACGCGGGGGCTCCGAAAGCCTGAAATGAGAAGTCCTGCTCCACAGTCCAAGCCTTTAGCGCTTCAGGCAAAAGCCTACCCAGAAGCAGGCCAGGGAGCATCCCGCTTGTGGGAATGGGACGCCCACTCTGCCCGGCAGCCTCAGCGGATGAAGAGGATGGTGACGAGGGCACAGGGGCCACAGAGGGGGACGATCTGGGGGAAACCAGAAAATCGTCTTTAAGAGTTCATCTGGGGAACCCCTGCCCGTGCGACAGAGCAGGGGTCCCACCCTCCATCTCGGGGGTCTTGACGTGGTCTGTGTGACTCCTTCGGGCACCTGGGAAGCCCAGGGACGCTCTCTTAGAATAGTGTTTTTACAATAAAATACCTAAGATCACGAACGAAACCAACTCTATTGAAACCACGACACCCAGCCCGTCTAATGCGTGTGGACAGCGGCCTCGCGCGTCTCTGTGGGTGGATCGGCCGCCGGATCTCACACGGGCCCGTGCTCACCTGGACGTCAGAGGAGTCCGGAGTCGAGACGATATTTCCGGGTCTCAGCACCCCCTGGGTGTGATGTGAGCCTCCATGATCTCTGCTGGGGACAAACCTTGGGGGCTGCTCGCGGGGGGGCTGGGCTTGGTTGACGGTGCTCCCCCACAAGAGGGCAGCTAGCCAAGCTGCCGGTGTCTGTCCCCAAGTTCTGGGTCCCCGAGTTTTATCCGCTGGCAGCTCTGGGAGTCTGAGGAGAGGCCCGTCTGGGCTGCCTCCCCCTCAGCTGCGCCTCTGGCCAGCCAGGTCGACATGGGGCGGACAGAGGGGCTGCCATCCCATGGCCCTCCTGGAGCCCTCTGCGGCTGCCCAGTGCCCTGGTCGGAAGTGTCCCGCTTTGTAGGCTGGGGTGGACGGCTCTTCATGGGGAGGCCTCCCTGGGCCACCCCTGGCTGCTGGCTCCCCACGCTCGACACTGTCCTCCGTGGACGTGAAATCCCTGTGTCTGCACACCCATGCGTGGCCTATTGCTGCTTCCTACCCCCACCTCCAACCCCCATTCTCTGCTTTCCCTGAGCCTGGACCCATCTGCCTGAGTACAAGATGTTCCCGGTGTCCCTGTGGGGAAACCTTGGCCAGTGACATTCCCACGACACCGTGAGCCCCGGGAAGGCAGGCTTGTGCTAATCTGGCCAAAGACATAGGACGCTCCATGGCCCAGCTGCCAGCCTCACTTGCAGCCCTGGAACCCAGGAGGGGTGAGGGTAAAATGAGGGTCCCCTCCTGGAGGACGGGAACAGCGGCCTCAAAGCAGAACTGGTTCCTGCGTCGCGTTCTCCCTGAACAACCCCGGTGCACCACAGCATTCAGGACAGGGGTCTTTCACGGATCTCCCCCGGGGGCGGGGGTCCTGAGGGAGCACGTGCACCCCCTCCACCCTGCATACACTCCTGCATTCCTGTAAGACTTTAGGTTCCCCTCCAGCTCATGCGCATCTATGCAGAGACAATTCTGCATGTGTGTGTGTGTGTGTGTGTGTGTGTGTGTGTACGCGTATGTTTGTCTCTCCCTGCCTGTCTCTGTCTCTGTCCCGCGAACAGCATGAAACCATCCTGGCCCTGCCCCCTCAGCATCTCCCTCCTTTGGGGCAAAAAAGTTCCGCGGGGTCCCCTGGCCTCAGACTTCCGTGTGGAGCCTGATTCTTCTTAACAAAGGCCGGATCAGCCGCCAGGACCCACCTACTTTCCAAAGCAGGAGAACTGGGCATGGACAAAGTCACCTCGGCTCTCCTGGCTCCTGGTAACTTCCCCCTCTTGCTCTGGGCTGGCGTCTGCCTCATCCTCCCGGCCCTTTCCCTGGGGCTGGCTGCTACCACCCATCCTCCTTCACAAGTGACATGGCAGAGGCTCCAAGAGGTATGAGTTTGGCTCCGTTCTGCTGTAGAGCTCTGGGGGCCACCAGGCCGAGCATCTGGGGATGGGGATGTGGGACCTGTGGCTGGGGACCTGCACCTTTCCCCCTACCCCACCGGGGCCTGGCTCAGAGGGTGCCCATCCAGCAGGTGTCTGCTGGGTGAGCTGAGTGGCAGAGGGGCCTCTGGGAAGAAAGGCCAGGCCAGAGGGAGCCTTGGTTCTTCTCTTGGAAAAGGTAGACGGAAATCCTACAATATTTTTAGCCTCTCTCCACACTGCCCCTTGTTGCCTTCGTGTCGTCCCAGACTTCCATCCAAAATGGCACTGGCACTTCTGCATGGGTTTGTTTTAGGGTGAAGCACGCCGCAAACACGGGGTCCCCACGGCGGGGGGCATGCCCGCATGTATGACCGACACAGCCCCCAAACTTCACAGGAGAACGGGTAGGCACCTCCGGCCTTCCTGGAGCTCAGTCTGGCCCAGCCGGGCAGGGACATGGAGGGGCAGGGCACACACTTTGGGGTCTCAGGTTCAAGCCCCCGGGAGTGTCTGCCCCTCAGTCTATCCGAACCTTGGACAGGTGGCGATGCTCAGCTGGCCAAGCTGTCCCCATCGATGGCTGCCTCCTGGTGCTGCTCCTGGCAGCGGACACAGCGGATGTGAGACCCCCACACCATGGTCCTCGTCCTGCAGAGGAGGGGCCGGGGAAAACACCCCTCTCGGAGTTACACTAGATTTTATTGCTGCCCGTCACACGGAGGACCTGTGCCCCCGAGGATACAAGTCCCTCGGGCACACACACTCACAACAGCCAACAGTCTCCCCTCCCCCCACAGGAGTTCCAGAATCAACTTCCGTGTGCCTGGAACCAGCCATCCTGAGACCGTGGGAGGCCCGCGATATCGTATTCAAGGAGTCCATCTGGGTTCCCCTGGCCTCCACCTCTTGGTGGGGGGCTGGGTGGTGCCTCAGGTGTCCTCCTGGAACAGGAGCCCCCCCCAGCCCCGCCTCTCCCCCAGCTGCCGCTGCAGCCTCAGGGAGAAGGGAACACTTGTGGCGGGCAGGGCCACTCACCCACTCACCCCTGCTGCTGAAACTCCTCTTCTTCTCTCTGCGTCTCTGTGGCCTCCCCAGGCTGTACATGCCCTGCCCACCCCCAGCCCCAGACTCCGGATCCAGAGCCTAGCAGCGGGAGGGCCCTCCAGCGTGTCCCCACCTTGCTATCAGTGCCTTTGCCCAGGTCAGGGCTATTCTGTCTTATCTCTCAGACACACACACACACACGCGCGGACTCACAGACACATTCACATGCATGCGTGGGCATGCTGACGGCCACCCACTCACACACACATTGCACACATGCACACACTCACATGCTTCCTGGAGAGAGGCCTCCTTCCCCACTGCAGGGAGGGTGTGGTTCTTGCAAAGGAGGGTCAAAGATATCCCCTGGCACCCTCCCACCGCCCCAGAGAACCCTCCGCCCAATGCCACCCTAACAGAGGGGCAGATAAATGGTCATTCGAGGCACCTGCCTGCATTTTGCTGAGGCTCTGTGTCTTAGACAGGTCCCCCCACGTACAGATATCACAGGCTGGGGGCCGTAAGCAGCAGGGATTCATTTCCCACACCTCCCGAGTCTGGAAGCCCGAGATCTGGGGGCCACACCATCAGGTTCCGGTAAGGACTGTCTTCCTGGCTTGCAGACAGTCACCTTCTCACTGTGTCCTCAGCTGGTGGACGGAGAGCTCCTCATGTTTCTCCTTCAGGACACTAATCCTATAGGGTCAGGACCACCCCCTGACCCCATTTAACCCTAGTTACGTCCTTGGGGACCCCATCTCCAAACAGTCATTCTCGTGGTTCTGGCTCCAACATACAAGTTTTCAGGGGACATGGAGCCATCCACAGCACCCTGGTGAGGTGATGTGTCCATTTCTCAGGCAGCAAGACCCCCCCAGGCCCATCCCAGAAGTCAAAGGAGGGTCACCATGGGGCCACAAACCCAGCCCAGTCATGGGAGCCCTGCCCACCCTATGACATTTAGGAAAACGGCAGGGGGGATGTTGTCATTGGAGCTTTCCTAGTGTCTTCGCCTGCCTGCACCCCTTCTGAGAGGTAACATTTGCTTTGGGGTGTGTGTGTGTGCGTCCCACAACAGACACCCACTAGTAGGAAACCTCCGTGGGGATGGTCTTGGACCACAAGCGTCCTCCGAAGTGCCCGCTTTGCTCTCCGTGGTGTCAGTGTCTGGAAGGACCAACTTCTGCATTTAGGAAGGCACCGCAGGGCGCAGGAATCACAGGTGGGAGGAGACCTGTGTTCTGGAGGGAGAGGGAGGAGGGGTTCCCTCGCGGTGGCGGAGCTGTCCGAAGCCAAGGATGCCCCCAGCGAAGGAGGGGAAAACTCCGGGATATGGGAGAAAGCCTGGGCACCCGGCATGTGCCTCTAAAGATGTGACTCATTTGTTATCTCCTTTTCGACCGTGAAAGTAATATTTGGCCTATAATTTAAAAGAAAGACTGCTAGGTATAAACCCAGAACGGCTGAAAGTGATACTTGAAATAATGGTTTGCATGTTCATAGCAGCATAATTCACAGTTGCCTGAAGGTGGGAGCAACCCAGGTCGCCCATCGACGGATGAGCAGATGGACCAAATGTGCTCCTTCCGCACCATGGAGTAGGGAGACCCCCATGGAAGGAGATCCCGACGCCTGCCGCGACATGGACGAACCTGGAGGACCTTATGCTCGGTGAAATACACTAGTCACGGAAGGACAAAGTCTGCAGGATTCCATGTTATGCGAAGCCCCTAGAGTCGTCAAACTCATAGAGACAGAAAGTAGACAGGTGGTCACCAGGGGTGTGGGGAGGAGAATGGGGTGTTAGGGTCTAACGGGGGCAGAGTTTCAGCTTTGCAAGATGAAGAGTTCTGCCCACTCACACCATGCTGGGTGAATGTACTCCACCGTTAGAAAGGGTTAGGAAGGAGGCAGGGAGGAAGGAGGAAGGATGGGAGGAAGTAAAGAGAAAGACCTCCTTCCCTCCCTGCAGCATCTCCCTCGGGGAGTGTGGAGTGCCCTGCACTGGCCCCTTGGTTGAGGCCTGAGTGGGGGTTGGGGCGTTATTCCAGTGAGGGACTTGGTCTCCGAGCTCCAGGAATGTCCAGCAGTGACCTTGGGGATTCAGGGGAACATCAGCCAGACAAGTCCCTAATATCGTGATGCTCTTCCACGCTCCGCCCCCGCGCACACCGAAGGCCCACAGACAAGTCCCTAATATCGTGATGCTCTTCCACGCTCCGCCCCCGCGCACACCGAAGGCCCACAGACAAGTCCCTAATATCGTGATGCTCTTCCACGCTCCGCCCCCGCGCACACCGAAGGCCCACAGACAAGTCCCTAATATCGTGATGCTCTTCCACGCTCCGCCCCCGCGCACACCGAAGGCCCACACTTCTTGCTTCCTTGCAGCAGGTGGGGCCATGTGACCGGCCCCGGCCAAGGAGCTCTATGCAGAAGGGACGTGGGGCCCTTTGGAGTTGCCAGGTGGAGACTCTAGGGATCTCACCTTCCCTCTGCCTGGTGATGGGCAGGATTCCAGAGGGGGCTGCTCTGCGAGGTGGGGTCTTGCAGACAAGGTGTGAGTGGGAAATAGATTGAGTCTCTGTGAGCCCCTGAGATGGGGGGATGTTTATTACTGTTGCATGACCCGGCTTGAGCTGGCCGATACGCTCTGCTTTCCCAGATACGCTAGAGGAAAGCGGTTGGTGAACGGGGAGAAGGCTGAGTGGGGTAGGCGGGTTTATGTGTTTACACGTGTTGCGTGCCCTCCTGGCTAGAGCCCAGCCCCAGGGTTCTCATCCTGAATCGGTCGCTACCTTGCTGTGTGATGTTAGGCAAGTCCTCCGTCCTCAGTGTCTGGCATCTGCAGCAAGGATTTTTCCAAATATAAAATTCCGTGAGCTCAGTGATGGTTCTCGGCTTGTGCATGCACCGTGGACACATGCGGAGCGCGAGTATAAGAATGTAAGGTCCCAGACACCAGCGTCCCTGATTCAGCAGCTCCTCGCATGAGACAGAATGGGGCAGACAAGCACTTAATGGGTTTTGACCTGCAAGTGATAATGGCTTAATAATAAACGGATGGTCTTCCCCAAGAACGCTTTTCCTCATGGACTGATGTGTTTGCTTAGAGCTCAGAACTGCTTTAATAGGCTGTAAAAAGCTATAAAAACATAAAGTATCATCCACATCATCACAAGAAGAATTTCTCATGCTGACTTTCTGTTTTCACTATGGGGATTTATGTCAGCCTGTGTTTGGCGGGGGAAGAGGAATGTAAGACAGGAGGCCAGGGAATTGGGCGGGGTTCTCATTTGCAAGCAGAGGAAGCAGATTCTGGCTGATTACAGAGAAGGAGTTCATTAAAGGATTTTGGGAGATCCCAGAGTTGTCGGTAGGTGGGATAGCCAACACTGAGGTACTGCTCCCTTCCAGAAACAGTGCCTCAACTCACCCCAAAGGACAGACGTGGTGGGAAAACAGCCGCTACTGCAGTCCCTGCGCAGGGACACCCCCACTGCACAGGGATGTTCTCACTGCACAGGGATGTCCCCACTGCACAGGGATGCCCCCACTGCACAGGGATGTCCCCACTGCACAGAGATGTTCCAGTTGCCCTGGACTGAACCCACAGCTGCCACCAGGACTGATAGCAATCATGTTCCAAGTACTTGTAGCCACTGCAGCCTCCCCCACCCCCCCACACTGCACATCGCCCTGCTGCCCTTTCCACTGTAATATATTCCCAGACTGGTTCCTCCCTAAGCACGTACATCACAATGGTGGAGCCTTAGTTGTCGTCTGGGCCTTGGTTGCAAAGGAGGCCAGGTAAACCCGTTGTCTGGCCACCTTGCGCAGAAAGATTAGGAAGAGTGAGAATCCCAGTGTAGCCCGGGTGAAAGGTGAAAGGTGCACGGGGGCCAGAAGGCACAACCAGTGTCCCACTCTGATGTCAAATAGGGCATCACGAGCATGGCCTGCTCAGTTGCAAATCAAAAGGATTTCAACAGTTAGGACCAAAGGATCCCAGAAAACATGGTGAACCTCATGGAGGGTCCACAAGGGTCGTCGCAGTTCGCAGTGAGGACTAACAACCAGACACATTTGCTCTGAAACGCGTGCGGGCACAGGCTAGGAGGGTGGATGGAGTGTCCTGACAGCCACAGGGAAGCCTCCTGGCCTCGATGGGTCTCAGGGGCCCGGCCGTGAACGAGAGGAGTGGAACGCAATCTAGAGGATCTAGATTCCTTTAGGCTGCATCCAGCCGCTGTGCCCACATTCAGCAGGGAAATTCTGTTTCCAGGTTTTAATAAGGTTCAAAGCGGAGCAAGTCTTGGCTCCAGCAGCTGGCAGGGAGAGTTAATTTGCGAGAAAACAAATGTGAAGCCTAAGACGTTGGGCCAAAGGATCTTTATTTCCTCCTTCCTTCAAGCTCTCCAACCCCCAGTGCTTATTAATGTGGAATTTGCTGCTTGGGGGAGAGCCAAATCTCCGACTTCATAAACATTTGTAAGAGCAAATTTAATAAAGCCGGGAATAATGCCATTCAGATGTAATTCCTTCGTTTCGCATTATTATTCTTTGTCTTCTATTGCAAAGCATTTGAAATGCACGGAGTTATTGTTATAGCAACAAAAGGAAATGAGTAACTGGTGCCTTGCTGATTAGACGCACTTGGGGAAAAACAGAAAAAAGAACCAAACGGGACCAGCCTGGGTTTTGCTGTTCCTTTCTGTTTCTCTTTCCTTTTACCATGAATGGCGGAACACACCTGCATTGTTTCCCCTCTAATCATTCTATATTATTGCTTTATTGTACATATTTTATTATCACTAAGCTATAGTTGTGGAATTTGTATGAGGTTTATACAAACACAACTGCGAGGAGGGTGGCATTCCCCTTCCACGTCTTGATACCATGAAATTATGGGGCCAGCCGCACACCAACTGGAGGATGTTTTCTCTGACTTCTGCCCAAAGTTGCTTTTTAAAACAGAAAACCTACAAATTGTCCCTCTTTCATGGGGGACCGATCTTTCATTGATACTAAAAAAAAAAAAAAAAGACGTTTGCCTCCCAAAAAGGAAAAGAGAAACGTGGCACCAAGCATTAGATCAACCCAATCCTGTGTGTGAGTCGCTAATATGAATCAAATCCTTGAGGCACCTGGGTGGCTCAGTCGTTTGGCGTCTGCCTTCGGCTCAGGTCATGATCCTGGGGTCCTGGGATCAAGCCCCACGTTAGGAAGCCTGCTTCTCCCTCTCCCACTCTCCCTGCTTGTGTTCCCTCTCTCGCTGTGTCTCTCTCTGTCGAATAAATAAAATCTTTTAAAAAATAAATAAATTGATGTCATTGTCATTTTTTTTTTCATTGTCATGTTTTGAGAGCAAGTACTTGGTGTTGAAATGGGCGCATTCCTGCTCCGTCCAGAGGCTCAGACACACACTTGTGTGAGAAGTTAGCCCCGCAGTCCCTTCCTCGATACCTGGAGCCCTCTGGGAACAAGGAGGGGATGTATTAATAATTTGCAGGCGCACTATGTTAGTTGAACAGGCTGGCTGGTGAGGAGGTTACAAATTCTTTGCACACGAAAAGGCAGCTACTTGGGTAATGATGTCCCTGGGCATACTGGGGAGCAAGAGTGACTGAGTCCGGCGACACAAAAAGACAGGGTGCTGTCACTCACTGCCGACAAGAGCCTGAGGCCCGGAGAAGATCGGCAGTGACACAGGAAAGGAGTTTATGTTAGCGAGGCTGACGCCGGGAAGACAGCGCCCTGATATCTCAAACACTGCCCCCCAAAGAGCTGGAAAGATGTGCGGGTTTACGGAGGGAAAAGGTGGGACAAAGATCGGTGGGAAGGTGCAAGTGGGCCATACAGGTCAGGCCGGTCATTGTCACGGGCTCAGTCACCCAGGGGACTTGCTGGCTCAGGGTGGGCCCTGTTGCTTGAGGGGGTAGTTTTGGTTCCCATCGGGGGACGCTTTGCCTGCAGGGTCTTTTGTGGGAGTTAAGAGATGCGCTGGGAAGAACTTAGTCGGAAGGTCAAGACAGAGGTCAGCATGGAGGCCGTGGGAATCCTCTTTCAACACTAGAAGGAAACTGGAGTCATTCTTTCATCCACATTGATTGGGGCAGGCAGTGAGCAAACAGCCTGCCATGGAATGGGAACAACCAGCGTTTAGAGCTGGGCACGGGTCCTGTCTACACTAATCCATATTCATTTCCTTCATGGTTATCATTAGCAAAACTGGCATGAAGCTGACTGTCTTGACTTTGGGGAGGTTAAGGTCTTTCCCATTCCTGGAATGGTTATGTGTCTTAGACTCAGCCAATCGGAGGCCTTCCCTGGGTTTGGTTTTCTTTCTTTTTTCTTTTTTTCTTGCTTTCTTTCTTTTTTTTTTTCCTGCTAGAATTGTCAGGAGAGAAATTCTGCAATTTGGTTAAATAAATGTGTTATCAGAGGATGCTTTGGGTTGTAAGAATCAGAAAACTCTAAACTAGCTTCAACAATGAGAGAATTTATTGGAGCATCAAACCAGAATGTCCAGAGGTTCTGACAGGCTTCAGGACAGGTTTGATCAAGGGGCTTGTCACTGTCACCAAGGACCCAGTTCCTTACCGTCTCTGTTCAGATCTCTTTGCCTATATCTCTTTGTGGTCACAGGATGGCCCAGTGTCTCTAGTGCACTGATGCGCCTCATCTAGGTTGGGGGAGAGAAAAGGAAAAAGCAGGACTTCTTTTCCACCAACTATTCCAGCTGGACTGGCCTGAACTGCTCCCCGTGGCATGAAGAAGGCCTGTGTTGACTGAGCTTAGGCCCAGTTACTTCGAGAACCTCATAAGCATCACTGCTTAAGAGGAGTAATATTGTGCCGACTGACATCTGCACTCACATATCCTGCGGGAGTTGGGGAGAGGTCAGTATGCCTGATTGGTTATCTTGGCTGCTGTTGGAGGCTCCTGGGCACTACAGAGCCCATAGCACCTGGGACACAGGCAGCTGTGCAACCTTCCATGCAAAGCAGCCTGGGATTGTGGAGCTGCTTGTCCCTCCCCACCTCCCCTCCCCCCAGAAGGGAAGTGGGGAGAGGAGGAAGGGGAGCACTGGAGCTGGGGCAAGGGAAGGATCCTCTGGCTGCTGTGTTGAGGCCAAAGAGGCCGGGCAGAGCAGGGAGGGGCCCGTGGGAGGAGTCTGTCGCAGGAGCCACCTGAGAGGAGCTGGTGGGGCTTAATCTCTTTGGGCCAGTGTAAGGGAGAAAAGTGGGGGGCACCGATTTAGAAGTAAAAGCCATCTGGGCTTGCTGAGGGACCACGTATGGGACGTGAGAGCTGGAGAGGAGCCAAGGATGACCCCTAAGGGTTTGGACAGCGGCCCTGGAGAATGAGACAAGAAGCCCCGGAGAAGAGCTGGCGCTGTCGGCTCAGACCACCCCCCGCCCCCCATGGAGATGTCAGGTGGGTGGTTAGAGGCAGGACTCTGGTCAGGAGATAGAAGTTAGGGATCATCGGGGTATAGACCATATCAAAAGCAGGGCGCTGGATGAGATCAGAGGGAGTGTAGGCGAAAAGGGGGTTCAAACTCGGCCCTGGGGCATACTGCGGGTCAGAACAGTAACAGCTCCCAGAGACAGAAATGCACCACTTGGCCCCCAGGGACCCTTTAGAGACCCAAGTCTTGGTCACCTCTTCCAGGAAGTCTTCCGTGCTCCTCAGAATGGGTCAGGGCCGCCTCCAGGATTGCCCAGCCGCTCTCTCTGGGGGAATTCTGAGCTCAACAGCGGCCCCCATCGCAGTCCCGGGAAGGCGGCTCTTGGCCCAGAGGACTTTTTGGGAGATTTTTATTGAATGTGTCTTCTCGGTTCCTCGAATCTCCCTGCTCCGCACCTCACTTTGCCTGCCCCTAAAATAGGGAAGTGGATCCTCAAGGAAAGCGCCAGCCCCAAGGGTGGGGGCTGTGCCAAGCGGGGCCTTGAGCGAGGCAAGCCTCGGGGGCGCCTCGGGAGCTAGGGGAGAGGGGTTCGGAGCTCGACCCCCGCCCAGCACGCGGGCTCACCTGCGCCACGCGCTTCCGGCCCCGCGCGACCCCGGGGAGCCACCGCTCCCGAAGAGCCGCGCCGCGCGGGCAGGGGCGGGGCGAGGGGCGGGCCCGGTTGGGGGCCACTTCCGGGGCGGGGCCAGGTGAGTCGCGGCGCCGCCGAGCCCAGGTGAGGAGCCCGCGGGGCTGTGGCAGGTAAGGCCGGGAGCCCGCCTGTGCCTCGCGTGGGGACGCCACGCGGTTCCGCGGGTGTGAGCCGGCGGGCGCACTGCGTCCCGCTCAGGTGGGCGCGGCGACACGTGACGTGGCCTAGGGACGCGGGCGAACCCAGCGGCCCCGCCGCGCCGTGTCCCTAGCCCTCCCCCCGTGCACCCACTCCCCTCCTTGCTCCCTGCCCCGCCTCCCTTGCACCTCCTCCTCCCCTGCGCCCTTCCTCTCCTCTCCCTCACCCCTCCCCTCCCTGCACTGGGCCTGAGCCCTCCTTTTCTCCCCCTCCTTCACCAGCTCCAAGCTCCGGGCCTTCTCCCCGCCTCTCCTCCCCGACCCTGCACCCCCTTCCCTGTTTCGGGCCTTCTTTCCTGCCCTCCCCGCCTCTCCTCTTTCTTGCTGCCCGCTCTCTTTGCCCTACACCTCTCCCTTCCTGCTCCCCTCCTCTCCTCTCCCTCCACTCCCTCAGCTCCTCCCTTCCCTTCTCCCCGGCCTTCTCTGGGGCCTTCCTCTCCTCCGCCTTCCCCTGCACCCCTCCCTCCACTCCTCCCCTTTCTCACCCCCACCCCTTCCCCTCCACTTCTCTCCTCCATTGTCCTGTCTGGGTATGGCTGGGCTGTCTCAGTCCAAACTTTCCCTGCCCCCCCCCATTTTCCTCCCCTAATTCATGGCCTCCCATTTGGCTGGGTTGCACACTGTACAGGCCCATCAGACCCTCGCACCCCAAACCAGGGAGGTAGGACTCATCTTTCCATTTCATAGATGAGAAAACAGGCTGAGCAGGTGCTAGGCTGATTCAGACCCAGGGCTCTGGCTGGGTCAGCACACGGAATGGAAGGCCAGGAGTTGGTGGGCCAGAAACTTAGATCGCGCGGCTTGTCAGTCTCCAGAATCAGTTGGAGGAGAGGCCCTGGCCCCTTTCACTGTTCTCAAGCCCTAGCATGGGGTCACTGACCTCAGCACTGGCTTGGAGGGTGTGTGTTTGCAGGGGGCTCCCCAGGCCCCTGGAGAAGGGCCTGTGGAATCCTCAGGAAGCGAGCACAGGGGAGGAATTCCTGTGGGGTGGGGACATGGCCTTGGCCATCTGGTGGCCACAGACTTGGAGGTTTTTGTCTTCTGGGCGTCTGTGAAATGCAGTGTTAACATTCGTCCAGGTGAGAACTCAAAATTTAAATTAAGGCTCAACAGTGAACACCCTTTGGTTGGTCTCTGTTGGCAATTTGGGGACCTTGTTTGTGGGTTTCTCGTTTAATACAGGGACTAACCATTCCTTAACCTAACATTGTGGGCAGGGGGCGGGTAAACAGGGACACAGGGTATGTTGGCCTGAACCCAGCTCCTCCTGTGGACAGCCATCTCCACACTCCCTGCCCACAGGGGACCCAGAGCGAAGCCGGGGGCTAGTGGGAGGCCAAGGAGGGCATCCTGGAGGAGGCAGCCATTGAACTGGAAAATGGATGGGAGGTTGGCATGGAAGGTATGCATGTTGAGGTCACCCAGAGGCCGGGGGATTGTCCACCTGTGAGGTGGGGTGGAAATACCTGCGGAGGACCGGATAGGCGGAGCCGGTAGGAATTTCCTTGGATACACCACTGAGTCCTTGAAATGTGACCTCAGTGAGATGTTTGAAGGTCTGGAAACTGACTTGAGGAGACACCCTGTGGACGTGTGGCATCTCCCCAACAAGCTGGGTCCATCATGGGCACGCCGTGCATGGTGGCTTCGGTTAAGGAGGGGATAGCAAGAGCTCGGACCACCCTGGAGGTGCCTAGCTGCTTATCTTCTCCACATCCAAGAATCCATCCCATTCTTTGATCTTAACCCTCTTTTGGGGATGGGGAAACTGAGGCACAGAGGCAGCAGGAGGAGGAAGGAGCCGCAAGAGGGGGCAGAGCTAGTTTTTAAGCAGGGTCACTTTCTCTCTCAGGGACTCAGCCTCTTAACTTGTGAAATGGCCCTGTTGGCCATCCTTCCCCAGAACAGTCACGATCACCATCACTAAGGGCCATTAAGCCCTCATGGAAGGCTTGTTCGCCCCACTGCTCTCTCACAGCTGCTTCCGAAGCAGGACTGTGACTGTTCCCTTTTACAGATAAGGAAAGGGAGGGAGGGAGGCCCAGGTGACTTTCCGAGGTCGCAGGGCCAGCGGGCGGAGAGCTGGCCTCATGTCCACCGTGTCGCTGCAGCGTCCACACCTCCCCACTGGGCCATGGCGCCTCTGGGGGCACTGAGGTCCGCCTTCTCAGTGGAACTGTTTGAAGCCTGCCTGTGACTGCCCCCCGGAGCTCTACGAAGTTAGCCTCAGGGTAGAAGAAGACTATTTTCCGTTTCTTTTCAGATAAATTATTAAACTTCTCCATCAATCCTTGGGTTGATATGGATGCTCAGGGAAGGTGTACCGTGTGTATCCAGGGGCTCCCCGGGCCTCCGGGGGCACATGTGAGGGGAGCCCTTCTGGGCCCGGCACCGGGGGTGGGGATGGCCTGGAAGATGCCCATGGGGAGCTCTTGCCGGTGACACGCTGCTCCTGAGTCCCGCCCCAGTCCTTTTGGCGGAGGCTCCTGGAACTTCTGGCAGCCAGCTCTGGGTGCTGTCCAGGTTTC
The DNA here is from genome assembly GCF_902655055.1 of Lutra lutra. Taxonomy (NCBI): domain Eukaryota; kingdom Metazoa; phylum Chordata; class Mammalia; order Carnivora; family Mustelidae; genus Lutra; species Lutra lutra. The sequence goes on from NC_062285.1 coordinate 140,151,936, forward strand.
TGGGTCCTCAGAGGGCAGGAGACCTGGCTGAGTCTCCGTCCCTGTTTTCTGAAATGGGCCACATCAGGAGCCGGTTGTCCTGAGGCTCAGAAGGGACAGTGTGGACACTCAGTAGGGCAAGGATGGGGCTGAACTTAGTAGTGACTCTGGAGCCGCCTCCCCGACTTCCCCGGCCCCTGGCTGTGTGACCTGGACCTGCTAGCCAGCGTTGCTGGCCATCTCTGTGCCTCGGTTTCCCCATCTGTAAGATACAGGCAATGTTATTACCTACTCATCGGATTCCTGGGAGGATCAAGTGAGTTAATCCACACTGAGCCCCTAATACAAGATGTGGCATTTTATAAGTGTGTTTCTCAGCATCGGTTCTACCCATGGACCCCAGGAGAGTGTGAAGAGTGGACTTGGGTGCGACCCATTCCTTCCCTTGTGGAGGGCAGCCGTTCTCCCTTCACTGACCCTAGACAGATGAGCAGTTAATTTTCGGTTGAGCTGGTGACTGTCCATCAGAAGGAACTGGTTTGGCAGCTCAGGAGTCCAGCAGCTCCTGGGGAGCTGTGTTCCCCACTGCCCCGCCTCCACTGGTGGGTGGTGGGCAGGCTGGGCAGGCACGTTGGTTATCCACAGGAACGCCCTGGTGGTTGAAGCTGGGGAGGATCTGGAACCAGTGGGGCTGTGGGTGGGGCTTCTGGAAAATGCCTTTTCTTTAGGGCTTGTTCTGTGCTAAGTTCTCGGTGCCTCTGAGGCCCCTACAGCTCCCAGGTTTGGGAGCTGGGAGCGAGAGAGGGACCACCTTTGGTTCTGTGCTGTTCAAACACCTTGCAGGTTTTTTTTTATTCATTTGTGTTTTCTTATGTGTGGGGAGGTTCAGACAATTGGAAATAAACAGGACGTCCCAGCATCGGGCACTGTCATGCTACGGCTGAGTCTGACCTATGCTCACCCCCACCATGCCTGCTTCCCCCCAGACCTCTAGCCCGCTCCCTGCCACCTGCTCACCCCCTCTTCCTTTCCTGCTCCTGTAAAGCAGCCCCTAGACTCCATAAATATCACAGTGTGAATCCTGTTTTCACACCATGACTGCAATACCATTGCCACGCTTGAAGCAATGAACACGGGGCCGCCTGGCTGGCTCCCTCAGTGGAACATATGACTCTTGATCTCGGGGTTATGAGTTCAAGCCCCATGGTGGGTATAGAGACTACTTAAAATGCTAAAAGAACAACATAACATAATTCTGTAATATCCAGTGGTCAGAATTTGGATTCCCATTTGCTACAAAGAGCACTTTTTTTTAAAATTTTTTTTTTTTAAGATTTTATTTATTTATTTGACAGACAGAGATCACAAGTAGGCAGAGAGGCAGTCAGAGAGAGAGGAGGAAGCAGGCTCCCTGCCGAGCAGAGAGTCCGACGCGGGGCTCTATCCCAGGACTCTGAGATCATGACCCGAGCCGAAGGCAGAGGCTTTAACCCACTGAGCCACCCAGGGCCCCCAAAGAGCACTTTTTATCTATTTATTTTTTAAGAGCTTCATGAATGATTTTTTAAAAAGAGATTTTATTTATTTATTTGATGGACAGAGATCACAAGTAGAAAAAGAGGCAGGCAGCGAGAGAGAGAAGGAAGCAGGCTCCCCGCTGAGCAGAGAGCCCAGTGTGGGGCTCGATCCCAGGACCCTGAGATCATGACCTGAGCCGAAGGCAGAGGCTTTAACCCACTGAGCCACCCAGGCACCCCAGTAATTTTTTTTTAAGATTTTATTTATATATTTGTCAGAGAGAGAGCATGCGCACACACAAAGCAGGGGGTAGAGGCAGAGAGAGAGAGAAGTAGGCTCCCTGCAGAGCAAGGAGCCGGATGTGGGACTCGATTCCAGGACTCTGGGATCGTGACCTGAGCCGAAGGCAGTTGCTTGACCAACTGAGCCACCCAGGCGCCCCAGGTTTTCTTTTTAAGGAGGCTCCATACCCAGCATGGGAGTCCAACGTGGGGCTTGAACCCATGACCGTGTGTATAAGACTTGAGCTGAGATCAAGAGTCAGATGCTTAACTGACTGAGCCACCCACGTGCCTCCCCCACGACCAAATTTTTTTTTTTTTTTTTTTTAAATCAGGATCCAGATAAGGTCTCTGTGTTTTGGTCAGTTCACCTGACTTGGGAGGCACGGCTGCCCCGTTTTGGGCGTGGCCCGTGCTAGCTGTCTCTTCCTCGGCGACCACTAGGACGCTTCGCCTCAGAACACTCTGCCCCTTGGGTGTGATGTCATCCCTTTCACTTGATTTGATCCTCAGGAAGGTGTCGGTGGGGCTTGTGCCCGCTGCACGGGCCAGGAAGTGGGGCCTGAGGGGAGCTGGCGGCCCCACTAAGGGGCACTGTGAGAAGAAATGACGGACGACTGGGACGGGAATGAGCCCATCTCACCCTGTCCCTGCTGCTCACGGCAGCTGCTCGGGGACTGGGTACTGAGGGGAGCAGAGCCAGGTCCCTGGCTCTGGCAGGTAGAGTGGCCTGACCGTCTCCTGGGACCTGGGGCATTTTTCTTTTCCTCTGGCCACATTGAGGGGAAGTCCGTATTTGGTCTGGCCACTCTGTCACCGGATCTTTCTATAAAGAGGCATCTGATGGCAGAAGTTTGTGGGTTTACCGGGGCTCCGTGGGTCCCACTTCAGTTTCCCAGGAGGCAATGGAGCAGGTAGATTTGAATTCAGATTGTATTATTATTATTTTTAAGGATTTTATTTTTTTTAAGTTTTATTTATTTAGAGAGCGAGAGAGCACAGGGTGGGGTGGAGGGGCAGAGACCGGGAGAGAGTCTCAGGCTGACTCCCTGCTGAGCACAGAGCCTGACGTGGGGCTCAGTCTCCCAACCCTGGGATCATGACCTGAGTTGAAATCAAGAGTTGGGCCCTTAAACTGAGTCATGTGACCAGGAGCCCCTTTAAAGATTTTATTTTTAAATCTCTGTACCCAACATGAGGATTGAACTTAACCACCTCCAGACCAAGAGTTGCATGTTCTACCAACCGCGCCAGCCAGGCAACCTCCCCCCCGCCCCCTGACCCCTGATTGAATCATTGAATTGAACTTGAGCCAGTGGTAATAATAGAAACCATATATGGATCCCTTACTCCCTGCAGGAGCCGTAGGTTCCAGGTAGCCAAGACAGCATGTGCAAAGGCTCTGGGGCAGGAACAGCTTGAAGCATTTGAGGGGCAACCTCAGATGGACTTGGGGCCCATGTGGCTGCATGGGGCAGGAAGTGGGGCAACTTCCTGAGCACCTCAACTTCTGCTGAGCACAGAGCCTGACGTGGTGCAAGGGGGTTGTGTGGTGAGGGCCTGAGGTGGCCCATACCACCTGAGGTGGTGGCGGGGCCCAGGCATGAAGAGCCTGTCTCTCAGGTGTTTGCGGGGGTTTGAATTTCCAAGAACTACAGGCAGGTGTTGGTGCTCAGAGGGTGTCAGGAGATTATGGATTGGGTAGTTGGAAGACCAGCACTTGGGGAGAGTGGTCTGGGCCAGAGCTATGGGTCTGAGGGTGGAGAGCATGGGGCTGAGCATCCTGTAGGAGAGGAGAGGTCCCAAGGCTCTTCCACCCTGATGGGTCTGAGTTGTATGATGGAGACTCTGGCAGTGGCCCCGGCTATGTCCTCTCCAGGGACAGAGCAGCCTGGATGGTGGGCAATGGAGTGAGTGAGGCCAGCAGGGGGAGTGATCTTGAACTGTTGGTCAGACCCCGCTAGGGAGGGCTTGAATGCTGTTTGTGGGTGTGCCTTTGTTCTCTTGTTCAACAGACACTCCCAGCCCTGGGGATGGTAAATGTTGGGCTTCTGGGGTGAGTCAGACTTGGCCTGGCTGTCAGTGAACTTATGGGGATGGGTCAAGGACACACAGACACATGGTGCAGTCTGAGGAGGGCTGTGATGGAGCTTGTGGCTGCCAGAGCTCAGAGGAAGGCCCTCTCCCAGCCTTGGGAAGGTGGGGCTTGGGTGGGTGGGGCAACCGGGGGCATCAGGAGGCTTTTGATTATAATGAAGAGAAAACCCATTTCTGAACTGGGTGATATATTGGCCTATGTAGCTGAAGTGGTCTGGTGACAGTGTGGAGATCAGGTATGGCTTGATCAGGGTTTGGCAGTTCCCTGCCTTTTTTATGAAACTCTGGATCTTCAGTGGGGAGCGAGTCGGCTGCAGCCATTTCATGCCTCATCTTCATACATGGCTATTTGGAGAGAGACTTCTCCAGTGGTCCTCTTTTGAGATCTTTCCCAGAAGCATCTGGAAGACTTTTCCTGGGGCCTCACGGGCTGAATGCACCCACTCCTGTGGCCCCAGAAATTGCCATGTGCTGACTGGCTCAGGCTTGGCTTCCTCAACAAACCTTTGAGAAGAGAGATAGGATTACTCTTAGCCTTAGGGAGGGCTGTGCAGGCGGTGGTGTGTACACCTAAGTGAGCACCTAGGAACTCCAGGCAGGGCACCAGGATTGCTGGGGAGGGAGCAGCCCTGTCTGCCCAGATGGCTGTGGGAGCAGCTGAGCCTTGACATTGATGTCTATAAGAGTCACACAGGGTCGGGCTGCCCCAACAATGGGACAGGTTCCTTCGCCCTTTGGGAGTACCAGGCCTCGGGCAAGGTCATGCAGCTGGAGGCAGCCTGTTTGGATCCTGCTGCTGGTGTCTCAGCAGGGAATCTCGGACAGGTTCTAGTGGCTTCCGGTCCTCCTGCCTGGACAAACGTCTGCATGTGTCTCCTTGCCAGCGTCAGGGACTCAGAGCTGTCTGCGAGGTAGTGGGGGGGTCAGATTTAATGAATTTGGAGCAGAGCTGAAACAAAAGTGTAAAAAATTAGTTTTTTGGGAGGGGAGAGAGTGCCCCAGTATGTGCACAGTGGGGGAGGGGCAGGAGAGAGGGGCTTCATCTCAGGACCCTAAGATCATGACCCGAGCTGAAATCAAGAGTCGACACTTGAACAACTGAGCCATCCAGGTGCCCCTAAAAGTTACTTTTTATGGGGTCCCTCTAGAGACCCTGGAATCCCAGCTCAGTGGTGAACCCTCCCCCTTCTCCTCCCCCTCCCCCTTCTCCTCCCCCTCTCCCTCTTCCCCCTTCTCCTCCCCCATTTCTTTCCCCTCCCACTTCCCCCAGCCAGGAGCAAGGGCTCCAGCCCCTCACATGTGGACACTGTCTCCCCTTCCCCTTGGCCGTGCCAGCCCCTCTACCTGGGCCTTGGTGCCTGCGAAACACAGGCTTAGGGACCTTCCCCTCCTTCCAGATCCCTGTAGCAGAACCCTGTTCTGAGACACAAGCTGAGCCCTTCCTCTGTATACCCTGCACACGACCACACAACTCAAATTCAACTTAGTGCTAATTTGCCCAAGGTAAGTAGGTGTTAATTTGTAGCTACTGCATTAAGAGAATTGCTTTGAGGGCCTGTTTGTGAAATGTGCAAATGCATTTTTACAGCAACAAACCATTTTGCTATGAATTATAAACAGACGAGTCCGGCAATTTGAAATCTCTTTCGCATCACGTCCGCGTTGCCGCACGCCTGCCCTGGTCCACGACTCCAGTCAGGGCCGGCCCCCCTTCCCGACTGCCCAAACCCCTCCATGCGGCGGGGGCTCCTCAGGCCTGGCTCACAGCTCAGGGGGAGAGGGCTCGGCATGGAGAACCCCCGGAGGGAGTTGCCATGGGGCGGACTTGGGTGGAGGGGGACAGAGCTTGTGCCTCAAAGCCACCGCCCAGGACAGAAAGTGTGACTGTAGTGTCTGCACGGTGCTGAGTTCTAGGGCTCCCGGGTCCGCAGGTCTGGGAAGCAGCTCAGCCCCCAGGACACTGATCCGGTGAGGGAGGCCTGTGGTGACGTTAATCTAAGGATCCAGAACGAGGGGCGCACTTGCGTGCAGTACATTTACGGCCGAGGGGACGGGGCACTAACAGTGGGAGAAGTTGCAGAGGGAGAATCCTGCAGACGCAGGTGGTGAGGATGACGAGGAGAGGACGGGCAGTACAGCTTTGGTCTCCGTGCCAGGGAGAGCGCCCTAGAACTGGGCACCCTTCTGAGGGTCTTTTCTTATTCATAAAGGGTCCCTTTTGACCTTCCCTAAACTAATGAGGTGACTCAGGCTGGGCCCCTAGAGAGGGGACCCCCTCCCCACTCCTGGTTAGAGAGTTAGAACTTTCAGCCCCACCTCTCAAGCTCCAGGGAGGGGGCCTGGGGCTGGAGCCTGAGTTCCGACCCCCTTGGTGGTGATTAGTCACCTGCTGAACCGGGGCTGAGCTCTGAGACCCTGAGGCTAAGAGAGCTTCCGGTCAGGTGAGCCACAGCACACCTCTAGGTGTTGGGAGGGTGGTACACCCAGGGAGAGCACAGAGGCTCCATGCATAAAACCCCACCCCCCATTCCTTGCCCCGTGCATCTCTTCTGTTTGCCTGTTCCTGAGTCATATCCTTTCCCACAGGCCGGTGATCATAAGTCAGGTGCCTTCCTGAGTTCCTGAGTCTTCTGCTGAGTTACTGAACCTGAATGGTGGCTGTGGGAGCCCCCGAATTTGTAACCGCATCAGATCGAAGTACACCTTAGCCTGGATACCTGGGATCTGGGACTGGTGTCTGAAATGGGGGCAGTCAGCCCTGGGACTGAGCCCTTAACCAGTGGGGTCTGTGCTGACCCCAGGTCGATTGTGTCAGAGTAAGATTGAACTGTGGGACTCCCAGTTGGTGTCGGAGGATCAGAGAAGTGGCGTTGGAAAAACATTGTTGCTGGAAGAAAACACCACACAGGGGCAGAAAGAACTTCGAGGCTCAGGGAAGAGGCTGTGTAAGGGCCCTGGGGTAGGTAGGAGCAGCATGGGATTTGGGCAAGCCTCTGACGCCTGGTTTCTGTGGCTGCAGCCACCTGAGAAAGGACGCCCAGGGTGAGGGGTGCGGGTGGAGTCAAAGCCTGACTTGAAGCCCCAGGCTGGGGGCCCTCTTCTCCTGAGCCTGAGCCTGCTATCTTGTTAGGAAGGTAGGCGGGGCTAGAAGTGCCTTTCCTCATTCAGGGTCCCTTTCTTGCAAGGCTCAGGGTGCCTGGAGCAAAGTCACATTAAAAAATAATTTCCAGGAGGGCGCCTGGGTGGGTCAGTGGGTTAAGATGATGCCTTCAGCTCGGATGGTGGTCTCAGGGTCCTGGGATCGAGTCCTGCATTGGGCTTTCTGCTCAGCAGAGAGCCTGCTTCCCCCTCTCTCTCTGCCTGCCTCTCTGCCTACTTGTGATCTCTCTGTATCAAATAAATAAATAAAATCTTAAGAAAAATAATTTCTAGGAAAGGGATAAAGCTGTGACTGTCACACGGATATAGACTTGAACACATGTTAAGGATTTTATTAAACTCACGAGGGAAGCAGGCAGATGCTGTCACTGGTTGAAAGGAGGTTCTGAAGTGCGGAGGCATTTACAGATCCGGAATATGGAAATGAAAGTGAAAAGGGAGGGAATGGAGCATTTCAGGGGAAGAATGGGGAGCGGGAAGAGAGAGGAGTCACGGAATTCCACTGGGCAGGATGGAATTTGCATGTCTGCAGACGAGAAATGATTTTGTCTTGCTCTCGCTGTCAACAGTTTGCAGAGTTATCAAGTAGCTCCCAAAGGATGGAGTTAGCCCAGCAGGGCGTCTCTGTTCTAGACAAGGTGTACTTTTTCGTCAGGGCACAGGTTTGTTCCCACACCTACGAGAAGGCACCCGTGGGGACTGGCCGTCAACACCAGGAAATCCGCTGGTAACGTGAGGTTTAAGTAATAGTTTAAGACCCTTGGTGAGCAAGGGGGGGTCCCATTGCAGAGACCAGCCTAGGAGTCACAGGTGCGTTCTGGTGCAACATAGGCCGACACCTTCAAGAACTTCCTGGAAGGAATTCTGATAAGACAGAATTAACTGGTTGGCACAAGGGGTGGGGTGGGGTGGGGGAAGGTGCCAATGTTTACTCTCCTCTTTGCATTTAAAAGAATATGTTTGACATTTCCCACCGTATTTGGAGTCATTCTGGTTCTAGGCAGGAATCAGGAAACCTGGTTTTAAGATCCAGCTCTCCACTGACTTGCTGTGTGACTTTGGGCAAGTTCCTTATTGTCTCTGGGCCTGTTTTCCTGCTGTACAGTGACAGTTGATGGCACAGTATGTTCACTGTGGTCCTTCCTGGGATCACTGTTTTGTGATTCTGATAATCCTTGGGAAGGAGGAATCTGGGTATGTGAGAGATTTGTCTCAGGTTCTCCAGGGACAGAGAACCAATAGATACTCATATATAAAGAGTTTTGTTTCAAGGTATTGGCTCATGTGGTTATGGGGACTGGCAAATCTAAAACCTGCAGGGCCTTAGGAATTCTGTGTTGTAGTCTTGAGGCAGAAGCCGTTCTCTGAAAAAAACCTCTGTGTTTGCTCTTAAGGTCTTCTACTGATTAGATGAGGCCCACCATGCTATGGAACATTATCCGCTTTATACAAAGTCAACTGATTGTAAGTCATATCTACAAATACCTTCACAGCAACATCCAGGCTAGTGTTTGACCAGACAGCTGGGCACTGTTGCCCAGACAAGTTAACACAAAAATCAACCATCACAAGGCCAATGGGACCAGACTTACCCTGGTGCCAGAGCCCACTGTTCCCCCAGATGCCTCCTGGCCAGTCAGCACCACCTGGGCTCCTGGACCTGGAGAAGGCAGAGCAGTTGTGTCTGGTGGGGATAGGACACTGGCCTCCCAGAGGAACTCCTGGGCTCCTTAGTGGCAGCCGTGGGACGGACTTCATTCTGCTCTGGCCGTGTTCCCATCCTTTGTGGGGTGGGGTCCCAGTGACCCCATGCAGCAGGGGTAAGGAGTGTCAGACTGTGGTGCAAACCCCGGGAGCACTCCAGGATGGTGGGGAGAGCCTTATTTTACTCTCAAGTATAGGATTGGAGGAGTGGGCATGGCCCCCGGGTCCATCCAGATAGATCTGCACCCCCCACGCCCCCAGACTGGCTCTTGCCCCCGGTTGTGTGTGACATGCCCGCGTCTGAGCACACAGACTTCAAAACGAAGCTGCCTGTGGTTTCTGAGATAGGCGGTCTGGGTAAAGGTTTTGAGCCTGTAAAGAGGAGTAAGTATCTTTCTGTTTGGTTCAAGCAGACTCTGGAGGAAAAACAAAGCTGTCTTGGCTTCCGTGGCTTTGAACTCCCAACTCCCCACCAGTTCCTTGCCAAGACCTCCCGCTGTGCCGCTCAGCAGGGAGGCCTTTCCCCAAGGGCACAGGAGCGGGAAGAAGCCTGGGTGCATTCTGGCAGTCAGTGCCTCCCGTGAGGCTTTGAAGGGAGAATGTTCCAGATGTGTCCTCCCCTGGGTCAGGTGGGTCCCTCAAGACATCCCCCAGAAGGTTGCTTTCAAGCTGTTGGTCTGGCTCGTAGCAGGTGTATCAGTCCAAGCTAGCCCACAAAAGGGATGCATGTGGGACTCGGAAGCTCTGGGGGTGGGAGCCCCCCTTGCTTGGTGTAAGGGACAGCAGAATGACAGGGTGACAGGAAGTCCCCCACAAGACTGGGTGCCCCCCTTCCTCAGCAGCAGCAGCCCTTGGCACCCTTGTGCCTGACCGGTAGTCTCGTCAGGTGGCCCCGGGACAAATGACAAAGGTGAGCCACGTTCTCAGCTCACTGGGCTTCCTGACCAGAGCTGCTTGCAGCCGAGCTGCCGTGGCCGTGGCCGTCGCCAGAGCTGTGGGTGTAGATGATTGAGTTTCTTTTCTCACTTTCACTGCCGGTAGTGAGTGGCTCACAGCCAGGCCTGGTGTCACCCCTCCCTCCCTGGTGCCCAGTGAGCTGCCCTCAGCTCCGAGCCGGGAAAGCCAGATTTGGAAGGTGGCCCAGGGCTCCCAGCTCGGACACAGTGGGCCACGGGGTCCACATGGGGCAGTGCTGGGCCTCCCTCACCTGGGGCTCTGGGCCCTTCATCCTGCCAGGGAGTGAACCCAATCGCCCCTGTGCACCCTGGCCCTGGCCAGTGGCCAGCTGGCTGTGGGGCTCCCCTCCCATTACCTGCTCTGCCCTCAGCAGCCGTGGCCTCCAGGGTCGGGTGACCTCAGAAAAACGCGGGACGTGCAGGGCCGGGGAGGCCGTGGGCAGAGCTGGTGGCGGGTCCAGGCTCTGGGATGAAATGTGGGTGGTGAAGGATTGGTCTGGAATTGTCGTGTATGCTGGGGTAGGAGGCAGTGTCAAGGCGGGTGGGGGGACCTCACTGGAGGTGAGGGTGTGAGACTCCAGTATGCCTATGTGTGTGTGTGTGTGTGTGCGCGCGTGCGTGTGCGCGCATGCCTGTATGTGCAGGGAATGTGGAAGGGGGTACCTGTGACTCCTGAGGCCTCGCCTGCCCCTCTCCCCACTCCCTCCCCCTGTCCTGGGCTCCCTCCTTGTGCCATCAGTGTCTCCCACCAGCATCAGGGTGTCCCACCAGCAGCTGCGGCTGCATCTGCGTCCTGGCAGCAAGGACTAGGCTCTTGCTCCATTTCAGCCCAGAGAGGGTAAAAGCCTGGGCAAGGCCACCCAGCCGTCCGAGGAGGGGGCAGGGCAGGGAGCAGCACGGGCGGGGGCAGGGGTGCAGTGAGAGGGGGCGGGGGGCGGGGAGGCTGGCTGAAACTGGAGTCCGAGCTAGGTCACTGTTGCCATGGCTCGAGGAAGTGAAAGTGCAGAACACCTAGGTTTCCCTGTGCCAGGGCGAACCAGGAGAGAGAGGGCAAAGAGGGGGGAGAGACGGGAGCACGCAGAGACCCGGGGGCTGCCTTGGGCCCGTGTTCGCACCTTATCGGCCTCAGTTATGTGCTCTGGCAAATGGGGATTTTGGCCTTTCTCGGGGCCCTGGAGCCGGGCGGGGCCGCATGCCCACCTCCCTCACTCCGTCCACACCTGTTTCAGAATAGAGGAACACGGAAGGCATCGCAGCGAGCACACACGCTTGATTCAGAAATGGGTGCCGTTCACTGGGGATCCACTGTGTGTCTGTCTTTCTTTTTTTAAATAACATCAACTTGCAAAGAGGCCAGCCTGGTGGTCTTACGGAATGTCTCGTTGTGGATTTCTCTGAGCGTTGCCCGCCATGGCGCCCTCTCGTGTGTTCTTTGATCCCTGAGGGCTAGTTTTTCTAGAAGGTTTCTGGGGGCTTCACTAGACCCACAGGAGACCTTCCGGCAAAGTCTTCATAGGTGGGTCCCTGGCATGGTGGCACCCCGGGAGCCGCTGACATCTGGGGCTAAGCTCGCTTGTGCGACTGGACTGCCGGCCACACCTGTCTGCACACAGTCCTGTGGTTCCCCTCTTCCCTGCACCCCAAATCGCCCGTCTCATTGCAGCAAGGGGCACCGGCTCCCACCCCAGACCACGCTGGGCCATGCTGCTGCTGGCGGCCCTGGGCCTCGGGCTAAATGTTCTGGGGTCTGGGATGTTCGGGGCGATGGCTCAGGGGCGGGGCGGGGGGAGTGAGTGTCAGGGTGGATTGCAGTGTGCACGGGTGATCTGAGTGTGACTGTAGGATGCGTGCGCAGGTGGACGACTGTGTGCAGAACTAGAAGTTGTTCACAGGGTTAGCGGGAGGCTTTCGTCCCCTTGAATGCAGTCCTTCCGTGTTGCTGTTAAGCCATCTTGCCTTTGGAAATGCACTGAGCAGAGAGGGCGAGGGGCTGACTTGTGGCCACATGAAGTGGATGGGGCTCGCGAAGAGATTGTGTTGTCAGCCTGGCAGGGAAGTTCGCATCAAGGGGAGAGCAGTGACCTTGGGGCCCCTGTGGAATTAGTATTTCCAGCTGCGTCCTGTGGAGGTGGAGAGCCAGGACCGGGTGTGGGTGTAGGGTTGAGGTCGGCTGGCGCATGACGTGGCTGTTGCTAAAGCCAGATTTCCCCCTCAGAGTTTTTGGAAATGAAGTTCATTTACTGGTACCACAATCAAAAAGAAAAACAGTGTGGGTGGTGATCATTTTCTTCTCTTAAAGTAGAGAATGTTGAAGCAGTTTCCATTGAGTGTTTCAGCCTGCACTGACTTTTCAAGGAAAAAAACACGGAAGCACTCATTTTGTTAGAAGTGACAGGTCGCCCATAACCCAAACGGGCTTAAGCAGGAAAGAGGATTTATTGGATGTTTGCATTCAGGTGCGGCTGGATCCAGGTGCACAGGGTTTTATGGGATTGTTTCTCTATCTTGTTCTGTCTTCTGTGTTTGGCTTCCTTTTTCTCCCATTCCACATGGTGAACTTTGGTAGTTCCAGGCCCATATCCTCTCAGGTTTGGGTCCAGCAGAATATATTTAAGATGTGTCCCTTCTCAGGACGCCCGGGTGGCTCAGTCAGTTAACCATCTGGCCCTTGATTTCAGCTCAGATCATGATCTCAGGGTTGTGAGATCGAGCCCTGTGTTGGGCTGCACGCTGAGCCTGCTTAAAAGAAGAAGGAGAAAAAGAAGAAGAAGTAGTATTTCTTCTCAGTAGCTTTCATGGAAGTCTTGGAATTCAGTGTGCTTAGAACAGCTGGGGGCGTGTGATCACGCCTGCCCGCCCTCATCTCTGTGGCGCAGGGAGTTTGGTGCCAGGATAGGTCAGGCAAGGATCCTGTGTTCTGTGCCCGAAGTAGAGCTTCTCGCCACGTCGCATGGCCTCGTCATGCCTGTGGTGTGCACGTGTACTTCTGTGTATACGTGTGTGTGAGAGAGAGAGAGAGAGAGGGAGAGAGAGAATGTGTGGGGGGGTTCCTGGCAGAGCGGGAGGGGATGCTGGTGGCCAAGAGGACAACAGTTCACTCTGTGCAGCTAAGGAGTCCCTTCCCGTGTTGTAGGCCTGGACTCTGGCCATAGCGTGTGTCTGTGGCGGCGTCCATTGCACAGACTGTGCAGACCGCACGGGCTGGGGATGCTGTATGCTGTGCCCCTAATGTCCCTGATGTTTGGGGGGCGGCCTCCCCGGCCCATATGGGACCTCAGCAGGCGCCTTGCCCTCTCTCAGCTACTGCCTGTTGCTGGTGAGGTCAGCTCCGTTCCTTCTGCTAACCTTTTCCTGGTCGGGTCCCTCTCTCAGCCTGAGCACTTCCAAAGGCACCCATCTGTTCCCCTCTGTGTCCTGGGCCCCAGTGCCCTGCCCAAGACGTGGTTGTCAAGTGAATGTTCGAGGCCTCTGTGGCCTCCCCACCCTCCTGCTGAGGCCTGGGTGTCAGCCACGCCAGCCCCGGCCGCCTCTCCCCTGACCTTCCTCTGGGGAGCTGCCTACAGCCTTTCCATCTGCGGGGCAGCCCTCCCTGAGTGCCTGATGCATCTGACACCCTGGACACACAACAGCACCCAGAAACAGCATGTCGCCAGCCCCTGCACCCTCCCTGTCGAGGCAGGCACCTTCCTGACCCCCGTTGTCATAGGGTCACTTCGCCTACTTCAAACTTGTAAAGCGTGGAACTGTGCGCTGTATCACCCTCTGCATCAGGCCGGTTGCTGGGCGTGATTGTGGGGCCCCCTCCCCGCTGTGTCAGGACACCAACTGAGGATGGCCTGTTCACACGGCTGCAGAGTGCGCCCCCGTGGGACTGTCATGGTGACAGCCCCCTTCCACTGGCTGTGGCTCCTTGGGTCATTTCCTGTGTGGGGTGTTTTCAGGAGTGCCGCTCGGAACGTCCTTGCCCCATTCCCTGTCTCTCCACGCACAGATGTACGCGTTCTGTACATGGGTCCAGGCTGGATTTGCAGGGTCCTGGGTGCCCACCCCTGTGTATTTCTCTTTTCAAGTTAGATTCTAATGTTTAAACATTGGCAGCCATCATGAATAGCACAGACTCTGGCTTCTCCCCGCAAAGGGATTGGGTATGGCCACGATGAGCGGTTTCTCCGTGACCCCTGGAAAGGGGGCATGCCGTCCCCGCCCTGGGCCTTCCCTGACTCCCTGCTCCCGCGCACCTCTGGTGGATGTCGTGGGTCAGCGTCGTGATGTCCTCCACGCCTCCCCTTCCCGGGCTCTGCCCGTGAGCAGGGGCCTCCCTGACCCGTGGCATAGTTCTCTCATCTGTAAAACGGAGATGAAAAGCAGCACTTTGCCAACAGAGTTTTGAAGAAGAGGAAGGCAGCAAGGTTTTAGATCTTTTTATAGTCCTGAAACATCCTTCTTACATTGTCAGCCACACGTTGTTTTAGTTCAGGTCACTGTGTCTTGTACTAAGAGCCACACAGGCTTTTGCGAAAATGAGAAAAGGCTAAGCGTGGGAAATTACATGGATTTACCAACCCTTACCCGGGATCTCTTGGAAAACAGCATTCTTGCAACATTGTGCATTTCCTTTTGCTAGTAAAAGGCGGGCCAGACTACGTGCTGCTCTCACTGTGCGTTTTCAGTGTTTTAAAAACACCTTTATTATGATACGATTCAGGTTACATAAACAGTTAGCCTGCACAAAGCCTGCCTAGTCCCCCGTGTTTAGTGTCATCTCAGAGAATATGCACCTGTCACCCCCGTCACTTTGAGGATATTTCCTTTACCACAGAAGGAACCAGTGCTTCCTGGCTTCTTGGTTGTCCCCATCCCTGTTCCCTCCCTCTCCCAGCCCCTGGCAGTCACCGATCCACTGTCTGTCTATGACCTTGCCAGTTCCAGACGTTTCGTATGAGTGGAATCATGTCTTTTGTGACTGGCTTCTTTTGCCCAGCGTCACGTTTTGAAGAATCACCCACGTGGTAGCACGGGGTGCAAATACTGCATTATCTGGGGCCTAAGAGGGAGTTCTGTAAAGATTTGCGCAGGTACTGACGCATTATCCCAGGCACAGAATAACCACGTTTGGTGACTCGTAGCTCTGCAGCCGCCAGCAGTTCTAGTTAATCTTTGCTGGCCTCAGTTTCCCCGTCCATAAAATGGGTGCAGGAGTGAGTGTGTGTCTCTGTGCAGGCGTGACGGTGGCCTTGAGGACTTCGGCCCTGAGGGTGCCATTCCCACTTGAGGTGTGTGCCGCCCCCCCTCCCCCTGCCCTGCCCTCCTGCAACATGGGGCGGCTTGGTGAGACGGAGCTCCAGCCGGGGGCACCAGGGTCCGAACAAGAGGCAGTCCCATACACGGGCCTGCACCTTTGGGGCTCCGGCTCCCCGGACCTCCCCCACGTGGAGGGTGGGCTGGGCAGGTGAGCAGAGGTGGAAATGTTGTCTTGATTTGGGCTCTTGGGGGATCAGAAGTGGGTGTTTTTTTTTTTTTATGTTAAGGAGGAAGAAGCAAGCCGGGCACATGAAGGGCATTTCCTTCATTCCTTGAGCCCTCGCGGGTCCTGTGTGTTCCATGTCCGCGGGTTCTCTGTGCTTCTCCCTCAGGGGTTGGAAGGAGCCCATGCTGGAATCCCCGAGAGGTGGCGTCAGGACGGTGTGCCTGGGCCGCCCTGACCAGCAGCAGAGCATGTCCCAGCTGGACTTGGAGGAGCTGGCTGAAATAGGTACTGGATGCTCTCCTTCAGGCCTCGTCCTGCAAGGAGATCATGGGTGTACATTGGCTTTTCATAGATAATATACGTATGTGGGGGCTCAGGTGGGATAATAGCGTCGGTCACTGCTTCAGGCTACCCACTAAGGTGCCAGCTTCTGCATCCCCATCTTACAGACAAGCAAACTGAGGCTCAAGGTAACTGGAAAACGTGCCCCAGGGAACCCAGTGACAGGGGCCAAGCTGGGAGGAGAGCCTCTCCCCGGAATCGCCCCCGGGCGTTTTGGTTCGGATTGTCCTTGTACGTGTTTACCTGCGAGGCTCTTCCTGTTATGCACTCGGCCCGGGCTGTTTGAGTCCACTTCCCTCCTCCAGGTCTGCCAAAACTGGAGTAGATCCCAAGAACCTGCTGACGGCCTGTTGCCCTGAAATAAACAGATTCCAGTTCTGTGTCCTGCGTCAGCACGTCCCACCCAGATGCACGACGCCTTGGCTGGTTCTGCACCTGCTGCGTGATCCGCGCCCGAGGACCCATCATTGTGCCTCTGGTTTGCTCCCCTGGCTGCTTAAGCCACGCAGCAACACTGAAGCACTTCTCACTTGGGCCCCCGGTGGCCGGAGAGGGAGCCCGACGTCAGTGGCACGGTTAGGGATGGCCGCAGGGGACATCCTTGTTCCCTCCATCCCCTCCCTTCCTTGGGTGGTCCAGCGTTCTGCCTCCTCCCGTTTCCATGGCTGTGCCCCACATGCTAAGGCAATTTTCTCTTTTTCTTTTTTTAACTGAGGTGCAATTAACGTACCATAAAATTAGCTTAAATCATCTTAAAGTATTTACTACCTTCAAAATGTTGTGCGGTGTCCCCACAACGTTAGAACATTTCCATCACCCCAAAAGGAAACCCCAAACCCCGTTAACAGTCACTCCCTCCCTCGGCCCTGGTAATCCTCAGTCTGCGTTCTGACACCATGGGGTTACCCGTCCTGGGCATTCATGTTAACAGAATCCTACATCATATGGTCTCCTCTTTACCGTGGTGTGGTATTTCCAGGTTTCCAGGTCTGTCTGGGTCGTCACACTATCAGTATTGTGTTACTCTTTTTTTTTCTTTTTTTAAAGATTTTATTTATTTTATTTGACAGACAGAGATCACAGGTAGGCAGAGAGGCAGGCAGAGAGAGAGGGGGAAGCAGGCTCCCCGCTGAGCAAAGAGCACGATGTGGGGCTCGGTCCCAGGACCCTGGGATCATGACCTGAGCTGAAGGCAGAGGCTTTAACCCACTGAGCCACCCAGGTGCCCCTAGTACTGTGTTCCTCTTATGTCTAGATAATACCCAGCACACGGGTAGCCCACATTTTGTCTGTCTGCTCCTCCCTGGATGGACATGTGGCCGGCCGGGGCCACGTCTTGGCTGCCATGATCGTGGCGTGCACTTGTCTTTGTTAGAACACCTGTTCCTGGTTCTTTGGGGCGCCCTGTTTTCCAGAACTCAGCACCATTCCCCGCTTATCAGGATGCTTCACGTGGCCGCCTTCCCCACGTCTGTGCCTCTTCTCTTCTCATCAGGACCCCAGTTGTCAGATTTAAAACCCACCCTAGTCCAGTATGACCATGTCTTAGTGCATTTCATCTCTAAAGACACTATTTCCAAATAAGGTCCCATTGTGAGGCTCCAGGCGGACAGGACTCTTGGAGGGACACTCCTCCACCTGGCGCATCTGGGGACCAGAGTCTACTCCAGCCTAAAAGTCGAAGGTCCCTATCTCTTTCCAGCTGAAAACATCTCTGCCTTGATTTGTTTTGCATGAAGGAACCTCCCCCCCACCCCCCTGAAATGAAACCGGAAGATGGTCCTTTTTCCTCCTTCATAGCACAGTGGCCCATTTTTGCCATCCAACCCAAATGTGGTTTCCTGCGAGCTGCCTGTGTCCACATCTTCAAGGAGGGCTTGGGTTGGTTGGAATTTGGAGCTGGGCAATCGAGTTCAAGTCCACACTCCACTGTCCAGGAGCAGTCTGACCTTGGGCCCTCATTCCCTGTTTCTGAGCCTCAGTTTCCCCCCTGTCGGTGTGGAGGGCAGTATTCAGCCCTGAGGTCTCATTTATGCCTCCATGGTTCTGCACGCTGAGCGGGCACATAGTGGGTGCACAGGAAGGCGGGCACATAGTGAGACCACAATAGAAATGGGTGCATAGTGGGTGCACACTGCGGCATGGTGACCTATAAAGAGACCTCAGGAACCCGCCTCATTGCCCCCTTCCTCAAGAAGACAGCTGAGCCCCTCTTATCCTTGTTGTCTACCATAGAGCTGCAGAGAGATGAAGAGGAAGCAGCCGCTCTGAGCATAGTGAGGAGGCCATCTTCAGTGCCCGCGGCTGCCCAGGACCCTGTGCTGAGCATGAATCACCCCTTCTACGACGTGGCCAGGCACGGCATCCTGCAGGTGGCAGGTGGGTCACAGCAGGGTGGTCCCAGGAACACTGACAACGCCAGCATCTCTGTGGGCCTGGTGGCACGGGGTGGGCTCACCGGGCTGCTTCCTTCCGACTGGCTGCGGCCCCAGAATGAAAGCCACAGGAATACCTGTGTTTGGAAAAAGCAGCTGACATCGGGGTCCTCCAGAGGGACAGGACCAGGAGGGTGTATTGAGGTCCACCTTAGAAGAGGTTTCTTGTCGGGATTGGCTCTCCTGTGATGGTGGAGGCTGGGAAGTCCCAGGATCTGCCATCGGCAAGCCGGGAGCCCGGAGAGGCCGGTGGTGTATGTCCTCGCCCAGGTGCTAGAGGACCACGGGCGCTGGTGTCCACCGGTGTCCGAGGGCTGGAGAGAGTGGATATCCCACTCAAGCAGAGAGCAAATTCCCCCTTTGCCCTTTTGTTCTGTTCAGGCCCTTAACAGATTGGAGCTGCCCTCCCGCCTCGGGGAGGGTGATCTTCTTCCCTCGGTTCAAATGCCGCTCCACTCCGGAAACACCCTTTGCAGGCACAGTGAGAACTGATGTTGTACGACCCTCTGGGGCTCCCTGAGCCCAGCCGAGGTGGCCCGTGGTGTTAGCCGTCATAGGCAGTGACCCTGACATCTCACCTCTTTGGCCCCTGCACCGAGCTCCGTAAACATTAGTCCCTGTCCCCGAGGAGCTGGAGTCGTGTCAAGGTGATGATGAAGCAGAGGACGGTTCCCAATAGTTGGAGGCCCCCAGACACAGACGCTAAGTGTTTTGGTGCATAGTCCATGCAGATGACCAAGGAGAGGGTGGGGACTAGACAGGTGGCCAGCCGTTTCTAGCCCCAGGTGTTGATTTTAGAGAATCTTTAAGGTTTGGGGAGCAGGTATGGTTGCTGGACCCCATGTAGGAGTACAGATCAGGTGCCCACAAAAGGAAGGCAGGAAATAGTTATTTTTCATAAGGATAAAAAATTATTTATGGTACTGTGCAATGGGTTATTTTTAAAGATTTTAAAATTTTATTTAAGAGAGGGAGAGAGAGGGAGCATGCGTGTGAGCGGGGAAGGAACGGAGGGAGAGGGACAAGTAGACTCTGCTCTGGGCATGGAGCCTGACGTGGGACCCAAATCCTGGCCCTGAGATCAGAACCTGAGTCGGAACCACAAGTCAGAGGCTCAACCGATGAGCCCCCAGGTGCCCTGGGCGATGGGTTATTTTAAATAAATGAGTAAATA
The DNA here is from genome assembly GCF_902655055.1 of Lutra lutra. Lineage (NCBI taxonomy): Eukaryota > Metazoa > Chordata > Mammalia > Carnivora > Mustelidae > Lutra > Lutra lutra. The sequence goes on from NC_062285.1 coordinate 140,171,048, forward strand.
CTTTAAAATTTTCTCTTTTAGGTTTCTAGTATGGGCAATTTCTATGGAAATAACCCACTTCTAAAAGATTTTAAGACTCTTTGAGGACCTGGGTGCCTGGGTGGCTCTGTCAGTCGAGCCTCCGACCCGTGGTTTTGGCTCAGGCCATGATCTCAGGGTCGTGAGATCAAACCCCGCCTCAAGCTGCGCACCGAGCCCGGAGTCTGCTGGGGATTCTCTCTCCTTCTCCCTCTGCCCCTCCCCCAGCTCACACGTGCTCGGTTTCTCTCTAAAACAAATAAATCTTAAAAAAACAAAAAACAACTCCTTGAGGATGCCAGTAGTTTTTAAGACTGTCGATGGGTTCCAAGACCTGGAAGTCTGAGAGGCGGTGACCTTGCACGTGAGCGGGCTCGGCGGATGTCCCTCGAACACTCGAGAGGCATGTGTATCCCGTGGTGTTGGGCGGAATGTTCCGTGTGGTTCCGCCTGGTTCAGTCGATGCGTGGTGCTGTCTAGACTTCTGCCTCCTCCGGTCACTTCTGCGTCTGCGCCTCTCAGCTGTTGACTGGGGGGGCTAGAAGGCCCGTGCTTGGGATTGGTCTGTTTCTGCCTTTGATTCTGTCCACTTTTGTTCCGTGTGTCTTGACACTGTTTTGGGGGGCACGTACACGTAGGGCTGTCCTGTCTTCGGGTGTGTTGACCTTTGTGTTGTTTCGAGGGGCCCTTCTTTACGTCCGGCTGTGCACCCACTATGACAACCGTGTGTGACATTCATGTTGTCGGGCCGGCTGGGCCGGCTCTGTCCTTACTGGTGTTGGTGGGTCTGTCGTCTCCGTGCTTTTCCCTCAGCCGGTCCCAGTCTTCACGGCTGAACGCGTCGCGGATAGACAGTTTCCCACTGTCTGTCCTTTGGTCCTTTTTGTCCTCCACACGGCCACGTTCTCAGTGCCCGGTAGGCGTGCTCGGGAGTCTGCACTTGGTCCCCGGGGCTCTGGGGAACGTGAGGCAGAGGGCTGGCACCGTGGGGCTTGTGGTTTAGGGTGACCCTTCCTGCCGTGGTGTGGGGGTGCCGGTGGCAGCTGGGGGTGCCCCCGATCGGAGCAAGAACAGTGGTGTCTGAGTTCACTCTGTGGAGCTTTTCAACATCAGGCAGGAGGACCCGCTGACACCTGACTGGGACGGGGCCCCAGCAGAGCGGGCTGAGGTTCCCAGGGGTACGGAAAGAGAGTTGATCAAGAGATGGGGGCCCTGGGAAGTAAGCTGGGGTCCTTCCTCTTGTGTGCCTCATCGCCGCCTGCTGGCTAGGGGTCCTGGGGGAAGGGACGGGGCTCCTCCCCTGGCGAGGCTGTCGGCGGCCCATGGTTTGTCATGGGGCCTTCAGGACCGTTCAGGGTCCGTGGGCTGCCTTGGGCTGCGGGCAGGTTCTCCCAGGGATGCTCTGAGGTCAGCCGGGTGGCACACTTGAGCCCCTCCTCAGTCTGTGGGGTTCTTTGCCGGGATGACAGCCGTCCTCGGGTTCTGGAGAGTTCTCTTGTTTTAGACCGGAGTTCTCATTGCCGTGTGAGCTTCTTGAGACATTTAACTGTCTTTAGAGAACACCTGATGGCCTCTGGTGACCCTTAAAAGAGGCCAGCCCAGCCGGAGTTCCTCCAGAGTCAGGCAGAGGCGGCCGGAGCAAAGCTGGATGGGGCAGCTCTCAGCGTGGCTGAGGTAGACTTCACGGGCAAAGAGGTAGAGCAAGGGAAATCCAGACGCTCCGACCTTCGTGAACCTACGGCTAAGCAGAGAGAAATCATTCGAGCAGAAATCAACATCCTGAAGCCACCACCAGCTTTTCTATTGGAGCGTCTGGCGAGAGCCCCTGGCATTCCCTCACTGAGGGTCAGTTCCCTGCTCCCTCCTCCCAGCTTCAGCTGGGCGTCCGGCTCTGTCCCCTTGTCCCTAGCTCCGGTGCACGCTTCTGTGTAGCTGGCCCGCCTCGGGGACAGCTCATGACCAGGAACCCTTCCCCCTGCTCCACAGGGAAGCGACGTGGGGCACCCTGTGACACCTGCCAAGGGGTCCACTTTGGGCATGAGCAGACCTCACTCCCCACCAAGGGGGACCCCCCTGGTTTCCTCTCCGGGTGTCACTCCCCACCAGAGCTGGACACCCAGAACCGCAGCTAGAAATTGGAGTGTTACACAAACTCATATTGAATGATCTGTCCCTGATGAGGGACAGATGAGGGGGTGTGCACTTGGCCAAAGAGAAGCTTTGTAGAATTGTAACCCTTTAAGATAGTGTTTTGCAGAGAAAGTTGATTTCAGCGTTTCAAGAAGTGGTCACTGTCCGGAGCTCCGTCTGGGGCCGGGGCTGTGAGCCCGGAGGGAGGTGACAAGGGTGGAGAGCGGGGCAGACAGGAAGGTTCCCGAGGAGCAGAGAGGCCGAGGCGGACAGGGGCAGAGAAGAGCAGAGGGGGACAGGTGGCCGCCCCAGTCCTGGCTCTTCCCCCTCCACAGCTTACACCCCAGCCAGGCCTCCCTGCCGGTCGCAGCCAAAATGGGTCTTCAGGTCTCCTTTCATTTTGAAAAAAAAAGAGAAGCAGCCTTCAGACAAAACCCCAAAGCAACAAACACCCAAGTCACTCCGGGTTGGACTGCTGCTGCCTTTATTATGCATTTTAATCGTCCTTCTCCCGGAGCCGATGACGGATCATCGGGAGTGCGTTCCGGGCCATGGCTCCAGGAGCCATTTCTTTATTCATAAACTGGGCTTCTCCGTCACGGAGACAGTGAGCGATGCTGTGCAGCGCCCGGTGCGGGGAGGAGTAGGGGTCATGAATTAAATGGGTGCCTCACAGAATTTGCATTTTATTGATAGTTTTCATTTCCTTCCACATTATATCATTTTGAAGCCCGTTTTCGATACACCGGCCTGTGTCACGGGAGAGTGGCGGAGCAGTATTTACTCACATTGACTGATGTCATTGATGCAGGTGCCATGTTAACTGCTTAATAAACGGGAGGCCAGGCTGTCCCAGGGGTCCCTCAGGGCCGCCCGGGGGGCCTCCCCGCTGGCGTCGTGGGGGCTTGGGGTGGGGGGTGGAGGCGCTGTGCCGACCCGGCTAGGGGTGCCACCGCGCAGCTGGGAACCCCGCCCCGACGGGCTTCAGCTTCCTCTTCTGTAAATGGAACAGCACACCTGGAGACACCCCCCATCTGGCCCGTGGAAACGGGTCACATTTATTGAGCACTTACTGTGTGCCACTGCCATGCCAAGATTTTATTGAAGTTACTGTCTCAGTGCTTCCCAGCCAGTGTTATTTTTTTAAAAGATTTATTTACTTATTTGAGAGAGAGAGTGGGGACGTGGGGGAGGGAGACGGAGACAGAATCTGAAGCAGTCTCTGCGTTGAGCATGGAACCTGATGCGGGACTCGATCTCATGACCCTGAGATCATGCCCTGAGCCAAAACCAAGAGTCGGATGCTCAACCGACACAGCCCTCTGGGCACCCCTTCCCAGCCACGTTGCCCTTCCCAGGGCAGCCCAGGCCTGCCCTGCAGGGCAGCAGAGAGGCTGGCTTGGGACTGCCCCGCTGGGAGGGGACAAGGATCCCAGGGCCCGGGCTGTCCTCCCTCTCTCCTTTTCCACAAGTCCAGTCTGCCCGCTGCCACACTCGCCGTAAGCTTTACAAGTCTGTCCATCTGCATAATGCTGGGATGTTAGCTTAGGGGACATTTAGAAATCGGGGGATGTGGAAAGATTACACTAAGTGAGGTTGCCATTTTGGTTTTGAGGGGAGTGAAAACCCTTCACTGGTGGCCTAACACCATGCGAATTGATGAACTATGCAAACAGTAGGTGCACAATAAGTGTTTATGCCGTGAAGGAGTGAACAAGTCAGCACTTTATATGAGCGGGATGAGAAGGGACTGGGCTAGTCATGGGCGCTAGGCTCCCAGGCCCCCTCCACGCCCCCTCCACGCCCCTGCCTGTGACTCGCTCGTGCTGGGCTCTGTCCGGGGACGTGCCTCTCCCTCGTTTGCAGATGGTGGCTGGATGGGGCTTACAGCTGGTCAGTGCCCCTCACGCCCCATCGCTGGCTGAACGGAGTCCACACTCTTCAGGGGGAATCCGTCCCTCTGACCCCGGCCTGCCTTGTCTCTGCACACCCTCGACCCTCTGGGCCCGCTGACCAGAGCTGAGGTGGTGTGTCCCCTCGCCTGGCCAGCACAGCATCTGTCAGCAGCCATGGGTCTGGGGGCGTGGACAGGCCACGAGCCCCTCAGCCCGCCATTGGCAAATCGGCAAAGCAGAGAAGGGAGGGAAGCAGGGCCTGTGGTCTGAGGAGGGCAGGGCGCTGGTGTCTGATGGAGACCTGCTATGTCCTGGCCTTGCCCAGAAGGTTGACATTCCTGAACACTGGGTCCCGGGGTGGCCTTGCTGGGCCCTTGTGGCAGGGCATGTGCTCCCCACATCTGTCCCTTTTCCTCTCTGAGGCTTTGCCGTGCCGGCACTGAGTTCTGTGCTCCTGACTGTCTTGCACAGTTGTGGGCTGTGGACATTCTGCTTGCTGCCTCTTTCCAGCCCCGACAGTGCCTGACCGTGGCCCCCCAGGATGCTGAGTGGGTCTTGGCTGGGCAGCTTTGGTGGTGGAAGCTCCCTCTTCCTTGGGATCTGCTGGCCTGGGCAGCTGCTCCTCCTTCTGGCCCCGCATCCGCTCCAGGCCATCATCCCTCTGCACTGGGGACCCTCCATCCTGGACGGGCTCAGCCCTCCCCCAAGGCTGCACCCTGTGCACCCCTCAGCCCCGCCCACCCCGTGTATTCACGGACTGGCTCTGCCTCCTGTGTCCCCCACAAATGGCCTGGCAGCCCAGGCCAGCTCTGGGGGCCCCTCTCCAGTCGTGGAGGTCACTGGCCCCCACCTCCTTACTCCCTCCCACATGTGGTCTCTGCTTGGGACGCCCTGCTCCAGGCCCCCCTCCACCAGCAGCCGATGGGCCTTCAGAGCGACCCGTCAGATGGTGTCCCTTACTTCCCTCCTCACCGGCTCCACAGTGTCAGCAGGATAAAGTCAGTCCCTCACTCTCCTCATCCCTGTGGCCTTGACCTCTCCTTCTACCATCATTTCCCAAGACAGCCTGCAGCCCGCGGTGGCGCGTCTGTGTCAGACCCGTGCTGTTCTCGGCCCATCAGGGTGGCCCGTGAGCTGACGTCCGCTCTGCCCTCAGCAAGGCCTTGCCTGCAGCCCCAGTTCCTGCTTCATCATCCCTTTCTGGAGCTTGGCCTCCGCGTCTCTGGCCTGCTGGGTGTGGTGGCCCCCCCAACAGCCCTGTCCCGCCCTGCTCTGGCATGGTCGGCGTGGCAGGGGCGCAGGGTCGCGTGACACGGTGGGGTAAATGGCGTGTCTGGTCTTTGTCTCTGATTCTTGGGAAGTAGCCTCTGAGTCCCGGACATTTCCCAAGTGTCAGGAGCATCTGTTTATGCCAGAGAGGAGGCTCACAGCGGGCCCCGGCTCATGTGAGCTGCCAAGATAGCTCCGGACGGGGCTGCTGAGCCAGAAGGACCAACCGGGATCAGAGGCCCGAGCTTTGTGACCTCCAGCGGCTGGAGACTGCCTTCAGTCCGCTGCCGGGCGTCCGATCTGCACTGATCACTGATCAACCGCGTATGGACTGAGTCACAGCTCTGTCCGCCGCACCCCTGTGGTGAAACCAGTAAGGACTCCGGGGCCCCAGGCCCGGGTGGTGGTGGTGACGCAGCCGTCCCGGGTGTGCAGGTAGGGCAAGCCACGAGTGTGCACGTGGGTGTGCACGTGCGGACATATGTGCGAGCGAGTGTGTCTGTGCAGTCCCGACTAGCTCCAGTCAGAGCTGGGGCGCTGGGAAAGCACTGCTCTCATCTTTTCTCATTTTAAGCAAATCCCTGAAAACGGCTGTAAATACTTCTTTGTGATGACAGCGAGTTTAAAGTGGTGTAATTTCTAGAAGGGAACCTGCTTTCTTCAGGTTCTAGAATCCATCTCTCAGCTGATCAGTGACAGGTGATTGGACTTAGTTTGAGGCCAGGCGTGGGCAGCGGGCCTGCGTGCTGGGGACACAGATGATCAGACGGGCACCGGCCCTTGGGGAGCACTCCCCCTTCGCGCTGTCCCATGTGTGGTGAGGACCACTGTGTCAGCAGAGTCACAGGGTCCCCTGGGCCACGCCAGTGGCAGCACCGAGCACCAGGACTCCTGTTCACAGTCCAGGGGAGACTGTCCCCCAGGCCACCCCAGCCTTCTCCAGGGCCTGGAGTCCTGGGGGTGTCGGGGACGCTTGAATTCTATGGGGAGGAGGCAGCGGACCTGGTGGCTGGACCCCAGGGGTGAGGCCAGGTGCATCTAGGTTCCAGCCCAGGTGCCCTCCGTCCGCCGAGCCGCTGTGCACCGGTGACTCATCCCTCCAGGCCCCACTGCCATTTGTAAAGGGAAGTGAGTGCCCCTGCATGCGGGCTGGCGGCGAACCTGGGTCTGACTGATGCACGCAGGGCGTCGTGTAGCAGACGCTCATCCAGGTGCTGTCTTTGCTCGCTGCTGGCCGCCTGGGCCTCTTAGGTCAGGTGGGGCTGCTCGGGAGGCTTCTGTTTCCCGTCAACGTCTGGGGCTGCCCCAGGAGAAGGCGGCCCTAGGTGCTGGTGGGGCTCATGCCTGTGTCTGCTTCTGCAGGGGACGACCACTTCGGGAGACGTGTCATCATCTTCAGCTGTTGCCGGATGCCCCCCTCCCACGAGCTCAACCATAGGCGTCTGCTGGAGTAAGTCCCATGGGTGCCTGTGTGCATGCATGCCCTTCTGTGTGTGTGTGTGGTCCCCTTGTGTGCACGCGCACACACACACACCACCCGTACCCTGTGCACACACACACACACACACACACACACCACCTCCCACCCCTGTGCGCACACACACACCATCCCCCATCCCCGTGCACACACACCACCCCATCCCCCCCACACACCACCCGCACCCCTGTGCAGACACACACCACCCCCATTCCCCCCAACACCACCTGCACCCCTGTGCACACACACACACCACCCCCATTTCTCCCACACACATACCACCCGCACCCCCGTGCGCACACACACACCATCCCCCACCCCCGTGCACACACACACACTCACCCATGCACACACGCTCCTCTCCCTCACCGTTAGCATGAGTGGATGCTCAGGGTTAAAGGCTCATCAATGTAGGTCGACTCGCAGGTCCCCAGGTGGATGTCGTATCTTTTTCCAGGTCTCCAAAGCCACCTGCGGGACTTAAGGCTCTTCTCAGCCCAGGGTGGCTTTAGGTCCACAGTCTGAAGCTCTGAGCCCAGCCCCAGGGGCCCTTTCAGACCTCCCTCCCACATGGACCCCCGCCCTCTGCGTCTGCTTCTCCCCTGCTCAGAAGGAAGGCCATCCACGTAGCTGCATGCGGCCTTGGCCGCTGTCACCCGCCTCTTTCCTGTCCGTTGCCACTGGCATCTGCACACTCCATGTGCTGGCCGTGCTGCCTCCGACGCCTGCTTCCTGGCAGGAGCCCGCGAGCCTCGTGAGAGGTGCTGGGAGGGTTGGCGCGTCCTGACGGCAGCCCCAGTGTTGCTCGCATTCCCAGTTCTGACCACTCCAGCTGGCCCGCTTCTCCACCCAGCGCGCAGTGCTGAGGGGCCGTGCCCTGGAGCCCCCAGCTCTAGGGAAAGTGTGAGCGGGTCCCAGAAGCAATTGAGAGTCTGTGGGTAGTGGTTCTGTGAGAATCCCCTTGACCGGAACCTCCGATCTGGTCTGCGAAAGGGTCTTCTGACAGCAGTGGGAGATACAGTGTGACCGCAGGAACCCTGCTGGCCCCAGGGGCTCAGGAGTCTCGAGCCAGCGCTGCTGCTGCTGTGGGGCGAGATCTGCCATGGAGTCCACAAGGAGCGCCTGCATCGTGGCACACTGGCCCCTCCAGCATGCTTGCACATGGGGGGCACACAGAGAGGGGGTCCTGGGTCAGGGAGAGCTCCCGTCTGGGGTCCTCCAAGTTTAACATGGTCCCTTGCAGATTATTCCTTCTGTGGCTTTACAAACCCGTGACCTGCAGGTCAGCTGTCGCTGAAGGCCCACTGCTGGCCTGGGAGGTGTTTAGGATTTGTTTCCTTGTAAAGACAGAAGAACCCCGGACAGACAGAGAGCAGGAGGTTGCAGGAGGCAGGGTAATTAACTCATTCACGGCTGTGGGCTTGCTTTTGGGCCACGACAACCTTCGGGAGCTGGATGGCAGCGGTGGTTGCACAACATCATGCGTGTACTCAGTGTCACTGAATTGTGCGTTTTAAAATGGTTAATGCTATGTTATAAATTTCGTCTCAATTCAAAAGAACAAAAAACATAAAACAAAAAAACCTACCTCTGATAGCAATGGGTACATGGTGTTTTCTCTTGTGCCACCTCAGAGACCTTCACTACCAGAAGGAAGTGGCCAGCACAGCCTCTGTGGACAGTTGAGTAGGTTGTTCACTGCACGAGGGAGGCACCATGATGGGCTGCCATCCAGCTGCCACTCCTCTCACCCAGCGCTGGAGGGTATCTATGCAGAGGAAGGAGCGCCTTTTTCTGACTTACTCCAAGGTGCCCCGTGGGCTTCTTGGTCTTGCTAGGAAAAGCGCCCAGGCTGTCTCTTCCATGTCTCCATGGAAAACATTGCCACCACACACACCACCCTCCCTCTCCCTGTCCAAGCAGTAGCTTTCTTGTGGCCAGATGTGCGCTCCTATTTTTGCAGTGAGTGAAGAAATAAGTCCATGTCTTTGAAGCTCAACCAGTAATTTAGTTAATGACTTCCTGCGCCAAGCACGCTGCACAGCAGATGTACCCCGACAGGGAGAGAGCTCGGCGCACTCGCGGGAAGGACTGGGGAGCGCGCTGGGCCAGGGAAGGGTGCCTGCTTGCACGGAAGTGCCCATGTGTCCCGCGTGGATGAGTGAGCCGACGTAGACGTTCCCCTGGTCTCCTCTCCCGAGAGTTGAGAAACGCAAGGGCGACCATCTGCAGAAATGAGGGATTCTGGGCAGTGCGGGTGCTCTGTGGACTTAGAGACCTCAGCCTGGCTTCTGCCTGTGAGGGGGACAGAAGGACAGCCTTAGTGACGGCTGCCCCAGGGGCTTAGTCCAAGCAGTGTTTGAGCAAGTGTCCTGGAGAGTGGGCACTGGGGCTGCCTCCCCAACAGATAAGCCCAAACCTCGGACACATCAGGCCAGCTTTGCTTCATGTTTATGCATTGGAGACGAGGGACATCGGAGAGGTCCTCTTGCAGGTGGCTGGATGAGGCTTGGGGCTGGAAGCGATCGTGGAGTTTTGGGGACTTGTACTGTGGTGTGTGGCCACGAGACAGAACAAGCAGAGTCATTCTCCTCTAGGGTGACGAGAAAAAACGGTCGGAGCTAATCTGGAAGGTGGGAATTGCCTGCTCCTAGAGACACATCAGAATGGCAGGGTTCCATCCTGGGTTCAAATCCCGGCGTGGCCTCTCTTACCCCCCGGGGCTGCTAAACTCATCCCTGCATATGGAGTGAGTGAAATAAATTTATTCTTTCAGCTGGAAGGCCGAAACCAAGGTGTTGGCGGGGCCGTTCCTCCCCTCCAGGAGAGGAACCTTGCCCCTCACGTCGGCCGGCTGGCAGTAGACCTTCCCCTCCTGGGCAGGGGCCTCCGTCACTCTCCGCTCTGCCTCTCTCTTCTCAGACACAGCTGCCTTCTATGATTTCCCCTTTTATCTGTCCTCTCGGGACATGTGGGGCATGTTGAGTGCCCGCCCAGATCATCTAGGAGAAACTCTCCCTCGAAAGAGTCTTACCTTAGTCACAGCTGCAAAGACCCTTTTCCGAGTCAGGTCACGTTCATGGGCTCAGACATTTGCCGTCGATGTCTCTTCTGGGCCATTTTTGGGCCTGTCACGTCCCCTTGCTAGCTGTGTGACCGTGACCCCCAGGGCTCAACCTCTCTGAGCCACCTCTAACAAAAGGGGGTGGGGCCCCTTGCAGGTGGGTTCCCGGGGGCCCTGAATGGGTGCCCCTGTGATCTGGGGTGCTGGGTGCTGGCACCCAATGGGTGACCATGGCTTCTGTTCTGGGGAAAGTGTCCTTGGTTTTGGTGACAGTGAGAGGTGATTTTCGAAACCGGGTCTTGTGCTTGATGCCCAGGTACTTGAAGTACACGCTGGACCAGTACGTGGAGAGTGATTACACTGTCGTCTACTTCCATTACGGGCTGAACAGCCGGAACAAGCCGTCGCTGGGCTGGCTGCAGAGTGCCTACAAGGGGTTTGACAGGAGGTGTGTGCACCCGAGCCCTCGGGTGGGGGTGGGGGCGGGTTTCAGGGTCCCACTGTGGGAGGGGCCAGGGGACTAGGAGGGGTCCAGGCTGTGCCACAGGAGGTAGGGAACTGGGCTGAAGGAGCTGGGGTGCGTGGGGTCACCTCCTCTCGGCAGGGCCTCTAACCTGCTTCCTCATCAAGGGGGCAGGGCCGGCCAGACAGTCAACATTTTGGCTTCGCCGGCCCTCAGATTTCCTTTTTTTTTTCTCTTTTAATTTTTAAAAATTTTTTGAAGACTTTGTGTGTTTATTTGACAGAGAGAGACCGCGAAAGAGGGAACACAAGCAGGGGAGTGGGAGAGGGAGAAGGGGGCTTCCTGCAGAGCAGGAGCCCAATATGGGGGTCGATCCCAGGACCCTGGAATCACGACCTGAGCTAAAGGCAGAGGCTTAATGACTGAGCCCCCCACGTGCCCCATTGGGGCCTCAGATTTCTGTTGAAACCGCTCGGTTCTGCCGTGCAGCATGAGGACAGCCCCAGATAATACACGCACACAGACGCGGAACCGGGTTCTAGGAAAACTTGACTGATGGACACCAGATTGTGAATGTCAAGTCATTTTCACATACCACAAACTGTTACTCTTCTCATTTTCTCCGACAATTAACTGTGGAAAGCCGTTCTCAGCTTGCAGCCTGTGCAAAAGTTGGGGGCCTGCCGGATGTGGCCCGTGTACTCTAGATGGCCGACCCCCGTCTAAGAAATGCGGCAAAGAAACACAACCGCGTGGCTGTCTTCCAGATGCCCTTTGTGCTTTCTCCGCACTTTACAGCATGCACAGGGCCTTCTGGTGTCTCTTTTGGAGAGGTGGGCGGCGTGCTGGGCAGGTGAGGACACACAGGTCCCAGAGGGCAGGTGTCTCTCCCTGTACCCCTCACCTGGTGTGTGGCAGGGCTGGGACCCACCTGAGACCCTGTCTCCCTGTCCCACCCGATGCTCCGCACCACTTGGGAACAGCATGGAACTGGGGGATTTTTTTCTTGAACGACGTCTTGCGTAACAGTCGATTTCGGAGTGTGTTTGGCTAATGGGCTGCACTCTTGGGCCTTCGTGTGGGTCTCCTGGAATCCTCTGGGTGTTCCTTCTCAAAGGCCCATCGTACCTCTGATGCTTTGAGTGGGTGGGATGCTGGCCAGCAGTGCCTGATCTCCCAGAGCCTGCCACCTGTCCTTTGGATCCTGCTGTCATCATCTGTGACTCTTTGGTGGAGTTTCTTGCCTTTCTGTGCTGTGTCTTAGGGAAAGGATTATTGCGTACTTTGCCGTCATTTACTTGACACTGTGTGCCAGGCCCTGCAGGGGAGCTGGAGGCAGCCGGGCCTCAGCAGTGGCCCCTCCCCCATGAAGCTCTCCTGGATTGTCCCTGGACAATCAACAGCCCCTTCCCTGTGGCCTCGCTGTCCCTGACCAGACAGGGCAGCTGCAGAGTGGCGTGTTTGTGCCCCCCGCGCCCGGCTGCAGCACCCCCAACCCATCTCTTTGTCCCCTGCTTGTAGGAAAAGGTCTGCCTGGGGCAGGGTCTCAGTCAGTGGTGGAGGAGCCAGGTGGGGCCGAGAGTGAGTGCTGGTGTTCAGGCTGGGGCAGTCAGAGAGGCCAGCTGGAGGAGGTGGCCTCTGAGCGGCCCCTGGAGGGATGGGCAGGGTGTTGCTAAGTGGCTGACCTGAGGAAGAGTGAGGGGTGCTGAGGCTTCGTGGTGGGAGGGCCGGCCTGGGGGATTCAGCTGGGGAACGGAGGGAGTGGAGGGAAGTGGCCAAGGGCAGGGCGTGTGCTGAAGACGCCAGACTTGGTTTAGGAGGCAATGGGGAGCCATGGAAAGTGCTTGAGGAGAAGTGAATGACATGTTCAAAGTGGCCTTTTCCGGGCGCCTGGGTGGCTCAGTGGGTTAAGCCGCTGCCTTCGTCTCAGGTCATGATCTCAGGGTCCTGGGATCGGGTCCCGCATCGGGCTCTCTGCTCAGCAGGGAGCCTGCTTCCTCCTCTCTCTGCTTGCCTGTCTACTTGTGATCTCTGTCAAATAAATAAATAAAATCTTTAAAAAAAAAAAAAAAAAAGTGGCCTTTTCCAGAAGCTCAGGCCGACAGGAGGACATGATAGGTACCCCTCTGTTGAGCCGATACGGATCAATTATCAAATGGAAGGAGGCACACGTGTCTCCTACTTCTCACAAAGGTGGACCAGGAGGTGGTCCTGGATATAGGTAGGATTATAGACCTTGGCTCAGTGGGATAGAAAAGGACAGTTACTCTAGGCATCAAAACCAGCAGTGGAGTGTCTGCTGGGATAGTGAGTTCCCCGTCACCGGAGGTATGCAAGTGGAGCTCCAGATGCAGTCCAGTGAGATTTATACCACAAGGGTTTTCTGCCTGCTCTCGCTGCACCCTGGTGGGTGTCCTGCATTCTTTTCCTCTTGGCTGTTGACTCCTCGTTCTCTGGAGTGTTCTGCTGGGCTGTTCCTTTTAAGGAACCAGTCCACACATGTGCTGGACCCCCTTCCGGGAAGCCACCTCCACGTCAGGAGTGACTCAGCGGCAGTGCTCGGGGACCCTGGACCACCCACAAGTCGCTGCGGCCCCCTCCCTCCACCGAGAGCCTTTCTCTTTGTAATTAGTTAGTATTTCCTTGGGAGATACTTTGCTCCTTATTGAAGCGTCGCGTCCTGGTCTTAGCCTCCATTGCTCGTTCTCGGCCCGGTGAGAACTCTGAGGGGGCTGGGGGTGCCGAACGGTGCTGGGAAGTACTGGCAGTTTACCCTAAGGAAGAGCATACACTTCCGGCTTGCTTACATCCGTGTGGACTTGAGAGTTCCTGTTTCGTTCAGTGGGTTCTAGTCCATGACCTTGTTTAATCAGATTCAAATGCGGCCGCGTGGGTGCCCTTCCTGTGACCCTCAGAGGCGTCCCGTCGCGCCGAGTGAGCCCTGCCCTTCCGGAATCGAGCACCAGCGTGGCTCCATGCACATGTCACCGGGCCCTCAGCCCACCCTGGGGTCTGCCGTTTCTCTAGGGGCCCTGGTTCCGCTCAGTGCAGAGTCCAGGGCCGGGGTCCGGAAGGAGTGTGCTCGTTGCTTTCGGGGGCATTGGCTCCCAGGCCCTGTGCATGGACAGTTGGGGTGTTGTTCGCACGTCTCCGTTTCTGCCAGGGACCGTGCGCTCACCCTGGTGCCTACAGCCGTCCTGCCCAGCAGGGCTCCTCTGACTTTCTCTCTCTCCACATCTGTCCCATCCCCTCTGCCAGTGAGGACCTGCCCGTGCCTCCCTTACTGACTTGCTTACCCGTCCGTCGCCCAGCATCTGACTTCGCTCACTTGCTGGTCGTGTTACCTTCTCAGGCCACCCCACCACTGTGCACCCCCTTCCCGTCCCAGTGTGTCCCCGTGAGGAAGCCCTGCTCACACACCCGGCCTCCAGTCACCTCCCTTGTCCTCTGCCCCTCCCCCCCCCCCTCTGGGGCTGGCCTGGCGGCAGCCTGGTTCACATGTGATGACTAGCTCTTGGGGGACGTGGGCCGATCTCAAGCCACCGTGGCCAGCTTCAGGGTCCCAGAGTGTCGCCACTGGACACAGAGTTGGGGCGGCACTCAGTGTGGACTTACTAGACTTACTCAGATGCAGCAGACAAATAGCGTCACGGGCACAGGAAGGAGTCAACATAGTAAAATAACAAAGTGATGAGTTTTGAACATTTATTACCTCAGTGCTTAATATGATTTATTTATTATGTGTTTATGCTATTTAATTTGTTTTTCACAACTGGGTCCCCAGATGCCTGAAATTCTGACCATCCATCGGCTCTTGTGAGGGGGTGAGAGCTGGCCAGAGTCCCCCTGGCGGACCCCACGCCCCTCCCCTCACACAATGCCAGGCGGGGACACGACCACCCTGCCCGCCCCCTGCTGCCTCCACCCCGGCTGGTGCCAACCTCCTGGGCCCAGCCTCATGGCCTTGGACTGAATTATTCTGGAATGAGGGGAGCAAGTGAGCTAAGTAGCTCCCTGTTTTTAAGTGGGTGCCCTATACCCTACAGTGTCATGAACAGCTCAGCGAGCCCCCCGCCTCCCAGTGTGGGCAAGTGCCCAGAAGTAGGGACGCTGCTCCTGCAGACTGTAAGGTGTGCCGTGCATGCCGGGCGGCGGAGGCGAACAGGCGGTCCTGATTCTCTCCTTCGACTTGGGGCTCAGTGTGCTTGAACCAGTTGCATGGACAGAGCCCAGGTTCTGAGGCTCCTGGTTAGGCTTCGAGGTTACTCAGCTTCGGGTGTTGGGCGTGTCGCTCTGCAGTCCCCTCACGCTTCCCTCCTTAGGTACAAGAAGAACTTGAAGGCGCTGTACGTCGTGCACCCCACCAACTTCATCAAGGTCCTGTGGACCATCTTCAAACCGCTCATCAGGTACGCGGCGTTCTCAGCGAGAACCTCACGGGGGTGGGAGGCTGCATCCCGCAGGTTCGGGGCGGCGGCAGGCGGGAGGCGGCTCTTCCTAGGTGGCCTCGTGGAGGTCTCCTCTCCGGGGCATCCACGTGTGTGGTCTACGCCGTCCACCCGTGGCTGTGGCGGGTCACGGGCTGACGGTCATGAATAGGAACACAGACTCTCCACTGGTGACCTTTGCATCTGGTGTTTTGAACCCCACCCTGGCCTGAGCACCTCCTTTCTGCACCTGTGTCGGGGGTCCTCAAGGCCAGCTCAGGTTGGGTGGGGCCACTACAAGGACTCACAAAACTCAGACCAGCACTCCTTCCAGAGAGCGTGGCCCATGGGGCCCTGCAGGGCGCCGGGGAGGGGTCGGATGTGGCTCCTGGGTCTGCAGGCTCCACTTGGAGAATTTCTGGAATCGGGGACTTGAGTCTGCTCCCGTTTACCACAGGAGAGACCTCCGTGGCCGGAGAATTCCCCGCCTGTTTTCCCACGGCCTGCCCCTCCCGCCGCCACAGTCCCCCGCCTGCTGGGGAGGTGGGAATCTGTCCGTCTGTCCCCTTGCTTAACCAGGACCAGCCCACGGGTGCTGCACTTGACATAGTGAGAAGCCCGTGCTGGTGATGCAACCGCCTGAGAAGACAGTTCAGATGTTCTTCTGCTCGTTGGCTGTGTCGTTCGGCTTAGCAAAGCTCTCAGAGTTCTAGAAACCTCTCTGAGTTCTTGGGGAAATAATCATCCCTCCCACTCTGCCACACGGCCGCCCGGACGCTGGAGTGGTTCTGGAGCTCGGGCTCGTCTCAGCCCTGCCTCCGGTCACCCGGTGTTCTGGGCGGGAGGTACAGCCTCTCTCTGCCTTAAGTCTCCCGTGCGGCTGGCGGTGCCACGCAGTCATTCTGTCTTTGCGGGAGTTGGTTGACCGGGTCCTGCCAGTGCTCAGAAGCCGGCCTGCGGGGCGCTAGCTGATCTCAGTGCTGGCTGCTGACGTTGCTTTAAGAAAAAATAATTTTTTTTTAAAAAACATTTATTTATTTATTTGACAGAGAGGCAAGTAGGCAGAGAAGCAGACAGAGAGGAGAAAGCAGGCACCCCACTGAACAGAGAGCCTGATGTGGGGCTCGATCCCAGGACCCTGGGATCATGACCTGAGCCGAAGGCAGAGGCTTTAACCCACC
Source organism: Lutra lutra (assembly GCF_902655055.1). NCBI lineage: Eukaryota > Metazoa > Chordata > Mammalia > Carnivora > Mustelidae > Lutra > Lutra lutra. The sequence goes on from NC_062285.1 coordinate 140,186,972, forward strand.
GAGCCACCCAGGCGCCCCTAAAAAAATTTTCATATCTTTTCGTGATTCATTTATCACAACTTCTCATACACCTTACGTGCATAGCACCCGAAACGATCCCATGTCTTCTCCCTCTTCCAAAGGAGAGGAGGTTGCTACTCAGAGAGGTTAAGTCCCGGCTCAGTGGGGTTTCCAGCTCAACCCTGTGTGGTTCTGCCACTTACCCTGCCTCAGGCATGGCCATACAGTGGGGCCAGGAGAGAACCTCAGGAATCAGGGCTGGAGGCGCTGGGGTCAGGACTGGGTTCTGCCACCTGTTGGCTGTGTGGCTTCAGGCAGCCGCGTGACCTCTCTGAGCCCTCGAGTCCTCATTTGGAAGTGAAGCGGATCAGCACAGAGGCCCTCCAGTGCCCAAGAACCAAAAGAATGTCCACGGGCCCCTCCTGATTCTGACCCTCGGGGGGTGGGGCCCGGAGCTTGCCCACACACCTCCATTGCCGTCCCCCAGAGTGCACTGCCCTGAGGCTTTTCCGGGGTATCAGTGGCAAGAAACAGGGTTCTGCTTGTATCTGGCCTCCAGACCTCCAGGGCCTGGTGACCAGCAAATGCCTGGCTGCTGGAGGGGGTCAGGCAGCGGAAACACGGCGAATGTTGGAGGGTGTTCCTGCGTGGGCAGGGGCTGGCCTCAGAGGCCTCCCTGCACCTCAGAAGCTGACCTCTCTGTCCCCCCACAGCCCAGCCGTGCATGCGGAGTGGCCTGGACCCCCTCTGCCCCCAAGAGCACAGGTTCTCGACGTCTGCCCGGCCACGGGCCTGGGGTTATGGTTGACGACTCAGTGTCATGCCCTCGACAATCTGTTCAGAGGACACATATTGTGTTGAGCGTTCTAGCCACACACACAAAGCCACGGGACGCGAGGAACACTTTGTAGACGATGGACCAGCTCATTGCCGTGATGGTGGTGACAGCATCACAGCGTATGCACGTGTCCCACCTCCCCATGTCACGCCTACAAAGTCCGTCTGGCTCTATGGGTGCCGGCGACCGTCCAGCAGAGCCGTGACCAGGAGCTAGGCGGGCAGCGGTCCTTTACCAGGGGCAGGTGTGGGGCAGGGTGTGGGGCCCCTCACCCGCCAGATCCTGTTCCTGTCCTCGCTCCGCAGCTTGGGGAGCAGGCTCATTGGTAACAGCAGTCCCAGGTGGTATGTACTGGGTGTAGACGGCATACGTCTTCCCAGACAGTCCCGCTCAGAGGGAGAACCCGTTCCCGCGGGGGAGGCTGAGGCCCTGAGAGGCGGGGAAGCAGACTCGGCTGGGGCTTGTCCCCATGGTGGTGCTCACCCCCAGCTGGCCTCCCGGGTGACACCATCCTGGAGAGAGGGCAGACAGTGCCTTGTGTGCTCCCTGCCCCGCCCCGGGACCCTTGCAGAGAGGGGGTGCCCAAGCAGGAAGACGCCCCAAACCGCAGGCTCTCCCGGCCCCGGCCCCTCCCTGTCCTCGCCCGAGTGTGCAGACTCATGGCAGAGTTAAGCTGGAGGCAGGTCTTTATTTTCATGCAGATGAGACGCTGCAGTGTCCGCGCCTCTGGTTCTCAGGAAAGCGGCAGATCTGCAGACGCGCCTCCGCTTCTGTTGTGTCCCTGTTTCCACTGGAGTCAGCACTTACCGTCTCTCGTCTCTCGGCGCAAGACGTGCCCGCGTTGCTCTCCCCGCCCCCGGCCCGGCCTCCTGGGCTCATCGTCCTTCTTCTCCTGCTTCTAATTTTTCAGTCATAAGTTTGGGAAAAAAGTCGTCTATCTCAATGGCTTGAGTGAGCTCCGCGAACACCTCAAGTACGACCAGCTGATCGTCCCCCCGGAGGTTCTGCGGTGAGTTGGACCCGTTCCGAGAGGTGTGGAAACACCCTGGGAATCCCACGGGCCTCGGTCCCCCCCCCATAGCGTGGAAGGCTGCGCCTCCAAACACGTGCTCAGGGATCCGGCCCCGAAACGCATGGCATCAGCAGGGATGCTAACTGCTGACTCAGGGAGCCGAGCTGCCGCGGGCTGTGCGGGCTGTGCCGGCGGATGCCAGGCCCTTCCCGCGCCCCCGGGGGGCACTGATTTAAAAATACAAGCCGCTGCGGTAACTGCTATTCTCTGTCTTGGTGTTTACCGCATTTGCCTTGAGCGGAGAATCAGGGGCATTTCTCAGGCATGTGCATAACGCTGTGTACGGAATGCAATGTTCTCGGGCCTGTCGCAGGTGCTCTGGACGCCAGCCAGCCGGTGGCTTTTGCTGAAAGCCTGTTCGTGTGTCTGCTACTTGAGCTTACATGGCAGCAGGGATCTCTCCCATGGGGTCGGGAGCAGAGGAGGGTGTGCGGTTGGCTGGCACCACAGCACGCAGGGGCAGGTCTTGGAACCCCGGCCCTTTGCATCTCCCTGTCTGGGGCTCCTTGGAGGGAGCAGGACCTTCGCCGAGCTGCACAGGGAGGTGGGGAGGCTTTCAGGGGTGGGGAGATGTTGAGCTGCTCTGGGCGCCAAGTTGCACACCAGAAGCTGGGCACACAGGGCGGTGTGGGGAGTGACCCTGCCCCTGGGTGGTAGGGGCCAGGAGTCCGAGACAACAGCTAGGGAGGGGACTAGGGGCGAGGGGATATCAGGGGAAGAAGTGAGTTTCCCAGGGACCAGTGGCTGGGTCCAGAGGCCGGCGAAGGGTGCTTCCAGCAGAGGGAAGCCTTTGTGTAGACACATGGGTGAAATGTTGGCCTGGGGTTGGGCGGAGAGAGTGGGCATTTGCTGAGGTTTGATTATCCTATGCCTTTGGTGCGAACACCCACAGTAGTGGCGGACAGTGTGTGTGCATGTGTGTGTGCACGTGCACGCACGCGCGTGGGATGGCGGTATGGGCCTGGGCGCAGAAGGACAAGGCATGGGATGGGTCCTGCAGAAGTTCCTGGGGCATCCGGCCCCTGCAAGGTGAGAGCCGTGCTTCCGCTGTGTCCTCAGGTATGATGAAAAGCTCCGGAACCTGCACGAGGGCAGGTCGCCCCCTCCTGCCAAGATGCCACCGCCGCGGCCCCCTCTGCCCACCCAGCAGTTTGGCGTCAGTCTGCAGTAGTAAGTGAGCTGGAAGGTGACCTGCTGGTTTCCTCTGGGGGACCACGGGACACTCGTGTCCCAGGGAGGCTGTCCCCAGGCCTTTATATCCAGCAGTCCCGCTTACCCCTGTGGGGAACCTGAAATGCACTCTTTTCCTGGAGGCAGGAGCGCCTCCTTCCAAGTGCATCCACGTGAATGTGTGCAGGGGACCCAGCGGTGGGCAGGGGACTGGTTCCTGGGGTTCTTGCCCACGTGCAGCAGACCCAGCGGTGGGCAGGGAACAGGTTCTTGGGGTTCTCTCCTGTGTTCGGGGCATCCAGGCCATGGCAGGACGCATGCCACCAGCCTCAAAGTGAAGCACGCTATGTGCTTTGCTTCGGCCAGTGAGGTGGGGCGGCCGTGGGGCAGGGCCCGTCGGGAGGGAGTTTTGGGAGCCAGTTCACCGTCTGCCTTGCAGTGACGGCAGCCGGGTGGCAATGCCAGCCAGCACCCCCGGGTGACCACAATGCACCTCCCATGGCTGCCACTCCAGACGCAGAGCCCGAGTGAGAAAGGAACTTCTGTCAGGTCCAGCGCCTGATTGGGGACTGTTAGTGTCATAGCGTGGTGTGTCCTATCCTTCCTGACTGGTCTCTCCCCTTACCAGCTGCATGACCCTGAAGCCACTCCCCATCTCAGCTCGTTAACTTACTTCTGGAATGGAGGAGCTGGAGGATGTGACCATTAGCATTTCCTTGTAAAGGATTCCGGGCCAACTTCATTGCTTTTGAGACTCACCCAGTGGCCCCTCCTGCAGGAAGTCTTCCCTGATGCTGTTGGTGAAGTATGGGGCCCTCCTGCCTCACCACCATGTCCGACTGGCTGATGGGGAGCCTTCCCACTCCACCGCCTGGCAGGGAGCGCCTGGTCCATCCTGGTGTCCTCTGCTGCTGGCCGTAGGCCAGACGGAGGAGGCGTTTTATCCGATGGCCGTGTGGGACCAAAGCCAGGGTCTGGAGGGTGGTGCTGGCTCCTGGATAGTGGTTTGCTCAGTCACAACCCTTGGTGCGACTTGATGCGATCTGAAAGGTTGAGCATTGGAAACTCTGGATGGTGTCCTGCCAAAGGCGCTGCGGGATCCCCACCTGCCCCCTCGGACTTGCCACTTGCCTCTCCTGAGGCCCCTGGGCATGCGGACTCCTCATCCTCTTCTCGTGGGGGCTGTGGGGCTACAGGAGAGACACGCTGAGGACCCCTCTTTCTTCCTGGCCTGGAGTGAAGGAGGGCTGCTGCGTGTGATGGGAAGAATCACGGCCCCTGGGGACGTCAGTGTCCCTGCGATCATGTCTCCTTACATGGTGACAGAGACTCCGCAGAGGTGATTCAGTGAGGGATCTTGGGACGGGGAGGGACCCTGGTGGGCCCAGGGGCACCACGAGGGTCAGAGTCAGAGGGGAGCCAGGAGCACGGAAGCAGGAGGCTGGAGTGACATCAGGGAATGCAGGTGACCCCGAGGAGATGGAAGAGTTAAGGAACAGGTTCTCCCCTCGAGCCTCTGTACAAAACACAGCCCCATCGACCTGTTTTAGCCTCTGACACCTGCGGAAGGCTAGGACTGTAAGCTCTTGTCGTTCGGAACTGCCATGTCCAGAGTAATTAGTTGCAGCAGCACAGGGAGCTAAGAGCCGGCAGGAAGAAGTGTGTGGGGGAGGAAAGTGTACGGACACCTGGCTCCCAAAGCACGCCACGGGGGCTGGCTCTGGCTCGCACGGGCTTGGGGACTGGGGGTCGAGCCGAGGGTGGGGCTGGCACGGGTAAGGAGGTGTGGGTAAGGAGGTGGGAGTCGTCCACACCTTGGGTGGGTCTCAGCAGCTAAAGATGAGCCCCATTTTCCAGAACTTTCTGCAATGATAGACGTGGTCCGCACTGCCTGTTGTGGCTAGTGTGGCACAGGCCCTGAATGTCTAACTTTATGTCATTTTAACGGATGTGAACTTAAATGGTCCCCAGCTGGCCTGCAGGACGGTACGGCTCTAGACCCCTGGCTCCCACCCGGACATGCACACAAGTGGGTTCCCTTGAAGAGACCTTCAGAAGCACTTGGGGAAGCGTCCGTGCAAATACGGTGTTACCACATATATCCGGAACAAATGTTTACCAGATTTTACTTCTTTACACGCTGTAAAAACGTGCTGGTGTGATCCACTCCAGCTCAAGGGTGTGACTCTGGTGGCCTGCTGGGGAAGGCAGCCGGGGATGTACCTGCAGTGACGGGGGGGGCGACCTGGGGGTGCTGTGAGAACTCAGCTCTCAGACAAGGGGCCCAGGTGGGCTCCGTATTTCTGAGGCTTCTGTTGTCCCCTCTCGCTTTCAGCCTGGCCTGTGGGGCAGCGGCTGGCTGGTAACAGGGGTCCTCGGTGGCCACGCCTGAGGCCCGCGGTGCTTCCGTTATCCATCCCTTAGCCCGGTGACCCCAACAGGGCCTTTCAGATTGTATTCAGAACCACTTCTGTCTCCGTATTGTCCAATAACATTTTAAAAATGAAAAATAAAAAAAACACACCAGACTCCTGGATTCCTAGCGCCATCGACCCGAGTGTAGAGCAGGGGAGGCATCCTCGGCCTTCCGTCTCGACAGACGCTTTCAGAGTGTGTTCACAGAGCATCTGAACGCTGGAGCCTTCTCCGTTAGCAGACCAAAGACGGGTGTTAGAAATGTCCTTTATAAAGGCCTTGGTTCACTCCGGTTCTGGGGCCAGTTGTAACTAAAAATCAGTTCGTTGTACTTTTTTTTTTTTTTAAGATTTTATTTATTTATTTGACAGAGATCACAAGTAGGCAGAGAGAGAGAGAAGGAGAGAGGAAAGCAGGCTCCTTGCTGAGCAGAGAGCCTGATGTGGGGCTCGATCCCAGGACCCTGAGATCACAACCAGAGCTGAAAGCAGCGGCTTAACCCACTGAGCCACCCAGGCGCCCCTTCTTTTTTGACGCCCAATGCGGGGCTTGAACTCACGACCCCAAGACCAAGAGTCATCTATCTGCTCAATCGGCAGAGCCAGCCCGGCGCCCCCAGTTCATTGCAGCTTTAGGGAAAGATGAGTATCACGGGACAGCCTCTGAAGAACATGCTGTGTGTGCCACTTTGAGAGCTAATCCATGGGATTGCCTCTTTAAATTAATATTTTATGCTGTTTCATTGCAAATGACTACAATAAAATGGCAATAAACATATTAGGTAGAGCACCAAATATGTAATTTGTTTGGACTATGAATGAATGGAAGTTATTAAAATTCATAACCAAATCCTATTCACAAATGTTAATTTGCTGAGTTAAGTTCAGAAGCACACAACAGAAAGCTATCACCTTAGAACAAGCTAATTAAGTTAATATGTTAAGGGGGAGACAGAGAGTCAAGCTAGCTTTGCTCCTCGCCATCCCCGAAGAGGGAGAAAGGCATGTGTGCATTCTGTACAGCTCCCTCTGGGCAGCTGTGGGGTAGGGGGAAGAGGGCAGGTAAATGAGGGCCTCCTTTGGGTAATGGAGGGGTTGCAGGTCCCAGCTTGGGGAAGTCGAGCCAGTGACGTAACTCACCCCAGTTTCTTTCCCCATAAGTGGAGCTAAAACCATATTTTCCTTACCTCCAGGCCTGGGGGAGCTTCACAACAAGGTGTGCAGACCGTGTGAACCAGTCCCCGCTGCCCAGCTTGCCGGCTCTCATTTCTCCTTCATCTTCCCCTCCTCCAGGAAGCCTTCCCTGATGACTCCACACAGACTTAGGACCATTTGTTGAAATGACCATTCTCTCTGCTACCGAATTGCCTTGGCTCCCTTGTCAAAAACCGATTGCCCATGAGTGTGAGGGTTTATCTCCGGATGCTTGATTCTCGTCCATCAGCCCATGTTGGTTCCACACTCTTTAGTACTGTCGCTTGGTACTAAGTTCTGAAGTCGGGAATGTGAGTCTCCCGACTTCGTTCTTCTTTTTCGACATGGTTTTTGCTCTTTGGGGTCTCTTGCATTTCCATATTAACTTCAGAATCAGCTTGTCAATTTCGTAAAAAGGCAGCCGGGATTTCAGCAGAGATCGTGCTGTCTCTGCGGATCCCTTTGGGGAGCACGGCCGTCTTCCCCAAACCACACTTTCCAGTTGGTGAACCACGAGAAGTCTTTCCTCACAGGTGGATCTTTTCCTTTTCTTTCAGTGAAGTTTTATGGCTCCTTGTCTCTGTATTTTGCACCTGTTTTTGTTAAACTTATGTAAGTATTTTGTTCTTTGTGATGCAGTTGTAAATGAAATTTTTTGCATTCCCTTTTTTTGGATTGTTCACTGCTAGTGAATAGATGTAGTTGATTTTCGTACCCTGACCTTCTATCCTGCTGCCCAACATCAGTTATTAGTTCTAATAGATGTTCTATGAATTTTATGAGTATTTTCTATATCCGAGATCATGTCATCTGCAAATAGAAATAGTTTTACTTCTTCCTGCCCATTCCAGATGCCTTTTATTTCCTCTGCTTGCCCGATCGCACTGACCAGACCCTCCACTGGGTAGAGCACGCACATCCTTGTCTTTTCCTGTTCTTACTGGGAAGTGGCTATGATTTTGCCCCATTCAATGTGGTCTTAGCTGAGGGTTTTCATAGACACCCTCTGCCGTTGGAGGACAAGCCCTTCCATCCCTAGCTTGCTGAGTGGTCGGGTCTTGTTTTTCTTTTTTCCAAGAAGAGATGTGCGATTGCGTCGTATGCCTGTTTTGCCTTTATTGAGATCACATAGCTTTTGTCCTTTGTTTTTGTTTTTAAAAGATTTTATGTATTTATTTGATGGACAGAGATCACAAGTAGGCAGAGCAGCAGGCAGGGTGGGGGAAAGCAGGCTGCCCGCTGAGCAGACAGCCCGATGCGGGGCTCCATCCCAGGACCCTGAGATCATGACCTGAGCTGAAGGCAGAGGCCCAACCCACTGAGTCACCCAGGCACCCCTGCTTTTGTCCTCTGTTAATATAGTGATGACATGGATTGATTTTTGTGTTGAACCAACCTTGTATTCTAGGAATAAACCACAATGTTTGTGGCAGATCATCTTTTCACATGTAGCTCGATTGCTTTGCTGGTATTTTGTGGGTGTCTTGGTGCCTGTATTCCTCAGAAACACGGGCCTGCGGCCACCTTCCATTGTGGTGTCTTTGACTTAGCTTCGTGGCCCTTTTGTTTTTTGCAAAAGTTTGTGTCGGATCAGAGCGAATCTTTCCTTCACGGGGCGGGGGTTGTGGGATCTTCAGACTCATGGGAGAAGGGCGGGTGCTCCCCCTACCCCCACCTCTCCTCCTCCTCTCTTATCTGCAGGAATGGGATCTGGGGGTGACAGATTCAGAGGTCCCCTGAAAGCAGGAACGCGTGGCTCTTCCAGCTGCGTCTCTCCCAGAACGGAAGGTTTTGGCTGAGCCAGGGCCTGCTTTCATGAGGAAAGAGGTGATGGGCGTCCGGCTTTCCCTTCTATTTCGCTGCATGCCTGGGTTCACTCGTCTTTGGTCTCCTGCACTGCGGGCTGTCCAGTAAACAGAAGTTGCCACTCTTTGGGAATGGCCTGTGAGGAGGGGAATAGGGTCCTCAGGCTCTGGTTCTCAGTCACATGGGTTGGCCCGACTTGCTAGAAACCCCACCCCGTTAGAGTTTTGGGGGCAAATTTTCCAGTTCTTCCTTCACCTCCCAAAGGGGCCAGCTGTGCCGAGGTGGGTTAACCCCACCAGACACCCAACCCACAGTGTGAGGCTATGGTCTTTCTGAGTCCAGGGCTCGGGAAGCGAATTTTGATTTGAACCCTCAGCTCTTTGGCTTCAGATAACGTAATTTCCCTTTCCGAGTCTGCTTTGTCTTCTGTCCCAATGCGGCCCAGTGACGAAGCCCGCAGTCACGGCGGTGGGTGGGCGTGCTGGTGCACGTCGGTCCTCCTCACACTGTGGCTCCTGGGGTGTCCGCCTGCGTTCCCCAGTTCTGCTAGTGCCCAGGACCTCCCGGCCCCCTCTGCGGCTGAGACCTCCCCAGGTCAGCGACGTGAGCTGAGCTGCAGCCACCGTCCTGCTTTCGGAACTAGGAGGGGGATGAGAGATGAAGGACCGTCTCGGACGGATGGGAAAGCCTGGGTCCCAGCAAGGCAGGCCAGCCGTTCCTCCCTGTTCAGGCTATTTCTAAAATGCTACAGTCTCTCTTCCTTTCTGTGTTCCTTGCATGCAAAACCAGGGAACTTAACATGCTCTGAATAACTCTAGGCATGTCCCCCAAGGGGAAGGGCTACACACGAGAATTATGCGCGGGAATCCCTGGTGCCCTCTGGGGGCTGCGGGCCTGGAAGAGCACTGTGCCTCCAAGAGCCCCTGCACCTGGCGTGTGCCTCGGAACTTGAGTTCAGGGTGTGGGTTTAATGTTCCGTGCTCCCTTGCGGAGACTAGCCACGGCCTGCACACCTGGGGATGCACAGGGCGGGTCGTGGGAGGACAGGATTTGCTGCTGTCCTGGGCACTCCCCCTTCACCCGGCCAGGAGACACCTTTTATCCAGAACCCCTTGGGCAGAGGTCATTCTCCGCCCTGACTGAGGGCTGAGCAGGCCCCTCTCCGAGCCAGCAGCTGGGGACAGGGATGGAGGAGAAATCCTCAGCGGGGGTTTCTGTGCCGTCGAGAGTAATAATGGAACGCCAGGACCCTTTCTGCTACTCACCACGAGACACCCGGCTAGAGTCTGTGCACCCTGAATGCCCGGGCGAGGAGGCATTGCTGGGCTGGGGGGCCCCGCGACTGCGAGCGGACCCCTCCACTTCTGGGACCCCGGGCCCCTCCCTGCCCTGAAAGCCCGCTTGTGAAAGAGGAAATATGGGGACGCCTGGGTGGCTCAGTTGGTTAAGCAGCTGCCTTCGGCTCAGGTCATGATCCCAGCGTCCTGGGATCGAGTCCCGCATCGGGCTCCTTGCTCAGCAGGGAGCCTGCTTCTCCCTCTGCCTCTGCCTGCCATTCTGTCTGCCTGTGCTCGCTCTCTCTCCCTCTCCCTCTGACAAATAAATAAAATCTTTAAAAAAAAAAAAAAAAGAAAGGAAGAGGAAATATGGGCCAAGCTGTAGGCAAGGGGGTCTTTGGGCCACTCATCAGTGTCCATCCGGCCTATTTTACAGGTCTCGGGGGGGACCCCTCCCCAAAATGTTAACTAGCACAGACTTTGGATTGAACAGACTCAGGCTGTCAAGTTAGGAGATCTTGGGCCGGTCCCTGCAGTGTCCCCACCCGTGTCTTCCCGTGAAACGGGCCGTCCATATCTGGCCTGGGAAGCCACTCAGGCCCTGGCATTCCAGTGATTTGAATTGTTAGTACATTTGACTCAGAACATAACCAAGCCTTCCACATCCCTCACCATTGACTGCCGCTCCTGGGGCGGGGGTGGTCCAGTACCTCAGCTTTCCATCTGGGGAAACAGAGGCTAGGGAGGCTGAGAGATTGGCCTTGGGCCACCCACCTCCTCAGGGCAGGGCCAGAGCTCTGTCTGGCTCCCAAAGGAAGCAGGAGGAGGAAGAGAGCCGCTCGTTCCGTCTACCATGTTCCTCGCTCCCCGGGACGCAGAGGGGACTGTCCGGACTCTACTCCAGAGGGACACGGGAAGCCAAGTCTTGGACAGGGGTGGGGGGTGTCCACCCATGTTCCTATGACGACAGGACTCACAAAGGCAGCATCAGGGCCTCTCGGCCGGCTCAGTTGTTGCTTCTCATCCCGGACATAGAGCTTCAGCAAAGAGACACCAGGAAACCAGCTGCCCACGGAGCGTGGGGCACTCGGAGGCCTGTGGATGCTGTTGGTGCCATGTATTTAAAAAGATTTTATTTATTTATTTGACAGAGCGACACAGCAAGAGAGGGAACATTGGCAGTGGGGAGTGGGAGAGGGAGAAGCAGCCTCCCCGCTCAGCAGGGAGCCCGATGTGGGGCTTGATCCCAGGACCCCGGGATCATGACCTAAGCTGAAGGCAGACGCTTAACCAACTGAGCCACACGGGTGCCCTTAAATAAACTTTTTTTTTTTTTAAAGGTGAAAGGATGGAAAACTTAAGCCGTGCAACCACCAACCTAAAGAAAGTTGGAGTAACTGTATTAATATCAGGCAAAGTGGGTTTCAGAACAAGAAACAAGCCCAGGGACAAAGAGGGACATTTCATAATAGTAAAGAAGACATAAATTTAAAAGTGCATGGGCTAGTAACCGAGTTTTTAAATACACGAAGGAAAACCTAGTAGAACCAAGAAAGAAGCAGATACAATTCCACGCGGAGACAGCCGTACCCTGCTCTGAACGATCAATAGGTAGAAAACCAGCGTCTAGAAGACGCGGACACCGCAGTCAGCCAAACGGACCTAACTGACCTTTGGACAACGTGTTCCCTAAGAGGAACAACGCCCCTGCTCTGCTCAGCTAAAATGTGCCGGAGCAGGACTCCAGCCGGTGTGTCTGACCTCGGAGCCCTTTCCCTCCGTCCGACACGGTCTCCCAAGGATGCTGTCTTCCGGGCGAGAACATCTGGCAGATGAGGGGAGAGAAAAACATTTTACACAGGAGGAAAGGGGGCAGTGCGATGCTCGGTGCGGGCGGCTCTGGCCTCAGATGCTAACTCTACCACCTGGGGTGGAGTGTGTCTGTGTGTCTGTGTGTCTGTCTGTCTGGGAGGGCCATTCTTTTATGTTTCTACCTGTGTTTTCAAGTTGCCTTGTGTAGCAAATCTCTCAGACGAGCGCAGTAAGAGGCTGGGTGTTGTCCGGCGTGTTGTCTGATGGGTCAGCATCTGGTCTGGGTCTCCTGGGTCTGTCCTCACAGCCGAATCCCATGCCTCCGGGCCCACCCTGTGCACTCCCCTCTGCCTGGAACGCCCCTCCCTATTTGGTCCCCCATGGGCTCCTACCCATCCCTCACAGCCTACTCAGAAGTTGCCCCATGGGAAGCCCCCCCGCCAGCCCCTAGGTCTCCCCTGTGTCACGGGCATCTTCTCAGTGGAGCCCTCGGCTGCCGCATTATCCTTTTTCCTACCCGTGCCTCTCTCTTGGCCCCGGAACACTGACTCTCTGAGCACCGAGGCCGCATCTCCCCTGCACGGCTCCTCAGTCCTGGGTTTTCACGGCGGCGTGGAGAGGACCAGAGTCTCCTGTCAGGCCCAGGAAACACTTACTCTTCTTTCCCTCAGCCTCAAGGACAAAAATCAAGGGGAGCTCATCCCTCCTGTGCTGAGGTTCACGGTGACATACCTGAGAGAGAAAGGTGAGTGAGAGCTGGCTTCCGCCCGGGGCACAAGGACCTCTGGGTGCACCTCCCTGGGGGGCTCGACTCCTGTCCTGCGCACCCTGCAGACTAGGGAATTGGAGGGGTGGAAGCCGCACTGGGAGGCTGACCAGGACGGGCTGGGCTCAGGCACGTGGACTGTCCGGGTCTGAATCCTGGCTCCACTGTGGACTGGCTGTGTGACCTTGGGCAGTTACTTACCTTCTCTGGGCCTCTGACTCCTCAGCTGCCCAATGCGGTTGGTAACAGTACCTGAAGCACGGGGTTGCTGTGCAGCCTAAATGACACGATACATGTAGAGCCCCCCATAAACTATGACGTGACAGATAGCTTTTTGCAGGTGCCTTCCCCAGTGGGGCGGGTGCCTTCGGTGAGATGGTTCTGTGGGTGGGACAGACTGCCGGCGGGGGGTGGACCCGCAGGTGCAGGTGCCGGGGGTGGGGGGTGCAGGCTGCATCAGATGAGACGTGGGGGCCACTTCTGATTTCCCGGTGCTCCCCGGTGCTCTGTGACCGGGCGTGCTCAGGACTGCATGTTCCCTCTCGGGCTGGAGGACACTGTGGTGGTCGTTTGGAATGGTCTCCACTTTGGCGGCACTTCCCACCTGCTCCGTCTTTCGGAAACGCACAGAAGATAGTGCTTCACGACCGCGAGTCAGAAACCGTGAGAGGGCGTCTCCTTGGTTCGAACCTATCAGTTCCTTTAGTACGAAATCGAACGAGAAACCCAGCACAGAGTGGGAACTCCGTGTGTGTTTGCTGAGCGAGTATATGACTAAGCGTGTGCTCTTTGGGTGCCTCCCTGTCTTGAGCCCGGATGGAGGCGCTGGGGTTGCCATGGTAACCACAACACCCAGCCCCTGTTCTGGGGGCTCATGGTGGGAACCAAGAGACTCCGAGACGTTTTCCTCCGTTAACACCACACTTGTGACGACCAGGTGCTCACACGGGCGGGGTTGAGCTGTCCTGGACATCAGGGGACCTGAGCTTGGACACTTGGGCCGAGGGTCACTGGACCAGCTTCCTCTGCTGCATGACAAATGACCACAAGCTTAGTGGCTTCAAACGGCATGAATTTATTGTTGAAGTTTCCATAGGTCAGAAGTCAGGGCGCTCAGGGGCCAGTCTGCTCGGGGCCTCACAGAGCGAAACTCTAGGCATTGGCCAGGCTGCGTCCCTTCCTGGAGGCCCTGGGAAAGAATCCACTTCCATACTCGTTAGACTGTAAGCCCAATTCAGTTCACGCAGACATGCCTGTTTCCTCGGGGCTGTCAGCTCTTTTTCTTGTAGAGGTGCACACTTTCCCCTTCCCCTGTGCCCTCCCCCTTCACCAACACACCTTCCCACCTGTCAGATCCCAGCCTCCATGCTCCAGCACTCTGTTGCCAGGAAAAATCTGGTCCTTTTTAAAAAGTTTGCCTGATTAGGTCAGGCCCACCCAAGATAATCTCCATTTTTTAAAAAAGATTTTATTTATTTATTTGACAGACAGAGATCACAAGTAGGCAAAGAGGCAGGCAGAGATGGAGAGGGGGAAGCAGGCTCCCCGCTGAGCAGAGAGCCTGATGCGGGGCTCGATCCCAGGATCCTGAGATCATGACCTGAGCCGAAGATAGAGGCTTAACCCACTGGGCCACCGAGGCGCCCCAGATAATCTCCATTTTTTAGGGTCAGCTGTCTTGGACCTGAATTCTGCAGAGTCCCTTCTCTGGAGCACGTAGACTAGTGTTTGAATGAATACCAGGAAGAAAGCGTCTATACCACAGGGTCCAGGAATTGGAAGCCATCAGAACTATCCCTACTGCAGTCTCGCAGAAGAAAAAGAGAGGGACCAGCCACTCACAGAGGGAACGGCACATGCAAAGGCCGGGAGTAGTAAGGAGTGTGGGGCAGAGTGGAGGCTGGAGTTGGGGGCAGAGCAGGCAGTGGGGCAGGAGAGGCTGGACTGTGCAGGTCCGTGGTGCCCGTGGGAAACTAACCCGCGAAGACGGGGAAGGGCTCCTTGGAGACTGATCGGAATCGGACGTAGAATGCTGAAGAGCTCTCTCGGCTTCAGAACAGAGAAGAGATTGGGAGGGGAGCCCAGTGCGATCCTGTAAGACTTGGCTACGTTCTGTGTTCGCTGTCCCACGTGGTAGCCTCTGGCTGCTGTTGCCAATAGCCTGATCGAGCACTTCCTAGGTGCCTTCCATGCTGCGCCACTGGATTTTTAATCTTATTTAATTTTTACGACTTAAATGTAAATTTACATCACCCTGGGCAGCCAGTGGCTACCACACCAGATGGGTCAGCCGTGTAGACACAGCAGTGGGAACACGGGGAGGCAACACCTGTGGAGCCTTCTGGACACGGGCCTCGTCCCGTGGAGGGGGACATCCCTCGTCCCGTGGATCCCTTCTGCGGCCCTCAGATCCCGGGCTCGCGGCCTTACTCTGTAGACAGGGCGGCCGAGCTCAGAGAGGCCATGTGCTTTCTCTGAGGTCACGCAGCTGGATGAACACAGTTGGGCTAGACCCCAGGACTGTCTGACGAGAGTCTCCCTTCCTGGGGGCCGCAGAAGTAGACCATCAGTTGGGGTTGGGGAATAAAGAAGCTTGAGGAATAAAGGTGGGGTTGGTGGACGATGCGGGTGGGAGGGAATGAACCCGGCTGGAGAGCATGCCCTGCCAGCCGCAGGAGGGTGATGTGTGGGCAGAAGTCATGGAATGTTCCAGAAACCTGATGTGCTGGGACCTGTGAGATGCCTGGAGGTCTTCCTTCCATAGGACTCCGCACTGAGGGCCTGTTCCGGAGATCGGCCAGCGTCCACACCATCCGCGAGATTCAGCGGCTCTACAATCAAGGTGAGTCTGGCGCCCAGAGACCCCTCGCGCTGAGCACCTACCCCCACCTGCCTGCACCACCCTCCAGGGCTGCAGAGTCCCAAATCCCAGGGTAGAGTGGCTGCCCTGCCCCACCTCAGCCCCAGAATAGCCCAGGTCTCTGCAGAACAGAGGGCAGGCCGCAGTGGTCCCAGCCCCAGATGACAGGGGCACGCCTGGGACAGGGACACGCCTGGATCCAGGAAAGCTCTTCCCCACAGGAGTTTTAAAGCCATTTGCATCTGAGCCCCCCACTCCCCCGTGAAGCCAGATCCCCAACCCTGTCAGGACCCAGATATGACGTTTTCTGTCCAGGGAAGCCAGTGAACTTTGATGACTATGGCGACATCCACGTTCCCGCCGTGATCCTGAAGACCTTCCTGCGAGAGCTGCCCCAACCGCTGCTGACCTTCAGGGCCTATGAGCAGGTTCTCGGGATCACCAGTAGGTGCCTGTCCTGGGGGTCCCGCCGAGGGCCAGTCTGGGGGCGGGGGTAGGGTTTGCTCGCAGTCTGGCACAGTGGGCCACCACGGCCAGGCTAGCTGCAGGGACAGGCATGTCATCGACCCAAGGCGGGGGCAGAACCCCACAGAGGCAGCGTGTCTCAAGGTGGGCGTCGGTGTTTCCCCCGAAGGAGAGCAGAGGAGGCACTGGCAGGAGGAGGGCAGAGGGGAGGGCTTCGCAGTGTGGCTGACGCCCTCTGGCCTTTTTGCACCAGGGGGTGGGGCTGGGTGGGGGGAGACGCTGAGAATTTTTAGCAATTATGATGGAAATAACACAAGCCACCCCCAGCCCCAAAATCAACAGCGCAGAGGCTCTGTAATGAAGGGGGAGGCCCTTCCCGCCCGGATTCAGCAATAAAATACAGGATGTTCACCTCAATTTGAATTTCCAGTCAACAATGATTGCTTTTTTTTTTTTTTTTAAAGATTTTATTTATTTATTTGACAGATAGAAATCACAAGTAGGCAGAGAGGCAGGCAGAGAGAGAGGAGGAAGCAGGCTCCCCGCGGAGCAGAGAGCCCCATATGGGGCTCGATCCCAGAACCCTGGGATCATGACCCGAGCCGAAGGCAGAGGCTTTAACCCACTGAGCCACCCAGGCGCCCCCAATGATTGCTTTTTTAGTGTAAGTAAGAGTTGCTGTTTATCTGAAATTCAAAGTTCGCTGGGTGTCCGCTGTTTCATCTAGAACCTCTACTTGGAGGGGATGGGTCTCTCCTTGCAGGGATATGAAAGCAAGGCCTTCCGGGATGTACTCGGGAGGAATGGGCTTTCTGGGTGGCCTGCGGTGTCCAGGGCACAGAGAAGTCATAGCCGGGACAGCCGTCTGGTCTGCAGCGAGGAGGTTAAGAGGACTGGCTTAGAGCCGGACAGATCTGGCTCCAAGTCTGGGCGTCCACACGTGTTAGCTCCGTGACCCTGGGCATGTCACTTAACCTCTCTGAGGTCACTTTCCTCATTGGTATAGAACAGGGGGTTGCTTTGAGGATTCAATGTGCATAAAACATGTGGCGTGGCTCATGGCCCACAAAAAGCGCTTTGTGACAGTCTGCAGGTGGCCCCCTCCTGCTCACCCCCGAGGGCTCTTTCTCGAAGGGACCGTCGTGAGATCTGCAGGTGGACCTGGTACCAGGACCCACTCTGGGACCATAATTCGTAGAAAGATGACATTGAGGCTGGGAAGCTGAGGTCCAGGCACCAAGAGGGCAGCCTCCGAGCTCGTTGGTTTCTTGGGAATATTAACTTCACGGGGCTCTGTCTGTTGACAATACCCACGAGGGCTTGAGTTCACGAAAGAAGAGCTTTTATTAAGAGGCCGACAGGAACATTCACGGGTAGGGAAGTCCCTGCCTTTCAGCAGTGGCTGTGTTTGGAAGGCACAGGGTGTTCACGGTGGCCCTGCCCAAGGCTTGGCCAGTGGAGGTGGGCGTGTTGGGGGAGCGGGACGTGCACACGCGTGTCTACCGCAGAGTCGCTGTGGATCCGCTTTGACTCGCAGCTTATGGAGCCCAGTGGAGGGTTTCGTTCCAAGGAAAGTGGGGGGTCTGAGTCTGGGACAGCCTCACCCAGACCCGGAGGGCCTGGGGCCCCGAGCCGCGGGAGTCACAGTTCACGTCTGTCTGCAGCAGCCTTGGCGAACTTTCTGGGAAGGGCCAGACCGTCTTTCAGGCTCTGTGGGTCCATCCGCATTGCCGTCCTCTGCTCCGCCGTCCCGCAGAAGCCCCACAGAGGATGGACACACGGAGAGGGTGGCTCTGTGTCAGTCCAGCTGTACTGACGAATGGGGGCCCTGTGGCCCGCAGGCTGTGGTTTGTGGACCGCTGGGCTAGACCGTTCCTGCTAGGAAGTGAGTGACTCGGCTTCCTGCGCTTTCTGGGAGGTCACAGCCGCAGTTCCAGGGTAAAGAAGGGACTGGAGCTCTCTTAAGGGGGGCTTTGCGGGGAACAGCCACATGGCCCGGACGTCAGTGAGGCATCTAGGCCCGACATCAGGACAGTCTGTCCTCAGAGCTGTCCTCCTCCCTGTGTCCGTGCTGTCTCCTTGGGAAGGACTCAGGAGGAGCCCCGTCCCGTTGTAGGTGTGGAGAGCAGCCTGCGGGTGACCCGCTGCCGCCAGATCCTGCAGAGCCTTCCAGAACACAACCGCACTGTCCTCAGCTACCTCATGGGCTTCCTGCATGAGGTGAGTGGGCAAAGTGGGGCCCCGGCGGCAGGGGAGGGGGGAGGCCCAAACTCTGTGCCTGGCCCAGGCGGCCTGTCCTGCTCACGGTGCCCACACAGAGCAGGGTCTGGGGTCTCCCTGGCTCGCAGGACCTCAAGGCCTAACCAGGCAACAGCTCTGCTTCTGTGCCCGCCCCTGCCGCCCCCCGACACGGCTGCCCTCGCTTACTGATGGGAACTTCTTGACTGAGGTCCCCTGCTCCCGTGTCGTCTCCCTCATGGGCTGTCTGTGGAGGGAGGAACAGGGTTCCCAGGCCAGGGCACCAAGCCCGATGCACAGTGAGCGGACGGAGCAAGCCGTTCCTGAGGAAGGAGCGAGTCACTGGGTGCGCATGTGTCCTGGGGCTTCCATAACGCGGTGCCACCGACTGGGCGGCTACAGACAATGGAAGCGTGTTGTCACGGTCCTGGAGGCCCGAAGGCCAGAATCGAGGTGTGTGCAGCGCCGTGCTCCCACGGGGGCTCGAGGCGAGGGTCCTTCCTGCCCCTTCCAGCACCTGGTGGCTCACATGTCCCTTGGCTTGTGGCCGCCTCGCTCCTGCCTGTCCCCACACGGCCTCGTCCCCTCTCTGTACAGATGTCCTGCTTCCTCTTACAAGAATGCTTGTCACTGCGTGTAGGGCCCAGCGGGGTAATCCAGGATGATCTCACTTTGAGACCCTTGATTACCTCTGCAGGGACCCTCTTTCCTACTGAGGTCAGTCACATCCTCGGGTTCCCGGTAGACGTCTGTTTGGTGGGGCTGCCATTCAGCCCCCTACACAGGGTGAGAAGATGAACAGTGAGGGAAGCACTTGTCCCAGCTCGGGGTCCGGGCTGAGCTCCCCGCGCCTCAGGCAGGGAGTAGTAGTCTCTGGGGTCCGCAGGGAGAACCTCAACAGATCCAAACGGGCCTCTCCCTTTGCTTCCAGACCCACGACCCTCTGTCATCTGACCTTTCCTGGAACACTCATCCCTCCGGGCCCTTTGTAGGCTGCGTGCGGTGCAGGCGTGAATGAAGCTGGCTTGGCCGTGGGGCTCTCAGCCGCAGGGCACATTTCCACCCACATGGCGACACCACGGCGGGGGCCTGCTCTGGGTCTTTGGGGCTTGTGCGGGAACCCTGCTGCCTGGCAGGTGGGCTGGGAATGTGATGACCAGTGGAGGGGAGGGGACCTCTGGGCAGGGCCAGTGTCACCTGTTGAAGTCCATCAAACACCACCTCTTGGTTTTTTGGGTTTTTTGTTTTGTTATGTTTTTTGTTTGTTTGTTTTTTTACCACCTCTTGGTTTTAAAAATAAACTTCGGGGACCCCTGCCTGGCTCATTCAGTAGGGTAGGCCACTCTTGATCTTGGGGTCATGAGTTTGAGCCCCATGTTGGGCGTAGAGATCACTTTAAAAAAATAAGCTATCTCGTTCTCCTTCTCTGTCACTTGACCTTATTTCTCAGAAGCCAAAAACGTAAGTGATCGTCATCTTTTTTTCTACTTTTTCATGAACTAGAGATGGATTTATTTCTCTGTCCTCTGCCATGTTGCTGGCATTAATATGTCCCCTGGGGCTTGGCACTGCGTAGCCTTGGCCCCCGGAGGACACCTGCAGGGGCTCGGGGCTGCGTGTCTCCCAGAGACGAGGCTTGGGCAGTCTGGGCATCCTCATCGATCCCAGTGCAGTTCTTCCCAACCCCCCCAGTTCTGTGCTCTCCTGTGACCCCCGAGGCTCTGCGTTGCCTACTTCTGATTCATGGACACCCCCAGGACCCTGGAGGCAAGGAAAAGATCAGGCCATGCCCTCTGATGGCCCCCTCCCCAGCCACCTACTGGCCATATGACTTTGAGCAAGTCCCTTGCACCTTCTGGGCCTCAGTTTCTCCATCCGTAAATGGGTGACGTATCCTGCTTTTTGGGGTTCTAAGTGCTGTAAGGCAAGCTCTCGCCCCCACACCGCCCCCAGTCCTCCAATGACCCCTGCGTGCTGGTCAGTCTTGACTGTGTCCGACTCACTGGCCAAAGTGTGGATATCGGAGACGTGCTCTGGCTGGGTGACACCGAACACCGTGCTTTTGCACCCACCATCCTGGAGGCACCCCCCGCCCCCCGCCCCAAGGGGACCTCCCCGGTCCTTTGGAGTAGAAGACAAGACTGGTGCTGAGGAGGTTCCAGAAGAAGCTCATAGATTGTCAGAGCCAGAGGGGCCCTCGAGCATCTAGCCTGAGCCCTTCCTTCTGCAGACGGGGAAACTGAGGCCCAGAGCAGGGTGCTGGCTGCACAAGGCCCTAGCACAGAACCCACCGTCACTCGCCTGGTCTCATGTGTGTCCTCCAGGTGTCCCGGGAGTGCATTTTTAACAGAATGAACAGCTCCAACCTGGCATGCGTCTTTGGGCTGAATTTAATCTGGCCGTCGCAGGGGGCGTCCTCCCTGAGCGCCCTCGTACCTCTGAACCTGTTCACCGAACTGCTGATCGAGTACTATGAGAAGGTCTTCAGCACCCCTGAGGTACCCGAGGCCCGTGGGGAGCTCAGCGCCAGCACCCAAGGCAGGTGAGCGGGGCGGCCCCTTCACCAGAGGCGGTGCCAGACCCTCTGGGGGCCCCACCTAGCCCCCCACGCCTCCACAGCTCCTGACGGTAGCCTGGACGCTCCACTAGGGCGAGAAATGCCACGTCAAAGTTTGTGTGTGTGTGTGTGTGTGTGTGTGTGTGCGCGCGCGCCTGTGCAAGTGCGCACACTCTCACGCTCCTTGTGCTTTGTGAACTTGCCATTAAACTGCTAGCAAACCTTCCAGCAAACAGCCGGGGTTCTGACTCTTGGCCCTTCGGCATGGTTTGGCGGGTGTCAGGCTGGCGGGAGGTCAGCTCTGGGGACGCAGCTCCCCGGCAGGTGCCGCGTTCCCTTACTAGGCTGAGTGGGGCGCGCTCCTGGGCAGACAGAGGCGACAGCACAAGTGCGTGTGGCTTTCAAGCCTTGGCTGGTGCCCAGAGCCAGTGTCACGTCCGAGGCCGAGGTCGCTGTGGGAGGGCTCTGAGAACTTGTTTGGCGGAGGTTGACCATGAGGAGGGCGGAGACGTGGGGCCGTAGAGCGGTCAGCCTGCTGAGAGGCCCCAGTCACATTCCAGCCCAGCAGTGTCCGGCGGGCTGAGCCCTCCATGCGGGGAGAGGCAGCCCCCCGTTTCCAGCTTAGGTATGGTGGAGGCAGGTGCTTCCACATTCCCAGCACAGAGCCCCCAGACTCACCCTGACTGGACAGGCTTGGGTCCCCTGCCCACCCTGCCGTGGCTGTGGCCAGGTCCATGCTGATTGGCCTGGGCCTGAGCCGGGTGCCCCGCCCCTACCTGGGCTGGGGTGAGGGCGGGCTGGCATCCCCAATGTGTCAGTCTGCTTAGGCCGTCATGGCACAGGCTGGGGGCTTCAACAGCAGACGTTTCTTCCTTACGGGTTGGAGTCCAGAAGCCCGAGATCTGCGCGGACAGGTTCGGGTGAGAGCCCTCTTCCTGGCTTGCCCGCAGCCACCTTCCCCCGGTGTCGGTGCATGGCAGGGCGGGGAGAGCTGGGGCAGAGCCGGCCCCCTGCAGTCTTCTCTCAAAAGGACGCTGACCCTTGTGGACCCAGGCCCACTCTCATGGCCTCGTTTACCCTCAGTTACTTCCACTAGGGCCGCCACTTCCGTTATAGCCACCCCGGGGTTTAGGGCTCAACATAGGGGCTTGGGGTGCAGGGGCACAGACCGAATGTGACAGGCCTCCCGCCACCCTTCACCGAGTGTCGGCGACGTATCAGACACTATGCTACGCGCCCCAAGCTCTTGCTGCGCGGGGGAGGGGAGGGCTGCTGGGCACGGAGAACAAACGTCCACTGCAGATGTCCTATCCGCCTGTCCAGGCCCGGGGCGCAGTGCTGACCCCCATGGTGCCTGTGTGAGTCCCGGGACTGCCCTGGGCTCTATCCCGGAGCTTGGAGCGAGCAGGTGCTCCCTCTTCTCACCCTCGCGGCATTCGCTCCCCTCTCTGACCTGCTGGTGTGCGCTCTGCCACTCCTGTCTCGTCTTCTCTGTCGTTGAAGAAGGGGACGTGTGACCTTGGGGCCATCTCCCGGCACCTGTCCGTGGACGGCTGACACGCCCCCTGAGGATCAGTTGGACCCAAGAGTGGGAAAGTGTCCCGCTCCCTTCTCTGAGACTTCACTGACATGGATCCATCCTGTGTCACGGTTGTAGCACGACGCCCCTGGGTCCTGGCCATCCGTCCAGTTCATAAGGACACTGATCCCATTCAAGTCTCCAGACCAGAGGAGGTACCTCAGGGTCACAGGGTGCTGCAAGGGGGTCCCTCCTGCTTACTGAACACGTTTTCCCTGGGAGAGGAAGGCTCTGTGACGTCAGGTCACTTGTGGTCAGAGGCTGGAGGACAGCAGACTGGCGATGCAGGGTCACAGGCCGGTGAAGGGCAGGTGTCTCTGTCCACTGGGTCCCTGCTGTGTGTGGCCTGGTTCTGGTTTGCTCCCTGCCCCCCACTCTGCTCTGTCTGTCCT
The DNA here is from genome assembly GCF_902655055.1 of Lutra lutra. NCBI lineage: Eukaryota > Metazoa > Chordata > Mammalia > Carnivora > Mustelidae > Lutra > Lutra lutra. The sequence continues at coordinate 140,209,412 of NC_062285.1, forward strand.
GCTCCTTCCTGTGCCCTCGGCTAACCCAGACCAGAGCGGTCCCCTCATGCCCTTGGAAAGTGACCAGGGTTTCCTTTCTTTCCTGTTCTGCCACAAAGCCTTATTCTTTTCTTCCTCTTCTTCCTTTTTCTATTTTTTCAAACCCAGCCCTCCCACTCTGACCCGCCCCAGCCAGGCACAGAGAGCTGAGACGCAGCCCCAGCCTCTGGGGAAGCTGCCCACTGTCTGCTCCCTGCCCCAGGGAGGGGGTCTGTGCTCCCACAGTTCAGCACAAGCCCAGAAAAGCCTCAGAGCTCTGTTGCCAGGGAAAGGGGGAAAAAAAAAAACAAAACAGAACCTGAAATAAAAATGATGGGTCCCTTAAGAGCGCACTGCTGTGAACAGCAGAATTAACAACGACATTAAATCAAGTCCGTGCGTTCCGCAGAAAGGTTTACGGTGTGGCGCGCGGCACTGAAACATAGGTCTCAAATTTCCTGACTCCGAGAGGCGGCCCGGAGACGTCTTCCTACGGCTGCTTTGGTAACCATCTCCCTTTCGCGAGCGATAATTGCGGAATCCCAGGTTTAGCACCGCGTGGCCTTGTCACCCTTCCTTGTATCAAAGCACCATTTCCCCGTCAGTTCCGCAGCAAAGGAGAGCGATTACGGCGCTAATGTGTGGCAGGCACGTGTGGCGCATTTCAGCGTAACACCATGAAATGTGATGTGGAAATGAGGACTCCAGGGTGTCTCTGTTGACAGGATGTGTGGAATAAATTGTTCAAACATTCACTTTTGCAGGAACGACAAGGATTTTAAGTGACTCCGGAGATTAGGCAGGCTGCCCAGAACTTGTAGCTGATATCCGCAATGAGTTTTTGAATCCCATCCCGAACATGAAAGTCGATGGGAAAGCAAGTGGCCGGTGCGCCCCAGCGAGAGCCAGGCTGCCGTCACAGTGCGGGGAGCCAGGACCAGGCACCCTCACTTCTGCTGCTGGCTGAGAGTCATAGCTGTGTGGCCCTGGGCCAGTCATTCGGCCTGCACAGGAGTTCAAAGTCAGAAGGTTCTGCCTCTGGGGGTTCTGCCCCTGCCACTGTGGGTGGGTGAGCCGGGTACGTTCCTCGAGCCTTTTCTCGCTGGTACAGTACCGAAGGCGGCACCCACTCTGCAGTCCCCTGTGTGCTTTTGAGCACCTGCTTTAGGCCAGGCAGCCCCAGTCTCACAGATGCAGAGACGAGAGAATGCACTTCCCGCCCTCAGGGGCTTGCAGAATGGTTGAGGGGTCAGTAAGCAAAGGAATGTGCCAAGAAGCGCATTTAGGGCTAAAGCAGTGTGCGCAGGACACAGGCGGGTGCGAGGAGGGGACAGAGGAGAGAGTCCGGGCACCTCCCAGCTTTCTCATCTCGAGATACACGGGTGGCTGAGGGTGGGGTCTTCCCTGACATGGAGAGGTTGGGAGAGGAAGGGCAAGTTCTGCTGGTTTGATCACAAAAGGTCTGCTGTCGCGTTGTAAGAACGGCCCAGAAGGGAAAAGAAACTCAGTGACAGGAAGTGTAGAAAGAGAAGGGGAAGATCACTTGAAACTTTCCTGCCCGTAGATAACGACTGTTCTTATTTTGGGAATGGGCACTTTTGTCCACTGCGGCGGAGGTACCCATTGGTCCGGCCACTTCGGAGAGCAGTTCAGCAAGCTGGTGAAGGTGAAGCCGCTCCAGCAACCGCGTGTCCAGGCAGGGAACCGAAGAGGTTGGGACAAGAGCATCACCGCGGTGTTCTCATCCAAGCGAATGATTAGGTACAGCCCGAGCGTTCAGTCAGTAGAAGAAACGGCAGATCAAAGAGCTGCATCGACGTGACCAAACAGTAAACATGAACGAGGCGGATCTGTGTGTCCCAGCGTGGGTGGGTCTCTGAATAGTACATCCAGACGCGGGAAGAAACCAGGGAATGATAAATGCTGTGTGTTCTCACTTGTGTAAAGTTCTGAAAGGTCCCCATCCTACGTGCAGTTCACGAATCGTACAGTATTACACTTTTTAAAAAAAAAATTTTATTTATTTATTTGACAGAGATCACAAGTAGGCAGAGAGGCAGGCAGAGGGAGAGGAGGAAGCAGGCTCCCCGCCGAGCAGAGAGCCCGATGTGGGACTCGATCTCAAGACCCTGAGATCACGACCCGAGCCAAAGGCAGAGGCCCAACCCACTGAGCCACCCAGGTGTCCCCAGTATTACACTTTTTAAAGAAGATTTCATTTTTAAGTAATTTTACACCCGCCATGGGGCTCAAACTCACAACCACAAGATCAAGAGTCACGTGTTCCACCCACTGAACCAGCCAGGTGCCCCAGTGTTACACTTTTTGAACAATATACATAGAAATGTCTTTGCAAAAAAGTGAATGAGCAGGAGACATACCAGATTCCTCAGAGAGGAGAGGAACCAAAGGGTCCTTAACTGTTTCTGTCATGTTTTATATATGTAAGTGTTCTGTTTCCAGAGTGGCTGAATTGCGCCTACAGGACTTGACCTTTTCACAGACAACATTATGAGCTCTGGACAGAACACAAAAGAACAAACAAACAAGAAAGTGAGCAATGACTTGAAGGCCCTGGAGAACGAACAAGGACAGATTCTGGAGGGAAGTCCGCACTTAGAAAAGTCAATGGCACAGACGAGCTTCCATTATGTAGCTTTGAAGCTGAGCCAGGGTGAAGTTGGCACTTCTGTTCGAGCACCTTTATCTCCAGTAGAAATTCACAGTCTCTTTGGCCTGAAGAACAGAGGACAGAGTTTGGGAAAACAACAGTCACTAGAAAGTGGGTAGGGAATTCCACACAGGAGAAAGCCAGCTCAGGGGAGCCTGAATTCTGTGCATGCTCTCTGCTCAAAGTTCTGCCTGATCGCTGAGCCACACCTGTGTGGGACAGACACCAGCTCTGGATAAAAGAACCAGCCTGAGGTTTGCGCTCCCAATAGACAGCGTCTGTGGCTTGACTCCAGCAGAGCCCAGAGCCTCTGTGATGTAGTAGTAACAATGTCCAGCACACAATGAAAATGATTATATGGAGAACCAAGAACATGCAGTGTACTCTAAAACTATCAACAGACACCAACCTTAAAGTGATAAGGGTGTTTGGAGTGACTTCAAGGATGCTACAGTAGCTATTACACACACCCTCAGTATGTAAAGGAAAATAGGCTTACCATAAATGCAAGAAGATAGGAAATCTCAGTAAAAGATAAACATAGAAATCATAGGAAACAAAGGGGGAATTCTAGAAAACCAAATACAATATCTGAAATATTCTGTCATCTCCATTACCAGGGGAAAAAAAAAACTCCCAAAAGCAAAATAAAAACACTAGCTGTGTTTAATAGAATGGAGATGACAGAAGAGAGTCGGTGACCTTGAACGTAGCCTAATAGAAATTACGTAATCTATAAAATAAAGAGTAAGCCGGGAGTACCTGACTGGCTGAGTATGAAGAGCGTGTGACTCCTGGTCTCGGGGTTGTGAATTTGAGCCCCACATTGGGTGTAGAGATTACTTAAATAAAAAAATAAAAAATAGAGTAGAAGGATTGAAAAAAAAATATGAACAGAGCCTCAGGGACCTGTGGGGCAATATCAGAATATTTTATATACGTGTAATGGGTGTTCTAGAGAAGAGAGACTCGAGCACAAAAAAAAAAAAAATTAATTAATGGCTGAAAATATTTCCAGTTTGGTGAGAGACATAAACTGTCACATTCAAGCGTCTGTGAACCCCAAGCTGGATAAATGACAAAGAAAACTACACACAGGGATGCTATAGTGGGCCTTCTGATTACCAGAGATAAAAAGGAAATCTTTTTTTTTTTTTAAGATTTTATTTATTTATTTGACAGACAGGGATCACAAGTAGGCAGAGAGGCAGGCAGAGAGAGAGGAGGAAGCAGGCTCCCCACTGAGCAGAGAGCCCGATGCAGGGCTCGATTCCAGGACCTGAGGTCATGACCCAAGCCAGAGGCAGAGACTTAACCCACTGAGCCACCCAGGCGCCCCAAAGAGGAAATCTTGAAAGTATCCAGAGAAAAACGAAACAGAAGACCAGCAGTTGAGACTACCTGACTTACAAGCAGAAACTATGAAGGCCAAAAGACAGTGGAACAATATCTTGTTCCAATACGATACTAAGGAACAGTCCGAAAGGAACAATATGCATTGCTCAGAGGAGGGGGAAAGTGTCAAAACCTGAATTCTCTGTCAGCCAAAAATGTTTAAGACTGAAGGTTAAATCAAAGCTTTTTGGAGGGTGGGGTGAGGGGGTAACAGGGTGATGGGCAGTAAGGATGGCACGTGTTGTGATGAGCACTGGGTGTTATATGCAACTAATGAATCATGGAACACTACGTCAAAAACTAGTGATGTACTATACAGTGGCTAACTGAACATAATTTTTTTAAAAAACACCTTTTTTTTTAGGTAAAGGAAAACTAAGGAATTCTTTTCATTGGCAGACCTGCACTGCAGAAAAAATGCCAAAGGAAATTTTCTTCAAGGTGATAGGAAATGAGAACAGATTGAAACCTGGATATTTTGGAAATGATGAAGATCACTGGAAATGGTGAACATCTGGGTTACATAAAGGAATCCATTTCCCTCTTCATTTTAAAGAAATAAACAGGGCTGCTTAAGGCAAAAGTTATTAAGTTGTCTTATAGGTTTTATGATAGAGGTAGATATTATACTTACAGTAGCTGTAGCATTGGGTCCAACAGGAACAAAAAGGTCCTTAACTATTAACAGGGGTTCAGGGTTTCTACCTTTTATGCGGAGTGGGACAGAAGTCATCCCAAGTAAACTAAAAAGGTACAGGTGTATGATAGCCCTGGAACAGCTACCAAAAAAATAATACAAAAAGATAACTGCTTCAAAAATAGGTGAGTTGCAAGTGAATTCCAAACAATTTTCAAAAATCCAAAAGAAGGCAAGAAAGGATAAACGTGAGAGCAGAAAGACAATGGACAAACAGCAAAAAATTAATAAACCAGCAAGCCTAAATCCAACCGTGTCAGTAATTATCTTCTAATGTTAGTGTACTGAACTCTACAGTTACGAAGCAGGGCAGATAGTGTCAAATGGGTGTGAAAGGTAGATGTAACCATGTGCAGTTTATTGAGAGAGGTTGAAGGTGGACAGAAGCAAAGACATACCATGCACAGTGATCATCGAAAGCCCAGGGTTTCTCTACTAATAATATATAAAATAGGCTTTACTTTTTAAGGAACTTAGGTTGGTTTACTTTTATTTTTCATTTTTCTGTTAAGTTTTTATCTTGATTCTGGTACAGTTAACGTACAGTGTTTCAGGTGTATGATACAGCGATTGGGCAATTCTATACGTCCCCCAGTGCCCAAGTGTACGCTTTAATCCCCATCCCCTGTTTCACTCAGCCCCCATCCTCCTAAAACAGCCTTTAAGACAGTATTACTAGATCTAGATGGCCTTTTTATAATGACAAAATGGTCAGTTTATTTAGAGGACGTGGCCGTCATAAATGAGAATGCACCTGATAATGGGATTTTAGATACCTGGACGAAGAAATCCCACAACAGATTTGAGGGATAAGCAGGCATTTCCATAATCATGGCCGGAGATTTGGGCACCCTATCTCGGCAGCCGAAAGACCAGCTGAACAAGAAGTTGGTAAAGTGATAGATAATCTGAACAACATTACCTATCACCTTGACCTCCGTGATGCTTACACAGTACTGCCCCCAACAACAGAAAACACACTCCTCTCACCTGCACACGATGTGATCACCAATATAGACCAGATTCTGGGGCACAAAATAAGTTCTACTAAGTTCAAAAGATTTGAAATCATGTGACTACGACAATGGGATCAAGGTAGTAATAAAAATCCTATCAAGGGAAAACCTAAATATATGAAAAAAATTTTTAAAGAAAGAAAAAGGAGCCACGCTTCTAAATAATTTATGTGTCAAAGAAAAAAATCATAGCGGAAGTGAGAAGATAATTTGAACTGAAGATTCATGCAAAATATCAACATTTGGGGGGTTCCTGGGGGCTCAGTGGGTTAAGCCTCTGCCTTTGGCTCAGGTCATGATCTTGGGGTCCTGGGATCGAGCCCCGCATTAGGCTTTCTGCTCGGTGAGGAGCCTGCTTCCCCCCCCCCCCTGCCTGCTTGAGATCTCTGTCAAGTAAATAAATAAAATCTTTAAAAATATATATATCAACATTTGGGAAACAATAAAAAATAGTGCTTGGAGGAAAATCTAAATGCTTATATAAAAAATTAAAAAGTCTAAAATCAATAACTAATGTTCTATCTTAAGCTATATATATGTATATACATGTGTCTATATTGTATACTATGTATGTGTACACACACGTACACACACACATATGTGTATGTGTATATATGTGTGTGTATGTGTATTTGACCCCAACCCTGGTCACAGCTGATTGACCGGAGGGGTGCTTCTCACCCTCATAAACCAATCTGATATACATGTGTATCAAAGTAACCCATTCAGTAGAAGGAAGAAAATAATAACAAATAAACAGAAAATTAAAAACTAGAGAAAAAAATTAACAAAGCCAAAAAAGTTAGCTTTTTGAAAAGATAAATTCGGGAACCCCTTTCTAGGCATATTAAAATAAACCCCAAATTAAGAATGAAACGGCAGTTATCACTTTGGAGTCTGCAAATAGTAAAATAAGTAAAAATATTATGAATTGTTTCATGCCAAAAATTCAATGTAGATGAGATGATGCATTCTTTGAATAATTCAGCTGAACTGAACCTGACCCAGAAAATGGAATGTAGTATTCTAGTGGCCTTGTATGTTAAATACATGAAAAATTTTAAATTACAAAATATATCTCCCCAGAAATAAAACTCCTGGCCCAGATGTCTTAACTGGTGAATTCTAACAAACATAAAGATGTTCTATCAAAAAATAGAGAATACTTTCCAACTTGCTTAATACCATAATCTGACAAAGATTTTGCAAAGACAAACATCTATGGATCTATATCCCTCATAAACAAATACAAAAATACTTCACGCATATTAGCAAATCCAGTAAATCAATATGAAAGGTAGTACACCAAGTAGAGATTACTTAAGGAGTTCAAGGTTGGCTTAACATTTGAAGATTACTATAACTCACTGTATTTACAGAATAAAGGAGAAAACTCAATGTGGTTTTAAAGAAATGTAGTTATAAGCATTTGGCAGAATTTAATAATCAGGATTTTTAAAAAATTTATATATATATATATATATATATATATATATATATATATATATATTTTTTTTTTTTTTTTTTTTTTTTTTTTTTAGGAGGGGGCAGAGGGAGAGGGAAACTACAGACTCCACACTGAGGGTAGAGCCTTACAAAGGGCTCAATCCTATGACTTTAAGATCATGACCCGAGCTGAAACCAAGAGTTGGACGCTTAACTGATGGAGTCACCCAGGCACCCCTATCATTCAGGATTTTTTTTTTTAATGTAAGCAAACTAAGAACTCTCTTATCTGCTAAACAATATGCTTAATGGTCAAACTATTGACACTTTCTCTCTGAACTCAGAAACATCGAGGTCCTTAGTCTCACTACTTTCATTCAAATCCTATTGGAGGTACTGGCTATTGAAATAAGGTAAGAAAAAATAATAGGCACAAAGATTGGAAGTCAGAGTAAAACAGTCTCTGCAGATAACATCATTGTTTATGTAGAAAGCCAGCTAGGGTCTACAAAACAGCTGCTGTAACTAATGGGTATAGCAAGGTTTCAGAACATAAGGCATATCAGGGTTCGATCAGGGAAAGAAACCAGACAATAATCTGAAAAGTTAGTATAAACAACCACGAAGTGTAAGAGGGCAGGGCTGCATGAGAGTAACCAAGGAAGATCCAGTTTGGGAGGACTCCCCCTGGCTGGGATGCAAACTCCTTTGGAGAAGATGGGGTCATGGCCCTGTGGTTGGTGACATGTGCTGGCTTGCCTGGACAGAGCTGGTCCACAGTCACTCGGCATGCAGGACACACCCATGTGGGTTGCTGGTAAGTGGAGGCTGGTGGAGAGCCATACAGAGGGAAATGGAGCTTCAGTTAAAAGTTCAGAAGAAAAAGAGACAAAGGTCCTAGGTGTTCTAGGCTCACATGGGCTTTGAGGGCTGTCAGCTTCTTTCCTGATGTGCCAGTGAGGATCCCGGGGAGCTCTCTGACTGCACGGTCTGCCTTGTACGGCCCCTCCTCTCACGAGCCCACAGAGCCGAGCTGGGCCCAGCAATCTCGAGTTTCAGCCAGTTCCCCAGGTGATTCCAATGCTCACTCAAGTTGGAGAACTGCTCCTCTAGAATGATCTTAAAGGCATGCCTTTTGTCCAAATTTTGGGTAATTTTGTTGATCCCCCAGAAAGGCTGGTCTAATCATGTTTTTGTGTTATTTTCCCAGATCCGATTCTATCCATGCAGGAAGAGGTGTTCATTACCCCATGGGAGCCTCCTTGTGAAATCCGTGCAGTTTAGAGCCATGTCCTCCGGTCAGTGGCTAAATCCAGACGGTTCGCTTGTGTCTGGAAATCATGTAGAGAATCTAGCGTTGCATTTGCAAACCCCACACCTTTGGCCCATCCTGGACCTGAGCGTCCTTTGGCATCACACCCCCATCTCTCTGTCGTAGGCACCCGTGTGCACACAAGCGTTTGCACACAGATGCACATGTGCACACACAGCAATGTGCCAGGGAGTGTTTCACTACCGGCTCTCTAGGAATATCAGGCGCCATCTGTGGCGTGTGCCCGTTCCTGCAGCATCAGGGCGCTCGCCATGGACCGTTTCAAGCTACTGACACCAGGTCACCCGACATGGATTTGGGGGGAGACGCATACGAGTGGTGGCCCTTCCTGACCAGGCTTCCTCCCTTCCAGCTCTGGGGCCCCTGCGAGGGCCCCACCAGTGGAGGCAGTGAGGACCACTCTTGCTGACTTAACCCCGGGAGAGGGGGGAAGCTGGGAGTAGATGCTTAGCCACCCACGCCCTCCTGCCGCCAGCCCGCCCTTCCACAGCCCCATTGTCCTACACTGCAGGGAACGGCTTGCTGCCCCTAGAACAAGTCCATCTCTGTCACTTGACCTCAAAATGGACAGTTTGGAGCCACACTGTCCTGTAAGTGGGAGGGAGTTCCTGTGTTCTGTGTGAGACCAGGGACCCTTGGGGGTGGGTGCTGGGGCTTCACCCTAAGGAAGGGGGCGAGTGCAAGCCCCGGCCAGCACCCTCCGTGGCCTGGTGTGGGATCCTCCCAGGGGTCCTGGATTGGGGGAGGGACCCTGTTGCACCCAGCTGCCTGAGGTTTGGCTCTGTGGGTGGACTCACACTCTCTGGTCTCAGACTTCTCCCCGGTATGCGCCTGGGAACCCCCCGGGGGTGCCCCAGCCCCATGCAGAGTGCTGTCACCAGAACCCACCCAACAACACCACCCAGACACTGTCGGTTGTTTGGGGAGCCTTGGGGGATTCTGAGAGCTGCGGCTGGGGGCAAGACCGAGCTCAGTTTAAGAAGCGCCCTCCCTGGGGCGGCTGGGTGGCTCAGTGGGTTAAGCCTCTGCCTTCAGCTCAGGTCATGATCCCAGGGTCCTGGGATCGAGCCCCACATCGGGCTCTCTGCTCAGCAGGGAGCCTGCTTCCCCCCCTCTCTCTGCCTGCCTCTCTGCCTACTTGTGATCTCTGTCAAATAAATGGATAAAATCTTAAAAAAAAAAAAAAAAGAAGTGCCCTTCCCTCACTGGGGACACACATGGGCAGGGGCTGGGTGCGCTGCTGGCCTGTGTGGTCAGTAGTGCTTAGTGGGCTTGTGCTCCTCTATCTGTCCCCTTGCTCCTGTGCACGGCATCACCCCGGGCCTGGCCGCCACCCACAACCCCAGACTGGCAAGGCGGCTGGGTCAGGAGTGTGCCTGCTCATGGCTTGGCAGGGTGGCCTCCAGCTGTCCACCTGCGCCCTGAGAGGTGACCGGGGTCCAGCGGGCAGAGAAGCAGAGGTGCTGGGAGCGCGGGCACAGAGCCACAGACCATGCTGAAGCCACCTGCCGGCTGTGTGACCTTAAGCGCCATTCCAGGTCTCGGTGCCTCAGTGCCCGATGAGGGGCTGAGACATGTACCAGAGGGTCCAAGGAGGAAGCCAGGCAGGGCGGGGTGGGCCCAGAGCAGGCGGGCCAGGGAGGGGGCTATGCAGTGGGCCGGCTCCATGGTGTTCCCAGCCCGTGGACTGTGTCGGGGCAGAGGAGGCAAAGGGGGTGGCACTGAGCGTCCCGAGGGCGGGGCACATGCCAGAAGGAAGCAGCTTTCAGACACAACCCGCAGAAAGGCGTCCCTTTCGGGCTGAATCGCGTTCTACAAAAAGAGGTCGGAGTCCTAACCCCCAGGACCTGTGAACGGGACCTTATTTGGAAGCAGGATGACTAACTTTACGTGAAATCATGAGGGTGGCCTTAGTGTGTGTCCTTGCCCTTGTGAAGGAAGGAACTCTGCCTGAGACACACCACGGGGGGTGGTACAGGAAGAGGAGGCAGAGATGGGGCGATGGGTCTGCAGGCTGGAGAGCGCCACAGGTCGCCAGCAAGCTGCACGGACAGAAAGCAAGAGGACACGGGGAGAAGGGCCACCCCCACGCCAAGGCGTGCCTGAGTGGCTCCAGCCCCCGGCGGGGGACCGGCCCAGCTCATGCCTTGAACTGGCAGAAAAGTCCTTTTTGTGGTTTAAACCCATGGTCTGTGGTGCTTTGTTACAGCAGCTTCTGGAAGCTAAGTGCCCCCGGGGGAGCGCTCTGGGAAGTGGCGACTCCCCATCACCATAACCTTGGGGAGCAGAGGCCACCCAGGGGATGGCCATCTTGACTGCTGGCGCCCGCCGGGGAGTCACCCACCCCTGAGTTTGCTTGGGGTGCACTGCAGAGCTCTGATGGGCCCTGCTCCCCAGGGCCGGGTCAGATGGAGCCGGGGAATTGGAAGTTGCTGGAGACCCCATGGAACCCTGGGTTTCCCGGTACGTGGGCAAGGGTCCCCGGGGCGCTGGTGGTGGTGGTGGAGGGACAGGAGGGACCGCAGCTGTGCGCACACTCTGGGGCCCCTTTCTAATGGCGGCGCTCACCCTGGAGGGGCTTCCCCAGGAGGGAGGGAGCTCTCAGCGCGGATCAGGGGTCGTGGGGGCCCATCCGGACTTGTAGGGAACTCCTGCCCTGTTTTGGGGCGCTGGAGCCCCCCAGGCCCCCGCCTCTCTTGTCGGGAGCCAGGTGGGCTGTCCTGGAACCTCCGTAGGATTGGAGGACAAGGACCTCACAGAGTCTGGGTTCACCTCTGCAACTGCAGGTCCCTGGCGATCCCGCCCCTCCCCCAGCCTCAGCTTCCTCCTCCCCAGCCCCCACCCTCCCTGGACAAGTGGACCTGCAGCTGGACTGGGAGCAGGGCCCATGGGGGCAGGACCCTGAGCTGGGATGGAGGCAGCCCAGAGGCCCAGCAGCTCTGTCTCTCAAAAGCCTCCTTCCTTTATTCCATGACTCTTCACTGAGCCCCTGTGTCCTGGGTGCCAGGCCCTCTGCTGGATGCTGGGAACTGGTGAGTAAAACTGACCAGCTTCCCCGCCTCCGTGAAGCAGGGAGAAGCAAAAAGGTGAGTCACAGAAAGTTGTCAGTCTGAAGAATCAAACAAGAGGGGAGGAGAGGAAATGCTGTCCTCATGAGGGGGGCTGGGGACAGCTGCACCTCAAAGGGACTATGGTCCAGTTCCCAAGCAAGCGGGGAAGCCAGTCTAAGAGACGATGGGACACGCCTGGTGCAGACATGGCACATGCAAAGGCCCTGTGACAGGAGCATGCCCAAGTGGGCTCCAGCTAGAGCAGGGAGGCCATGTGGCTGGAACAGAGCGAGGAGAGTGGAGAGAGGCAGGAAGGGAAGCCAAAGGGCCAGAGAATGCGGTGACTGCGGCCTTGGAGGACCTGCTGCTGAGCAAGATGGGCAGGGACAGCAGGGGTCGGCAAAGGCATTGTCATGCTGGCACTGCTGGGCTGAGAACTGAGGTGGAGCACATGTTACGCCCACGGCTGCGCTGGCGGGCTGAGACCACAGTGATGTTGGTGTGGGCGGTGACACATGGCCACCACCCCTTATATTCCGAGCACAGTGCTAACGGCCAGGTGTCCGGGGTGAAACCACTGGGCTGCTGGCTCGTGTATTAGGAAGATGGAATCTTCTGGAAATGGGACAGGGGCAGGAGGGTGGGCCTGGCAGAGACAGATGCTTCCTGATGCCCAACGGGCAGGGGTGTGAGGCAGAGGCCCCGCCTGGAGATAACAGCCGGGAGCAGTCAGCTCAGAGACAGAGAAGAGACAAACTGGAAAAACCAGGTGTGGGGGTCCTGGAAGTCTCCTTCAGCGGGAGGCCATGGTCAGCACGTCCCCCACTAGATCTGGCCACAGGGAGGTCACGACTGACCTAGAATTGGGCAGCCCCAAGGGAATCCTGGGGCAAGGGACACCAAAGGGTGGGAAGAAAACAGGAGACTGAGAACAATGGGAACCATGAGTCCCCAGGATGGGGGGAGGGGCTCCTCATGGGCCCCAGGGGCTGAGACTGGGCCGGCTCTCAGGGAGGCAGTGGGGCACTGGGGTCAGGCAGAGGCGCCTTGAACTCTAGGCCCCACCCAAACTATGTGATTCTGGACCAGCTTGGAAACAGGACAGGACTGTCAGAGACCGCCGCAGGCTGGGCCCCGCAGCCCCGCCCACCCCTGCAGCCCTGCCCGTCCCTTCGTATTTGATCCCACCCTAGGCCACATCTGGTTGTCCAGAGGTGGGCTCCTCACCTGACTAGGCCAACTGGAGACCTTTGAAGGGCCTGGGGTCAGGATGCAGGGGTCTGGGCCCCCAGTTGGGCTGGTCTCTTGGAAGGCCAAGGACAAAGCCCCTGAGTGATTGTAGGGGCTCATGTGCAACAGAAAAAAGTGGGTGCTGTCGAGGGGCTACGACGAGGGAGAGGGAGGGAGCAGTGTCCACACCGCATAGCACTCGGCTGGGTGGTTTTCTGTTGCTTGTGACCACCACCAGGTCCCAACAGGTGCACCTGCCACCGGGAGGGGGAGGGGGGCGTGGGATCAGCACACAGAGGGTGCCCACGAGCTCTCTCATCCGTCCCTGCCTCCCATCAGGGCAGGACCCTGACTTTCCACCTCTCCAACGCCCCCCACCTCCGCCCCTCGTGCTCCTGGAGGTCTCTCTGCTGAAGACAAAGCAAACCACGCGGCTTTGAAATCATCAGTTGAGTTTAATACGTCGTACAGAAGGAAAACTACATCGGCATATTTAAGACAAACACTTTTTCTCTACCCTCACTATCCACTGGACGGTCCTCCTTGGTCCAAAAACACTAAGTCTCAAGACACGTTGGCAGCTACCCCTCCCGGGTCCAACCTTCCACATCCTCCCGTTACATTTTTTTTTTTTAATTTAATTCAATTCAATCCATCCAAGAAGAAAAACAAACCAACAAAAAGGATTCTGAAGACATTTACATCGCAAGCCACATGGGAATGCGTAATTGGCATCTAGAGTAACCAATATAGAAGACATGTGTCTCACAGTTCACTTTGTTCATCAATAAAAGAATATAAAAATCTTGTTCAACCCAGTGTTAAGTGTATTAAAATAGATCTGTATCGTACAGCACAGTTTCTCCCGGAGTCGAGAAAATGACGGGAGGGACCATGGCAGTCTGTGGGATCCCGGCCAGCCTCCCCACTCTGCACCTGTCGGCGTGCACATGTGCGTGTGTGTCTGGGGCTGTGTGTGCACACGCACACGTGTGTTCAATGCAATTGGGCACCGTGTGATATGCTGGGGTGGGAGCCCGGTGGCTTCCGGATGCTTATCCTGTTGTGCTATGTCCCTCAGGACTGGAGAAGCTGGGGGTGGACTCCCACCTTGGGAGGCGGGAGCCCTTCTATGACGCGCGTGCCCTCAGCTCTCAGGATCATGAGGAGACAGCAAGAAGAGGGACTCTTGCGTCTCCGAAGGCCAAACCCTCCCGAGGCCACTGCCCCCCTCCCTCCCTCCCCACCCTCGCCCTCCCCCCCCTTCTGAGAGGACCCTCCAGATCTCTCCGGTTGGGCCGTCCCCCAGGAGGGGTTTCCGCATTCACACCTTGCAGCAGAGACCACTGGAAGCAGGAAAAGAAGTCAGCAAGCGTCCCCCCTTCACATTAAATATCTTACAATAAAAACGCCATACAAAAATGTAAAGTTATTTTTTGGCATAAATGTCTGTACTGGCAAGAAAAGAGGAATGGAACACTTTATCGGCTCTTCGAAAGGAGAAAAGAAAAGGCTTCAGTCGTAAGTGGAGGGTTCAACCCCGGATAGAAAACCCGCCACAGGCCTCCCCTGCAGCCTGCAGCTCCGTCTTGCCCAGAAACTCCATGAGAAAAAGACCTCGATGGCAAAAGGAGTCCAGAAGCTCAGCAGAGGGCAGGAGGTGTACAGCGCGGGCGCTCCGGAGACCCGGGGTGCGGAGGCCCTGGTAGGTGGAGACCGCAGAGTCCCTCCCCAGAGGGACCCACCTCATAGTCTCTTTCAAGTTCGACAGCTGTGACTCTGAACGCTAATAATACTGACAGAGCGGGGCCCGCGTTCCAGGAAGGCGCTGGGGCGCCCCGGCCTCGAGCCCCGAGCCCCTGAGTGGGAGGGGCGCGGAGTCCTACCTAGATTCGCTACCCACTGCTCGTCCCAACTACTGCTACTACTTAGCTAGGTCTTCGGGTTCCTGGCTCCCCTCCTGACCTCTGCCCTTCTCTCTCCCGGGGGGCAGCCCGAAGCCGAGGAGACAGCTGTGCCTGGAAGCCAGAGGCCTGGGCAGCCCCCAAAGGGCTGGGGGCTGACTGCGTCCCCGGCCGTCCCGTGCCCACCTGGCTTCCTTGGCGTCCTGTCCGAACGCGGACAGGAGGGCTCCATCCCCTCCGGTCCTGGCTCTAGGACTTCCACCCGGTTCCTTCTCCCTTCTTTTCTCTCTCTCTCGGTTGGGTTTTATTTTCATCTGAAATTCATAGTGTTTATGAATTAAGGCGGACAGAAACCTCAGGTCTGCTGAGCGGGGTCCCAGGAACCTTCTGTGGGTGTGAAGCCGGTCCCGCGGGGTCAGTTGTGCCCCTGGGGGTGCTGGAGGGCAGAGTGCATGGCTGCGGCTGGGGGCTTGGTCCAGGGCCCGGCCAGCATCGGGGCAGGGCTGGTGGTTGCCATGGTGACCTGCAGCCTCTGCCCACCCTGTATCAGTCTCAGGAGGGCCCGCAGGCGGTCCAAGGACAACTGGGTGCCCCTCTGCTGGGCCAGCAGGCTCGTCTTAAGCTCTAGGCATTTCTGTCAGGGAGAGAAAAGGATTGGGGGGCGGTGTCTCAGAATCCCACCGTGCAGGCCACCTGGGGCTGCCACACTCTCAGCCCCTCTCCCACCGCTCCTCCCCTCTTGCGGCCAGAGACTGAAAGAAACCAGCCCGAGGGCCTTCCACAAACCAGGCAGCCGTGAGGAATGGAATTGCAGCCAGACACCCAGGAGAAGTTTGTTTCAGAGTTCAGGGCTAGAAATAGTGTGCCTGTGTGGGAGCGTGGAACGTTCTTCCTCCTGACTGTGATGCTACCTTGCTGACCAGGTCATTTCTCCTCCTGCTGAGGAAGCTGGGAGCCACTTCTGGCTCAACCACAGCAGTGGCAGGAGATCTGTAGATGGCCAGCCCACTCTCTGCTCTGCTCTGCTGCCTGCCGGGCTCTCGTCTTTTAGTTGGCTTTATATGTATCATGGCAGCGCAGACAGCAGCTGGGACAGGGCCCCAAGCTGGAGTGTAAGCTACTTGTTCCTCAGGGAAATCACTTCTACTCCCTGAGAGTGCACCCAAACTCTGAGACAGGAATAATCACAGAGCCTCCCCTTGGGTTATTCAGATTAAGTGAGACTAGGACCTGGCATTGCCCTTGGCATCATCATTACAACCACCATCACTACCATTATCACCATCACTACCATCACCACCAACATCATCATCACCATCACCACCATCATCACTATCATCACAACCATCATAACCATCACCACCACCACCACCACCATCATCATCAACCATTATCACCATCACCATCGTCACTACTACCATCACCATTACCCCTCAACACTATCATCATGACCATCACCATCACTACCATCACCACTGCCATCATCACTATCACTATCATCACTATCATCACCACCATAATCACCACCATTTTAATCACTACAATCATGACCATCACAACAATCATCACCATCATCACCATCATCAACCATTATTATCATCACCATCATCACCATCATCATCAACCATTATCACCATCACCATCGTCACTACTACCATCACCATTACCCCTCAACACTATCATCATGACCATCACCATCACTACCATCACCACTGCCATCATCACTATCACTATCATCACTATCATCACCACCATAATCACCACCATTTTAATCACTACAATCATGACCATCACAACAATCATCACCATCATCACCATCATCAACCATTATTATCATCACCATCATCACCACCCCATCATCACCATCATCACCACCATTATCACCATCATCAACCATTATTATCATCACCATCATTACCACCCCATCATCACTATCACCACCTCAACACTATTATGACCATCACCGTCACTACTGTCACCACTGCCATCATCACCATCACTATCATTACCACCACCACCAACCACCACCACTATTATCACAACCATCATGACCATCACCACTATCATCACTGACATCACTATTACCACCACTGTCACCATCACCATCACCACCATCATCACCATCATCACTACCATCACTATCATCACATCACCATCACCACTATCATCACAACCATCATAACCATCACTGTCATCATCATCATCAACCATTATCACCATCACCACCTCAACACTGTCATCATGACCATCACCACTGCCATCATCACTATCACTATCATCACCATCACCAACATCACCACCATTATAATCACTACAATCATGACCATCACAACCATCACCATCATCACCATCATACCATTATCACAACCACCATGACCATCACTACCATCATCACCAACACCATCATCACCACCATCATCACCATCATCATCATCACTATCATCACATCACCACCACTACCACTATCATCACAACCATAACCATCACCATCATCACCATCATCAACCATTATTACCATCACTGCCACCATCATCACCATCACCACCTCAACACTATCATCATGACCAATACCATCACTACCATCACCACTGCCATCATCACTATCACTACCACCATCATCACCACCATCACCATCATCACCATTATCACAACTATTATGACCATCACAACCATCATCACCATTATCACCATCAACCATTATTACCATCACCATCACCACCATCATCACTATTACCACCTCAACACTATCATCATGACCATCACCATCACTACCATCACCACTGCCATCATCACCATCATTAGCATTACCATCACCGCCAACCACCACCACTATTATCACAACCATTATGACCATCACCACTATCACCACTGACATCACTATTACCACCACCGTCACCATCACCATCACGACTATCATCACTATCATCATGACCATCATGACCATCACCATCATCAACCATCATCACCATCACCATCATCACCGCCCTCACCACCGTCTTGTTGACCACCACACTACAGAAGGGAAGTCATTATGTTCACTTTATGCAAGAAGAAACTGAGGTTCAGAGATGGGGCTTTGCCACCGACGAAGAGCTAGGTGGGAGCAGAGCTGGAGAGCCTCAGCTGTTTGACAGCTCTCTGCTGAGCAGGTCACAGAGCCGCACTGTCTACCTCCTGGCTTGCTGAGTGATGCTGGGGAGGCTGTCTTCTCCCGGGGCCTCAATAACAGAACAGCGAAGCTCTGGACTTAAATCTTGGGGCCCTAAGGTCCCCCGGCCTCCTGCCCCCTCGCCCAGCGAACCTTCACGGCCGCGGCCAGGCGCCGGTCCCGTTCCTCCAGCTGCTGGTGCTCGCTCTGTAGCTCACTGCCTCTCTGTAGCAGCTTCTGCTTCTCTTCTTCCTTGACTGGCGAAGAGAAGGCCAGGTGAGGACACAAGCCAGGTGAGCCAGAAGGCTGGGCCACGGGTGAGTGGGAAAAGCAGTAAGAACCCGAGGTCTACACCTCCAGGCCATTCTGCCATATCCTCCTGCAGAAGCCAGGGGCCTCGGCTGCACGCCCAGGGGCTGGGAGCACCATTCCCCACACGGGAGCTGCCCGGCACCCAGGACCACTCCCGGGGTCCCTCTTTGTGGGGCTCTGGCTCGGAACAGTTCGGATGGGCCCAGAGTGAGTCCAGAGGATGGGGCTGGGATTGGAGAGAAGGGAGGCGGTGCCCTTCTCCACTCCCCGAGGCCGTCTTACCCGTCTTGTGGGTGACGTAGGAGTGCACAATGGCCAGCATCCCGGTCCAGGGCACACCGTCGTCTTTCTTTAAGGCCTAGAGAGCAGACGGGGAGATGAGCAAGTGGACGGGCCAGAACCTGCCGCAGCCTGGCCGTGCCCCACTGGGGGAGCAGGGGTGCGGAACAACTCTCTGAGCAGCAGTTCCTCAACCATGTTGGGACGGGGCCGCCCTGCCTCATGGTCGGCTCACAGGGCTCCTCGAGGGCAGGAACCTGCCTCTTGCCAGGGCCCCCATGGCGCTGGAACGGAGGCCCCAATTCTTCCTGACCGAATGCATCCACGAATGGCCGCCTGCCTTCTTCCTATGTCCTGGGGACCTGAGAGCAGCCCCAGGCAAATGGGGGACACCTCGAGGGCCCAGTGAGGCCCCACCACCATGTCCAGGTGGGGAAGATAATCTTGTGTCCCTCAAAGAGCTGTGAGCCCCCAGGCAGTCACGACGCAGGGGCTGGTGGTCCCCACGGGAGACAGTGACATAGGCCCCACTGTACCCACCCTCTAAGTCCCCAGGGATGATGGGAACCCATAAGAATCAGTGTTTTCAGAAATAAAGGTGATTCCCCTATGATTTTGCAAGTAACACATCACACAAAAGCACAGGAAAGTTCCCACGTGCCTGTAACACTCGGAAGGCTGCACTCCCCCGTGTCTCATTCTACCTGCAGCTTTCTCGGGGAGGTGACAGAGCTAAGGAACCACTATAAAGCCTGGCACCTTCTTTCTTTAAAACTTAGGTCCACATAGAGAACATGCCTCAAAGGATCACAAACTCTTTATAACGACCATCTCCAGTGACTGTGTAACATGGCCCTGAGCGCACCTGCTGGAATGAAGTTCACTGTCTCCTAGTGCTGCGAGGCAGCTGTATCTCTTCCTTTATAGACAAGGGGCGAGGGGTTTCTTCGTGCACAGAATTTTATCTGTATTTGGATTCCTTCCTGGGACTACATTCCCCAAAGCTAGATTCTGCATTTAAAAGATATATATACATTTTTAAGGTTCTTGATAAAAGAGTGTCTACCTCCCCGCATCAGCACCAGAAGGGAGTGTTACTGTTTTTTCGAACCTGCTAGGTTTTCCTAAGTGTGGCAGCAGGGAGATGGAACGCGTTAAGTTAGCTAGCTCTGTTTTGCAGTTTGTGATGCTAGTTCAGGTTCTCTGTCAGGGGGAATCTGGAGCTCAGAGCTGGAGTCATTGGGTCAGATCGCTGCAGAGGGACACCTCTGCTCAGCCGTCCCCAGTGGGCCTCTGCTGGCAATGTCTGAGATGGCCACTATGGGGGTGTACTGGCATCTAGCAGGCAGAGCCTGGGGTCACTGAGACCCTACAGTGCACGGGCCAGCCCCACAGATTCCCCAGCCTCAGATGCTGTGCTGGGGGAGGGTCCTTTGGTGCAGGGAGAGTCGGTGGGGGGCGGGAGGGCCCACTGCCCAGCAGCACAGTCTCCCGTACCTTCTGCTGGCACTTGGGGCACCGCCACACGCCCTTGGGCGCTGTCTTGAGGGGCGGGTCCAGGCAGCTGAGGTGGTAGGCCCCCGGGCAGGTGCCGCAGGGCTGCAGGTCGGCCCCTCGCTTGCAGGCGGCACAGTGCTCATCACGGACGACCTCACTCTGGAAGAGAAGGGAGGGCAGGAGGCGGGTCGGTGGGGCTGGGAGAGAGCTGGGGGGGCCCCGGGCAGCTGCCACCCTGACCTGCTTGGGACCCAGTGTTTCTCAGCAGCTCTGGGAGAAAGACGAGCCCAGGAACTGGGAGGACAAGTGGCTGCCGGCGCGTGGACTCCAGGGCACCACCTGGGCCACGTTTCCTAGGGACACGGCCACTGAGTCAGAGTCAGTCAGGGTGTGGCACCCTAGCACCCTGATTCAGCCCAGCTGAAACCCGGACGCCAGGCATGGGTAGCAGGGCAGGTGATCCTGCTGGGGCTTAGGACACAGTCCGCCTGGGCCCCTAATGTCCCACTGTCCCATATCCTGGAGTAGGGGGGGCAGGCCAGTGCTCACAAAGCCTCCCTCCTGCCCACCGCCTTGGGGGATCTGCGGTCACAGCTTTCCAGTCCTTTTGATAGCACCTTGGTCTAACCTGGCATCTCCCAAAATCCCATATGGGTTCCTGCACTCCTCTGTGCCCACCTCTGTAACAGGGGCTAGTGCCACCTGCCCCACAGGATGCTGGGAAGACCCAACAGGACACACGGAACACACTCCACATAGGAGCCTGGTAAGGGGCAGCTTCCTCTTTCCCTGGGCTAAAGGAACTTCAGACATCCCTTCAGAGTCGTCAGCCTTGGTTGTTGGCCTCTGCTTACACACCTACAGGGACGGGGAGCTCACTATCTTACCAGCCAGCTCGTTGCACTGTGGACAGAGAGAGGAGCCTCTCATCACCCCGTGCCTCCCGTGACCTGCAGAGTCTGAACAATTTCCCACCACCCACTAGAAAACCTTCTCCATGCATGGGAGGTCTGCTCTCTGCCCGTCTGGCTGCAGCGCCTTCTGACTTCACGGTTGCAAAGGACCAGAGGGCTCTCATGGGGGTGACCCACACCACGAGGACCCTGGACCCCAGGCTGTCCTTGATGGAGGGAGCAGCAGACAGAGATGAGGCCTCGGAGGTCTGTTGCCAGCACTCACGTCAGTGCAGGAGCCCCGGGCCAGTGAGCCATGTGCCCAAGATTGCTCAGTGAGCCGGAGGTGGATGCCAGACCAGTGGCGGGGTCCCCTGCCCCGAAGCCACAGCCCCTCCAGGCCTGGGGGAGGCAGGGCTCAGGCTCGAGGCCCATCCTGTTCCCCTGCTGTTGGGCACAGGTGTCTGTGGACGAGCACGACAGGCCACCAGCACCAGTCTGTGACATTACACGGTTCTGCTGGCGAAAAGGCCAGGATCACCAGAGTTTAAGCCTGTCGCCTGCTGCTGCTCAGTAGCCTGACCGTTATAGGCATGTGGGGACTACCAATTCTTTTAGGATTTGATCCAAAACTTATTTAGAAAATGAGGTCACAGGGCGCCTGGGCAGCTCAGTGGGTAGAGCATCTGACTTTGGCTCAGGTCATGATCTCAGGGTCTTGGGATCAAGCCTTGCGTCGGGCTCCCTGCTCAGTGCTGAGTCTGCTTCTCCCTCTCTCTCTACTACTGCCCCTGTTTGTGCTCTCTCTCTCTCAGATAAATAAAATCTCAAAAAAAAAAAAAATGAGGTCACAACCAGCTTGTGTCCTGAGAAGCAGGGACACCAGTGTGCGTGGAGAGTCGGGGTCTCACAGGATCACTGAAACGGATTCCTGAGGGGTGACACCCTGAGGATTACGGGGTCTAGACCCTCGTGAGGTGGGCAATGATGACCCGAGAGAGCCAGCTCCCCCTGAGGTCACACAGCAGGGCCAAGCAGAGCCAGGTAGAGCCTGGCCGGCCCTGGCGTCAGCGGCCGCCTCCTGGGCCTTCTTGGCCCCCAGGGTCCCTGCGTCCTCAGCAGCGGGTGGAGAGAGGTCGTGTTCGAGCCGCCTGTGGGCTGACCCGGGTGGTCTTGCAAAGCTCTCGGTAGGGAGGACTGAGCCCAAAGGCCCTCCCCTCGGCTCACCCCTGCCAGGAGCGCCCCGCCTGTACCCGCCCCACCCCGACCTGCCATCGAGGGGACACCTACCTTCCAGCAGGGGTCCTCATTGGCTAGCACAGGGAAGAAGGGCGGAGAACACGTTAGCGGGCACTGGAGGGGCACCAACTGGGACCGGAGGCCACGAGGCCCGGTGAGGCAGGGCTTCCCACCTGGGGCAAGGCGGGAGCATTCCAGGCTCTGGTCCTCACCTGGGGTGGGACGGGAGCATCACGGGGCCCTGGGACACCCAGTTCTCACCTGGGGCATGGCGGAAGTCAGGGTCTCTGCCCTGGTTGTGGCCAGGACCCACCCTGGGACAGGCACCAGGCTGCCCTGCAGGCAAGCCATCCTTCCAGGGACCTCTCACAGGGACTCATTTTCAACTGTGTGTGTGGTTTTTTTGGTCCATAACCCACTCTCCTTCTAGTAAGTGAGGCCAAACCACATATTTAATGATCACAAAACATGGTTTTTCTCAGTTGCTGGCTCAGAGCCGTCCGCAGAGGACACTGTCCAGTGGGGAGCAGAGCTTCTGTGTGTAAGGAATATTCTACCGTTTACCACTGTCACATCCAGCCCTCACGTCATCATCCCGGCTCGGGGCCCCGGCTCTGGCATAGGCTCCGCCGGCCCTCCTCCTCCCCACAGAAGATGTCGGGGCAAAGGAGGCCACAGCAAGGAGGGCCCAGGAGCTAGAAAGCACCATGCACTGGAAAGCAGCTCTGTCCCCACACAGGCCTGGAGTCGGGGGTCACCCACGCCGCCTTGGCCCCGGGCCCGGGGCAGCCCTGGGGAGCCGCGGTCCGCGGGCACCTACCTCTTGCTGTGAGGAACAGGGGGGTGTTGAGATAGTTGGACGCCAGCCGTTTCCTCTGTAGGGGACGGAAAACAAAACAAAGGCATCTCACATGGAGCCCTCCTCGGGGACACGGCTCCTGCCCAGGACACATCCGGGACAGGCTCCCACCCACGGCTCCAGAGGTCACAACTAGGATGGACATGGGGCAGCAGGGTGGGGGAGTGGCGGGTGAGCCGGCTATGCCCCGTGGGAGGCACGGAATCTCCCCTGTTCCCTGGGATACAACCACCTCGCTCAGGAAGGACGCCCTAGAGACCCCACATCGGGTTTCTGGCACAATCCAAAAGGGGGCTTCAGCCACGGGCCAAGCCTGTTCAGACCCTGGTTTGGGGTGGCTTTGCTGTGGAGGGGAGATGGGTAAGTGGCGTCACTCCCTCCTCTCTCGATGTGGTCGGGCTGTGCTCACAGCTAAGGGCGAGGCCCGTGGAGGGCCGCTCCCGGAGCTACGGTGGGTCCTGGGCTCAAGGGTCAAAGCGTCGAGCTGACTCCTGACTTGCTAATCAGGTGGTTTCCCACCAGCCACCACAGACTTGGGACACGACGTATGGCTGGGCCGGCAGAGCGGTGGATGGCTTCATCGGTGAGCACAGCAGAGGGGACAGGGTCCTCGTCATACAGAGGGCACACGGCTTCCTCGAGTGCTGGTCAAGAAACAGCTCAGCGACAATCTTTCAGAAGGGGCCCAGTGCTTAGGACACCATCTCAGGGACAAAGCACACTCAGGAAAAGAGCGGGGAAGTGAGCGGTATGAAGACGGGCGTGTTCTCTATGCAGAAGCCGGGAGGACAGAAGCAGAGGCCAGGGGCAGGTGGGCTCCCCTGACTTGGGCAACCATCGCTCTGGCCAAGACCCCTGCCCCCTCCCCACCAAGTTCCAAGTCATTGACAGGGACTCAGGACAGCAGCCTGGACTGACCAACACCCTGGGGAGGTGAGAACAGCAGGACCTCGACCCTCCCACAGGCCCTCCTGGGACCTGTCCCCCTGGCAGGGACAGCCCGAGTCTGGAAGGTGCCGGGCGCCGGCCTCTGGGGACCTCGCTCGGCTTCAGAGAGCTGTCGCGACTGCCGGACCTCAGGCCCCAAGGAAACGGCTTCCCCGTTAGGGAGTGATTCTGAGGCTGCTCCCCGGGGCCTTGACAGGGCTCCACACCTGATCATTGGGGTGAAGAACCAGGAAACCTTGTAACCTGCACCCAAGCCACGCTCCCCAGTGCAGCCCGAGTGAGGACCCCGCTGTTCTGATCTCCTGCGCCTGTTTCTCAACAGATTCTGAGCTCAGGAGGGGAGGGACATCATTCATGGTCATGCCCCAAACGCAAGTCCCCGGAGGGGCAGGTGAGGGAGTGTAGGGCCTCACCTCTGTCTCCAGGAGGCCACTGTAAGCGGGATTTGCTGTGCTTCTTCTCTTCCGCTCTTGGCGTTTGCTCTGGATTTCTGGAAAGGCACAGACACAGCGGTTACTGGATCCTTCCTGACCTGGGAACCCCGAACTCTTTCTCTGCAAACCCCGGGCGTCCCGGTCCCCTCCCCTGCTCTGCAGCCTATCTGCCCAGCGTCCCTGCCCCAGAGTGGCTTCCGAATCACTCACTCTGGGGCAGACGGGTGGGCAGGTGCGCTCTCGGCGCGGGAACCCCCATGTGCCATCATCCAGCCCGGGGGCGTCTCTCGGGGGATGTCTGCCCGCCAGGCTAGTGCCTGCTCAGCTGCACAGGGAGGTTCAGGGCAGCCCCAGGAACCAGGTGCCCATGTGAAGCCTCCCACACGAATCCTTCCGAGAGGGCCCCTGGTGCGGTGTTTCCCGCAGTGACGGTGACCACCCCACACACATGGTCCCCCACTTTCCCGCCTTCTGCTTTGCCTGCCACATGGAACCTGGGATCGGTTTCTCTGAAAACAGCTGTTTTGACATGTTTTTCTAACTTGTCTTTTGGACTCAGTTTTTCCTTCTAAATCTTTGCAGTATCATTCATGTGTTTCTTGTAAGACACCCCAGACCAGGCTCCAAATAAATAAATACTTAGGGTCTCATGGGTGGGGAGAGAAGTTTTACGAGGAGAGCTACTTATAAAAAGCATAACCACAGTCAGGAGGTTTCAGGAAAGCTTTTTCATCCCGACCTCACGACGACACTGTAATATTTCAAGGTGCAGGCTTCCTCGTGTTGCGGGAAGAGGAGGCGGAGGTTCTGAGTGGAGGGAGCTTGCCCACGGTCCCCCAGGTCAAAGCAGCACGAGCAGGACTCAAACGCAGACCTTCGGACGTGACTGGAAGGGCCCAAGCCCGAGTGGCTAGCAAGTGGCAGGGCCAGGCGGTCGGGCTCCAGCGACCACCTCCTTGGGCTGCGTGCAACGGGGGAGCACGGGACGAGCACGGGACCCACACGGTCCCTTTGCCAAAACCAGGAGGCGGGCTCTGTGCAGACAGCCACGGAACTGGGGGGAGCAGGAAGGCTTTCTTGGTCTTTGCGCTGACGACCCTGGCACTTGGGACAGACCTCCCAGGAGGCGGGTCACTGGTGGGCACTGCCTTCCCACCAGCCAGCAGCCCAGCCTGCCGCCGCAGAGAGCCTTACCTTCCAAGTGCTCCGTTGTGACCAGGCCCAGAGCTACCATGAAGGCGATTTTCTGAGGGAAGGAAACAGAGAAACGTTAACACGGTCTCCAGTGTCCGTTGACTTAGTGAACACTGCGGAGCGCCTCCTTACGGGACTGGCTTCTGTTTCGGGTTTCCTTTGTTTTCACCTACTGTCCGTCCCAGGACCCCACCCACGACCCCACGCTGCGTTTGTTTGCTGTGTCCCCTTAGCTCCTCTGGGCTGTGCCAGATTCTCAGGTTGTCCTGGTCATTAGTGACCTTGACTTCTTAGAGCTTGGGCTGGGCAGGAAGGACGCCCCTCAGCTGGGACAGGTCTGATGGTTTCTCATGATGACACTGGGTTATGGGCTTGGGGGCGGGAGACCACAGAGGTGAACCCCTTCCCAGCCCACTGTATCTGGGAACGTGTCAGCCACGTGACTCCTCTGTCGCACGCTGCCCTTGATCATGGGGCTGGGGCGTCGCCTTCTCCATGACACATCCCCTCTCTGTCCCCCGTCCACACTGTCCTCGTTGGGAGGATCTGGCTGTGCACCACTCCTGTGCACCAGGAGGTGGGAACAGTGCTTTTTCTGGCCACGTAGATGGAAAAACTTGGGTGTAGTGGAATTTACCAGTATTCTCTTTTTCACTGTCTGGTTTTTTGAATCTTACGTACAGACTCGGGTTACAAAACAAGCTGCCTGTGTTTTATTGTAGTTATCTGTAACTTCACTGTTTACATTTATTTCATTATTACTATTTGTAAGTAGGCTCCCCGCCCAATGCGGGACTCAGACTCACGACCCTGAGACTGAGAGTCCCATGGCCACCAACCGAGTCTGCTGGAGGCCCTCATGGTTCACATTCAAATTTTTTGATCCGTTTGGAGTTGACCCTGGTGTCGACCGTGTGAAGGATGGATTCCTTTCATTCCATCGGCATTGGTTTTTTCCAATCCCACTTACTGAAAATTGCATCACCCCACTATTTGCTGGTTTAAGGAGCCCTTTTAAATCATATACTGAATTATCTCGAGTCTCTGTGGTGTCTTTCCGTGCCTCCTCTCCCGTTCCTAGCTATGCGGGAGCGACGGTGACACCTTTGGTTCCCAGGCGTCACGGGGTTCTGGCAGAATTCGAACCCCTCCCCTGTTCTTCCTGTTCAGCATTTCCTTGGGTCTTCTTTTGTATGTTTTCATGTGAAACTCAGAAACCATGAAGGACACTGAGGTGTGTTTACTGGGATGATGTGAAAATGATAATACATTAACTCGGGTCATGACGATAATTTTCGGACGTAAAATTCTCCTTCCCAGAACCACGATGCACCTCTCTGTTCTTCTGCCTTTGGGGGTTTCAAACATACCCTCCAGTGGCTGTCCACTGTTGTTAGTGTGTTGATTTTTTTAAAGATTTTTTTAGTT
Source organism: Lutra lutra (assembly GCF_902655055.1). Taxonomy (NCBI): domain Eukaryota; kingdom Metazoa; phylum Chordata; class Mammalia; order Carnivora; family Mustelidae; genus Lutra; species Lutra lutra. Next base: position 140,236,403 of record NC_062285.1, read on the forward strand.
ATTCATTTGAGAGAAAGAGAGAGTGAGAGCAGGGGGGAGGGGTAGAGGGAGGGGAGAAGCAGACTCAATGCTGAGCAGGGAGCCTGATGTAGGGCTGGATCCCAGGACCCCGGGATCATGACCTGAGCTGAAGGCAGATGCTCAACCCACTGAGCCACCCAGGCACCCCTAGAGTTTTTTTTTTTTCCTTTTCTTAAGGAAGGGAGAGAGAGAGATACCTCTAGAGAGAGGGGCAGAGGGAGAGGGAGAGAGAATCTCAAGGACCTCCCTGCTGAGCACAGAGCCAGACGTGGGGCTCGATCTCTTGACCTCGAGATCATGATCTGACCCGAAATCTAGAGTCTGGGTGTTCAACCAAATGAGCCCCCCAGATGCCCCAATCCCAGGTATTTCATCTTGTTGCTGCTAAGGCAAGGAGAGGGTACCTGTGAGGCTTCTAACACACTACTCTGCGTGTCTGTGACAATTATCGTTGGTTTGCATTAATAGTAACCCTGCCGTGCCCGATTCTGTTTGGAGTAGTTTTGTTTTTGTTTTTTAATTGATTCTCTCGGGTTTTCTATACCATTTCAAATAGTGACTGTCCACTGTTCCTTTGCCTTTTTTTTTTTTTTTCCCCACTTCTATGCTGTTGAAAATAGTTCTACTCCTCAATCTGTCTGCTTTCTGTGTTGGACGTTGCTGGAAGAACGTAGGATCTACACTCAGAATTTCAGCTCCACTCGGCTCCCCGAGGCAGGGTCCAGCGTGCTCCCTGCCTCTTGGATCGTAGCCAGGCCCACGGAGTCACATCTGAGTTCCTGGGCAGATTTAAACCCTGGCATGCCCAGCCTGTCAGCTGGAAGGCCAGCCGGGCTGGACATAAAGGCTCTCCTTTCTTCCTTCAGGAAGGGGTAGACACTGCTCTACCATAGTCTGGGCTTGAATGCTGCCAGCATTCTTCCCTGCAGAGTGACATGATCACTTTTGCCTGGATGCCTTCCAGAGGCTTCTGTGCTGGGTGACGGGGCAGTGTGGACCTTTCTCCCTTGGCGCACGCGTTCATTTTCCCTGGTGCCCAGTACCGGGGACAGAGTCCGTTAACACGTACATAGTCTTTCTTCTTTGATTTTCGTCAACTTTTCTTAAATAAGGTTAAAAAAATCGGGACGCACCACCACACCATGGAAAGGGGGGCCTGTAAATTCCCGGCAGGTGTGTGCTCACACGAATGCAAGACTAACAAAATTATTAATGTTTTTGCGGCCACAGGGCAGATTCTGGGCTCCAGCAGATTCGGCCGATGGCAGTCTGAGCTGCCATTTGGGGCCACCTGGCTTCAGTGCGGTTTCTGGGCCCCGGGGCTGACCACACGGTGGCAGGGACTCTAGGGGAGCCCTCCAGTACCGGTGCCTGCCTCGCTGACCCCACCAGGAAAGACTGGACTGAGCAAAGACCAGCAATGTGGAGACCATGCTCCCCGCTCCCGTCACCCCATCCTCCACAGGAGGTCACTTGAGTCCACACTGACTGGAGGACAGGAAATGGGAGAAAACTGCCTCCATGGAGAGAGCCAACCCCACGTCCCTGTGGGTGGTGGGAAGCGCCACTTTATCTCCTCCGCTCCGTAATTCTGGGCTCTGGTTCGGAAGCCTCCACTTATACGTCAGCTGGGTCCTCTTGGCTTAACTTCGTAGGGATCACTCTTGACTATTTAAAAACTCCTTCTTCCTTTTCTATTGTGTGTACTTTGCTCACTTGCTTCTGCCTCCTTCTTCCCTCACTGTGTCTTCTGCTGTGTCCAGGGACCCCTGAGCTTATCCACTCAGATTTATTTCCATGCATAATTCCAGCTCACACTTCATTCTCTCTGGTACGGTGACCACTCAGCCTTCTCCTCCTCGAACTCAGCCTTGTAACTTCTTCATTAGTGGTGATTCTTTTCTGTTCTCTTTCTTTGAATACACAGTAAGGTGTTGATTTTTTTTTTTTAATCTAACAAGTATCCTTTATCTTATGGTAAAAATGCTCTCTTTCCCCTATTTTTTCCTTCAAATGGCTTTGCAATGATGCTTTGCCCCATGCTTCCTTTTGTTAAAGGTCACTGAAGGAGGTGACGGTCCCTGGATCCGCTCTGAGCAGGGGACGGCGGGAAGCAATTTAAAAGCTCCTTCGAGTGAACTGACTTCATTTCATGTTTATTTCAAATTATCGCTTCTTTCTCTGTATCTCTGTGCTGTATCTGTGGTGGTGTATTCTTTTGCTTATTTGTTTTTTGTTTTTTTTGTAGGGTGGGTAGAACAGAGGAAGAGGGAAAGAGAAAATCTTAAGCAGGCTCCATGTCTAGCTCACAGCCTGATGTGGGACTCGATCTCACGACCGTGAGATCATGACCTGAGCTGAAATCAAGAGCTGGACGCTGAACCGACTGAGCCCCCCAGGTGCCCCTAAAGCACCCGTTATCCCTGTTCACTCTGTCCGTACCTTTTTAAATTTCAACGAATTACGTTTTTCCTTCTCAGATTTTTCAAGCCATTTTTATATTCACCCGATCTTACTTTGTTTTTCATGGTATTTTTTTTGCTTCATTATTCCTTACTGAATTCAAGTGCACACTATTCCTTTCTGAGAAAAATCTGCGTGAGTACCCTAAGAGTGCTTCTGTGTCAGGGGTTGCTAGAGTAGGCCGCAGACTGACTTCCTCCTGGATGAACTCAGGCTCCATACGCGGACTGTGCCTGCCGTCCTTGGCAGGGGTTGCTGCCCAGATTCCAGAATTTTGTCCACAGGGTCATTTTGGGTACAACTCCTTTTTCTCTTTCTTCTGCATTTCTGTCTTCTCTGCCTCTTGCTCACCCATCCCTTTGGGCAGGACTGCCGTCCCCCCTGGCCTTGCCTCCCTCCCCAGGGGCAGCTGTGGCCTCCGGCTCAGGTTGGCTCCTTTCTTTCTTGGAGAACTTTTGCGAACCTCTGTCCTGGTCACTCTCACCCAGCGGTGGCCCCGGACCCCGGGGGCCTGGCGTCGGTCCTGCTCACTGCTTGGGTTTCTGGGAAACAGCCATATACAGCTGCCTTTATGGGGTATCTTCCTGTCACCAGCCAGACCCCGCGATCTGACCTTGAATCCACCCACTTGTACTCGATAACCTCTCTTCTTCCCCAAGCTCTTCTTTTGGGATTACCTCTTAACTCTGGCAAATATGACCCGAAACTGCTCCTTGGTGGGATGGCCACTGCCCTGGACCATCTGAACCAAACTTGGCCCATGCTCACCCAGATGGGCCGTGGAGCGACAGTGCTCCATGAGAGAACCCAAACCATTACAGAGCTGACTGACATCTCTGCTCACGGAGGAGCCCCAGCCGCACGTACATAACATACAACGTACGTACAGACGTGTTCCTTCAACACGCGTGCATGACCTCATGTGCGCCTCTACAAACGATGACAAGGCTTCCCCATCTAAATATTCATCCTAACCCTAAACGAAAGGTACCCATTCACCCTGTCTTAGGGAGTCACTGCACTGGAAGTGACTCCCTGTGACCTCCTTATTTGCTACAAATAAAGTTGACTTTGTGCGATTACTCCGCCTGGCGTAGCTAATTTGTACATTCTAACATTTTATCTGCTGTTGCTGTCGTGTGCAGCGGAGTGCTATGTCAGGAGCCCGAGCCCCCCTTGATGGGTTTTAAGAAGGGAAGGGTGACTCGGTTATTTCTGAATTTTAGGAAAATCTTTCTAGCTGCCTGGAGAATACATGGGGGGGCGACCCCATCCGGGGGCAGGAACGGGGACTGTGGTAACAGGGATGGCGTGGCGGGAAGGAGCATGTGTGTGCACACGTCTTGCCCGGGGAGGTGGCTGGGCCCTTGTTCTGGCTGTCCCCCTGCACGGCACATGCCGGTCTGAGGGTGGCCACAGTCTCAGTCGGATGCTGCCTGAGGCCAGGATAAGGGGTGGCACAGAGAAGGCCGCATTTCTGTCCTAAAGGCCATGGACCTTGAAACAGGGAAGTGGGCAGAGCCTTGGCGCTGTCCTGGGCGCTGGTAAGCTTGAGGTTCCTTTCCACACCAGGCTGGCCTGCCACGGGCTTGCTCACACAGCCCCGGAAGCCACCGATGGTCACCAGCTACCTCAGGGCTCCGAGGGCTCCTCTGAGGAAGTTTCTGCGGCAGCTGCCGCTCGGGCCTCAAGGGCTCCTGACTTGGGCTCTTCATGAACAGGTTTCAAAGACGCCACCAAGCTCCGCGTCAGCACCACACAATGCTCCCAGACCTCTTTAAAAAGAAAGTTTAATAAGGATTTTTACGCCAGGACATGTTGTAATTACAAGTTCTATGTAAGTCATTACATGTATTTACACTAATTATGTTGTTAAATATAATTATGCTAATTGTATAAACGCACCATAGCTGGATTCCATGTACTTTGGGAGAGCGCAGAGGATCCACCCAGAAAACCTTCGACAGTGCAGTGGGCGCGAGGCAGCCCCGCGGGAGGACGGAGGGGGGCGCGGGGGAGCTTCGGGCTGCGAGCCGGCCCGGGGCTCACCGTGTAGATGACAGGTGCTCCCACGGCACCAAGGGATGGAACTGAGTGCCTTTGGAGATAAACGGGGCTGGGGCCGCAGACCAAACTTAGTTGCATCTCAGCCTCAGCGAGTGGTGGGCTCTGACTCCCTGCAGGCTTTTTGGACACTCTCCTGCTCCAAGACATTCCGTGGCTCCCCAGTGCCCAGGGACTAAAGTTGCACCTTGGCAGCCTGCATGCGGGTCCTCCAGGATGAGGCTCCGGCACCCCTCAAGCCGGTACTCAGAATTTCTCATGCGTTCGTGCTGCCTGGGCTCCGAGTAGACCAGCCGACTCCCCTGAGCCTGCCAAGGGCCTTCCCACCTTCCATGTGACCGCCTGGGGAGCGCCCTCTGCACCACACACCATCCCCCACGCCTCTGGCCCCTCTGTTGAAGCCCCACCTGCTCCCTGGGTCCTGCCGATCCTGCCTCTCCTCTGCAAAGCCTTCGCCAGTCCTCCCAGCTGCAAACACACTCCCCTTCTCCCTGCCCCTCCTCCCCCAGCTCTGGATTTGCAATTCTCTGAGGACACTTGAGTTTTTTTAGCCAAAGTTGAACTCCTAGTGGTCATACCAGGAGCAGCGAGGTTCCCTAGGGCCAGGACTCCATCCACCCCAGCTCAGCATCCCAACCCTCAGCACAGAACCTGGCACCCAGACAACCCTAGGACGTGTCTGATGAATGATGAAGGGATGAAAGACTGACTTCTTCTGATACCGACAGCATATTGATAAAAAGAATTCTTAGGAGCTCTAGGATCCCTGTGGGGCCTCTTCTGCCCACTGAGGAGAGGTGGTCAGGGAAGGCTGCCTGGAGGAGAGGACATCTGAAGTGAATCTTATAGGATGAATGAGAATTGGGTAGGGAAAGAAGGGGAGGGTCCAGGTGAGGCCAAATGCATGGAAAAAGGCCCAAAGCATTGACTGTGACCCAGTAGGACAGAGGATACAAGAGGAACATGAGAGGGGTCACCTGCTGGGACCAGAAGTTACCAAAGAGCTACTGGCCTCTTACACCCCCACAGAGCAGGGGCTTCTGTGCTAACCATGGATTAGGACAGCACCATGAGGGCCCACGTATCCCTCCTCCCTCTGGGGGTAGGTGGGGAGATGGCACTAATGCACAATTTCTGGAAAGTTCTACAGGTACTTTCAGGAGTCAGCTGCCTCTCCCGCGCCAGCCCTGGCTGCAGCTGACTTCCAAAGCATCTGCGGTCTCGCTCTGCCAGCCCTCAGATGCTCAAGAGTGGCCACAGGCAGGGAAAAGAGGCGGGGTCATGGCAGCGCCACGTGGTGTGAAGAGCCCTGCCTCCTGCCAGAGGAGACCCTGAGCCATGGATCCTCCCAGCTGTGCCCTGCCCTGTGTCCCTGCCTCCCACGGCGACACCCAGAGCCCAGCCACCCTACCTCGGGGTTCTCCTGGCTTGGGGGCCGGTCCTCCTCCTTCTTTTTGGTCGCCTGAGCTCCCTGAGATGGCTCCTCTGTGGGCGGCCGCGGCTCCGCCGTGCTCTCGGGCTGCGTCTGCACCTGAGGCTGGATGATGATGACCTGGAAGGCGGGGCAGGGGTGCGGGGTGAGGGGGGCAGCCACGGAGGGAGAGGGGAGCCGGGAGGGCCGGAGTGGCGCACCAGGTGGGTGCCTCCGGACAGCCCTTCACACAGCGAGGAGGGTCTGCCTGAGAACAGGCCTGGTTGCCTAGAACCCCGAGGGGACTGGGTTCAGTCCTGTGCTACTGCGTCACAGCTGTGTGACCTTGGGGAGGTCACTTTGCCTCTCTGAGCCTCAGCTTCCTTGCAACCCTCCCTCCAGGGCGGTGGTGAAGATTCAGGAAGCAAAGACTCAGAAGAGCTTGGTTTCTTCATTCCCAGCTCAAGTGCAGGGAAACTGAGGCCAAGAGGGTTCAGCTCTGCCACCTGAGGTCATCAGGGGTCTGTCCGAGTGCACTGCCCAGTCTGTCCCCTCCCCAGCCTGCCCTGTGTCTGAGGCTTTCAAACATGGCCTGGGGGGTAGGGATGGGGAAGGGGGAGGTGGGCTCCAGATCCTGCTCAGCACGGCCCAGAGTGGCCCTACGTTGTCAGCTGTCATCAGGGTTCACGGCCATAGTCTGGTTTGATGGAAGGTCTGAGGCTGAGAACCTGAAAACAACTTACACAGCCCAGCCGCTCCCTGCGGCAGATGCCCCTCCATGTGGGGCTCGGCGACTTTATTCATCTTTTGGACGGGAAACTGGGAAGGAACCATAATCTCTCATGGATCCAGGGGAAGGAATTCAACAGGAACAGTCAACCAGGGTCTCACCCAAGCCAAGAATAACCTGAATTTGTATTTTTTTCCCCTAAGAATGTGACCATCTTGTAAATTTGAGGCTTCTAATCAGGAAGGAAAAAAGGCACCCATTTTTCTGCTGGCTTACGGGAGACCCTTTGTTCTCCTTTTTATCACAATTTTAAATCCCTAGAATTCTCTGGATGGAAAAAAAAATGTCCCTCTTTATATTCATAGGAAGAAAACCATTAAGATCCCCAGTAGAAAATGGCAAAAAATATTCTCAAACGTGTCACCCAGAAGGAGACAGAATTCTTGAAAAGTATGGGGGAAACATCTGAGCTTCCTAATAACCCAAGGAATTCAACTTTGAACAGCAAGCATCTGTTTGCACCAATTAAATGAGCAAAATGTGTTTAAAATGACAGCACGGAATGCTGGTGAGCTTGCAGTGAAAAGGGCACATGCATCCCACAAAAGGCACCCCACAGACACCTGCTAAGTGCCCCCTGGGGACCAGGTATGGTCCCGAGGAGAGCACCTCCCCATCCTGTGATGACTGAGAATCCCCAGGGCTCCCGTCCATGGGTGGGAGGACCCAGAAGCATAGTGCACCCAGACACACACCGTGTGCCGTAAAATCCAGGCGCTCAGAAGTGGAGCACCAGCTTTCAGGCTGGGAATTAGGAAGGACACTGGCCCCAGACAAGAAGAGGGGGGCAGCCTGGCAGGCCCCAAACTGGGCACAGAGGAAAGGAGGCTAAAGAGAAGTGGTACCTTTCTCGCAGCCCCACAGCCCCGAAGGCCTGACCTTACAACCTCCATGGAGCTCAGGGGGGACAGGGAGAGGACCTCAGTTTCCTTTTAAATCTCGGCAAGAAATCACAGACTTTCCATTCGGGCCTGGGCTTCCCCCAAAGTCCTTGGCTACCTGACTACACTGGCCAGAGGCCCAGCACCAGCACAGGCTTCGTCCGGCCACATTTCCTACTGGTTAACTCATGATTCCAAAGAGGGAAGTAATTCACTCACGGACCAGTCCTTCTTTTCCCACCGGTGTTCACCATCCAGCCGTGTGTTCCCTCAATGACACGCATACTCACCTGCATTGTGGCACACACGTGACCCATTCCCTTCCCCACCTGCTCACACCACCCTCCGACCGCCAGGTCGCTCGCTCGCTCCATCACTCCTCCGCAGCCCAGCCCCGCCAGCGCGGACACCCTCGCGGGACTGCCCACTCACACCCCATTCATTCCAGGGCCTTCTGGGTCCTTCTGCCAACCACCCACTTGCTCTGCTCGGGCAGCCGCCTCCCGCGTGAGCGGGCACACACCCACCTTCTTGTCAGCGCTGATGAGGAGGGGCTGGACCTTGACGCTGTCGCTGACCACAGACACCGCGGTGCTGGGGGCAATGGCGGCGGCATTGCTGGGGGCGGTGGAGATGATGGCGTAAGCCACCCCGGCACTGCTCAGGGGAGAGGCGACGGCGGCGGGCTCAGCGAGGGCCTGGGGCTGGCTGCCGGGTGCTGGCACATGGCTCACGGTGTTGTTGGCGGTGGGGAGGGCTGGGCTGGGGTTCTTGATACTGACCACGGTGGCCTTCTGGAACGTCGGGGGCTGCTTGGGTGGCCGGTCCCGGCATGGGGTGATGGGGAGGCTGTCTGGAATCAGAGTCTTTGGCCTAACCTGGGGAGGGAGGGACAGGTGCACGGTCACAGACACACAAGCAGGCAGAGGGGGCGGCCCTGAACAGACCTGTCACTTGGGACAGATGCCCCCTCCCCGGGCACTGACACGGCCAGGCTCAGAGACCTCCCATGTTAGAGGGGAGGGAACAGCAGCGGAGAGCCCCTTCAGCTCAACTCAGACAAGACAGTGAAGAACAGGGGAGGGGGGATGGGAAAGCTGCCCATGGACCGGTCAGGGGCCCTCTGACTTCAGCTGCAAAGCAGCGAGCTCCCTCTGACGCCAGAAGCCCAGAGCGCTGTTGCTGGGATGGTGACCAGGAGGGGCCATGGGGGCTCCTGGCCCCGCTCGGTGGGCTCCTTGGTCTGGGTGAGGCATGCAGTGAGTTAAAGCCAGTGCAGGAGGCTAGGACGTGGTTAGGCCAGGGCTCCGGATGGCTCGATCTGGGCCGATTCCCCCTCCAGCGCCTGTGGTGTCGGGCATGCACCTCCTATGTGCGCCGGGGGGTTGGGGGAGCACACACAAAGTGTTGTGTGCGTCCCAGCATTCCTGCGACCAGAAATGAGCCTCACGCCGACCCCGTGAGATCTGTGCCAGGGCCACCTTCTTGGGGACGAGCAGGCCGAAGAGGACTTGCCCTGTCTTGCCTCATGTGAGCCCAGCTGTGACCGCACTGCCAAGCTGCCAGATGGCCTATTCTACAGATGAGCAAATGGAGGCCTGGAGAGGAAGTGACTTAGCCCCGGAGAAAAACGATGCCCCAGGCATCACTGTTGGGGTAGCGGGATGCGCACTCAGGACCTCCACAGGCCTGCCTTGTGTCCACAAGGGCTGGCAGTGTGCAATGTCGGCCACACCCATCACCCTCACCCATCACCAGTGACCTCCGTGGAGGGAGGGGTCAGGGTGGCTCCCCCGGGGCTCTCTGACCTGGCATAGGTCATGTCAGGTGCCCTGTGCCCCTCAGTCAAGTCAGCATCTGCCTGCTCCTCTCCAGGGTCCGCTGCAGAGCCGGCCTCGATGCAAGGGTTCCTCCCTTCCCCCTCCAGGTGGGGTCTCCACCACAAGGGCCTCCCACTATCAGGGGACCCGCCAAGTCGTATGATCCTGTCCTGCTCTGTCCTTGGTCTGTGGGGTCGGGATCAGAGCCTGACACCAACACTAATACAAACATGGGAACCTTGGACGCTGCCAGCTTGGGGACAGCTGTGCTGACTCTGCTGGGGACAGGTGGGGCAGATGGGAAGAGAGGTGGTTAAGGAGGATCACCCGCTGTGAGGTCAAGGGAGGCCGTTCTGTGCTGTCAGTCCCTCCTACCCCAGTCACTCCGGGTTCAACACCACGTGACCCCAACTCTGCATGTCGGGGAGCCGTGCCCAGGCTGCAGGGGCTGGGCTCCGAGCACGGGGGCCTCCAACCCAAAGAAAACCTATTCAGGGGACCCCAGAGCTCATGACTTTCAGCTGGTGCCACTTGGAGACGAGCTGGGTGCAGACTCAGGCCGGGCCTCCTCCCACGGGGGCCCCTGGGGGGGCCTTCCTTGCCCTCCATGCTCTCTTCCTTCTCTGGTCAGCACAGGTGGGTTCCTGGGAAAGGCTGCCCCTCGGACAAGAGCTGCCATGCATCACCCCCGAGCGTGGGGCGTCCATCAGGAACTGTCCTCACCTCCGAGCCGCCAGCGTATAGAGTACACAGCACGTGCTCAACAAGGCTGAGTGGGGGTTAACCGCCAGCAGGCGTGGTCGTACGGGCACCGGGCCACCTGATTCGGCTTCGTGGCCACCAAGGAGGCCCCTGTACCAGCCCCTCTGCAGGAGGGGAGACTCAGCCCAGGAAGGTTAAGAGGCCAGGAGACTTGGCCGAAGCGTGGACCCTGGTCAAGGATGCTGTGGACGGGACCCAGGGCGCCTGGCTCAGCATCTCGCTGCCTCCCCAGATGAACCATCTTGTGCAGGGTTTCCTGCACTGTCTAACCCCACTGAAGGTGCATCTTGATATTTTCTGTCGTACTCTAGTCTGGCTTTGTTTATTCCATTAAAGGAAAAAAAAAAATCCTGGGTCCTGACCCACTGAAATGATTTTGCAATTCCTCATGATAAAAACCGGGTTTCCCCGGAACGTGTCTCCTCCTCTGACGGGCCGATGAGGCAGGACGGTGAAGGGACACGCCCAAGCAGGTCCTTGCCCAGCGCAGTGGCCACCTCAAACCTCCGTGCTGGGAGGCTGGGGACAGACAGACAGACCACCCCCCCCGGGGCCCTCCCGTGAGCTGCTTACCTGAGGTAGCACCGCCGCTCCTTGCCCGGCCAGCCTCTGCAAGGAGCTGACCTGAGGACCCGTGACAGGCACTGCAGTGATGGCTCCCAAAGCCTGCAAGACAGGAGGGGGCACTGAGCCGGGACCGGGGACACTGTGCTGAGGCCACGGGGGCTGTCCGGCAGGTGCGTGACTCCCACCACCTGTCTATATGGGGGACAGCACCCCGGAGGCATAAACTGGGCTACATCAGGAGTTCACAACCACGGAAGTATGTTTTTGTCACACAGGACATTCTGGAACCAGAAAAAGAAACAGGATGGCACCGTCCCAAAGACACTTGGCCCTTGGCTTCCTTTTTACAAGTAAGGTTTTTTTATGTCAATACCTGGATACTAAAAACCAATGAAAATTAACATTAACCCATACCTTGCTCCATTATTTTTAAAAACAACAAAATGGAACAGAGACCTAAAGGTAGAACCTAGAAAACTAGAAAAATGACAAAACTAGAAAAAAGACACAGAAGAAAAATCCGTGGGAGTCTAGGTTAGGCAGAGAGTCTTAGCTGTGACCCCAATACCCAGACCATAGAAGACAAATCAACGACCTGGACGACAGGAGAATTTAGAAGCTCCTGAAGCTTACGTGTGAACAGAGTGAAAAGCCCCAGACGGGGAACACACACTTGCCAGTCACGTGTCTGATAGAGACTGGCACCTGGTCTGTACAGAGGAGCTCTCCAAATGCCATCCTCACAGGGGCGCCTGGGGGCTCAGTCTTTAAGCGTCTGCCTTCAGCTCAGGTCATGATCCCGGGGCCCTGGGATTGAGCCTCACGTTGGGCTCCCCGCTCTGCAGGAAGCCTGCTTCCTCTCCCTCTGCCCCTCCCTCCAGTTGTGCTCCCTCCCCACACCTCAAATGAATGCATTAAAAACAAAAACACAATCTTCAAAGAACAACCCGATTAAAACAACGAACACGAGATCTGAGCAGATACTTCATGAAGGAAGATGCGCACATGGTAAATGAGCACATGACAAGATGCCAAACAGCGTGAGTTATTAGGGAAACGCGAGTTAAAACCAGGGCGAGGGCCCACGACCGCCTCCTCGCCTCCTGGATGGCCGTATTCGGAAAGACGGCCGAATCAGAAGTTGGCGATCACGTGCGGCAGCTCGTCCACTGCTCTTGGGAACAGAGAATGGTACAACAATGCGGCAGAACAGCTCGGCCGTTTCTCATAAAATTCAACATATGTATACTGCTATGGGCTGAATGTTTGTATTTCCCCCTCAAAAATTCCTGTGCTGAAATTCTAAGGCCCCTGGGGGTGATGGATGTGGACAAGGAGCCTTGAGAGGGGATGGGTCATGCAGACTTGCTCCCCGCCCCCCTCTCTCTCTCTCTGGGCAGCGGGGAGATGGATCAAGGACTAGAGCACCTGCTATGCTCTCCGTGGGGGGTACAGGATGGGGCTTAAGCCAGGAGGGTGGAGTCTTACAAACGGAAGGGGATCAATGTCTTGTAAAAACAAGGCTCCAGGGGGACCAGGAGCCCCTGGCCCCATGCAGGGACGCGGTGAGAAGTCTGCAGCGCGAAGAGGGCCCTTGCCCGAGCACAGGTCTGGGCCCTGCAGCCTCCAGAACCGTGAGCTCCGAGCGTCCGTGGGGGACGTGCCATAGCAGACGGGCCCGCAGCCCGACAGCCAGTGCCATCTGCAGAGGACTGTCACTGGGCGACCCAAAGGAAGGAGCTGCTGATACCCCAGCCGCAAGGAGGAACCTCGGAATGATCCGGCTGGAGGGAAGGAGCGAGGCACGAAATTTTAAAAAAAAGGACAGGCTACAGGATGCCGTTTCTATACAATTCCAGAAGCAGCAAACGGATCTCTAGGACCCGGGAGACGGGTCAGGGGTTATGTGGAGGGGGGGATGGGAGGAACAGATGACGGAAGACCCTGGGCACCTGTTCACCATCTTGACCCCGGTGCCGGTTTCGTCCGTCCCCGGAGGACACGGCAGCGCGGCCACGAACCACGGGGCTGCTTCTCCGATTGTGGGACGGCGCCTCCCGCCTCTCGAATTGGCCACCTGCCCCACGGGGGCTCACGTCCTCCAAGCCCGCTGCCCGCCTCACCGCGCGGGGCCAAACCCCCACGAGTCACTGGGAATCGGCTGCGGACGTTTGTCAGAACAGAGCTTCACGTGCAAGGCGGAGAGCACTGAAGCAGACGTGGTCCCTCCGCGAGGACGCCTCTCGCTCCATCACGCTGTCCTCCGACGCTCGCCCACAGGGTCTGTGAAACGTGCTGGGAGAACATCCCAAGCGTGGCCCGATGCCCACATTTTTAAAGATTCTGCTCCACTTCGGCCAGGGGGCGAGTGTAGAAGGTTCTGCCGTCCCCAGAGCCCACCCAGGTGTGCCCGGGTGGAGGAGCCTCATCTGATTCCCAAGCTTCCAGGGCCTTCTGCCAACCTGGGCACCACAGGCTGAGAGGAAGCCGGCCTGTCCCCTCTTGCAGGTTCTGCATCAGAGTCCCACACGGGGTGCTAGATGTCACCAGGGAAAAATGCTGTATGGTCCCCGGGGAGCAAGGGACGCCTGCATAGATGGGGGCTGGACAGAAGATCCTGGGTGGCAGAACTAGGCAAACACACGTCCATCACCGACAGAAACCAGAGAACGGGCGCCCATCGACTTTCCCTGGGAATTCCGCCGGCTTGAATGTCCCCCCAAACAAGTCCCCCAGATGCCGCCTGCCTCTGAGGGGCGGGGCAGCCCTTGCAGATGACTGCTGAGCGCCACGTGTGTCTCTTCTGGGGGTGTCCCTGTGCACAGCCCTTCATTCTTCTGGGTGTCCACTCTGGTGCACATGTCTCTCTTCTGGGCACTCTTCCGGCTCTCTGCCCACACGCCCTGGGCTCCAAGCCTTCATTCCTGGTTGCCACTCAGCTCTCTCTCCGGTGCTGGGGACTTCCATCCGCGTGTGCCTTAGGAATTTACCATCAGGGAGCAGAAGGACGGGGACCCAGAGATACTCGAGTGGATGGAAGCTGCTGGATGGAGGCAGAGGCCCTGAGGTCGGGATGGGTAGGGACAGGGAGGGAAGGACAGGGGGAACTTTGCTGAACTCATTCTCCACACTCAGTTACCGAGAGACACAACGTGCCATGGACACCTGGGGGCCACCCACAGAACAAACGGCCTTCACCTGCGGACCCCATCAGTGTAAACACCGTCGGACTCCACTGCAACCTAGCCTGACGGCGGCAGGCATACCGCTGCTGGGGCCGAGCTGGGGTGCCTGACCATGCGATGGTATGTTGGGGTCCCTCTGTGCCAGGGCATCGGGAGGGGCCCTGAAGACGGGATGGCTCCCGGGTCGAAGCCCGAAGTCCCGGGCTCTTAGGAGGAGTCTGCTAACCGAGCAGGGTCCCTCCACTCCCCGCTTCCGGCAACGGCGGGTTTCATCTGGCAACACCGGAGTCACCTGCCGCCCGCCACCCCGCCCGAGGCAGGCTTTGGGGCCCCCTCTCGGTCCCACCTACTCGCTTCTCTCTGAGGTCTGGCCCCGGAGTGCGGTCTTCCACGTCCTTACAAAGCTTTAATTAACGAGCTGAAAGGACATTTTATCTGGCAGGGGCTGACCTTTCTGCTCCGCGTCTGAATTTATCGATACCAGCAGAAACAATCATCTCAGCGGCTCCTTCACGAGCCTCACGCAGTTTATGGCCACACTCGCGTCAAGATAAACGAGTTCCGATCACTACACTTACCGCTCTAAGCATCTTAATAGGAGAAAAAAGGGCCATAAAAGTCAAAGATAACTTCAAATTTCTCCTGCATCAGTGGAGTCCCTGGGGCAGCCTCGAAGAAGCTCCGACGCGGCCAGACAGGTATCGGGTGTCACCGCTGCCTGTCCGTGTGCTGGGGACAGGCCGGCTCTGACACCAACGGCATGTGGCCCCCAGGATCTCGTGGTCCCGGGAACTGAGTGGTGGGCCCAGCCTCGCAACGGCTGCTCCTGTCCCAGCCCCAGACCTGAAGGATCAGAACCGGCTTGTACCTCTCGGCTTCCCCGCGGCGATGGCAGCTTCTGGCAGGCCCAGAGCCCAGGTTCTGGCCCAAGCAGGAGCGTGGTGAAGGTGTGTGAGGTCTGTCATCAGACAGGGAGGGTCTCAGGCCTCCAGGGCCCAACCCGGTGACCCTGCCAGCCGCGCTCAGGTAGCTGCGCAGGGACGGGGCCTCTTCTTCACACCTGCAATCACGGCCACCCAGAGTCTCACTGACACAGTGGGCCTGCCACCCAGCACCCCCATGGGCAGCAGACCTGAGCCCACTCTCCATACACATGCAAACTTCTCCCTGCCCTCCAGGCCTTGGTTGTGGTTCCTGTGCCCAAAACGACTCCAGGCCTCACAGAGCTGCCCTCTCAGTGGGACCAACGGGGTTTCTGAGGTCACCCCGTCCCCGCCATGTAAATGTGTTCCCGAAGGAGACAGAAATTCAGCCGTGGGGGCTGCCCCACCTCCAGGACAGAAGAGGACAACCCACGTAGCTCCTCGAGCCAGGAATGGTGCAGGGGGCACGGGCACGGGGTCCCAGGGAGCCTCTTCCCCCACACCACTTCAGGGACAGGAGGGACAGGGAGGAGGAGGGACAACCAGCACAAGTACTGGCCAGGTGGCACGGCTGTGTGTGTACGGTGTGGCCAGTGACCAGAACGGAAAGTGACCCTGTGAAAGGGACCGAGACAAGGCCAGGTCACAGGTTGACCCTTAAGGGCCTCGGAATTCATCACAGGAGCAATGGCCTCGTGGAAGGAGGGTACATGGCCCAGAGACGGGCGTTTGTCAAGTGCGTGACTTGAACCTTATCTGAACTGATGTGTTCCAAAGGAGGAAACAGGCCCAGTGGGGCTATGGTTTGCTGGGCACCCGGGTCAGTGAACGGCAGAGCCAGGGTCCGGGTGGGGCCACCCCCACAGCCCTCTGCCCAGTGGTGGCTGGGATCCGGCCAGCACTGTGGACCCGGGGGTAGGAGCTGCCCCGGGGCCCCCCTGCCTGTGTCCACGCATGTCCCCTGTGACCTCCACTCACCTCAGCTGGGAGGGCACTGTCCAGGAGGGGACACAGGTCTGGAACACCCCATGCTGTGTCCTCAGACATAGCTCTGAGGACAGCAGGAGGGCATGCTCCTGCTTCCTGTACCCCACATGGCTCCCACCTCCCACAGCTGGGTGACAAAGTGGGGTGGTGGCCCTGGGCCTACAGAGTCACCCAAAAGCCCCCCAGAAAGTGGCCTGGACCCCCATCCCTCCACGCGAGCTGCGTGGTTGTGTCTTCTCTGGTTGTGATTTTCCTCTCTGTGATTTTCCTCCCATCTTCCGAGAGTGGCCGCGATGTGGGGCAAACAAAACAATGGACCGCCAATGTCGGGAAGCGCCAATACATACAAATACGACAGAGGCACCACTTTCACTGTGGGGGGAAAGCGGTTTATTACTCTCCAGCGAAATCTGCCGGCTGCCTTTACTGCTGCGGGGAAGGACTCGGGGAACTCCGCGTGCGGCGGGTGTGCCCCCGCTCAGTCTGGCTGTGACCACCCTCCCAGCCTGATGCCCCCATGCCAGCTCCCGCTGACCCCAAGCCTGTCCATGTGGGACCCTCAGGGGCCATGGGGGTTCATGTGAAAGCCCAGGGAAATGCACACCTCTTTTCGCTGCCCCATCCTGGGAGTCCCTGCTCCTCCCAGACCTCGTCGTCTGGGTCTACACCTGGGACTGGACATGCACCCTGGAGCCATGGGCACCCATCGGGGCCAGCCAGCCTGCATGCAAATTTCATTCCCCTGCTGGCCTGGGTGCTAACAAGTGTCCCTCTCGCCTCCTGTCTGAAGCAAGGGGAACGGGAGGAGGCTTGAATCATTCCAATGACTCCTCCGTTCACAGATGTGCACCAAGGGCCCCACTGAGGCAAGGAAGGAGAGGGAGAGGCTGGCGTGCAGACAGTGGCAGCGGGATTGCCTGATGATGGGAAGACATGCATGCCCAGCTCTGCAGTTCCCCTTCCAGACACACACCCCAGGGCTACGTGTGCCCATGTGCCAGGGACACAGATGGGAGTGGCTTCAGGACAGCATCTGCCTCGGGGAGAAAATGGACTGTCCATTGGCAGGGGATGGAGCAGCTCCGATGTCCTCATGGTGGAGAACATTCTCGGCTCCCAGCAACCAGAGAGATAAGCCAGAAGTATGCATGTCACCACAGAGCCTGGGGACATGCCCCGGGTGATACCCACAAGGGCTCCCCACCACCTCACACCATTCACGTCTAGCAAGCCCCACCCGACTGTGAGGTTTGCTGATAAACAGTAAACGCACAAAACCAATTCACGATCGATCGTAGCTGCCCTTGCCTGGGGGGGCGGTGGAGGGGGTGCGGGGAGGACACCTACTCCTTCTGTGTGTTTCACCTCTTCACAAAACGATCAGAGCAAACGTGACAAGATACCTGTTTATTCATTTGGGCAGAGACCATATGGAAATTCACTGCAGTTCCCCTTTGTGTATCCATAGTTTAAAAATAAGCATAGGGGCGCCTGGGTGGCTCAGTGGGTTGAGCCGCTGCCTT
Organism: Lutra lutra; assembly: GCF_902655055.1. Classification (NCBI taxonomy): domain Eukaryota; kingdom Metazoa; phylum Chordata; class Mammalia; order Carnivora; family Mustelidae; genus Lutra; species Lutra lutra. The sequence goes on from NC_062285.1 coordinate 140,253,800, forward strand.
CGGCTCAGGTCATGATCTCGGAGTCCTGGGATCGAGTCCCGCATCAGGCTCTCTGCTCAGCAGGGAGCCTGCTTCCTCCTGTCTCTCTGCCTGCCTCTCTGCCTGCTTGTGATCTCTCTCTGTCAAATAAATAAATAAAATCTTTAAAAAAAAAAAAAAAAAGCATAAACAGGGGCGCCTGGGTGGCTCAGTGGGTTAAGCCGCTGCCTTCGGCTCAGGTCATGATCTCAGGGTCCTGGGATCGAGTCCCACATCGGGCTCTCTGCTCAGCAAGAAGCCTGCTTCCCTCTCTCTCTCTCTCTGCCTGCCTCTCCGTCTACTTGTGATCTCTGTCAAATAAATAAATAAAAAATCTTAAAAAAAAAAAATAAGCATAAACGGAGGCAGAGAGCGCTCTGCAGAGGGAAGTGGGAAGCCTTCCTAGAAGGTCTTAGCTGGGCCTTGAAGGATGGACCAGAATGTTCAGGTGGGCAGCCAGGTAAGTGTGTGGTAATCAGGAGGGACAGGTAGGTGGTAGGAGGGTGAGGGCACCAGAAGCAGGGGCATCGAGGGGCTCTAAGCACAGGGGGCTGGACCACAAAGCCAAAGGTGGGTAGTGAAGGAGTAGAGGGCCAGGCGGGGCCTTGAATGCCACACGCAGGAGCTCGGCCATCCCCAATGGGTGCCTGGGAGCCACTGGCCATTGTAGGCTCTTGGATGGTGTAGCCAGGGCAGGACGGGGACTTCTGGGTGGAGGTCAGACCGGAGGCCAGCTGGTAAGGTGCAGACCATAAGCCATGGCAGAGTCCTATGGGGAAGACAGGATGTGGTTCTCCTCTCTTCTCACGTGACGGATTGCTGGCGGGCCAAGCTTCCGAGCAGCTCAGAGCGGTGCAGAGGCCTGCCTAGCTCTCCCCCAGGACTGGCCGTGTTGGCAGGTTCTTGCCCAGGGGCACCCACACCTGCCACCCCTGCCCTGGGCATTCTGTTCTCTCCTGGGTTCTGGGAGGGGTCCATCCCCAATGCACAGCAGCTCCCGGGAGATGGGAGCTCTGCCCAATGGGGCTCTCGGGAGACTGAAACGCTGGGTCATTAAAACAAGAAAGCTCTTCCAAAACTGGCTTCTCCGCCCCCCACAGGGAGACATTTTCCGGAGCTCAGACCCAGAGATGTTGCACACAATGCCCCTCCGAGCAAACCCATTTACTGAGTGCGCCGTGGGGGAACCCGTAAGGCCCCACACGGGCGGCTCCCGCCTGGCTGGGTCCCGGTGGCCCTGACCGAGCCGGCTAGCTGCGGCAGGCTGCCCAGGGCCACTTAACCAATGCAGAGGTCCTTCCTGGGGAGGCCGTTCTTAATCGGAAAGTACCAGAAAACTCGAGCGGCTACTTGGCGCTGACATTTAAAACCCCCTCTCAGCAGTCTGCATTGCAAAGTGGTTTCATTAACTTGAAAGGGTGTAATTTTATGCTATTTAGTAGGGAATACACACTCTAAATGGCATCGTGGACTGATGACTGGGGGCTGTGATCTGGAGGGGAAGCCAAAAAAAGCCGGCCACCAGTCCCTGGCAACCACAGGTGGGGGTGGGGGTGGGGGCCGGGGTAGGGGACGTGCTGGAAACTTCCCCACGGCTGGCAGCCTCCAGAAGCCACGCCCATTGCTCCGCATGGGGGTTTCCATGGGACCAACCAAAGCAGCCGCATCACATCCCCCAAACTGGGAAAGAAATGCCATTTCTTACAGAGCACTGGACTCAGAGCAAAAGCCGATCAGGTCCAGGGGGCTGGTCCAGGGCCCCCGCTTGGCCCGCCAGGAAGCCCTGTTCCCTGAAGGGGGCTTGCCGGGATGGTAGCCCGGGATGGAAGGCCCCCAGAGCAGGCTGCCCCCCTCCCACTGCAGGGGTCCCCTCAGGGAGGAGCCCGGCCCCAGTGAAGATGTAGCCTCACAGACCTGGAGAGGGCCGGGGGAGGCCTGTGGCACAGGGGACCAAGGGACAGCGGCTGGAGCCTCGCACCTCCGGGAAGAGTCCAGGGCTCCTTCTCCTTCCTCTGTCCCCCAGACCCTGCCATGATGAAGACGGTGGAGAACATGCAGGAGGGAAGGCAGGGGCTGGGGTAGGGGCTTGTCTCCGAGGCTGCCAGGAGAGGGGCACAGGAGCCCAAGGCCAGAAGGAAACACGGAATGGGTGGTGCCTGCCCTGCCCCGGGCCTTGGTTCCCACAGACCGCCTGTCCCCGGCCTCAGGGCCCCGCCATCTGGGATGTGGAGTATTTGTATCTGCTCCTTGGCAGTGGGCCTGGGAGCAGCAGCCTGGACCCTCCCATCCAAAGGCCACCGTGTCCTCCAGCAAATCCCAGTGAACGCAGAATGCAGTCCACGGGGGTGCTTCCAATGGGGAACGCTCTCCCCACCGGCCTGCAGACCTCGGGGAAAATACACAGTTGGTCAGGAAATCTAATTTCCACATGTGATCAGGGAACACGTGCTCCCGCTGGCCTCAGCCTCCTCATCCCGCCACCTCCAATGCCCCAGAGTCTAATTTAAAAGACGCACATCGGCCCGGAGCCCCAGGAAGCACCCCCCATCCTTCTGGGAGCCTCCCCCGGCACTGGCCCAGACACTCTTGGCTTCCAAAAGGGGGCCCCAGTGCATCAAACAGAGATCCAGTCTACTCATGGGGATGGGTGCAGAGCTCAGCGCGCAACCTGAAGGACTGGGACAAACGTCTACACCCAAGTAACCGCCACCCAGACCGAGATACGGAACATTCCAGCAAGCCAGGGGCTCCTGAGAGACCCTCAAAGCAGGGCCATGCATTCCCACAAGTTGGGGGAGCAGTGTCCCATGTGGTCGGATATAAGCAAGACAAGGTTCCCATCCAGCATGTCGGGGTACAGGCCCTAAGCAAATGCTGGGTCAGGATGTGAATTCAGATCTGGAGGTCCCGGTCAGCGAGCCCGTCCCCACTCGGCCCCGACTCGGCCAGCACAGATGGCGGTGGGAAGGGTGTGGGGTGTGGTTTGATGTGGATACAGTAACTGTGTCTAGCTGGTCTCCACAATTCTGGGAGCTGAGTATCAGGACCCAGATGGAGGTGGGGACAATGAAAACATAAGGGGGTGAAGTGACCCTGCCCCAGGTGGCTGGTGAGAGATGGTTGGGCGGGGACTCTGGCCTTCAGGCTTCAAGTTCACAGTCCTCTTACCACCTGGTCCCTACCTCTCTCTTCCTCCTGACCCTGTCCTGCAGTATGACAACAGGCTGTGGGTGGGAGGGGGAGGAGTGGGTGGGAGAGGGAGGGAGGGTAGCTTCCCCAAGGGCTCAGTATGGCCATCTTGGACACATAGGAGGGGACTGGGGAAGACAGAGGAACACAGGGCCTGGAACCCAGGAGATGCTTAATAAGGCATAAGCCAAACGCCTTCCCCCTCAGAGGTATGTCCCAGCACCAGCCTGTCCAGGGCAGGGCAGAGGGGGAACTGTGACACTTGGTGGCCACGCTTGGGAACCTGGGAGGTGGCGGCCATGGTGGGGATTCTAGCACATGGCCCTGAGTAGCAGGAGGGGAAGGGTCCCAGGGTCTCTTGTACCAAATGGAAACAATCTCAGTGCTGCCTCCACCTCAGAGTAACCCGTGAGACCACTGCCTCCTCTCCTGACTCAGTTTCCCCATCTCCAGGATGGGGTCACCAGCGTCTATAGAGATGCTCAGGTAGAGCCCTAGAAGATCTCTTCTGAACTTGACATTGATGAGTCCAGCCTTGGGCAGGGCACACGTGCGTGCGAGAGGTGACAGTCTGGCCACAGAGCATTCCATGTGCCAGGACAGCCCCTGCGGCTCTGTGGCAAGGCCGCCCCTGGGCCAGCACATTCATTTTGCAGGAAAGAACCCCCCCCCCCATGTGATTCGCACTCCCAGAGGGGTCTCTGGATGCCAGACCCACTGGACGCTGACAGGCTCTACAAGGTCACGTCTGGGCAAGGTAAGGGCAAGTGCGCGGGAGGACGGCCGGCTGCAGCCCTCTCCGGCCTCCCCACCTGCCCAGAATGAAGCATCGGCTTAGGGGATGGGGTGGGTTTGTCAGGGGCCCCAGGCACGGGGCCACACAGACTCAGCACGGCTGTCCCCCCTCTCTGCAGGCTCAGGGGCCGAGGCTCTCTTACACCATTCCCTCTGGCTACCGCCCAGCCCCAGGAACTTTTCTCAGGAGCACGAGCACCCCCTGCGACGCTGCAGCCAACACAAGGGGCAAAGGCATCTCCGGGCACTTCTGTGCCACGCAGACGTGTAACCGCACCTCACACGACAGAGGCCTGGCAGCAGCTCTGACTTCGCTGGGCACATGCCTCAGACAAGAGGCTTTTCTGATACAAGAGTGAGAACCAACAGGGGTGCTCCGTGTCCCAGTGGGTGAAGCGGACTGTGACCCGATTTCAGCTCAGGTCATGATCTCAGGGTCGTGAGTTGGAGTCCCACGGTGGGGAGGGGGTCCGCGCTGGCCGTGGAGCCTGCTTGAGAGTCCCAGTCCCCCCGCCCCTCCCCTGCTGGCGCGTGCACACTCTCGCTCGCTCTCGCTCAAATACCAAAAATCTTAAAACGAAAACAAAAACCCAACCCAGGAGCCAGCCGTCGCGGAGCGTCTTCAGCCGGTCCCGCCGCACAGAACCGCTTCACACTTCCCGTTTCACACGCGGGGCGGCCGGGCACTGGAGGAAGTCGGTCTGGCGGCCCGTAGGAGCGAGAAGGGGCCACTGCGAACGCGTGCGGTCTCCAAGGCGCAGCCGACCCGCCCCGCCCCGCCCCGCTCGCTGCAGGAGGCCGCCGGCCCCGGCGTCTCACATCCGCCGTCTGGCTCCTGTGGACCGTCCTGGAGACGACGACGAGGCCAGAGACCCCGACCCCGACCCCGGAGGAGAGCTCCCGTCCGCGAGCGATCCCCGCAGCGCCCGCCCCCACCCGGGTCCCCAGGGAGTCTGCGTCGGACAGACCGGGGCATGCGCCAGCGGCCTGGGGACACGCCTCGAGCCTCCACGCCTTTGCACGCCCCAGTGTCGGCGCGCGCGCACACGCACGCACACACTGTGCCCCTGCCTGGAAGGCCCTTCCCAAGTCCCCTGCCAGGCCCTCAGCCCGTCTTCACCCGCACTCAAAGACGGTGGGTGACGCGACCCGCAGCCCCCGCGGCACAAGGAAGCCCACGACCCCCAAGGAACGCACTGCGTGGGTGGCGGGCTGGGACACATGACTCAACCTGGCCAATCACAGCCCTGGACTATCTGGGAATTATTATTGGTTAAGAGGGTGGGCACGTGACCCAGCAGACCAATCAGAGCCCTTTCCTGGGACCGCTTCTCTGACAAGGGAAGAGCACTGTCCGGTCCCTCGCTCTCGGACAGCAGGTCAGTACCTGCCCCCATAACCCTGGGCTGCCGGAGCATCACCGCTGGGCTGGCTCACGTTGCCACCTCGGGCTGTCACGCTCACCTCGTGAGTCGGGAGAGCACCGCCTGGGACGACGCAGCCTTACGCTGCGGACGTGAGGGCAGTGCCCGCTCCGCTTGGGCAAACTCCTGGGGTCTCGGACATCTGGTCCGGGTCACACACACACTCCGCACAACACGCCTGCTCCTCCTCTTCCAGAAATGCCGCGCCAACCTACTGTCCACACGTGTAAGCTGCCGGGGGTGGTCCCGAGGGGTCGTGGTGACCAGTCCCGCTGTCACTCCTGCCCCAGTCCCTGCTGCCCCCCACGCTCCCTGGTGCCTTCCCGGGAGCTGCAGAAAAGCCCAGAGACCTGGACTCAGATCCCAGCCCTGCCCCCCAACCAGCCGTAACCCCTGCAGAACTCACGCAAACTCCCTGGGCCTCCTTTTCTTGTAAAATAGGGACCCTTAACTGGTCCACACTGGTCTGCTCAGATAGTCCAAAGAGAAGCATACCCAGAGCCCAGGATCCCTGAGAAAAAGGGAGCTACCGCAGGAGGGAAGAAAACATGGCCTCAGGCAGCTGTGACTTTGGGGAGGCCACCCCAGCCTCAGCTGCTCGGCACACGGGGAGGCTGATACCCACAATATCCCACGGAAAGGTGAGACCAGGAACACAGGATGCTCCTCTCTAGAAGGGGAGTCTCTGCCCTCCGCGCGTCACCCAGGCCTCAAGCAGAGCCTGCTCTGAGCTGGACCCAGTGACATGCGGGGCTGTGTCTGGCCATGGTGTGACCATGGCCCGCGGCCCCCCGGAGACACTCAGCATTCTGTTCCCTCTGCTCCAGTATTTTTAGAAGAAATGGCATGTCTGGCTGGAAATGAATACTATGTTGAAAATAAGTTTTAGATTTTGAGTTAAATGTACTAAGGGAGGGGAGACAAATCCTTACATGCTAAATATAAGGGAGGACACCTCTCCGGAGTAAAGAAGCTTGCTGCCGTCTTCACTGCTGGGATGCATGAGCCAAAGTCTCCATTGGCACTCCCATCCCTCGTGCCCCTGGAGGGCTCCTAACCCTGCAGAGTCCCCGCTGGGAGCAGGGGCATTGCTGGGCTCTGGGGACAGGGAAGGTGCTAGCTGCCATCCTGGTCCAGGGCTGCTCCTTGCAGAGACCTCTGCTGTGCCCACCATACTCCAGGCCATGGCACCCCGCTTCTCAATACTCGGAGGGTCCCTTCTCCCCACACAACCCTTCCACCCAAGGTCCCTGACACATCCTGCCAAGAGGTAAGCCCCAAGAGGAGCAACGTTGGGGAGAAGCTCCACAGGCACGTCTTGTCCACCACAATCTAGAGCTGAATCCCATCTCACAGATGAGGAAACCAAGGCACGCAGAGGCCGAGTGGCTTGTTCAAATCACACAGCGAGGCAGAGGCAGAGCTGGGATCTGGACTCAGCTCTCCACAGCTCCAAAGCCACCTCCGAGTGCTGGACCGCCAGCCACCTGTTGCTGGTAAGCACGTGAAATGTGGCTGGTGTCACTGAAATCCACGTCTATGTAAAATACCCATGGGATTTCAAAGACTTGGGATGAAAAAGGTAAAACATCTCACTGATATTTGAAAAAATTAGTTACATGTCAAACAGTCATGTTTTAGATATCCTGGTTACTGGGCTTCTAGAAGATATGCGATCTCACCCATGTGGCTCCCATTATACTTCTAGTGGATAGAGGTGTTCTATGGGATCACTGAAGACAAAAGCCATGGATGTCCACTTCTAACAAGGAAGGGTGAATGACCTTGTGCTCCATGGTAACAAGACAACACACTCAGAATAAAAACCATACTTTTCCATGGGACTAGAGACAAGTGGTAGATACAGGAGAACCTTGAAAGACCAAGTTCCAGGATGGAAGGATGTGCATCGAGGGGAACTTCTGCACCTGCGGTGGGTGCCTGGTCTGAGCACAGGTGCACAGAGGGGCAAGGCTGCCAAGGACCAAGGCACGGAAGCACGGAGCTGGGAAGTCAGCTGAGCATGCCGGAGCAGCTGGGGAGTGGGAAGGGGGCGACCTACCCCTCCCCAGGGAAAGAGTTTGGTGATTTCTTAAGAAATTAAACACATCTGTGCCCTCGATGCTGGCAATTTCACTCCTAGGTATGGACACAAGAAATGAAACGTGCCCTCAGAACAACGTGCACACAAAGCTCACAGCAGCTTTGTTCATAATTGCCGGAACATGGGACCAACTCACATGTCCCTCAACTGGTGAATGGGCAAACCGGGGGCGGCAGACCCACATCATACGGGTCGTCACTCAGCCACGCCTGGGAGTCAAGGGCAGGTATACCTGCAGCGTGGAGGGCGCTTGAGCTGAGCGAACGGAGCAAGACCGGAGGGCCACTTACTGAACGGACACGATGCTTGGGAACGGGCAGACGCTCGGCGGGCAGGTACACGAGGGAACTTTCCGAGGTGCAGGGAATGTTGTGGATCTCGGGGTGTGAGTCACTCAGGTGGACCACTGTCAAAACTCGTGGCACAGCACAATTAAGGTTTGCATTTCAGTGTGTGTACATTATATTTCAAAGGAGAAAGCTGTATGCCTAAAACAGGGCATGGACTGCAGCTCCGACCCCCAAGACAGCAAAGAAAATGGGCGCAGCTGGGATGCTGGACCCCCCACCCCCCAACTCTGGAGGCTTCACAGCTGCGCTTGGAGAGGAATCCATGTTTGTGTTACGTCGGTGAGAGCCTAAAAAGCAAGGTGCTGTCTCAAGGAAGGAACCGCCCTAGGAATGGGATCAGTGGGACTAGGGTCGGAGGGAATCTCTAGGAGCCATTCACATAGATAAAATGCACACTGGCCTCACTGAGTACCGACAGGGCTTTGAAGACTTCTGATCCCACGTCTCTGATCATCGTGGGAAGCACCTGAAGCTGCAGAGACCAGGGGCTTCCCCCGACCCCACGTGGCTCTGGGCTGGGTGCACATGGCCCCTGCAGGAAGCAGACCCATAGGCCGGGCCCTGTCCCACGGTGGCGTCCCGCCTTCCCCCAGACCTCTGAGCGGCTCAGACAGAGCTGGACCACAGAATTCGGCGGACCCCAAGGGGAAGGTGATAGAGACACTGGGGCAGCATTTCACAGGTGGGGACATGGAGGGACACCCAGGAGACTAGGAGAGGACAGGGCCAGGGGATGGGTTGAGACACAGCAGGGGCTGAGGCTGGGGTGGGGTGAGGACCGACTCCTGTCACACCCTCCCTGCACACACCTGCGGACAGCATGTGGACAGAGGAAGCCTATCCCTTCGGTCCTTGGAGAAACCAGGGGGAAAGGGAAGGCTGCCCTTGGCCAGAGACTCCTGAGTGCAACCAGCCTGTCCTTGGTGCAGAAGGGAGGTGCCCTGGAGTCCCCAAAGTGCCAAAGGTAAAATGAGGACTGAGCAGCACTCAAGGAGGGAGAGGACTGGGTGGGAGGCCCGGGCAAGGACAGATGGACCCACACACACATCCTCGGGGCTAAGGGGGCACAGAGCAGCCTGGGACCCCTGCTGGAGGGGCTGGCCCAGCCCACCCATGGAGGCTTCCTTGCCTCGGTGTCCCAGGACTCCTTCCACCACCAGGATCTTCCCCTCTGGCTTGGCCAGGTGGGGCAGGCCTAACCAGAGCCGCCTCTCCCAGGGTTTGGGGCAGAGGTGGTGGACTTGAGGTCTGCCGTGGGCATTAGAAGGCAAACATGGGGCGGGGGGCAGGGACACCCCAACCCGGCCTGCAGAGCCCAGGCGGTGGCCAACTTATTGTGCTTTCATGGACTTTAATTTTGAATTACTATACCAACTTCAGAACATCCCAGCTTGTTCAAGTTTTAAAGCTCTGACAACTATTTGTTGAACAAATAGATCACAAAATGACGACAACATCCCCCCCTACGTACCAACCCCTGCTGCGGGGCACGCAGCCCCGACTGGACTCCATGTTTCGGGAACCCCGAGGCTCACCCGGCTCCCAGCCCCTCTGGGGTCCCCGCCGCCCGGCCACCCCACCTCCTGGGGACTGTGTGCCGCAGGGCATGGGCCGTGGGTCCGTGGGTGAGGTGGCCCCTCTGGGGCCCCTCAGGCCCTGCTCTGGCCCCTCCACCCCCTCAGCTCTGGTCTCACCTCCACTGCGGAGAAGAAGTGGGCACAGGAGAAGGGGCTGAGACCAGAGAATCACAGATGCCACCAAAGCGGAGAAGCCTCCTGGCTCCGACCCGGTTGGCCGGTGCGCACAGAACGTAACGCTGAAGCTCCGTTTTCCCACCGACTCGGCGAAGCGGGGAGAAGAGAGCCCGCCCCACCTGTTCCCCAACCACCTGCGCCCCCGCCGTGAGCCGGACGGGGGCTTCGGTGGGTCAGACACACCTGCTGATGGAGACAGGCCAAGGTGAGGCCAGTGAGGGCGGTGTCAGAGTGGCACGAGGGCAAGGAGCCCCCCCGCCCCCCCTGCACTTCGTTCCAGGCTCAGGGAAGCAGGGGTGAATCCGAGGCAGCCCCCGTCCTCCAGGGGTTCACATTTCAGTGGGGTACAGACCCACCCGCCCTCAGTCTGTGGGGGCAGAGGGAGGATGTCGCCCTCCCAGAGGAGGTGAGAGAACGGGACCAGGAACGAGGGCCCAGCAGCGGCAAAGGCCTGGCTAGGAGGGGCTGCCCTGGAGGACGGGGGCCCAGCAAGCTGGGGCCGGAAGGATCTCGGACGTGAGGCCCAGGACATGCATCTATGCCAGCAGCACCCGAGGGCACGTCCCCCTTTTCCCAGTGGGACTCAGGAAAAAGGCAGCCACTCCACGGCCTGGGTCATCTCAAACCCGGCCACGGGGGTCAGGGACAGAGTCAGGCCCCCAGGCGGTAGTCGATGGGCAGTATACAGACCCTGTAGGCTTCCTGAGCCATGGCAGGATCTGGGGGGCACCACTGGCCCCAGTACCGAAACACAGATCCCTAGGGACAAGAACACCAGGACACCAGGCACACTGGCGTAGGCCCCTCATGGGCACGGCTGATCTCATTCCCTGGACGAGCAGAAGAGATTACTCTTCTCATCCCCATGACACTTAAATGACCTGCCCGAGCCAGGAGGTGGGGGGAGCCGGGTCGGAACCAGGCAGCCTGGCCAGAGAGACCAAGCATGCTCTACCTGTTGTAAGAGGTGCAGGGCCCAGAGAACGAAGGACAAAGGCTCAGCGTCACAGCCGGGCACCTGCAGCTCCAGCGAGGCCCGAAGGACGCAGGGAAGCCACGCGAGGGCAGGACCACCCACGTGTCCCGGGAATCACAGCACATCTCTGGAGAACACCAGGAGGTAGGCGTGCAGGGGGTGCCCAGTTCGGGTCCAGCTGGACCTCAGTTTCCCCACTTGCACAACGGGGGTGTGGCTGATCCCCGAGGTCCAGCGTGGTGGGTCTGACTCAGAGAGGGAGGAAGCATCTGAGAACCTTAGGACACAAGCCGGAGGCAGACGCAGAGCTGGAAGGGCTGGGGCGGGGACCCAGGAGCCACAGCCCAGGCCTGCCAGACCCAGAGGAAAGATCTGGAGCGAGTTCCTGCTCAGTGAGGCCCTGACCACAAAGCAGCCAGGCCCTCACGCCCACCCCGTCCCTCCCCCTCTCCTTCCCCACAGGTGCAGGGCTCCCTCCCAGCATGCTCTCTGCCCGAAAGCCTGGAGACGGGGCCAAACCAGACAGGTCCCTGTGTCTGTCCCCCAGCAGCACACAGTGAGCGGGTGGGGGTCGCCTCCACCCAGAGGTCTATCTGGGTTGACTGCCACAGCAGCATGAGAATCCTTGGGACAGATTCAGCCCGGGCTCTTGAGCAGGACAGACAGATGTACGCTCTCCTTTTGTTTCACGCAGGGCCAGGTCTGTGCAAGGCCCCAGGATGTATTTGGGGAGGCTCAGGACCTGGAGGCTAAGAGGAAGTGTGTGGGGCTCTGGGAAAGGCGCCACTAGAGGTCAGGAGGCCTGGTTCTCCAGCAGGCTGATCTCTGCCTCTATTTCCCCCGCAGGACGCGGCCATCTCTGCAGTTCCCACAGACCCCCCCATGCCATCTGCAACCCCCGGCATGCACTGTGACCACTGTGCCCACTCCAAGCCCCCTTCTTTGGAAACCTAACATTCAATCAAGTGACAGAGTTCAGTCCCCATGTGCAGGGACACACGTGACAACTGCCACCCGGGGCGGAGGGAGGCTCGGCACCAGGTTCCGCATCCAGGCAGGCCACGCACCTGCTCCATGCAGGTTCCCCGGCACCAAGGACACCCCAACCCCCGCATTCCAGCCCACGTCTTGGCACCTGGGGGACCGACTGCATCCCTTGTGGAGGCACACCCTTGGTTCCTAGCGCACAGTGGGTGCTCAAGAAAATGTTTTCGGCCTTTTGGCCTTGACAGCTCCAGAAGACCGTACACTTGAACTCGAGCGAAGGAAGATCACTGGGCTTGGAGTCAGGAAACTTGGCTTCACCCAGGTGCCAGTCCTCTGCCTCCTCACTCGCCATTCACCCACGGTAACATGCTAAGCCCCGTGAGCCTCAGTTTCTCATCTGCGAAATGGGAATTCTATTGCTACCTGCTGGTCAGACTCAAGGGGACCCAGATTACAAGGTGCCTTGTAGACCGTGGACGGACTTGTCCTTTTGTAGCATGGGGCAGCTCCCACCAATCCCTTGCATAATTAGGCTGTTAAAGCTTTAAATAAATATTTTTGTGGGGGGTGCGTGGGTGGCTCAGTCATTAAGTGTCTGCCTTCAGCTCCGGTCATGATCCCAGGGTCCTGGGATTGAGCCCCGCATCCGGTTCTCTGCTCGGCAGGAAGCCTACTTCTCCCTCTCCCGCTCCCCCTGCTTGTGTTCTCTCTCTCACTGTCTCTCTGTCAGTTAAATAAGATCTTTAAAAAAATCTTTAAAGATTTTATTTATAAAATTTTTAAGAGATTTATTTGCGACAGAGATCACACACACAAGCTGGGGGAGGCGCGGAGGGAGAGGGAAACTCCAGCAGATTCCCTGCTGAACGTGGAGCCCGATGTGGGGCTCAATTTCATGTCCCTGAGATCATGACCTGAGCGGAAGAGTCGGGCGCTCTTCAACTGACTGAGGCCCCAGGCGCCCCCAGGCAGGTAGATGCGCTCTGTTGCGGACGCTGGAAGCCACATCCCGTCAGGAGCAGGTGAGTGAGGAAACAAGCTTCCTTCCCGTGCGTCCCATTTCCGGGCTTGGTGGCGTGAGGCATGGGCTCCTAGGGCCTGGACACTCACATCGGGAGAGCCACAGCTCCAGCCCACCTGCCACGTGCTTCTCACGTCCACTTCCTCCCTTCCTTACTCCCCCGTCCCTTAAAGGCTCTGACCAACGCGAGGCCACCAACTGCAGGTCTGGACAGGGACAAGCTGGGCACTCAAAGCAGGCAACAGCAGAGCTGGGAAGCGCGCTGACCATCCCGTAAGACGGACGCCCTGCCAAACCCAGCCCGCCAACCAGCAAGCTGACGCGACATGGGCTCGGCTGGCTCACCCTGGTTTGGCCATCCAGAGCCATGTGGCAGGGAATAAGACCTTGAATGGGGAAGTGTGCTTGGGGAGAGGGTCCCCAGGGCCCAGGAGCAAGACCGAGCTCCTGATGAGTGAGTGAGCAAATGACGCCAGAAACAACAAATGCCTCACATAGCCCACCTCACCGCATGCTCTAAAGTGAAAAATGGAGCTGGGGACATGGAAGGAGGGACGTAGGGGAAAGGGGGCGTCCAGGCTCTGCAGTCCAGCAGAGAGCAGGGCTCTGGAATGGCGCTCACTCGGTCAGAGGTCCTCCTGAGCCTCAGTCTTCTCCATCAACTGGGGAGGGAGACCCTTTCCTTGCAAGATCAGGAGACTCAGGCGCGAGGGGCCAACTGCCGGTCTAGATGGTGGTTACTATCAGCGTGCCCCTCCGTAATTCCTTGTAAATTGCTGGTGGTGACACAAAACATAAGGAGGGAAAGCACTCGTGCATGTGGGGTGCTGCAGAAAATACTGGGTTTTATCAAGCTCTAATTCATGTGCAAATTACTTTACAATTTTTTTTTATTTAAAGCAAGCTCCATGCCCAACATGGGCTCTGAACTCATGACCCAGAGATCTAGAGTCAAACGCTCTACTAACTGAGGCAGCCAGGCTCCTCCCTATTTTATACTGTCCCTCCAGGTCCTCTGTGAAATGCGGCAACTTATCTCTGGCTGAATGACATGAGGTCTGGGGGTTTCCCAGGCAGACCCAAGCCTCGAGTCTGAGCCCCTCCTAAGCCAAGTGGGGAGCCAGAGTTCTATGCCTCTAGGAGGAACGTGGCAGTCCCCAGGCCAGTGGCCAGCAGCCTGGGGCTTTGTCTCCCTGCTTCTGCCCCTGGGCCTCTGAGTTCAGTCAGACTGAGTTGGGGGGACAGGCAGAAATGGGGGTATCCCGGGATCCCCTCATCTCTAGCACCTGACAAGCTTCCTCCACATATCGACAGCAGGATGGGGGCGTGTCCCTGCCATCTCAGCCTCAGCAGGCAGCCGTGGGCAGACACCAGGGGGGGCGGGCGGGACACACTGGAGCCAGAGAAGGACCCCACTGACGCAGACACGAAGGACCCCAGCCAGGCCAGAGATGCTCTCGAGGACCTGATCCTGCACCTGGGACGGGAGGAACTTGCTAGCCTGAGTGTGGCTTCCCAGCTTGTTACGTTCAAGCAGAAGTTCAACCTATTTGGAAGGTCAAACTGGAAATGTAACCTGCAACCATCCCGAAGGTCTTGGCAGCTCCCGTGAGCACCCCGCCCCCCACCATCCTCAGTCTCGCACAAACCCAACAGGTCCCAGGCTCCACAGGGCTTTCCTGCTGTGATCACTTCTCATTCCCCATGTTCTCTTTCATTTTATTTTTCCTGTTCTAATTCATTAATTAGTCTCTCTGTCCACGACATCATCCCAGCCCTGGCGTGGCTCCTTTAACACAGCCAACATCTCTGAGTGTTTCCTCTTCCACGGCTCGTGGTGGGGGAGACAAGAGGGGGCTCCCTGTTAACATGGAGACCCCCTCCCACTGGGAGGCCCCCAGCCCTCCCTCTGAGACCCACAGCTTCCAGGTGTGTGGGTTTGGGGTCAGAAGCTTCAAGCCCCATTTGATTTGGAACCAAGTCTCGGAAGGTGCCCCCTCTTCCATCAGCTGGGGCTGCCCCTGGAGCCTTCCCCCCTGCATCCTCACTCCTCCCAGGGGTCAGGCTGAGTCCTCCAGCTCTCAGGAAGCCTTCTCCAGCTCAGGACCCCACTGCAGTAGGGTGTAACCTCCAGCGCTCCTCAGCCCATGAAGGGGTCCACGTGTATGGGTCACAGCCCACTGCAGCGGGGACCTGAGCTGGGGGAGGCCCCCTGAGTGCACTGAGCAGCTACAGCTTTTTTTTTTTTTTTTTTTTTGCAAATCCGCTCAGAAAATACTTCTGCAAGCACTCAGTGCTTGTTCTGTACTTTCCAGTCCCCTGAAGGAATCCAGGCCACCAGGACACAAGGCTCCCTTCCCCTTCTGGGCCCACACATCTCTGTCTCAGAGATGTTGGGTGTCTTTTGTCTGAGCCCCTATCTGAATTCTCTCTTGTCCGGGTGCCTGCATCGGGACGTGCTCAAAGCCACATCAGGAAGGCACAGGCCAGCCCGCTGCCCCTCCCCCAGCCCAGATTCTGTGGCCAGGACCACCCCCCCCCCCAAGCAAGCCCCCCTGAGCCTGGTGGGCTTAGATTTCTGCACAAAGTCCTGCCTCGACTTCACCATCTTCGCCCCACCTCCTCCTGCTTCTCCGTGAACATCCATCCGGCCTCCCTTGAGTGACGCGGGTCTATGGAGTAACTGACTGAGGTAAGAACCACGTCACACAAGTCGGCTCTGAAGGGGCAGATCCTGACGGATGGAGCAGGGCTCTCCCTGCCGCGGGGAGGAAAAGGGAAATCCAAGACAAGGAAGGGCGCCGAGCGCCTCAGCCCCAAGGCACCCAGCCGAGGCTCCCGGCCTCCAGTGGGCGATCCCGGCTTCCCCGGGGCCCGGGAAACGAAGTGAGGGCAGGTCTCCAGGGAGGAAGACAGACTTTCTCAGTTCTGCCTGGGGGAGGAGGTAAGGCTGCTAGGGGGCGGCCCCCGCCAATCGGGCTCCAGATTTACGGGGCAGAGGCCTGAGAGTCCGGACTTGTTCACCCAGACGAGTACATCTTTTCCTCATCACTCAGCCCTTAACGGGGATGACAGCCGGGATTAAATAGTAAGTCATCTCCAGCCCCATTACGGCCACAGCAAGATGGCTCCAAATTAAATCTAACAGTCAATGAAATCGTCAATATTTAATTTACTCGTTGCAGGTGGCAATTCAGCCCTCATGACGCTACTGTTTAATGGCAGAAATATTGGGATTTATCACACATTATGGCTCTCAGAATTGCTGGGCTTTCTCTATGAGGCGGCCACTGTCCCCGAGAGTGGGGGGAGGTGGAGACCTCGGGGGACCTCCCTGCACTGGTCTGGGAGCCCAGAGGCCCACGGGGAAACTTTCCCCCAGGGACCATGGCTGTGTCCACCCAAGGCGGGGGTTCCCATTCCTGGAATCCACCTGGCCCCTCTGGAAACTGGAAACAGGCAGAGGGAAGGGATGGGTGGTCCCTCCAGGTTCCCTGATCTCCCTCACCCAGTGTCACTAAGACCTGGGATGGGGCAGGGCTCTGGGAGAGCAGCATCCCACACACTCTGGGGCATTCAAGAGTGTCAGCACATACCCTCCTTCCACCACTCCTCCCACGCCGGTGCCACAGCCACAGCCATCTGGGCATGCCCCTCCTCTCTGAGATCACCACGGCCCCGTCCACACAACCTTCCGACCTCACTCCCTGCGACCCCACACGCCCACCGCCGAGGACGCGTCCTGCTGGCCATGGCCACCGCCTGGCCCGGCCCTTGACCTTCTGCAGAGGGACATTTCCCCTGCCAAGTTGAGCACAAGCCCTCTCACGGCTCGGGCACTGGTCCATGTACCTTACAAGGATTAATTGTCTTTGAAGTTTCTATTCCCTGATGCTGTGTGTGAAAACGTGAAGATCCGAGAGCAGATTCACCCGGTTGGCAGTTAGTCTGTGAAGGGCTGGTGCGATGTCCGGTGCCCAGGCTGATCCTCCTCCAGGGGGGTGGTTTCCAAGTTCACTGTATTCGTATTTAAGTAACACACTTCCCTAATCCGTCGTCCACCTTCTCGCAGAACTGCTTTCTCTCTCCGCTGTGACTTTTCAGTCACTCAGCTTGCTACAATCCTCTGCTCGCTTTTCTGGAATTCCCTGATTGAATTACAAGTCCTTTTTCTGTACAACCAACCTCGTGTCGGTTCCTTTTTTTTTCCCCGGAAGCTTCCATCTCCTGCTCCAACCTAAATGGGTCTCTCTCTAGACTACTGGACCCCTCTCCTGCACTTAGATCTCATTTTTCTGGGTTTACTTCCTTTATTTTGGTGGAGCACCAGACCTCAAGAGTTCAGTGAAAAAGGCAAGATGCCAGGCCCTGGCCTGTCTTTTGCAGAGCTCTAGCTTGGAGATCATGGCCCGTCGGCATTTAAGCTAACTGCCTAGCTGCCTTCTGGCCTCTGGGGCTGCTCTCGCCTTCCCAAATCTCTCCGTGACCACGTGGTCCAGCTCCTTGGGTTCAAACCCTGTGTCTGGCATCTCGTCATCATGTGCCACCATATGGACCCCTACTTGTGCTAAGAACTCTGAGGGCTGGAAAGGTGTGCCCTTTAACGATGGAGAACATGCGTATGTCTTTGACCTTCTGTCAAATTCCTGCTCTGCTTCATCTGGAAGGCACCGTGGTCTGATACAGGTTCCTCCGTTTCCTTCTCTTATCCATTTCTGTCCGTTTATCGCTTTATTCTACTTTTTGAGGGCGCTCTCCTCCCTCCTTTGATTATTTAATCCCACTGTCATATACCCGATTTCTGGCGGTTCCAGCTGTCCGGGGCTGTTCCTCTCCTTAGTGCCTGTTCTGAGCCCACAGATGCTCCCTACGGCCGGATTTCTTGGAGAACTTACTTACGCTTAAATGTAGTTGTGGAAGGTTCTGGAAGCTTCGAATCTGCTACGATCCCCAAATTCTAGGTTTTGGAAGGTTCTAGAAGCTTCAAATCTGCTATGATCCCTGACTCATGCTCCCACTTCAGGACAAGGCACCAAAGTCTCACGGGTCTACGCGGGGTCATGGAAATCTTCGACAAATGATGGCGTCTTGTCCTCCTCCATCTTCTCGCGCTCCTGCTTCATCTGCTGAACTTCTCCAAGTCTCTGGGCCCCTCAGTGCCTCTATGCCTGTGCTCCTGCCCGAGCCTTCTCCCTCTTCTAACTGTGGTCTAGAAGAGCGCTCCCACCCCTGAGCCCTCCGGCAAAGTGCTCCCTCGCTCAGCCGGCATCTCCAAAGCCCAGTCGTGGCCGGCTCTGGCCGAGAGGATGGTGGCCGGTGGGGACAGCGGGCAGGTCACGAGAGGCACGCAGGACAGTGGCCCAGGGCTGGAAGAGGTCCGTTGAGGATGCTGTGGAAGCGTCGAGTCAGGAAAGCCAGTGCCTCCCCGGGGCAGGGAGAGCCCGGGTCTTCCCAGAAGAGCCAAGGGACCCCCTTCCCAGATGCAGTTTTCCATTTCCCGCTGTTTATTCGTAGTTAACCCGGCCCTGCAGAGACACCCCCTCCCTCTGTGGCTTCCTAAGTTCACAGTCAAATGTTGGCTTTAAAAGATAACGTCGAGGCACCTTTTCATTCTCACTGCCCTACCAACTGGACATTCGCTGGTACAGGGCAGCTCTGCGTTATGTGTCCACGGGCCCGAGGCCCTCCCGCGGCCGCCCTGTCCTCCCTCCGCCAGGCGTCACCCCCAGCTCCCTCCCGCTTCCGGGCTGCCTTAGGGACTGTGCCCGCGCTGCCTGGAGCTGCCACGTCTCCCGACGTCTGGTCTCCGGGAGGGCAAGTGATGGGTCAGCCCCCGTGTCAGCTGGATGGCCGCCCAGACATTCGGCGCAGCACTATCCTGGGTGTGCCGGGGGGGCTGCTTCCGGGTGACAGGAACATTCAGGTCACCGGCTGAGTCACGCACGTGGCCCTCTCTGATGGGGGGCCTCATGCAATCTGCTGGAGGCCTGAAGACAACGGAAAGGCTGCCTACGAAGGAGACAGCGGTCTTACCCGGCCTTCCAACTCCGAGTGAAACAGTGGCCCTTCTAGCGTCCCAGGCCTGCTGGCTTTGGGGCCGAACCCTCTACCTTTGGCTTTCCTGGGCCTCCAGCCTGCAAACTGTAGGTCTTCAGACTCGAGCCAATTCCTTGTAGCAAATCTCTTGTATACACACCCTTGTGTGTATGGACACACATATGTGCATACACACACGTGTGTTCACCACGTGTAAATGCATCATATAAATACAAACACACAACACACACACGTGCACACATTAAGAGCTCCGTCCTATTGGTCCTGCTTCTCTGAGGAACCCTAGTACGATCTGGGTCCCAGGCACCGTGTCTTGCTCGCGGGGATACCTGTATCGACGACACACGAATGGGGGAAGGGCCCTCTGTTCCCCCCAGAACAGTGGTGGGAGTGGGGCACGGAGGAAGCCCTCCCCTGCTCTCCACGTGGCCAGAGGACACAGGCCCCCGCAAGACCTCACTTAGTGCTGCCACTTTGTTCCAAGCACCGAGGTGATGACGCTAAAACTAGTCACGACAGCCCAGAGCCGCGGTGTGCGTGGCAGCCACAATGATCGACTCGTCCATTCTCACTGGGTCCTCGGCAACCCTGAAGCAGACATTTTGCAGGGGAGGACCCTGAGTTGTCTGGGGGCACAGGGGTTCACCCCGGCTCTCCTTATAACAGAATAAGGTCTTGGCTCCAAGCCGAGCACGCCCTGCCAGGGGGACACTACCAGCGAGACATGGGCAGCCGGCCCCCTCATCCTGAGTGAGCGAGAAGGGAACCCTCCCGTGACCCCGGGCACAGGGACTGTTTCCAGGGCAGCTGGCAGTGGCGCAGGGAGCAAGGCCATGCACTGACGAGCAGAGGGTGGGCGTCATGCTGGCCTACCCCACAGGACACATATGCACCACGGACAGAGCCACTCCGGCTGCTCCAGGGCCAACACACCTGCTTTGCTTTTACCCAGAAAGTGGCTGCTACGGGGACTTCTCCAGAGAGCTGGGTCCTAAGGATCCAAGGTGGCCCAACCCACGCGGTGTCGCCACACCTCTGCGGGCCATCGGTATCCCTGTCACGGTCATTGCCACCATCATCCTGAGTGGAAAGTGCTACTTACTTAGCCTCAGAATGAAGAGAATGAAGGTGCTTCCTAGACCGCAAGGAGGCATCCAGACATGAACCAAAGACTTCATTTTAACTCCAAGAACCTCCGAGAACCTTTCCTT
This sequence comes from Lutra lutra, assembly GCF_902655055.1. Lineage (NCBI taxonomy): Eukaryota > Metazoa > Chordata > Mammalia > Carnivora > Mustelidae > Lutra > Lutra lutra. The sequence continues at coordinate 140,273,686 of NC_062285.1, forward strand.
GACTAAACTCGGCGGGGCGTGCCTGCCGAAGCCTCTGCAGGCCTGGCCCCCGGGGCAGAGCCAGAAAACACTGGGGCAAACACCCCCAGGTGTTTCAGTGGGCCAGGAGGCATTTTTAAATACCAATTTTGGGGACATAAACCACTGAATTCCTCATGATGGAAGAAAGCCTGGAGGACAGGGGACACTCAGAAGGTATCCTTTGGAAGGGCATCAGCTCCAGAGCCAGACGACACCCCAGCCCTGTCCAGCCTGCGGTGGGGGAAGCGGTCCCACTGCCCCAGCTTCTCTTCCACACAAGCGGACCCACGAGAAGGAGCCAACACCTTCCTTACCGTTACTACCAACCTGGGTGCCACCTCTGTTCCCACCGCGCGGAGGTTTACCATTAGAACTCCAGACGCCGAGCCCAGAGCACGCGAGACAGACTGGTCACTCTTCTGACGGAGAGCCCCAGCCCCGAGAGAGAGCAGGAGCTCGTGCAGTTTACCTGGGTCCCCCACTCCCGGCCCACCTCACCCTGGACCCGCCCCTCCCACCGGGAGCTCAGGCCTGACCCCTGGGCAGTCCCTTCGCACTGACCTCCAGCAGGAAGACGATGCCCGTCCCCCCCACTCTACAGGGGGAGTCTCACCCACTGAGCTCTGCATTTAAGCAAATGGATTATGCTAATGTCGGCTACAGTGATTAATAACTACATTTTAAAAGGAGATACCTCCCAGGGTGAGATCTTTGGGGGAAAGCTCTCGCCTGCAGCAAATGGTCTAATGTGACTTTAGACAAGAAACAGTTCTCCTCGGTTTAGTTATTTGGCTGAGTGGATAAAGGCCTGAGCCCCCTACAGCCCATCGGGAAAGACCCGCTTCCTGGGCCTCCTGGAGACTCCGCTGGGCTTGGAACTGCCTCTCTGGTGGGTCCTCGGAGTGGAGGGTGTGGCCCAAACCTGCCCTCACTGCTCCCTGCTGTGTGAGCCTGGGCAGGCACCCTAACCTCTCTGGTCCTTAGCTTCCCGTCCACGTGCTGGAGAGGAGGTGGCTGGGAAGCAGAGCAGCCTGCGGGGCGGGCAACCCGGCCACTCTGAGTCTCAGCCTTGTGCTCCATCAGCCTGGGGATGGGCTGTCCCCACCCAGGCCACCACCGTCCAGAGCAGCTGCTCTCCGTCCCACGGCCCTGCCCAGCCTCAGGCTCACTGCTATCCCCACAAGACTGGCCACTGTCCTCCTCTCTTGAGATGCCCTCTCATTGGGACCTGTGGCCTGGCACACGGCCACGGACAGCACAGCCCCTTGCATGCCCCCGCCCCCACCACGGTAACCATCTCTGTCTGGATCTCCAGTGCAGGCGTCCCTGCCCTTCTGGGGGTGGGGGAGGCGCCCGTTCCAGCCAAGACCTCAGTGCCCCCCACCCACTGCCTCTTCTTCACCCCACGGGTCCTGCTGCTTCTGGCTTTTTCCACTCTCTGTGGTCCTGCTTGGTCTTGGCCTGACGAGTCCTCATCTATCCTTAAAGACACGTTACAGCGTCTCTTCCACAACTCCCTTCCCCGCACCCTGAGCCCGGTCCGTCCTCGACTCCAGGCTCCCCTCCCTCTCAGAGCCACACGGCCAGCAGCGAGTACGGCTCCTTCTCCCTCCAGACAAGAGCCTGAGCGCTGCTGCCCGCCCAGGGAGCTGGCAGGCAGAGGGGGACAGGGAATACTTTGGAGCCACTGCGCGCGCCAGCGGAAATGCAGCAGGGCGGTGAAGGCAGCTTCTGGGCCCTGGAGTGGTGTGGCCCTGGCCAGCCTCCTGGAGGCGGACCCTCTGTCACAGCCCTGCTCAGCTCTGACTTGGCCCCGAGGGAGCTGAGGGCCACCTGCCCGCCTGCTGCCATTGGGGGACTAGCCGCCCCAGGAGCCTGGGGACAAACACCAGCCATTTACCCACAGGTGCCCTGAGCCAAATGGCAAGGCTCACCTTCATTCTGACACCCACCCCCCACCCCCACCCAGGGGGCGGCCCCGTCCAAAACTCCAAATCCCAAAGGCCTCGCCTCCACATGCCTGCTCAGCCACCCAGCATGAAGGCAGGGCTCTGTGCCCACATGCCGGAAGGCAGAGGGCTGGCTCCGGATGGTTCTAGATGTGGCTGATCATAGCCTTCCTGCTGTCCCTTCAGCCTGGGCAGCCCTCTCCTCGCACCAGCCGCATCAAAGACCCAACTCACCCCACTCCCTCCGAAGCCTGCCAGTCACCCCAGGCTTCCCTGTGCTCCTTTACCCACTGAGGGCACGAGTGCGGGCCTCCTCCTGCTGGGGTCAGGAGCTGCCAGGACAGGACTCAGTGCTGGAAACCTGCCTGCCCAGTACGCACACTTCTGGAAAAACAATGTGCAATAAAGTCCCAGCCCGTGTGTCCGACCTGCGCTCCCCGCTGGTGTCCCTGGGCCCTAGGGAGTACCCTCACCGGCCTCCCTGCACAGGCAGAAAGGTGAGTTGAAGAGCAGGCCCAGAGCCCCGAGCGCGCCCAGCTCGGCCCTTGGCAGCCCTCACGTGGCCTCAGAGAAACCTCAGACACCTGATGCTTCAGCCCCTTTCACGGGAAAGCCTGAGCCTAGGGGAGAGGCTATCACTCGCCCACGGCCTTGCAGAGGGAGCAGCAGGCCCACTTGGCCCCAAGCCCGGCTCCTGCACCTCGGAAGTCAGCCTTGCGGGAAGCTCTGGGTCATGCGGGAAGGGCTGGCCTGGGCACCGAAGACGAGCAGGGGTTGGGGCCAGCCACGGTCCACAGGGAGTCCCCAGGCAGGTGGCGGGGACAAGAGGTCCAAGGCCATTCTGTCCTGGGGGCCCCAAGCTGAGATCCGTGGGAAGCAACTGACTGTGCCAGCCTCCGAGTGAGGGGACATTCCCCCTGTAGCCACAGCAAGGTGGCCACGGAGGCCACTTGGAATCAGTGAGGTGCGGGCTGTGAGGGCCTGCGAGGGGCACCCCCTCTCAAATCCGCGCTTGAAGGAGGGACGCCACAATCTCAACGGACTCCGCGGGGCCCAGCGTCTTCACCTCCCCGGACCGCACTCACTGCACTTGCGCACTCCCCTGTGCGCACGCGAGAGAGCCCCAGGCCAGAGGCAGAGCGTCCCAGTGCGCTCCCCAGAACACGCGATTCCCCCACCGCCTCCCCCTGGGGGGCACATGCGACTGAATTGGGAACTTATTCTGGCCAGTCCCTGTGATGGGAGCGTCCCCTTGCTCGGCTGGTGGGGGGGGCAGCCATCGACACCCCTGCACTGGGACCAGCAGGGCAGGGGGCTGGGGCCACCACCCAAGGAGCACAAGGGCCTGCTCCTGAATGCTCTTTTTAATTCTAATTAAAAAAAAATAATAACCTTTTAATTTTAGAGTAGTTTCCGATATACAGAAAATTTGCCAAGACAGTACGAAGTCCCAGTCGAGTTATATTCCTGGACTGGGGTCGCAGGGCTGGGAGGGAGCCCACAGGCGGCAGCGCCCTCTCCTCTGGCCTCACTGACCGCCACAGTGTCAACCGCGGTTGGGGCGGGGCGTGTGCATCAGGCTTCTCCTCCGCGAAGCTCCCCTCTCCTCCATTCACACTGCCCTCCGGGGGGAGTCCGTGTGCACAGCCCCCACACTGGAGGCAGGGGGTGGGAGGGTCCTGCCCCAGCCCCTCCAGGGCCGAGTTTTTCCCTACTTTACTTGGAATTCTTCCATGCGGGAGACTTGTCTCTTCTCTGTTTAACTGCTTATCTCTATCCGTACGAACTAGCTGATGCTTACTTTATACTTGGGATTATAACCCAACACTACGTTTTGGGGCTCCAACAGTCCCAGCTGTGGCCATGGGAGCTCCGAGTTGGCTCCAGCACCCCTTGGTCACAGCCCCATAGTTGTGATCTTGTCAGTTTCTTTCCAGCACAGCAAGATGCTCAGCCCTGGGTCCCCTTTGTTCATCGCTGTGGACGACGCAGACACTTCTGATGGCCACAGCCACCCTGGCTTCGTGAAGCTGACACAGGGGCAGTGACGTGGTCTCCACGTGGCGCCAAGGCTGCAGGGTCCCGGTCACATCAGTTAGCAGGATGTCCCCCTGACAAGGGCTGTTTCCGCAGGCAGCGGCACGAACTACCAACCACTAGGGGTTCCTGCCCCTCGAGGTCCCCCTGCCTGCAGTGCCCGCTCCCGGTCAGAGGCCAGACAAGCCACAGCAGCTGTGAGTCAGGAGGACCTGGGGCTCAACAGAAAGACGGAGCTGCTTGAGGATAATAGATTAGATGTGAGAGGTTGAAACCCAGCTCGTGCTTAGTAAGAATGAAGTCTACCCTCTGTCTGGCATGGCCACAAGTGCAGAATTTCCACTGTTTCTTTCTTTCTTTCTTTTTTTCTTTTTATTTGACAGAAAGAGAGACCACAAGTAGGCAGAGAAGCAGGCAGAGAGAGAGGAGGAAGCAGGCTCCCCGCTGAGTGGAGAGCCCGATGCAGGGCTCAATCCCAGGACCCTGAGATCATGACCTGAGCCGAAGGCAGAGGCTTAACCCACTGAGCCACCCAGGCACCCCTCTACTGTTTCACTCAATCCTTGCCACAGTCCCACAGGAACCTTTACCGTGCCCATTTTACAGATGAGGAAATGGGAGGCACACAGAGGTTAAGTAACCAGCCCAAGGACACCCAGCTAGTACATGTTGGAGCCTGGAAAGCCTTCAGTCACTGCTCCGTTGTCCTCATGCCATCGGGCAGCACCGTCCTCTCGTGAAACCACTGGCGGTGAGCTCTGGAAAGGCCCAGAGATCACAACCCCACCCCAGTGTTTGCTAAGTCGGGGCACCAGAGCCCAGAGAGGCTGTGCGGCCAGCCCAAGGCCACACAGCTGGCTCACCAGAGAGCTGGGAGGACATCCCTGCCTCCCAGCCCAGGATGCCTACTTCTAGAAAGATTACAACCACCTCAGAGGGCAAGCATGCTGGCAAGTCCTGGCCCTCCCCCGTCCAAGCCCACGGGCAGTGTGACTCGGTGGTGTTGCCCCCTCCCTTCCGGCTGGCCGGCCACGCAGCCTGCTGGGCAGGAAGGGCAGGGACATCCTCTCCTGCACGCACGCTGTTTCTGCAGGAGAGACTCCAGCAACTGTGCATTCGTTCTGCAATGCTGCAGGGCAGACACTGGGCGGTGAGTGAGCAGCAGGTAGGGGTGGGAGTGGGGCTGCCGCTCATGCCCTCCTTGCACAGCCAGCCCTCGGAGCCGGAGCCGAGGAGCAGCAACCGCACCCCCTCCCTGCTGATCTGCGGCTGCACAGCCCCCTCTAGCCCACTCAGACCAGCTCTGAGGAATGAGGGCCTCGGCACACGTCCAAGTAGCATGTTCTGGAACTTGAGGCCTCTGCATCTGGCCTTGGCAACCCCTTCCTGCCCCCAGGGCGTGACGGGGCACAGGGGGTTCTGACACACCCCAGGGCATCTCCACATTCATTGCTAGATGCACGCAGCAAGTCACCATAGGGGACCCTCACCCCTGCCACTAGGTGCCGAAAAAGCCTGTTCAGTGGGGACGCCCCTGACGTCCTCACCAGTACTGCTCACCTGACGAGATGGCTCTGTCCCCCCTCAAGTCTTCCAGCCTGTTCCAGAGGAGGACAGAAGGCCCTCATGCTGGTAAGCAGCCCCCTTCTGCAGGCTGTCGGGCTCTCTCAGGAGCCCATTGGGGCCGGTGGGAGAGGTGGCGTGCCGGGCACAGTATGCACACAGGGCTGACGTTCCGGAGTCGGGAGCACGAGGAGAAGCGGCTTCCCTTTTCCGCTCAGAGCTTGGCTGACCTTGGTAGACGTGGAGTCAATTATGTGCATCCACCCACTGTGTCCCTGGGTCCCTGCAGACATCTATAGGCCCCAGTGCAGCTCTGATGAACTCTGGGATGTGCAGTGACTCCATGCAGTGGGGACAGGGTCTGGCCCTTAGGTAGCTCTGCCTTCCAGATGCTGTCCCGTCCCCTGGAGAACGCACACCTGCTAGGACCTCCACATCAGGATCCCTACCCCCTAGCCCAGAGGCTCCCGGCAGACACCATCCTCCGCGTCACTGCATGTCCTTCCTAGAGTCTGTGCTCACCATTCCGGGGCAGGCTGGGGATGTCTCTCCACTGGGCGGAGAGCCCCCCAGGAGCATGTTCCCTCTGCACCCCTCCTGGCTCCCTGCAGAGTGGGGCATGCAACAGGTGCCCACGACTTCTGACAACAAGTGAGACTAAGGAAGCCATTTCGGGAGGCCACGCAGCTCTGCCTCCGAGTCCCTGGGTGGGGGTGGGGAGTAGGGTGGTCACGTGGGCCTGGAAGTGGGGCTACCCACACTGTCGGCCCCAAATGCTTTAAAATGAGCGAAGATTCCCCATTTGCACAAATTCACTAGCTCCCCTAATGGATGACAAGGCTGGGTCTTGGGGGAGCCCTCACAGCGGAAAGCATTAATGAGAGATAAAGGCTTGGCTTTGAAATTCAAATTCCTTGGCATTCTTCATCCACTTCTTCCAAGATGACTATGATTCAGACTGGTTTTCGCAGAGCTAATCGCTTTGATGTTGTTAATGAAAATATGAAAGGTGATTAAGGGGGACTCTTTTTCTTTCTTTCTTTTTTTATTTTTTTAACTTTGGGAGAATGTACAATAAGTTACGGATTTGGGCATTTCAGTCGAATGTGCCGTTTTCATACTGCGGTATAGGTGTGGGTGCGAGGAAGCCCGGAAGTCTTGGCTGAGGCAGCTTCCCGAGGGGACCAGGTGCGTGGAGGAGCCTGGTGGGCGCGCCGGTGGCACAGAGTGCCGAGTCGGGGCTCCACTGTGAGGGTCAGCGCAGGGGTGCTCCAGCAGAGCGAGGCACAGAGGCAGCACCTCAAACCCTCAGCCAGTCAGCAAACACTGACAGAGTGCTCCTCCGTGCCTGGGCCTGGCAGTGACCTTGTCCTGGAACCAGTTTGATTCCAGCCCTTTTTGTCCCCAAAGAAGTGAGCACCAGAGCCGCATGTGTCGGTCCCCGGACAGGGACCTCCTCCCACGCAGGGGCTGTGTTTCTGCTGCCAGACTCCACCCTGGCACAGACCTGGCATCCGGCAAGCTAAGAGAGGGAGGCAGGAGGCTGCCTGAAGACGGGCAGCTACGGATACTCACAGCCAGCTGCGAGCAGAAGCCGCTGGCCAGGAACTGGTAGAACATTCAGAAGGTGAGTTCAGAGAACCACCGGGGACTGACGTGGACAAGCTCGAGAGTTACAGTCTCCTAAGGGCTCAGTCTAAAGGGGCCCTCGTATCCGTGTGGGTTTACCTCCAGGAACCCCATCAGGTTCTCACAGTAAATACTGGAGAGAAATCCTCTTGTGCTTGATGGAGAAGAGGGGGAAAGTAACCATTCTGAAATATAATGAACATATATTGGTCACTTACTGTTTTCCCAGCTTTGGCAAGGCATGATGGGAGGAGACTGTGTGGTCCCTGCTCCCAGAGCTGTGCAACCAGCTGAGGAAGACCAAGCCCAGCACTGTGAAGTCAGGGAAGACTTCTTGGAGGAGGAGGTACCAAATCAATTTTTAAAGGATTAGCAGCAATAAGCCAGGAGAAGAGGTAAGAAAAAACAACACAGAATTAGCAAAAACAATACTAACTCCGTACGTTTTGGACACTGGTGACCCATCCAAGTCTACAGCCTGGGGGGAGGAGGGGTGGGATTGCGTCCCAAGACCCCTGGACTAGGTTAAACCCGCCTCCTTGCTCAGGACCACAGACAGCGCTGGGCGGGGGCCAGAGCAGTTATGACAACAGATAGGAGTGAAACACCAGCGCCACTCTCAGCCCTGGAGTGTTGGTGTGTGAGGTCGTAATGGGCTTAAGGACAGAACAGTCTGCATGAGAATGTCCCAGTGTGTGATTCATGCTTACATTTTCACATACACAACCCATGTACTCGAACAAGCTGTGGCTCCACAGCACAGGGTCCTATGTCCATGCAAGTTATGGCGAGTTTTTGCACGAGACAAACGCACTGTGCCAACAGCAGATCACTTCTGGGACCTGCCACCGCCCCATGCGCGCTCACGGCATTGCTGATGCTGCACCGCGTATGTCGAATCAAGCCAAAAATTGGAGGAGAAAGAAGATCGCTCCTCAAACAGCAGGTATCCCCTACCATGCTGGGCTTACAGTTCAAATCAGAGCTACCGAGTGCTGAGTGACTTAGACTTAGTAAGACCAAGGTGGTATACGGAGAAACACACGCCAACCAATTCGTTCCAATTAATGGTGAAACATTCTTGCTGTTACTGAAAGTTTAGATCCTAGAACACTGCTTGGTGCCCAATCACTGAACAAATAAATCAAAAAGAAATGTGATTTTACAAACGAGTGGTGTTGTGTTGGAAACAAATGGCCTAGAATTTAAAGCTGAGAGAATCCCGAGATCTTCCCTCACCTTTGCCTTTCCTGCAGCACAGAGCCTTTTGCTCCCTGCTCACCCTCTCCTCCACCTGCTCCCCCATCCACCCTGCAGCCCAACGCTCGGCTGAGGGCCTTGCTTCTCATTTCACTAAGAAAAGAGAGCAGAGCAAATGACTTTCCAGAAGCCACCGCCACCACCATCTCACTACCCTCCCCAAGTCCATCAGACCACATCCTCTCCAGGGACTGAGCACCAAGGGTCCAAGCTCCTGGCCAAGATCCCTCTGCCTCACCACTAAGACAACCCCAAGGCAATGCCTGCACCTGCCTGGCCTCACTCCTCCTCTGGCCACCCTAAGGTTAAAGTGCAGGGGGTGGAGGGACAGGTCCCACAGAGCCACGGTGGAGCTCCTGTCCACTCCCCATCCACTACCAGCCAGCCTAGAAGCATGTGCAGAGCTTGGTCACACGAGTCACCACTCATGGTGGTGACAAAGAAGTCCCTCACAAGTCACGTGGTTCCAACCAGCAGGACTGATCTGGTGCCATATGCCCTGGCCTGCCCATCCCAGCGCCTTGACCACACTTCACCCCTTCCCATTCAACAGCACAAAGGGTTCTCTAACTAGGATGACCTTTTCTGGAGCACAGAGCCTGTGCCGGGTGACATGGCAGTAGCTTCCTTCGTTTGATGTTCCCCGACAAGGCTCCTAAGAGACTCGCCCAAGGACGCACAACTCACAACTGCAAGAAGCCGATTCCAAACCGTCATCTGCGGGCTTGTCGTGGAGCCCCGCGGGCTAGGCGAGCCGGTGTGGCGTGGGACCAAAGGTGCTGGTGTTGTCCGTGGTGCTGAAGCAACAGGGGCCCAGCCGTCCCACCCCCCGGGACACCGGGGTTCCACCAGGCCTTGCCCAGGAGAGGGCGCTAAGCGGTTTTGCTGCATTCACAGAATTTATTCTAATTAAAAACAAAACTTTTAAAATATGGCCTTTACGGGACGCCTGGGTGGCTCAGCTGGTTAAGCCGCTGCCTTCGGCTTAGGTCATGATCCCACGGTGCTAGGATCAAGTCCCGCATGGGGCTCCTTGCTCAGCGGGGAGCCTGCTTCTCCCTCTGCCTGCTTTGCCGGTCGCTCCCCCTGCTTGTGCTCTTTCTCTAACAAATAAATAGATAAAATCTTAAAAAAAAATGTGGCCTTGAATCCACCCCTGGAGGGAAAAAAAAGCTGATTTAGGACTTACATTTCACAGTTTACACATATGGAATCATGCCATTTTGACCATTCGGTCTTCCAAAACTTACACAGCTCTCTTCTGGGAAGCTGGAAATGCCCTGTCCCTGGAGGCTCTATGGCCAAGGACAGCCCTGCCCCCCGTCTGCCTGCTCTAAAGCACACCTCACCGTGCCTCTGAGGCAGGACCTTCCACACTTGCAGGCTCACTACTGAAATGTACACGTGTTATTACTTGGCGCTGAAGATACACCAGAAATGATAAAACACACGTATTGTTTAAAGCATAGCAAAGCATCTATGTACCCGGTACCCAGCTTCACAAAGTAAAAGGAATACTAGCTTTGAAACACCCCCGGTGCCCTCCCCACTCTCGCCCACGTACAGGTAACTGTGATTTTGTATTTCTCACTCTGTGAATTTTCCATTTTTGTATCGAAATAGTTGTATCAAAAGATACAGCTTTGTTCCACATGTTTTTAAACTTTACATAGATGGATTCCGACCAGAGTGCTCTGCAACACCCACTCCGGACGCAAGTCCACATTCCTAAGACACGCGGCCGCTGCATGTGGCCCAGCTGGCCCTCCTTGCTTCCCTACGGCCCACGCGTGCACTTACTGACCCATTCACTGTCAGCACCCGTTTGTTTGCTTGGTTTGGGCTGCTGGGAACGTGCTGACGTCCTGGGTCGCCAGCATCAGACTTTCTCTGAGCCGTGCACCCAGAAGTAGGACTTCTGCTTACAGGATACGGGTGTCCCACTTTACCTTTACTGGATGACTCAATTGTATTCCAAATCCCCCAATTTCTGGCCCTTCAGCACACGTAGGAGGTTGGGCTGGTCTGTGCGCTCACCAGCACCATCAGCGTCTTTGGGGGAAGAAGCTCACTGCGGTGCTTGCAAGCGCTATCTCCTGGACACGGGCAGGCCTGAGCATCTTTTCGGCGCCCCTGGGTACTGGGTTCAAGCTTCTGTCAAAAGGCTGTGGACCGCAGGTGCATTTGGAGGGGCCAAATACATGTCCTTTAAGGGACTGGACAGGCTGGTGTGCTGTGCAGGGTCTGCCCAGAGCCCCCGAATGAGGCCCCCAAGTGAGGCAGGCCCAGGGTTCCTCACCTCACAGGAGAGCCCATGTTCCCACTACGTAGCTCAATGCTTTCTAGCTGCCTCCTCACCAATAACAATAGTCCCTAAACTCTACTCACACTTTAAGTTCAGAAAGCATTTCCTCGAGCTGTATGCCTTGCCGGCTCCCCCAGACACCCCACCACGCAGACTTGGGCGGCTCTAGGCTGACAGCCCCCGTGGGCAGACCACACCTGTCTCACCCTGCTGCACCTGTCGTGCCCACATCAGGCCTGGCACAGATCTGGAACTCAGAGGATCCTCCTGACCATGGGGGGGGCATGGGGGATGGGACGGAGCTGCCGTCTGGGGCCACCTCTCCGAGCAGGCCTGGCAGATGCCACTGCTGAGGCCAAGTCCACCTTGAGGCCAGGGAAAGGACAAGCACACTCAAGAGGCTGCTGGGGTCTCTAACAGGCACAAGAGACACTGGTGACGACCAAGCAGGCGGGGCTGCATCCCCCGCATGACGGAGGCTCACGCCGCCCTTCCTGCAGCCCCTGGAGAGCAGCCAGAGGCGGAAACTTAACATGGTCGCACGTGGGCTCACTCCTCTTCCTCCTCTTCCTCACTCTTGCCCAAAGGATCGCACCTTCTGCACTGGGTCTTCCCCATGTCCCTGGGGCCTTGGGCGGGGAGTTTTCCCTCCTCACCCCTGCGCTCCCTCCATCCTGGAGGCGACTCCATATCCATGATCATTTCCAGTACCAGCTCTGTGTTTTCAGAAACTTCATCTCCCTAAAGCCTCTGAGATGTGCTCAGTTTACAGGGTTTGGGCTTCTAAGACATACGTCTTAGCAATTTGTGGCTTCAAAAAATTCAGGTGAAATTCACATAACCCAGAAAGAACTATTTTAAAGTGAACAATTCAGCGGCCTTCAATACACTCACACCCACCTATGTCCAGAACGTTCTCTTTACCCCACAAGCAGCGCTTGGCTTTTCCTGCAGGATGCCGTCAGGTCTGAGGCCCCCACCGGGAGTCGGGGAACTCCTGCCCCACCCCACAGCCTGGTCCAAGTCACTGACAACACAGGGTGGAGGATAAACTAATTTGTCAACACACGGGCACACGGGCCAGCGTCTCAAGTCCACGCCCAGCACCTTCCCTGTGTCCCCACGCACCCACCATGCACATCAAATGTAACCATGGGCGTCTTCTGCAGCCCGGGCCGGGCCTGGGACACTGCCTGGGCCTTGCTCTCGGGGAGAAAGCCCACAGGGAAACCCAAGTGAATGGGGTATGCGGGGCCAGGCCACGATAAGGTCATGTAGAGAGAGGAGTAGGGTACTAAGGAATTCGCTGCTGTTGTCACCGACGGCGCCAAAGCGAAACAGCCTGGAAGGTTCTGGTTCCCCCAAAGTCAGGCCCACTGCCCCCCCACAAACACCAAGAAGTCACAACGCAAGTGGGCCCAGCACACCTGTCTCTGTGAAGTGACTAATTAGCTGTGACTCAGATGTGCCGACGACGGGGCCGGGGTCCCATGTCTCCAGGGAGCCGAGTCCCTTCGCAAGGGTAAGGCGTCCTCCCAGTCTAAACCGGGACCAGGAAGCAACAACTGTCACCCCACACTGCCACCCAGAGTCACAGCACCGCTAATTACCACTAATTGTAATATCGTTTCTGTCTTGCTGCTAATACATTTAGACTTGCTAATCAAATCAGACTATCCACCTTGCCAAGCTGCCTCCAAATACACATTTTTTGCAGAGCGAGAAATAAATAAATGACTCCCGAGCTCTGTTCTGTGTTCTCTGCAGCTGCCGTCTGCGGGGACATGGCGGGGGGCGTCCATTTATCTGTCTCCGGGACCCAAGGCATAGAAGAAATCTGAGGAGGAACTGGCCGTTTTGACCAAAAGCTTCCAAAAAGCCGGGGAGAGAGGGGCTAAGAGATACCAGGAGCTGGGAGAGAAGGAGGGGGGCGGGCAGGAGGAGAAGGAGCGAGGGAGGCGAGACACTGTCCTAACAGCCTGCACGACCCATGAAGACCATTTCCTCCAACACCTCCACCCTCTAAGGGATGCTGTCTCCTGCGGCCCTTGGCTGGGACCCCTCAGACCTGAGCTCCCCCCTTAACTCCCCAAGATGAGGTACCCTGACGTGTCTCCAGACCTGGCTATGAGCCTGTAGAGGGCAGGGGCCCCGTGCTGTTGGTCTGTTTTCCTAGCCCTCGCCTGAGGTCAGGCACATAGTAGGTGCTCAGGAAACGCCAACCCCTCCCTGATTAAGATGTGAACAAACAGAACAGCCAGGTTTGTGTTACTCTCCTGCCTGCAGATGAGGAAACCAAGGTGCTGAAGGACATGGAGTCAATGCCCTTCGTCCGTTACCAGCACAACAGTTCCTAAGTACCAGTCCTGGGCAGGTCTGGCCCTGCACCTGTGCTCCTTCAGGAAGCAGGTCGGGGAGGTGGCCCTGCCTCCCCCGTGGCCCTAGACGAGAGCCACCCAGGGACCAATAAGGAACTGGGAAGGGCTGGGGGCTCTGGGCTCAAGGACACGCTGGAGTGATTCTGAGAATTCTGGAATGGAAACTGATAGAAGGTTGGCCACGAATGCAAGTGACAGAAACGCTCCTGTTACTACAGCAATGCCGCTGGACTCACCCCCGCACATCCCCTTGACTGCTGAGAAAGGGGATTGTGTTACCCCAGGGGTGGGGCGGGCAGGGGAATCGCAGAGCTGGGGCCCTCGGCTGGCTCCTTCTGCCCTGGCCTTGGCCGACTCCCGAAGACCCCGCCAACCTCCCAAGGCCAGCAGTGTGGGAGCGTGGAAGGTTCACACATGGTCCGGCCAGGCCTGGCCTCGATCAAGTCGCTTCCCCACCCTCAGCACTGGAGTTTACGTCCAGAGGACAGGATCTCTGCCTGCCCGGTGCCCCTGCATGCCTATCCATCAGCTTCCGTTTATCTCACGGCACAAGTGAGTGAGGGAATGAGCCAACGATACGACCCCAACAACTGATGCGTGGGGTAACCTTCCCAGGGCTGGTCAGGGGCAGGGAAAGTGGGGAGGACAGAAGGCTGAGACTAAGCAGGAACCACAGCCTCTGAGCGGGCACCGGCTCACCGTCCCCCTCCACCAGACATCTGGGAAGCCGGCATTAGTAAACCCATTTCACGGATGTGGAACTGGAGGCGTGGAAAGTCAGCCAGCTGCTCTGAAGAGAGAGAGGCCAGCAAGCCGGGACCGGATAAACCCAGACCCGGGAAAGGGCAGCTCAGCTGCTCCTCCAGCAAACCCCCCCACCCACCCCACTGCCTTCCCAAGCAATAGCCATGTGGCTCACATACATAACTAAAAAATGAGAAGCACATCCTGCGTCAAATGAGCTGTCGATTTTAATTAGTTTCAGACTTTGTGTGTTTCTGGCAATTATTTGTAACAAGGTTTACAGAGGGCATTTAAAATTAATTGTGATTTTTATCTAGAAATCTATGCTTATTTTTTAAGTAGCTCATTAGGGGTAAGTGTGTATTACGGGAGCAGCAGGGCCCGTGTCAGGAAGGAGGCACCTGGGGCTAAGACGGAAAGTCAGCGAGGGAAGAGGTCTAAACTGTGACGACGAGATCAAAGCCAGCAGAATTATGAAACGAAGCCCCAGCAGATAAAACAAAATCTGATTTGGACCGAGCAAAGGCAAAGTCACCTACCACGGGGAAAGAGAGATTCTCAGCCTCGGCCGGGAGCTCTCCGGAAGTCCAGCCGTCCAAGTCACTCGGCGTGGGCAGCTCACCGACGAGGGCAGAGGCTGCGGCGGCAACACGGTGCCCAGCAGAGGTGCCGCCGGGGGGGGGGGGGAAACCCCTCCCTCTTCCCAACACCACACCAAGAGGCAGGCATTGGAGGCTGGGCTGCCGATCCTTTGTACTTTGTGTTTTTTTTTTTTAAACAAATTTTTAAGGAAACAGGTTTTAAAATCCATCCTAAGAAAGACGAACGCAGGCACAAATGTCTAAATACCAATGGCATAAAATATAAGTGAAAACAGTCTAACATCACAAACCATTCTCACAACAGTCCTCTTTCCTCCTCTACCCCTTTACGTAAAATTGAGTGCAATCCTCTAATTATAATAAAACCATGAATATTTGAGCAGGCTTCGACAGGTTAAAAAGATATGGCTACTTCCATTTTATAAGCAGGGAAACTGACATTCAGGAAGTTTCCGTACCCTAAGAGTGCAAGGAGAGTACTGGGCCCCTCTTCCATGCCCCAAACGCCCCAGCCTTTTCCTGAGGCGAGCAAGGCAGGACCCCCATCACCACCACCATCTTGACAAAAGTCCCCATCACCCCCCACCCCCGTGACCACCCTCGCCCACATTATCACAATAGTCGCCACCCTCATCTTCATCATCTTCGTCACCACCACACCGTCACCGCTATTACAAAATCATGGTCATCGTCACCACACCATCACCACCACGGCCACCAGCACCGCCGTCCGCTCCACCACCATTACCACCACCACCAGCATCGCCAAAGAGGAAAAGGACGGACACAGCACGCCGTCCACACTTTTCCACCTGTCAGGCAGCCAGGGGAAGGCAATTCTCACTCAGAGGCCTGGTTCTCACACTTCAGAGGTTCCGGAATCTCGTGGCGGGGGCGGGGGGGGGGCATGTCGCCCACACCTCTGGGCTCCGTGTGGAGCTTCTGTTTCTGCAAGCAGAGAAGAGCGCCAGGCGCCTACTGGCCGATGGGGCTCCCCAGAGATCCAGACGCAAACGGACGGTCACGGGGCCAGGATCCAGCGGACCCTGAACAACGGTCCAGTCAGGGCCCGAGTTTTTGCAAAGCGTGAAAACACTGTAGTGGAGAGGAAAAGAGTCGTCCGAGAGTTAAAAACCTCTGTTAAGTGTGATAAGTAGCAAATGTTGTCAGTGAAGGGCACGTATGTTTGTGTTTATTTCAATCTCTCGCCATAATCCATCAATTAAATTCGTAGGGTGGTAGGATTACTTACCTTGTTCTTTTTAAGCTTTAATTTTCGAGGGGCACTGGGCCGGCTCAGTCGGGGGAGTGTGCGACTCTTGATCTCGGGGTTGCAGGTGTGGGCCCCACACTGGGTGTAGAAAAGACTTAAATACGTAAATCTTTTTTTTTTTTCTTTTAAGTTGTAGCTTCCAAGAAAAATCACGTTATTTTCTGTTCCTGGAACTTCCTTCCAGAACCTCAGCATTACCCACTGGCAGCCGTCGGAACCGCAGGCTTGGTCAGAAGAGGGACAGACAGTTACAAAGAGACCTACTAAGTGCCGTGTCAGCCGCAGACAGCGCCCCGCACGACATTCATTTTACTGAGCAGTCTGATCGCCTGGAAGGAGCAAAGCCAAGACGGGGCCGCACGGGCCCCTGACGCCAGCAGTGTTTCCTGCAGTGCAGGGTGGAGACAAGACTTCTCCGCCGGGACGTGGGGTGATGACAGGTCAGGTAGCTCGGAAAACACTCCCACCCGCACAGTAGTGGCTCCGTCATCCCTGAGTCATCCTCGGCACCGTCACCGTCCACGGTGACCCTGTGTCCCCATCTCCCACATCCCCGGTATCAGCGTGGCCATCACCAGCCCCACGCTCCAATCCAAGTGAATCCAGAGGTGCCTTCCTCGGGAGCGGGGAGATGATGTTGACCCTGGGGGGATCTTGTCGGATCTTGCTAAGGAGAAAAGGGCAATCCGCAGGCATTTCATGTGTCTGAGACATGATCAGCAGCTCCGTAGGGGGAGATGAGGCTGAAGACGTGATCTGAGGTCAGACGAGACGCCCGCCATCAGAGAATTTCTGAGTCTTCTTCCCCAAGTCACTGGCCTCCACACTGTGCTCCCTGGAATCCCATGTGGCCCCCACTCGCTATGGCCCTGCAGCTGGGGTAGAAGGCCCGCTGCATGGGGGTCCGGCCCCAGCCCCACTCCAGGGACTGACACCTGCGTGAGCTCTGGAGCTCTGTCATGGGCCGTAAATGGAGGTGTCCAGATGGCCAGTTCCTTGCTCGAGGTCACAAGACTTACATGGTCAGAGACAGGACCTGAGGGTTGAACCCATGGAGAGCTGTTCAGGGTCAGGGTCCAGAGCCACAAGCGTCCCCCTCCTCCAATGGCCCGGAGCTGCTGTCCCTGGCTGCCATGCCGCACCCTGGGCTGTTCTACGCCTGTGTTGGGGCGAGGCAGAGCTCCTGGGGGGCAGCTGTCTCCTAATTCCACGAGGGCCGCCCCCAGGACTTCATCATCGCTCACCACAGTCTCCCCCAGGGGGTGGATGGAGGGATGGGAGAACGGGACCCAGAGGACCCTGAACCAATTACAGGAGGCCCAGACCTGGAACAGAAACCAAACCCTCCCCCATCAAATCCCTCTTTTTGTCCTCAGACCGCACATGCGTGGTGAGTATGAGCCAGGGGTTGTCAGGGAAGAGCTCAGCCCTCTACAAGTGCATTCCACATCCTTCCACCCCCATGTCTCTGGGAGCCACACAGCCCGGGGACGAGAGATGGGGCTGCGGACCTGAGCACCACCATCTAGGAGGTGGGTGACTTGGGAGAGTCGGGGCTCTCGGGGCTCAGTTTCTTCATCTGTAAAATGGGGATACGAGTGCTTCCTGGGGTCAAGTAGATGTTTCCGGAATCCTGGCACAGCCCCTCACTCACCACGGGCCTCTGGCAGGTTGCTCATCTCTCTGCCCTTAGTTTCCTCATCTGCACAATGGGGAGGATGACATCGCGATGCTTCCAGAGAGAACTGAGTGCTGCTTCCTGGAGTGGCCACCGTCCCTGGGAGGCTGAAGCACATCCTCTTGCGTCGCTCTGTCTCCCCCTCGGAGGCCGAGTCTTGTTAACAGCCACAGGCCGACCTCTGTCACGTGGCCGGGACCCAGTGAACTGGGAGGGACAGACTGGGCGGGAGCGGGTGGCAAAGGCCACACGAGCACTTCCAGGGTGAAGACTTCTAGGGACGATGCCCACGACACCAATCCCAGCCACCCCTGCCCCTGCCCCGGCCAAAGCACACACGGTTCACACGAGATTCACACGAGCCCCGACGGAACAGCAGACGTTTACCACGGGCCCAGATGAAAAATTTAATTAAGGAAGAGCTTCAAAGGCTCGCCACCCCTAGGGTGCACAAGGATTCCCTTACACACGACGGGGAGCTGTGCCCCTGCCGGCCCGGCCACCCTGCCTCCCACAGCCCCCGCTCCACCAGTAATCCCAGAGCCGCCGGTGCGAAATAGGGTCCCAGGCACTGGGGGGTCACGGAGCCACGGCCGTAAGGACACACAGTTACACCTGGACCGACAGATGAGCCGGATTTGGGAGCGGGGAGAGCACACGTGTGCATGGGCGCAGGGAGCAAGGCTGGGATGGTTTCCATAGGACAGACAGCTTGTCGCGGCAGGGGCAGGACACAGACCCACGTCTGTGGGCTCCAGAGGCCACGCTCTCCCAGCCCCTCCCACCGCCTCTTATTGTAGGCTCCACGACCCCAGATGGGTGCTGGGAAGTGGGTGTGCGAGGGGCCACGTGAGCAGGTGGCAGACAGCTGCCCGACTGGGCGGGATGATCCCTTGTCCCCTGTCCTGTTCTCTCAGGGCCTCTCTGCTGGCAAGTGTGGCCACGCAGCAGGCTTTGGCCAATGGAACGGGGGCTAGAGTGACACGGGACACAGCCCAAGGGCTGGAGGCCCCAGAGGAAAGTGCTGAGCAAGGGCAGAGACCGGACGCCTGACTGCCACAGTCTCACAGCAACCACGCCTCCTCGGAGCACAGCCCGCGCAGCATGGGGCGGCTGGAGCGTGTGGGACGCTGTGGGAACACAGCATGGAAGACCAGCCCCTTCCGGACCCACTCAGTGGGGGGACAATTCCGGATTCTGTTACCTACCAACTAGCCACGCACACGCTAGCCTTGCAGAATTTTCCGACACAGCGTATGGTACCAACAGGGTTGGAACAAAAGGACCAGAACCACGGTCTGCAGAGTTTCTTCCTTTGCTTCTTTGTGGCCTCAGGCGGCAGGATCTGGAGTCACGAGCAGGCTCCCCGCCAAACCCGAGAGCGCCCCGCGGCCTGGTCTTAGAGGCTGCCAGACCTCAGCCCCCAGCCGGCCCTCGGGAGCCGGGGAGACGGCCACCCCTCAGCTTTGGCCGCCAGTCACGTCTCCCAGTCCTGCTCCACTGCGGGCGGCTGCAAAGGAAGGGTGATGACGGGCCACGCCCCCGCGGAGCCCCAGAAACCTCTGGCGGCCCAGGGATCGCTGCTGAGTGTCTCTCGCGCACCAGGAACGAAGCCGCCTGTGGAGGTGCGGGAGGGTTGCAGGGTTCACACCAGCTCCATCTGAGCCTGGCCCAGTGCCGCCCTCCACACCCCTACGGAAGGACTCTGGTGTCACTTCCTGTCGCCGTAAATAGGGACCACAGGGAGTAACAGCACTACAGCGTGGAAGAGACCTGGCATACAGTAGGTGCAAACTAAATGGTGGGGGGGTGGGGAAGACAGCGGGCACTGCAGCCCACCCTCGTGGCCCCAGCAGCCCCACGCCCAGCCCTCCAAGTCCCTGGATCTCCCCTCGAGTCCCCACTTCGCTTTTGCAATGACCCTGCAGCGCACACACTGATCTCTCGTCCTCACTTCACAGACGCAGAAAATGACGCGGAATGATCAACGCCTGACCCAGCAGGGCCCTGGGGGACTTCAGTTCCTCACTCAGTCCCCTGGGACACCCCCTTCTCCCGCCACTCCCACCACAGGGCACCAGGTACAGGGAAGACCTGTATGAACCCCAAGTGCCACACCCATGTGCAGCGTCCCCAGCCCCTGGGACAGGTGACGGCCAGTGTGACACACAGACCGTGCAGGCGCTCAAGTTCGCACCTGGAGGCCGAATGGGTTCACACCACAGCTCCAGAGCTCAGTCTGTGGCTGGGTCCCCGCGCCCTCACCGCGGCGCCCTCGCCTGGCAGACCAGAGTGCGAGCGGGAGTGACAGTCGCTGGAGGAAGGCCAGGGAGCAGGCGGCCAGTCACAGGGAAATACTGGCTCCATCGTCTTGCCGGTGACAATGGTCCTAGAGCGGCCCAGAGAGGATGTGGCCTCCTGATCGTCCAAGAAAGCAGACCACAGCCTCAGGGCAGCAAGTCCCAAGCAACCCCCACACGTGGCAGGTCGCGGTTTACAGTGAGCTTCCGCGTAGTGAATATCATTCCCACCAGGGGCTCAGACGCAGGGTCCCTCATCACAGCCATTTCACAGATGGGGAGGTTGAGGCCCGTGGAGACGTATGCCTGCCACAAGGTCCTAGAGCTCCTGGGAGGTGGGAGCCCACAGGAGGACAGCCTCGGGCTCCAGCTGGGGACCCGTACCTTCCTACAGAACAAGTGGGGGCTCCCGTGCCGCCGGGCAGGCGCGCGTTCCCGCTCACTGTCCACTGTGCTCTAGAGCGCCCTCGCCCTGCGACCGAGTGAGAACCGATCAGGGTGAAACCACCAGCTGGCTGGTTTTCGAGCCGGAGTTTCACGTCCAACTCTCCACTTCTGCTGAGCCGCCAGCCATGATAAAGGACACACCTAGGTTTTCCGGGGATGGTCCCGATGTCCAGAGTTCACACCCACTGCCGGGTGACACACTGAGGAAACACGGCCACTTTCTCACGACGAGAGCGGTTTCGGCAGCTCCCCTCTCAGCTCCCGACTGCAGGGAAGGGTGGGGGGGTGGCTCAGGGCATTCATGGTGTTGGGCCAGCACCAAGAGGCCACCATCGACTCTAGTCCCCCAGCCCTCACCTGAGGTCAGTGTGATTACCTCAAGTGGCAGGTGCACTGGGTTGAACGATCTCCCCCAAATTCATGTCAACCCAAAATCTCAGGGTGACCTTATGTGGAACAAGGATGTTTGCAGATGTGATCGGTTAAGTCAAGGTCACACTGGATTAGGGCAGGCCCTAAATCCAACGGCTGGGTCCTTATGGGAAGAGAAGAGAGACACACAGGGATGATGGCCACACGAAGCTGGAGGCGAGAGCCTGGGGAGAAGCAGCCACAAGCCCAAGAGCGTCCAAGAGCCCCCAGGCGCTGGAAGAGGAGGAAGGACAGTGCTCCGGAGCCTCAGGAGGGAGCTCAGCCTGCCCACACCGGGGTCTCAGTGCGCTGGCTCCACATGGGGAGAGAGTGAATGTCTGTGGCTGTGAGCCCCTCGGTTCATGGTCATCTGCCCCAGGACACGCACACAGCTGACAATGAGGGTAAGCTCGGGAAGGTCAGGAACGGGCTGGGCTCCCTGGGCTTCCGAGCCGTGGACCCAGGCCCCGTGTCTCAGTCCTCCTTCCACCCCTGCGGAGCCCTCCCAACCGTGTCCACTTCATCTAGAGCTTTCCCTCATCCCCGCTCACAGGCTGCTGATGACCACTAAAGATCTGCAAACATCCCCACTCCTACCACATCCAAATTAGTGTCATTACAGGGAAGGAGTCCAGATAAAATACCCAAACCCGGGAAGCACCCGGGAGAGGCTGGGCACCTCTACGAGCAGCCCGCAGCACCAGCATCTGGCCCGGGAGCAGCCCAGCTGCGAGAGGACCGCCCACCTTCCAGACCAGGCCAGGCTCCCCTCCGTGGCAGCTCCAGCCGCCTGCAAGGTGCCCACTCCCGGGGCCGTGTTTGCCTTTCTCATCAACCAAACAAAGCAGAAGAGATGCACACGGAGCCTCGGGAAAGCAGGTCGGGACATTCCTCCCTCCGTCGCCCGAGAGCGCCGGCGCGGGGGCCGCCAGGGGAGGGGGATGAATTACCGCGCGCGCGTCCAGCTGCACCAGGATGTAATAAAATGTGTTGCTAAGAGACAAGTGCCAAAGAAGTTCATTAAAGGACACTTTAAACCAAGCTGCCAGACTCTTCTCCCTTTAAAGGCTACTTATTTGGTCCTGTCCCTCGTGTTTGTAATTAGATCGACAATATGAGGGCGGCAGTCCCCATCCGAGCCCACTCAGCAGAACCTGTTAATAAAATAACTTGAACAAGGCACCGACTTCGGCCGGGGCGCGCGAGGCTGCAGGCCCGTTTTATTTGCAGGAATAGACTTGAGTTCCACTTACTTACCTAAAGGAGAGCTGAATGTTCCTGAAGAACTTCAACGGCCCTCCAGCTGGGCAACTGACTGCTTTCCCCTAATGGGGGCTGGGTCGGGGGTGGGGGAGTCTCTAGGGTCCAGAATCCAGAACTGCCGACTCTCGGGGCTCGCTGTCCTAGACCCTGAAGGTTACAGAAGCTGAGCGCTCAGTCCGTGGACACCACGTGAGACGGTGACCGAGGGAGAGGGAGGCAGGACACTACTAGATCACGAACCAGTGCGACGGAGCTGTGAAGGGGCACCAGCCCTGAGGAGGGACACCAGCCCACCTCAGCTAGGCCTGGGTGATGAACGATGAAGAAGGAAGCGGGGCTCAGGGAGGGAGCTCGGAAAGGCGATCAGAGGACGCAGGGCAGAGGACGCGGCTCGGAGCCGGCTGCAGGAGTGCCCCTCTGGGCCAGCAGCATTTAGAAAAGGCCTTAATGCATGCACGACCCACATCCACCCCTCATGAGATCTCACAGATGCAGGCTTTCTGGTTTCTCCTGAAGTGTCAAAGGAGAAGGCTGCACGGGGCACAGGCCATGGGGTGATGGGGTGGTGCCAGGCCACAGTGTTTCCCCCCACCAAATGGCAGGCCACGGTCTGCGCAGGGGTCCCAGCCCTCAGCAGCACCACGCACTGCCTGCGGGTCAAAGTTTGTGATTCTGGCCAGTGAGCGTCTCTGATTGGAATGAGGCAGTTTCGGAATCCGTGATGAGCCTTAGCATTTCCAAACAGGATCTCAGCGTAGGGAGAACCGGCTTGGTCTCCCATCCGATGGCCGTTGGTTGCTGCTTCCCCTTGGCTGATTAGATGCTGGTTTGGTGGACAAAGGACACAGAACCACCAATTCTATCCTAGAACAGGGCATCAGGCAAGTTCTCCACACTTGGGAGTTAAAATTGCCCGTCTGGTAACTTGCAGTCTCTATTCAAAATTCTGCCCCAATGGAAGGGCTGCTCCCTCTTTTATTTATTTATTTTTCAAATTTATTTAAGAGAGAGAGATCACAAGTAGGCAGAGAGGCAGGCAGACGGAGAGAGGGGGAAGCAGGCTCCCTGCCAAGCAGAGAGCCCGATGCGGGGTTCGATCCCAGGATCCTGAGATCATGACCCGGGCCGAAGGCAGAGGCTTAACCCACTGAGCCACCCAGGCGCCCCAGGGCGGCTCCCTCTTACACATTACAGCCAGTAGATGATTTAAGGGCAGGGGTCAGTGGTGCTGGAGAGGAGAGGCTCCCCCCACCCTGTCCCATCAGCTCCCTGACCTCCTCATGCTTACCTGTCACTCTCTCCCAGCCACACCAGCCTCCGCTGGAAAAGTCAGGCACACCCCACCTCAGAGCGTTTGCACAGGCTGTGACTTCTGCCTGGAACACTCTTGCTGCAGATAACCACGAGGCTCCAGCTTCTGCAGGCCCTTGCCCCACAGTTGCCTTCTCAATGAAGGCCTTAAGTCACGGAGAACTCTGTCACCCTGTTCCCTTCAAGCCCCCTCCCTAAGCTGAACACCCCAGTGCCCCCCCCCCGCCACCACATCCCAGCTCCGGCTTTAGATAGGTGACTCCTTGTAACCTCCCTGTGACATGCCCACTGGCTGGAGCCGCAGCTGTGACCACGCTCAGGACGTGGTCTGATCTCTGACCTCTGATCTCCGCCCGCAGTGATACCCACAACTCTCATGTCTCCTCTCCCATCAAGCCGGGACACGCCCCTGGAGAGGCCTTCCTGAGTACCTGTCCCCTCGGCAGTGGCAGCTGGAAGGGGGCTGGCGACGTGGGCAATGAAAACTCTGCATTCGGGGAGACTGTCAGACTATAGTCAAAGTGAGAACTCTGGTATTTAACCGTGGCGTGTTTATTACCGCCCAGACGAGACGCATTAATCACAGAGAAGAGTTGGTATCGCTGATTGTAGGAGATGCGGCTCGTCACTTTGTAACTTGCATCTCACGTTAAATTCTGGATCACAGTCTCTAATATGTATATATTTTTAATTACATTTTCAAGTTCATTTACATGCGCAGATTGGCTTTCCGCCTGAATGACATCAAAGAGAAACACATCTCCCTCTTCTCCCTCTTCTCTCTCTCTCTCTCCCCCCGGCCCCATCCTGCCTTTTTCTCTTTTGTGGGGCAAAAAGCCTCTCCCCAGATCCATTATAGTATCGCCTGGGGCAGCCTGCTGGCGCCCCCAGGGAGACCCCAACAGACCTCTCCCAGACCTCTCCCAACCGCTGTTTCAAGAAACTTTTTGCTGCTTCCACACAAGAGATGAAAAGGCAGTCATGACTTCCCTTAAAGATGACTGCTCCCCTCACATCACAATTTCTTAGCACCTTTTCCGTTTGGGAGACTCTCCCCACGTAAGCCACCATGAGTCTCTGAAGGCGGGAGTGCGGGCAGCAGCCTGGGTCACAGACAGCCCTGCAGGGACTCGTCCTGAACCAGCGTTGTGAAACCCACCCGCACTAGAGCTGCGATCAGGCTCAGTGGGTTTCACAAAATGGAAGTCCTGGAATGGGCTGGGTCCTGCCAGCGTTGCCTGTCCCCTACTTGTGCCAAATGGGGGTCACCTGCTCTTAAAGTCTAAGGACGGCTCTGAAACCCCCCCCCAGGTGTTGCCCCGGGGTCTTTCCTTGGCGGTCCTGTTGTCAGAAAGGACATCTTGTGCAAGACTCCAGCATGTTACACAGCGGACCCCCACCAGGATGCTTCCCCGAAAAACCCTCCAATGAATGAAATGAGACTGTTTGAACAAAAACAACACACAATTCTTGCGTGAATGTGTTGTGTGGTTGGGAAGACCGCCATCCTCTGGGGCTTGTCCTGGTTCCTGGGTGCCATCCCCAACTCCCCGTTCAGGGCCTCAGTTTCCCACGTGTGACACACACCCTAACTTTCCACGAAATCCCAAATCCATGACCCAGTCCCAGCTGTGGCCACACCAATCCATGGAGACAACAGCAACCCAGAGGTCTCCGTCCCGACAAAAAGCCCCCTACTTCTCCATGGCAGGAGCATCTTCGGGGTGCCGCCAGCCTTCGGCTTCGCACATTATGGTCGATCGAGTGATACCTCGAAGAGCTCCGTCTAACTCCACTGCCCTGCTGCGTGCTGGGAGTTACACCACACACCTGGGACGCGCATCCTCAGGACAACCTTGCCTGGGAAGCAGCATTGGCCCCACTTTGAGATAAGGACTCAGCCACCTGCCCCTCCTATTGTCATCACTTGGAGGCTCAGGACCCACTCAGCCTTGGACAAAAAAACCCTAAAGTCCCCCGGGGAAGCACGTCTTTCTGCTGTTTTGACAAGACCGACACAGGTGCCAAGCGAAAAGGAAAAAAAAGTGAAGTGTGGCCCACCTGAGCCCACACAGGACGCCTGCTGTTGGCCGTCAGACACTGAAACCAGGACGGAGCTGGATGAGCTATTTCTCACGGCGCTCTGGAAACCGCTACCACCAAACAATAAGCCACAGTAAAAAAAAAAACAAAAACAAAAACAAAACCCAACTTAAGGAAGCAAGTCTCTTCCTTTGGAAAACAGAGGCTGTTTCAAAATGAGAAGATGCCTCTCATGTCAGTGTGGACTAACCCTGAAAACAAGGATCCCAGCAGCCAAGCCAGAGGGGGCCAAGGTGGTGCCAAGAAAGTGGAGGGCACGGACCCGGGGACTTGCCACCGAAAGGTAGGGAAGACAGTGTGGTTTGGGGGCCAGCCCGAACCTCAGCTTCCACGCTGCAGAGACCCCTCCCTGCACCCAGCCTGCCACCCACTCCCTATCCTGGTGCCCCAGGCAGAGACTAGATGCAGAGCCAGGGTCCTACCAAAGTTCTATGACCTTGTACTCCAGAGTAAATGTCCCGCTCATCATCATGGACCGGCCACCTCAAATTCACCAGCGCTTGTCTCTGATGTGCTAACTCCACTCACCTTTCATCTGAATGCATGCCCTGGCCACGTTTCCAAGTCGTGGCATGAAGTGCGGTCATCCCTCTCCCCACCACTCCAGCGGAGACGTGAGGACCATGAGGCCCAGGCTGGACAGCAGCCCCTCCACTCACCGCCCGTGTGATGTCAACAAGCCAAAGACTCTCTCCGGGCTTCAGCCTGTCCTCAATAAAATGGAAATTAGGAGCAGGCCTTTCCCAAAGAGCTATGTGAATGGGGAATGGGTTGGTCCAAGAGAGCCCTCGGAGGGACTTGGCTCAGGCTAGCCTCGAATAGGGAAGCTGGGACTCAAGATGGAAAACAGAAGATGACAGCCAGGTCCCACCTGCTGAGGACCCAGGGCTTAACGCATCGTCCTGCTGAACCCTCCAAGTGCCTCTCCCAGGTCGCTTCTTATGCACTTACCTTGTGCCACGCTCTGCTACCTCATTTGCAAGGGGCTGTGCTCCCCACGTCACACCCACTGAACGTGGAGCGGCCACAGGAGGGTGGTGTGGGGTCTACAGCTCCTGTCCGTCCAGTTGTAAAGCTCGTGCTTTTTAACGTCTTTGTTACGTGCCTCTCAGAGACAGAAGTTAACAGCCTTCTTGGCGGCCCTCTTCTGGAAGGGAAATCAAACCCAGACTCCTAGTTCCATCAACAACATACATTCTGAGCTGCATGGCCACGCTGCATCGCCTGCAGAAACCCGCCTCTTCCCCTAAAGTCCCCCGTGTCTGGGTGGGGTGAGGGCCTTGGAGGCTGAGCAAACGGATACCCCCCCCCCCAAAACAGGCCTCCTTGCCCCCAGGCTGTCGGGGAAGGCAGGCGCTTGCTCGGGCCCAGCGCGAGCTCCGGCGGGCGACCAGGCAGCGGCACCTTCAGTGTGGGCTCATCCAAGTGATGTGAAAGCAGCAGCAAGCCCATGACGCGGGTCCTGGACAAAGGTGTCAGAGGAAAAACTTGCTAAATCACAGGGCTAATCATCATAGCCAGCAGCTCTAATGAGGCATCGTGGGATTACCAAAGTTATTATCAGAGTCATCTCATTGAAAAAATTCAAAGCTAATTGAAATCAATTGTACAGCCCCGTCAGCAGCTGTTTTAAGAGGCTGAATATCAAAGCGAAACTTGGACTGGCTGGAGAAAAAGGCACAGCCGATGTCCAGCTCTACCGGGAGTCACGGGGCAACAGGACGCCCTCGCTTGAAGAACGTGGGGATCGGGGAACAGTCGTGAGCAGCACTGCAAAGGTGGCGGCCCCTGAGGCACAGGGCAGGGCTCAGTAGGTGTCTCCTGTGGTCTCCGATGCAAGGACCACAATTCCCTTCCATCAACCCCTTTGCTTCCTGGTTGGGATGGGTCCTGTTACTACACCCACTTTACGGACAGGAAGCTCAAGGCAGCAAAATGACTCGTCCAGAGCAACTCAGCCAGATGCAGGGAGCTGGGTTATGAACTGTGGTGGGCGACTTTAGGGTTTCTGCTCTCGTGGCGACGGGATATTTGACTCTACAAAGCAGGGGCCCGTCGGAGATGAGGCAGCGGCTACAACAGAAGGCCCTGTCTCGGTGGTCCCAAGCTGTCTGACCTTGGGAAGCTGCCCTTCTCCAATCAGTCCAGCAGGAAAGATCCCCCTGCCCGGCCTGCCCCAACTCATGGGGTTATCCTGACGATCAAATAAAAAGACAGCATCAGAGAGGTGATGGGCCAGACAGACCCGCTGCAGAGTATGGTGCGGCAGACAGCCGTCTCTATGCAGTTTGTCTCTCTGCTTCCCTACAGGTAGAAATGTCACCTCCTTGGAATGATCCCCAAGCACCCATCAGAGCACACCCCCCGCCTGCCACGGCGTTGGTCCAGTGGTTGAATATCTCAAGCAGATGCCTCACCGGGCTTCAAGGAATAGGAAACCCTAGGGACACCTGTCTCCCCAGGGATATGTGGAAATGTTTGCAGACAATGAAAGCACTTTCTAAGTGTAAGAAGCCTTACAAAATGAGACGTCCCTGTTGCTAATAACAGCGCCCCACCCACCATCACCTCCACATCCCCAGCACTTGGTGGCTGCTCATTCAAGGCTCATGGAATTCAACCGAGTTCTTCCCAAGACAGACATGCGCTGTATGATGCCGAGTGTAGGAAGCAAGTGGAGGCACGGTGAGCGCGGTGCCCGCACCGCGCGTGTGTACGCAGGTTTTGGGCGTCTGTGCGCACAGACCACGTCCTGCTCTCAGCCGCAATCGAGCACAGGGCAGAAAGATGGGGCCGGGGTGGAGAGACCTTCAGATTCGTACTGTAAGCCTTTTTCCAAGCAAGCATGTGTTGCTCTCACAGTAAAACCTTTTCTGAAAGCGGAATTCTTATCTTCTCACTGTTAAGAGAGCTAATGATAAGAACAACGATCACCACCTTCCTTTGTTAAGGTTTTACTGCAGGAGAATGGTAATCGTTTTCTTAGCTCGAAAATGAATCCCGTCATCTTCAGTGCGTAATCCCGAAAAGTTAGTAACTGACTTACGTCACATACGAGTTAGGTACGCTTCATGTATGTATTTATTAGTAACTGACTTATGTCATATACGTGTTACGTACGCTTTGTGTATGTATTTATTGGTTCAAATTAACATACTCATTACTTACTTCACTTATCATATGCTCCGTAGCCAAAATAAAAGCAGTAACACAGACAGAACCAACAGATACATGCATATGTACATGTACGTACACACATATATTTGTTTTGAAATCAACTGGCCAGACTTGCCAACTAGGTTTCCAGAAGCTCCATGGCTCCCAACGAATTTCTCAGCTCGAAGAAACTCTGGTGAAGGCAGGAGGAAGAGGACCCCAGAGGCCCCCAGCCCTAGCAGCCTGTTAGGTGCTGGTTGCCCAGGGCTATGGGGCAGCAGGTTCCCAGCTTCCTCCCCCATGTCATGCCCGGGCCCCCATCATCCACGTGAGATCCTCCCTGTGCAGGTGACAAATACCTAAAGAGCTCATATGGCCTGGCCGGGCCAAGCAGGGAGGCAGGTCAGGCCTCCTTTTCCCTCCTCCCTTCCCATGTGCCCCAGCACCATTCCTGGGGCTTCTGGCTCCATCTAAGCCTACAGTGTAAAATCCAGGCCCTTCATCCAGGCAAGTGATGCCTTCCTTGCTCTGGTCCCAGCTCGCCTTCTCTGATGTTCCTCATCCGCTGTCTGCCATGGTCTTACTGCCAGAAAGCTCACAGCATCTGCAGGTTTCTTCAAGCCATTGTCCCTTAGCAGGCTTGGCCACCAGCTTCTCCTGTCCACAACCCCAGGTGTCCTCGAGGACCCCTCTCACAACCCCCTCTAGAAAGCTATCCTCGGTCTCCAGGCCAGGAACGAGGAGCAGGTACTCCCACAGCGGGACTTCCCCAGAACTCTTCTGGTCTCTTCTGGAAACACAGTTATCTACGCCTTCCTCTTTGGTGCGGTCTCCAAGGGCAGGGAACTGTGCATCTTACTCGTTTCTGTCCGCTCATCTCGAACATACAATAACCTGCCCTTTATTGCATACCCACTACAGGCTGGGAAGTCGGTGAGGACCATTCGGTAAATCACTACTAATCCTGGTGCCCGTCTTTTTACAAGGTCTTCCGCTCGCTCAGCAAGTGTGCAATCAATCCCTACAAGGCACTGCCTTGAGAATACAGGGGCAGAGGAGAGCAGACGGGCTACCACCCTTCACAGAGCTTACAGTCCAGCACAGAGCAGATAGGAAAAGATAGAGACAATACCCAGCACTCTCTAGAGGCAAGGAAATGCTCACAGTGCCAGAGAAGCTGCTGGAAAGCAACCACGGAGACGCGCCGCATGTGCAGGAGGGAGATGGGAGAATGCCCTGAGTGGAGACCAAGCAGAACATACCAGAAGGGGCAAGAGGAGATACAGTATGTTATTCATGTGGCCAAGGGAAGGAAACAGCCCAAACGCCCATCAGCTGGTAAACAGCCAAGCAGACTGGCCCCTCCGCACAATGGAATATTATTCAGACACGAAAAGGAATGAAGGGCCTCTACCTGCTATGGCTTGGATAAGCCTGGACAACGCTACGCTCAGGGAAAGAAGCTGGTCACACACACCGCACGTCGTGTGATTCCATTCACAGGAAACGCCAAAATAGGCAACTCTCTAGAGACAGAAGGCCGATCAGTGGCTGCTTAGGGCTGGGCAGGGGTGGACAGCCAGTGACAGCGGTCTTTTTGAAAGATGAAAACGTTCTAAAATTGATGGTGATGACAATTGCAAATCTCTGGGAATATATTAAAAAAAAAAAAACAACAAACACTTAATTGTGCACCTTAAACAGGTGAGTGATACACTAGGTGCATTATACTTCAATAACCTGTTTTGGGTTTTGTTGGCGGTGGGTTTTTCTCTTTGTTTTTCAGTTTGTTTATTTATTTATTTTTTGGTTTTTATAGGGGATGTACTATATAATCTTCCAATTAAGAGATGATTGGGGAGGGGCCTGGGTGGTGGAGGGGGGGAGGGGGTAGCAGAAGAGTGGCTCCAGGAACAGGGCTCGGGTGAGTGTGGGAGGGACATGGGCTGCTGAGGGGAAGGGTGGTGGCAGGCCAAGCCAGGGTGGGGGCTGCCACCCTAGTCCATACTCTTCCCTACAGAGGACAGAATGTGGAGCTTTGGGACATTTTCTCTTTAGCATGTGATGATGCTATATCAGAAGCGTGACAACTTCCAATCAAAGTCAGGAAGCCAATAATTTACCCTCCTGGATAGGGACGGACTTGAAGGAACGCTTGGAAAACAGCTCTGTCCTTTTACCGAGGGACTGCAAACAATCGGGAGCTTTCGGAATAAAACCCAGCCTGCAATTCTGTCCAGCGCAGTCCCTCCGGTGTCCACCGTGGCTAGTGAATCACAGTGAGGACACGATTCAGCGCCCGGGGTGCATGCCACATACATAATACCTTTCAAGAAGACATATTTTTATTGCTGCACTTAAGGACAGCTCCTCAGAATCCAGAGTCCATCAAACCGATGGATCGAACGGCGCGAAAGGCCCCCAGTTCACCTCCGGGCGGGTCCCTCTCTCACAAGGCCACACCTGCCCAGGCTGCAGTTAATACACGGGGCTCTTCTCGGTCTGGTGAAGATGAACTTCATGAAGTTGAAGTCTGGAGACGCCCGGTACACGTGGCACCCAAATGTCATGCTGAGAGCTCCAAAGAGGGAAGGAAAAGAAACAAACCCAGTACTTATGATGGGTCTGTTATTTACACGGAAGTGCTGGTTGCTTGACAATTTAGATAAAAATGTTCCTTCCTCTCTGCGTGTGCTGCAAATTCATGGCGTAAAACCACTGGAGCAACTAATGGAGTCTTCACACATCATATCTCCTTAAAGACGAGGGGTCCGTCCTCCACTGGAATTCAAAACCTTGGCAGCCAGCTGTGGCCACACCTGGGAATGCGGCCTGGACAAATGCAGCTCTGACCAACTCCCCACACCTCCTTTTTTTTTTTTTTTTTTAAAGCAAAAAATATGAACTCCGTTTTCAAACAGCAAGGTCCTATGGAAGCTGGTTTCCTGTTTATCCCCTCGTCCACCGATGGTGGGAGACACACTGGAGAGTTATACAGGATTTGTATCTCTCTACTTCTGACCAACAACCAACCTATTTACTTCTGAGTCCTTGATAAACATCTTTAAACACTTGTCCATGTTTCTAGAAATCACCGAAACAATTCCAGTGTCAAGGCATGAATGGGAAATTGATGGCTGGGCGCCAAAAGATATTACTCAGAGGCTATCGTGTTTCTAACAGATGTGGGTAACGGGGTCCTCGGTTCCCTTTACTACCTAGCTGGTGACCCGCATATGCACTTTTAATTGAAACTTAACTGTTACAGCCCACGTTCCAGCCATTCTAGGCGGGAGCAGCACAAAAACACGTCTTCGTAAGTATAAACGGTCTGAGTTTCTTCCTGAGCGAATCCATAAATGAGCACTACCTTTCATTTTATGTTGAGTCAAAAACAAACTCGAAAAGACGGGCCTTTTCCTACCTGCTCCCACATTTCTGCTTTTCCCGGGGAAGCTTCCGAAGTCACCAAGCAGAGCCCCGCTGCTCCTCTTCCAGACCCTGGGTGCAGCCCAGAATCACCTCCAAGGGCTTGTGCATGGACCTTTCCCCAGCCGAGCTGCCAATCACCACCAAACTCTCCCAAGGAGGGAGAGACGAGTAAATGTTAAGTCTACCCAACTCATTTCATAGGTGACCTCTGAAAGATTTCACCTCCGAGCTCGGGAGAGACAAGGCAGCTTTATTAGCATGCCGCACCACGGCCTCAGCCCCCTCCCCTCCCTCTTTTATGAGCCCTTGTTATATAAAATGCCACAAAGGGAAAAAGGAAAAACAACAGACAGTTCCAAACACAAGTTTCGATGGCCAGGCCCAATGCTGGCTGCTTACCAGATGTTATATTTAGTCATTTAAAAAAGAAACATTTTTAAAAGGCCAGAGAACAAAAGTTTTCCTTGTTTCCTTTCTTTTTGAACACACACTTCACACACACAAAAAGATGGAGGTGCAGTCCTTTCGCAAGCATCTTTCCTTCCCCGAGTTCAGATTTAAAGGCAAAGGCAGCCTGGAGTCGGACAGCTCCTTCCCCGAAGCTGCACCGGAGCCTCGGAGCAGAATTTTCAAATGTTTCCCTCAGCCTCATCTAAATTCCGGCATGACAGATAATAAATAGCTACTCATTTACTATCATCATAAAATTTTAAACAGCCTTGAAACACTTGCTACAATACAGACGAAATGATCAAACCCAAGCTCTGAAAAGCCACTCCAAATAGTGAAACTATTGCCATGCAGAAGCACACATAAAGACATTGTTGCCATAAAAGCTGCGGGATTACTGGATTCTCTCTCCCTCTCCCTCCCTCCCTCCCTCCCTCTCTCTCTTAAATCTTCCACTCAGAGCCTAAGAGTCAACAACTTGCCGTTTTACCCAGTGAAAAAAGGGCTTAGCAACCCTCAGCTATCACACCGTATGGGATTTGATGATGGGGTTTTTTTCTTTAAAAAAAAAAAATAAAGTATCTGATTTGATTCTGCACAGTGATTAAACATCTTTGTGCTCAGCGAAGGGTCTTCCAACCCCTCCCCCTCCAAAAATGGCATCAAAGCAATCAAAATGGTAATGCCGGGCCTGGGTCCCCTCCCCCCGCGAACTCCCCGACTTCGCCGGGGCCGCGCGCCGGACCCCCCTCCGGCGGGAATGGAAGCTTCCACGCCCGGACGGGGGCGCGGGCCAGGCGGGCGGGCGGGCGCGCGCGCGGCCGGGGAAGGGGGGGGCGCGGCACCGACAGAAAGGGGTTAATGCATTCGTCCCAACCCTCCGGTCCAGCCGGGCGCCCCCGACCAGGCGCGGACCCGCGGGGACAGCCATCTTTCTTTCCGCAGCCCCCGGCCCCCTCCTCTCCGCACGCCCCCTCCCATCACTTTTCAACTTTAAAGACTCGAAATTTACACCCGGCTTCCGAGTTCTCCCGCTCCGCGGTCGCCGCCACCCCCGCCGATCTCGTCCACGTCTCTCCCTCCACCGAAAACCCCTCCGGGGAGGGGCCATCGGATCCGCGGCCGGGAGTTGGGAGAGGACGGAGGGGGCCACATCAGAGGCCGCGGCGGGGGCGGGGGCGGGGGCGACGCTGTCCAAGTTTGGCGCTGACGGCTGCGGCCGGCATTCCGAAGGAAGCGCGATCGATGGGCAGCGGGTGCGGCGGGGCGGGGGCGGGCCCGCGGAGGGGAGGGGCCGCGGGGAGGGGCGCCGGCGCCCCCGCCCCCGCCCGCCTCGGAGCCCCAGGAGCGCCATTGGCTGCGCCGCTCAAAGTTCTCGGCTCCGGGCGGCGCGGAGAAGGGGCGGGAGCGCGTGTGCCGGGTGCCGGGCGCGGAGGGGGAGGAGCGGAGGGGGAGGGGCGCGAGCGGCGGGGAGGGAGGGAGGGAGGGGGCGGGGGCGCGCGGCCGGCCGCGCTCTGGCGGCGGCATCTGTTCGTGGTGCTGAAACCCCGAGCGCTGAGCTCAGCGCAACTAAGTCACAATGGACAACTTTTCCTCCCCGGAGGGGCCGGGAGGGGGGTCGGCGGCCGTGCCCCACGCCGCGAGGCGCTCCTCGGGTGTCCCAATCTACGCCTGGAGGCCAGAGGCCAAAGTTGGAGCAGAACTGGGGGGTCCTGGGGGCGCCTTTCTTTTGTTCCCCGCGAGCTGGCGTCAGGTTCCGAGAATAAAAAGTGATGCTGGAGAAGTGGAGGGGAGGGGGAGCCCGGAGGAACGACGCTTTAAATCAGGTTTGCAATGGAATCCAGAAATCGCTTCCAAGGAGTTTGGTATCCAGGCCTGAAATAGCGACCCCCGCCACCCCTACCCTCACAGCGGCGTGAAGTGGGGGACACCCAGCCGGGAGAAACTGCCACATTCCAAAAACATGTCCACCAACTCAAAATGGACGCCGGGCTGCTCGCCGCCTTTTGAGTGCAGCTTCTCTCTTTCGGCCACTGCCGGAGCCTTGCTCTCCCCCCCTCGGCCTCCAAGAGCCCGGCTCTTTCTTTCCAGAAAAGAGGGGGCGGGTAACTTTGAGGGCTGCAGACAGACTCCTTTGGGAGTCTGAGCGTGCGGCGCCGAGGCCGGCACTTTTTAGGGTGCTGCCAAAGTGTCGGGCGACCCCTCCTCCCCACCGCGGGCGGAGTTTGGGGGCGCAGGCTCCGGCTCGCTTACTTGTTTGTCGCTGAGCGAGGCGATCCGCGGTTGCCTTTCGTGGAGCTGCTTCTTGAGGTCGCCGTTCTGCGGAAACACGGAGGAACGGGCTCAGGCCGGCCACCCCGGGGGGTCGAGTGCGCCCGGGGCCCCGCGGGCCGCAGCCCCCCGCCCGACAGCTCGCGGACCGGGTTGTCCGCAGCGCGCCCCAAGTTCCCCGGGCCGCGTCCTGCACGCGCGGCGGCCGGGCAGTGCCGCGCGGGGCCGCTTACCTGTGGCTGCCGCCTCATCGGGGCAGCTCGCGGGGCGGGGCGGGGGCCGCGGCCACCCGGCGGCGCGCCCCGAGCCGTGCAAGTTTGCAGGCAGGGGTGCGTGTGCGAGTGAGTGTGAGTGTGACTGGTTGCCGGGGGAGGGGGGAGGAACAAAGAGCCAAGTAAACACGGCGAGTCCGTGTCGAGCAAAGCTCATAAATATTCAAGTCGCGTCCTAATCTCCCCAACACACACACGCGCACGCCGCAATTCCGCTCGGGCTCCGGCCGCCACACCGCCGCTAGCCCGAGCAACAATCGCCAAAACTACTTTTGCAAACTGTGCCAGGTTGCACGGGGGTGGGGGCCGGGTGGGGGTCGGTCCACGCTCCCACACAAACACCCCGGGGCAGGCTCACGGAGGGGCCCCTTCTTGGCACCCTCAGTCCTGCAGACCCTGCGTGGAGAAAGAGAAAAAGCGGGGCTCGGGTCCCACGGGGTTCGGACCCCACAACCCCCAAACTATGCAAGATTGCGAGAGAGGAGGGAGAAGGAGGAGGAGCTCGGGGGGCGGGGGGCCGGGCGCGTAAAAACTCCCCCCGGCCCCGGGGCAGGCTGGAGGAGGAGCAGTCGCCGGGCACCTTCGGCCGTGGAGACCCTGCCACGACGAGGAAGAGGACGCCGGGCTCGGGTCCCTGAAGCCCCCCACTCCTGGCCCGGGGCCCCCGGCCGCCTACCTGGTGGCGCGCGAGTTCCACGGCGAGCGCCTCGGGCCGACTCTGCAGCTCCATCCCGGCAACTTGGGCAGCACTTTGCGCTCACTTTGGCCCCGGCTCCCGGGAAGTTGCGCGATTCCGCGGGGGCGGGAGCCGGCGGGGGCAGACCGGGCCTCCGCGGAGGGGGGGTGCACACGAGCCCCCTCCCCCAAGGCCGAACCGGAGGGAGCCGGGGGGGGGCGTCTTGCGAGGGGGAAGAAAGGCGGCCGGGCGCCGCGGCGCTGAGCTCGCGGCCGCTCCAACTCCTCAGGCCGGCCGGCAAGTTGCGCCGGGTCCCCGGGCCCCCCGCGCTGGCCGGCGCATGGCCCCCAGGCGCCCGGGAGCCCCGCGCAGCCCCGCGCGCGCTCGCCCCGCCGCCGCCACCGCCCGCGCCAGCCGCCGGCCGGCAGGGACTATATTTCCTCCGGCGCGCGCCTGGATCTCGCAGGGCCTCGGCAAAGTTGTGCCTCGGCACGATGCTAATTCGGCAGTGCCCGGATGGAGCGGGCCGGGGCGGCGGGGGGGCGGGGCCGGAGCCCGCCGCCCGCCCCGCCCCCGCCCCGCCCGCGCGTGCGCACTGCGGCCCCGCCGCGGCCCGGCTCCCCGACCCGAGAACAAAAGTGGCGGCTCGGCGGGGCGCGAACTCGCCGGCCCGCGGCGGGGGGCTTCGGGCCCCGGGGCCGCTCGGGCCGGACGCTCCGCCGTCTCTCCGCCCCCGCGCCCAGCCGCCTGCGGGCAGAACGGGCGGCGCAGCCCGAGGCCGGGTAGTTGGTACTTTCCGGTGGGAGGATAAAATGTCCGTTTTTTCGTTTCTTTCCTGCTCCGGCGCTCGGGGCCCTTCTCTGTCCGCTCTCCCTGCCTCGGGCAGCTCCGTCGCCGACTTCACTCAAGTCGCCTGCAGGCCCTCCCGCCGCCCTGCACACCCCGCGGCTCCCGGGGAGGTGGCGCTCGTGCGGCGGCCGGGGTCCCCCTGCGCCCCAGGGCCGCCGCGGTGTCTGGACGGGACGAAGACGGGTCTCCTGACTGTCCCTATAGTGGTTTTTTCACACTCACAGTTAAACTCTCAACAGATGTCATCGGACTTTTTAAGGCTGTTGTTAAAAATCGTAAACGCGCCCGGTCGATGTGACATTGTACGAGCAGCCGCCGAGGTCGTATCCCCAAACTCCCAGCCCACGGCCCGGAGGGGACTGTCCCCGAGCCGATGTCTCCGCATCGTGAACGTCCCAGCGCTCTGTGCCCTGCCCCGGCATCCCGGTACCTTTGGAAGACGCTGGGGGTTGGGGGACTGAGCAGTCCTCTCTCAAAGGAAACGTTTAAACTGATAAATCATTATAACTTCATATTCCTGCACAGCCCAAGAAATACCTCGGTTCACACAATCCCCCAAAGCCCCATTCGACATATGTCCCCCGTCCCATGTCACTTGTACCATCAGAAGTTGATGGAGTGTTTTTTCAGGTCAGGACCCCAGCGTGGCTCTGGCCTCTGTTCAGGCTTTTGCCAAAAATGACTTACGTGTTGGTGCCTTGGGCCCCAGACACCAGGGGCCTCTCATCTCTGACCCCAGCACTAACCTTTAGGAAAAACTAAGTAATGGATCGCGGGTGAGTCTGTGAGCTTCGTCATGCAACGCCAAACTAACGCGTGTTCTAAGTGTCATGATCCTTTCGGTCTAGCACGAACCAGGGACAAGCACGGTTCACCGAATGCAAAAGGTCTGATGCTGGGAAGAAGTTCTGGCTCCTTCCGCTCTGGGTTCAGCCCAGCTCAGGATGGCATCCTCCCGCTTCAGGGCTTTCATTGGCCCCAGGCGCCAGTTGGCCCCAGCCTGGTAAAGCGGAGGGCCCCGGGGAGCCTGTGTTGCGAGAGAGAGCCCGGGGCAGCTGGCCAGTGTGAGCGCATTCCTACTGTAATCTCTGTAAATGTCACTGGCTTTTTGGTAAAAATTCATAATAATCTCATTGGCCATGTATGTAATTAAATCAGCAGACAGGGTTCTCAGGTCGTCCATGACCCATGCGCTCGCTCCGGCAGGTGCCGGCTAGAGGAGAGTGCTTTCTGCTGTGGAGCATTTGGAATGCTGTCCGCAAGTTTCTGTTAATTAATTCAGGGCGCAGTAATGATGTCTGCTTGGCCCTCTGTTGTTTTCCTAGCTACCTAATTCCTGAGCAAGCAACGGAGGCCCAGGGCTGGAGCGCTCTCCGACGATGAGGGAGTTGAAGCTGAAGTGCTTGTGAGCAAACGTGCAGAGTCTGGTGCTGTCACCGTGAAAACACCGCTCTCTGACTCTGTCCTGCTCTCCCGGCCGCCCTCCCTTTGCCCATGCTGTGCCCTCCGTGTGGAGTGCCCTTTCCCTCATATCCTACCTTTTAAAAAGCCTCTTCATCCTCCCATGTTCACCTCAAATGCCCCATTTCCCGGGAAACTTACTCTGGTTTCTACACATGAGTTCTTCACTCCTCCCTGGGGACACCTGCCAAGCGGAGCGCCTTAGCGTGAGGCGCATTCTGTCCCGTAAGGAAGGGGATTGCTTTTGTCCCCACAGGCGCCCAAGCCAACTCCAAGTCTGGTCTGTGAGCAGAGCTCGGCA
The DNA here is from genome assembly GCF_902655055.1 of Lutra lutra. Classification (NCBI taxonomy): domain Eukaryota; kingdom Metazoa; phylum Chordata; class Mammalia; order Carnivora; family Mustelidae; genus Lutra; species Lutra lutra. The sequence goes on from NC_062285.1 coordinate 140,311,828, forward strand.
TCTGTGTGTTGACGGATGACCCCATGTGCCCGGAGCCAAGCAGGCACTGGTGCAGGGGACTCAGGTTTCAAGGGGGCGAGCCCTAGGAGAGCCTCAGCATCACAGACTGTTACTCTGCTCCCTGAACATGGGTGGTCAGGGTCTGTCCCATGGCTTGCCCACAAACTCAGAGCCTGGCCGGAGAATCTGAGAGACATCTGCCAGACACGACAGGCTCAAGCCTGGACCCTGCTGTCCCCAAGCATCTCCTGGGATGTCACTGGGCACCTGCTCTAACCAAGCCCTGCTCTAAGCTCACCGGCCCCAGGGGTAGCAACACCGCCCATTGACCCTGGAGTCACCCTCTCCTCTGATGTCCCAAGTCACACGCACTTCAGGTAATTAGTCCAGTTCAGATCATACTGGATTAGGGTGGACCAGATCTCCCATATGACTGGCGTCCTTATCAGAAGAGGAGAGGAGGGGGCGCCTGGGTGGCTCAGTGGGTTAAGCCACTGCCTTTGGCTCAGGTCATGATCTCAGGGTCCTGGGATCGAGTCCTGCATCAGGCTCTCTGTTCAGTGGGAAGCCTGCTTCCCCCTCTCTCTCTGCCTGCCTCTCTGCCTACGTGTGATCCTTCTCTCTCTGTCAAATAAGTAAATAAAATCTCTTTAAAAAAAAAAAAAAAAAGAGGAGAGGAGGGACCCAGACACACACGGGTCAATGCTGTGTGATGACAGAGACAGAGATTGGGGTCTCTAAGTCAAGGAACACCAAGGATTGTCAGAGCCACCAGAAGCTGAGAGAGAGGAGGCCTGGGAAGGATTCTCCTCTTCTGGAAGGACCAGCCAACACCAGGATTTAGGGTTTCTGGCCTCCAGGCTGTGGAAGGATACATTTCTGTTCCTTTAAGCTCCCAGTGTGTGGTACCTCATTATGACAGCCCGGGAAACCCACACTCAGTCGGAGCCTCCTTTCTGATGAGCAGAAAGGCTCTGGTCCCCGTCCCACTGCCCCCCCCCCCAGTCCTGCAGTCTCGCAGACCCTCACTCCTGCATCTCCCAGGGAGAAGAGAGGAGCACAGGGCTGGTCGTATTCAGGTCTACAGTGGTCCAGAACCTGTCAGGTTTTAGAAGTCATAGGATGCACTTGTCAGACAGCCCCTGTGGACCAGTGCATCACCCAGCAATCACAGCCCTCGGTGTGGATTCAGGGCCACTGTCATGACTTCACTTTAACTTGGTGACTGTGTGGGAACACGGTCCAACACAACAGCTTATCGGGAGATTTCTCTCTGGGGAACACTGAGTTTCCGTTCATTCCCCCACGCATCTATGAAGCACGGATGCTGTGAGTTCTTAGTCCTTGCTCCTGATTTGCGTATCTAATCCCACCTAGCAGGCGTGCACAGGGACTCTGGCGGGACTTTAGCTTGGACGTTTTGCTAATTTGGGAGGGAGTCACTCCTTTCCTTCCCACCCCACCTCCCTGTCCTCCCCTCTGGAGCCACGCATCCCACCTGGTTTGTGATGGAAAAGATGGGATGCCTGTCCATGTGCTCTGGGGCCCTTTACCGGACAGAGGAGAGGTGGAACCGAGGCTGGTGGGGAGACCTTGGCTGACATCACGATCATGACCTGAGCTGAAGGCAGAGGCTTAACTGAGCCACCAGGTGCCCCAAGATTTTATTTTTAAGTAATCTCTACACCCAACATGAGGCTGGAACCCATGACCCTGAGATCAAGAGTCACGAGCTCTACCAACTAAGCCAGCAGGGCGCCCCTACAGTTTGACCTTTTTTTTTTTTTTTTCCCAAATAGTTATTCCCAGAAGTCTCAAAGGTTATGTGGATTCACAGGGTATTTCTAAACTATATACCTATTGCTACGTCAGCTAGAGTGGAAAGACAAGTCCTCCATGTACAGATTATATGTTGACAATGAACTGGAGAACGGCTAGGTCCTGTCGTCCAAAATCCCTTCAAACACGAATGGAATGGCCTGGAGGCTGAGCGAATGCCCCCAGAGCACCGTGGTGCCCCTTCCCAGATTGGGGAAGGTTCCGTGGGTCTGGTCCAGGGCTGAGGCTCCCTGTGTACCTGGAGAGGTAGAGGATGAGGCAGGAGCTGGCATGGACGGGTCACCTATCACTATGTGTGCCTATCCCAGGCTAACTGAGCTGTTTCACCTCACCGTCATTCCCATCAACCTTGGGCCCTGCCCCCCTGCATGGCAGATGTAATTGCCCCATGTTTGAAAGGCGAGGCCAGGGAAGCTAAATAGTGGCCCCAGATCTTGGCCCATGTGGGCTGGGGTCAGGATTCAAACTCAGAGCTGTCTGGTTCCAAACCCAGGATGGTTCCCCCACCCCGACCACCTCCCCTGCTAGCTGGGTCTCCATCCTGGTGCCGTTACAAGCTCAGGGTCAAAAAGCCACCTGGGGGATTGTTTTTTCTCTCCCACAATGTATTTTCTTACCTCTCCGGCCAACAACAGTACAGTTTTCAAAGGCAGAAGTCAAAACCCTGAAAAACCCTGTTACTGAGGCAAGACCAACCCACAGACAGCTGTATGTCCTCAACATGCACGGCCTGGTGAGCTGGGGGGTAAGTGTGCACCCATGAGGCCATCACCGCAGTCAAGACCATGAACTTGTCCTTCATCTCCAAACGTTTCCTGCTGCCCTTTTTATTTAAGACATTTTTTTCAAAGATTTTATTATTTGACAGAGAGAGACAGAGAGACAGAAGGAACACAAGCAGGGGGAGTGGGAGAGGGAGAAGCAGGCTTCCTGCTGAGCAGGGAGCCCAATGCGGGGCTCGATCCCAGGACCCTGAGATCATGACCCAAGCTGAAGGCAGACGCTTGAGGACTGAGCCACCCAGGCACCTCATATTTAAGACTTTTAAAATTTTTCCTTTTTTTCCTTTCGTGGTAAGGGCATGTAAGATCTAGCATCTCTATGGAATTTCGAGTACTCAGCCCGGCACCACTAACTACAGGTCTGTGGGGGACAGTGGCCCCCCAGCTCCCTTCCTCTGCCTCAGCCCCTGTGAATGTCTCTATTCCCTCGTGCAATCAGCCCTAAAACGGGGAGCAGAGATGTGGACTGGGCTGAGAGAGACGTTCAGAGCTGGCGACGTGGCCGCTAGATGAGACTTAGCCAGTGCAGAGAACTTTCCAGGGGCAGCATTAAGCCTGTCCACACGTGCTCTTTGATTGATGATCCCATAAGAGCCCCATTCACAGAGGAGAGAACCAAGCAACCAGAGTCACCCAGCCTAAAGGTTGGGCGGGAGCCCTACATTTCAATCCGAGTCTGCCGGATCCCAAAATGGTGGCCGTCGAGTCAAGAGGAGCACCGGCCAAAGGGAAACCAAAGGGAAGCTCTCTGGGCCCCCAGGCTGGGAGTGGCAGCGGCGGATAAGGGGACTGGAGGAGCCCGGTGTTTGAAATGTTCAGCCTTTCTTCTGGGAGATGTGGCCACCATGCTGACAGCCTCGGGGTGAGGGGGTAGTTTGGGCTCCTCCTGGTGAAAGTGGTTGATGTGGACATTGAGTGAGAAAATGGCCAGGGAAGGACGGTGTTTCCAGCTGCAGCCGGACTGCCTGGCACCCACGGCAGGAGCCGCAGAGACAGAAGCCATCCCCCAAAGGAGCCAAGCTCCAGTGCCACCTAGAATGCTTCTGTCCCAAAGCTTCTATTATTAGCAGAACCATCCTAATTAATACTTTTACGCCCACATCCTAGACTCCAAGTTAGAGGTTCAATTCTCTTCTGAGAGTGAGTCAATGTGTTGCACATACATGTAGGATGCCCTTTACAAGGAGGAGGATTCCTCCAGTACATGCGGTGGGCTAAGCCTTATTTCTCTCTCACCTTTACGCCCGGAAGCCTGGGGGCCCAGAGAGCTTCCCTTTGGTTTCCCTTTGGCCGGTGCTCCAGAAGTCACAAGAGTGGAATTGCTTCTCTGATTTTCGTTCTCACATTTGGTGATGTTTTTTACCTCCAGGCTTCTGACCATGCAGGGACTCTGACCCTGGGACCTCTTGGCAGAGTCATCGCGAAAGTGACCCCAAGCCTGGTTCTTCTCTCTACAGACAAAGCCAAAGCGGGGAGTAAGTGTTGGGAAATAGAGTGAGGGAAAGTGGGATTTCATTCCAGGGCATCGTGTGTGGGTCCTACTATGTGTCAGCCGTCATGCCAGAGGCTATGGGGACATGGGATCCCTCTAGGAGCTCCCAATCTGATGGGGGTAACAGGTTCCTTCCCACCACCTCACAGGGGGGCCCAAAGTAGATGCTGGTAAGAGGTACGAACAGGGGCTGGAAAGCACCCAGGAGGAAGTGCCCATTCTCGCTGGCAGGCTTCACACGCATCGTTCCGCTGGCCCCTGCGACACGAGGGGAAGGAGGTGGGGTGTTGCTGTCACCTCCACTGTTCCTGGTTGAAACTAGTCACCTCGTTGGTGGGTGTCAGCGAGGATTTAGAGGCACAGATGCGAATGCTGAGGTAGGTTTGGGCACAGGCGGTGGCTTGGCTCAGATGTGAGCCCGAAGCTGGTCCCGAGTAGGATTTGAGGGGAGGAGTCCAGCTGGGAGGTGATCGTGGAAGCACCTGCAAGTACGGAAAGTGGCCTGGTGGGAGGATGGAAGCCCAGGTGAGGTGAGCTAAGGAGCAAGTCACAAGGGTGGGCCCCAGAGCTCTAGCCGAGAGAACACGTGGACCTCACTTCTGCCTTGTCCTACTCAAGGGGAGAGAGCTGGGGGAGTTCTTCCCCAACACTCTGCCCATCGTTGGTCAAGGGCCACTCTGGGGGGAGAGTCTCCTCATACCTGCTCCCAAGGCCACAGAGTTGGAGATGTGCACAGTAGAAGCTTCGGGGCACACGGAAGGAAGGCGGGAGAGTGGGAGGCATGGGGCAGGGCGTGGCAGCATCTGCCCAGCAAGAGAGGGTTAGAGACACGCCGGGAATGGAGACAGAAGCCGAAAGCCCCGGAAAGCAGTTAGGACAGTCTATAGACACGGCGGAGTGGGGAAGGGCTCTGACTGTGTTTTTGTCTCCGAAATTCAAACGTGGGGTGGGGTGGGAGGCGGTCTAAACTGGCCTCGCTCTGGTGGTGTGGACAGGACAGGGTGAGGAGCTGCAGAGTGAAGTCCGAGTAGACACGAGCACAGAGACAAGAGGTTCCAAAATGCATCTGCCTGTCGGGCCTGTGAAACCAAGTGGCTGATGAGGTCGTCCTGCACCAGCTCGGGGGCAGGCTGAGGGGCCAGTCTGGGAGGGGCTGTGGCCGCAGGCAGGCGCTGACGGCTAGGGCATCTGGGTGGGAGGCGGAGCGGACGGCTGCAAGCTTAGTCTGGAGCACCAAGGGACGAGCTTGGTGGCTCTCAGTTGTCCCCGCCGTGCTCCCTGTTTCTTCCCTGGACGTTGGCCTCTCCGAGGGCTGATGCTGCTGCTCCCGTGATGTCCCTCGGGGTCCTGCACTTGGCCTTTCTGAGAGGTAAAAGAGCCGGACAGCCGGGGGGCTGAGGTTGGGGGGAGGTGTCCGGCTGAATGGCCTGCAGGCAGCTGGTTGGCTCTGAGTGTCCATCTCTCTCCCGATTCGGTGGGGGTCATCCATGCTGGAGATGGTGGCAGAGGGCACATCACGTGCCAGAGCGAATGTAAGTCAATGGAGAGCCTCACCCTTGGCGACAAGACCGCAGGTACAGGGCTCGGCTGGCTCCCAGAGTGCAGGTAATGCACCTGGGAGGCCACCACCTGGCAGAGGGCCTGGCATCAGAAGCCGGGAGGATGGGCCTTGAAGGTCTAGGGCCGGGACCTGCCAGTCCTGTGCTGTCTTCATGAAGGGGTGGTGGTCCCCGACCCCGGTGGCTGGGATGGGACAGTATCCACGACAGAAGGAAGCAGTGGGACCATGAGGTAGGATGGGTGACGGTGACACAGGTGGGCAGCCGAGGTGAGGGAACAAGGGAGAGGAGGGTACCCAGGAGGAGGGTAAACAGCACCCGGTTTCTGGCGTGGGTGACTAGACGGTGGAGTGGGATTGGGTTTGGGGTGGGGAGGGGAGGCTGGAGAGATGATGAGGTTGGGTGTTAAGGCCCTGCCCTCCCCCAGGCTTGTCTGGGGGACATGTGTTGACCCATAAAGGGCCAAGTTCCAGTGCTGGGGTAAGCAGGCAGCGGGAAGTGAGGTTTGTGGTTCTTTTCCCCCGTGTATGGAGTTGGACGGGTCTTTACAAAATTCACATCCTCCCAGAACCCCAGAATGTGGCCTGATTTGGAAATAGGGTCTTTGAAGATGTGCCCAAGCTCAGATGAGGTCATTCTGGGGGAGGGTGGGCCCAAGTCCAATGTCCGGTGTCCTTACTATTGCTATTATTAGTATTATTTTAAAAAGAGTTATTAAAAAGTGTCCTACAGGTGCGCCTGGGTGGCTCAGTGGGTTAAAGCCTCTGCCTTCAGCTCGGGTCATGATCTCAGGTTCCTGGGATCGAGCCCCGCATCGGGCTCTCTGCTCAGCGGGGAACCTTCTCCCTGACCCTCGCCTGTCTCTCTGCCTACTTGTGATCTCTCTCTGTCAAATAAATAAATAAAATCTTCAAAAAAAAAAAGTGTCCTGCAGCTCTGTGCCCACAGCTCAGATGGCCCTGGAGAGACAGGGCCAGGCCAGCCTGGCAGCCCCCTTCACCTCAGCAAAGCTCACTGCTCATGTCTGACTGCACCCCGAGCAGGCATCCTCCTGAGAGTGTGGGGGCGGGCAGAGCACCTGGGGAAGGGGGCACTGCTCTCTCCGGAATCACAGAACACGGCAGAGCCACCTGACAACATGGCAGTAAATCCTCGACACAGCTTTGTTTCCTTTAAAAAACAAAAACAAAAACAAAAACGCAACCCAGGAAAGTTCAAGTCCAAGAGCCATGGAGTCCCGGAATGCAAAGGTCAGGGGCCCCAGCCGTGGCCTCCTGGGACCTGCCCTGTTCAAGCTCTGCCTTGATCCTGTCACCTGGGAAGGTAGGGGTTCCACGGTGGAGCAAATGGGACAGAGATGCACCCAGCGAGGAGAAGGCCACGCGGTGACAGATGTGGGGAACGGCAAGGACGGCCAGCAACCCCAGAAGCCAAGAGAGGCAGGAACAGATTCCATCCTAGAGCCTGTGGGGGAAGCACCGTGCTGCTCACACGCGGGTTTTGGACTCCAGAGGTGCTGTCGTCTGCGCCGCCGCTGGACCTTGGTGTTCCATTGCCCTGTGACCCCGCCCGTTCCTGCTTTCGCGGCCTGTGTTCGCAGCCCTAGAAAGTCAAGTTTAATTATTCATGCACACAGTCAGCATATTTTCCCAGTTCAGTGAAAACTTCTAAGGACTTTCCAAAAAACCCCCACAAAACCCTCTTTTATTCTCTCCGCATTTTAGTTAGCCAAATGCCAAAACAGCAGAACAGAACGGCATCCGGCTTCCTGCCCCCCCCCACCTCCCTGCCTCTCATCTGAGCTTGCAGATTCCGAATCAAAGAGCATTTATGAAGCACCCGTCATGTGTCAGGTAGCATAGTAGATGCTGTACGTTATAATAATAGTAGGAAAGTTTATTGAAAGTGTGCGTGTTTAAATGTCCAGCAGTACGCGGAGGGCTTTCGCATGTTCCTATTTTTTTAATCGTCTTCATCCTTCACCCAGACGCTATGAGGCTGGTATTATTAACCCCATTGTATAGATGTGGAAACTGAGGCCAGCATATGAGTGACTCAGCTAAGGAAGCACAGCTGGTAAGTCAGTTTCCGCCCGAAACTGCGCCGGGGCCAAGCCAGGGAACTCCCCATACCTTGCAACGATGTTGGGCTTATGAGGGTCGTGCAGCAAACAGTGGCTGGCAGGCTGACCGCTGTGGCCCACGGACAGCACAGCCTGGGGAAACTGCATTACAGGCTTCTAGCTTCAGCTTTTCACCCTCTGGGGAGGACATAGGTGAAAATCTTTCAACAGCCACGTGGCAGTCACTGGTGAGGATGGTAGGTAAGGAGTTACGAGTTATTAGTAACATTTATAACAACAAAATGAAGACCATTATTAAAACCATGAGAGGTGCCATGAACTAACGTTAATTGCAATAATTACTCACTTATTGGGGACTTAGAAGATGAGCCGAGGTTTGTAAATCAGGGAAGAATGAGAAAGGAAGGATGCGGGAGAATGTGTGCACTGGGAAGTTCTGGAGGTCTGCTGGACCGCGGTCAGAGAAGAATTCCAAAAGTGTTGCTTATCCAAGCATATGCCCCCCAGGTTGGCTGCTGATATATCACAGCTCCTAAAAGTGTAAAAAGCAAAGCAAAGCAAAGCAAAGCAAAGAAAAGAAAAGAAAAGAAAAGAAAAGAAAAAAAGACGGTGACCTTGGACCCCTGGATCATTCCATCCCAGCTAAGATGGCAGGTAAACCGTGGGGCATACAGGGCCCGTGGAGGGTCAGGGGCATCATGCTCCCCTACCCCCCACCTACCTCCAGTACCAACCCAGAGCCCACATCGGGGCAGGCGATCACCGACGTCGTGGTGACTGTGATTTCTATGAGTCATGCCGTCGTGAACGGGACCAAGTTGGGGGCATTTCATGCAGCTGACCACCGGCTCAGTCCCCAGTTGCCTTGGGTATGTCAGTGCGGGCTTCAGATTGTACACTCGCAGGTGTGAGTGCGAGTGTCTGTGTGTGCATTTATTTGTGTGCCTCTGTGTCCCCATAGGAATCCAACTTGGTGCTAAATAAATACGTTAAACACTGGAAAGTGGTGTAAACTTGGGATTGGTCGTTAAATTTCCCAGTGGAATCCAGGCACTAGGAGAGAGTCAAGTTGGAAAATCTCGGAGATTGTCCTAACCGCTGGGTCCTGTGTTTGTGACCTTATTTGAAAGTAGGGTCTTTGCAGGTGTGACGAGGAGAAGTGAGGGTGCGTTGGATTAAGGTCCGAGGGGAATGTAGACTCATGTGGCGGGAAGGTCGCGTAGAGATAGGATGGAGACTGGAGGGGATGCCAGGGGTCGCCAGCAATGCTAGGATAGAGGCATGGGTTGGATGGAGGTTCCAGAAGGAACCAGCCCTGCCAACCTTTATCTCAGACCCCGTGGGCAGGGCAGGGGTCTTGGTTTAGCTGGTGCCTGTGTCCCAGGAGCCCATGGTGCCTCCCACACCTTCCTCCTAGAAAGAGTTTCAAAGGAGACCAATGGGAACTCTGTACTAAGCCCTGGGCGTTCAGATCTGGGGTTGCCAAGGGCATCGGTTCGAGGCTAAAGGCTTCAACATTGGAGTCATAAAATGAATAATGTAATGTCTCCTAATCAACCAATTTAGCAAGAAGTTGGAATGAGAAGCTGCTGGGTGAGGTTTCCTGATGAGAGGTCCCAGATGGGTTGATGAAGCCCGCCGGGGGTTTGTCTTGCTGGCATCTGTGACCTTCAGCCATACAGAACAGCAGGCAGAGGCCCAGCCTGGCCACCGAGCCCTTGGCCCTGCTGGAAGCCCCTAGGGGTTCCCTGCAGCCCTGGGCTACTCCATCCAGATGCTCCCTGGTTAGTCCCTGCCAGCCCCTGGGCATGGGCCCAGCCCCTCCACCCCAGTGCAGGCCAGCTAGCCTGTCCCCAGGATGGGCTCTGCATTCCCATCACCCCTTTCCCCTGGGAAAGCTCAGCCCCTCTCTCCCCTCCAGATCCTTGCAGGGGGGTGGAGCAGGGGAGGGCTGTTTGCAGGGTTCTGGCCTGGCCTTTCAGTGGCCTGGCCTGGCCCTCTTCAGTGAAGCGGCTGGTCATAGCTCCCCCATTCCTCCTAGCGTGGATGGACAGGGAGGATATCCATATACTTGACTGACTGATGAATCAGTTGATTTTTTATATAAATCGATTAATCAATCAATCAATTAATTTTCAGTGCCTCGCATGAGCCATGCCGGGCACTGTCCTGGGGGCTGGACATACAGCTATCCACGAGGGAAGCAAGACAGAGAGAGAGAGAGAGAGAGAGAGACTCTTCTTCTTAGAAGGCCACCAACCCTATGTGATTAGGAACCCACCCTCATGCCTACAGTTAAACTTACTTACCTCCTAAAAGCTCCATCTCCAGATAGTCACGCCGGGTGGCAGGGCTTTGACATACGAAACTGGAGGGAATGCAGGTCAGTCTACAGCCAGCTCTATGCAAGAGAACACAGCTGGGACAGGGAAGGGCGTGGAGATGACAGCAGGGGCCATTTCTGCTTTGTTGGTCAGAGGCTTTTTGAAGAGCTGACATTGGAACAGAGGCCTAGCTGGTGGGAGGAAAGCAGGGAGGTAAAGAATGGGGGCAGGGCAGTATAGTTGGAGGGATAATCTGTGCAAAGGCCCTGGGGCAGGTACCATAGGGAGGCCAGTGTCACAGGTGAGTGAGTAGGATAGGAGGGAGAGGTAGGGGATTAGGTCAGAGAGGACACCAAGCCTAAATTGGTCAGTCCTGGTGGCTCTATGGAAGACCCTGGGTTTGATTGTGCAGGTGACAGGGGCTGTGCAGGGGATGCCATGCTCCGGTGGGCTAGGCAGAGAGGTTGGGGTTCAAGGAGGGGGCCCAGATGGATGGTCAAACGGTCTAAGAAAAAGAGGACTGGTCTTGGCTGGGAGATGGTGAGACCCAGATCCAGGAGAGAGTGGGGAGGTGGTGTGGGGGCTGCTGGGACCGCTTCTACGGCAGAACCCCATGCACTGGCCTGGGCCCCAGGATCTCTGGGTTTTTCTTGAGTGCAGCTGGGTAGATGCCTGCCAGTCCCGCCCTTGAGGGCATCCTGCTTCTGTCCACTTAGTGCAAAGGCCTATTGAAATCTATTCCTCTCCTACCTGTAGCCCAGGCCTCCTTTCTACCTGCTGTTTTACAATGGACAAAACCCTGTTCCTAACCTGAGCTCTCCATGGTCCTGTCTGAGGGGATATTTTGGATTCTGCAATGTTGAATTTTTGGTCATAACAATTAGAAGGATTATCGATTATTTATTATCTGTGTCTCTGTGTTGGGATAAGCACTTGCTGAAGAAAGTCATGTCATCGTCCCTGCAATACTGCGGGCAAGGGACTGCCTGACCCAGTTCCGTGGGCTGCACAGTGCCGTGGGCTGTCCCCCCACGTTCATGGGTGGGAGCCCTATCCCCAAGTGTGGCTGGAACTGGAGGGGGCCTTTAAGGAGAACGTTAAGGTTAAATGAGGTCATGAAGCTGTGGCCCTGATCCCACAGGACTGGTGCCCTCATAAGGAGAGGGAGAGACACCAGAGCCCTCACTCACTTCATTCCTCCCTCCCCCCTTTCTCCCTCCCTCCTTCCCTCTCTCTTTCCCTTTCCCCTCCCCCCTCCTTCTCTTCCCCTTCCTCTCTCCCTTTCCTTCTCTTCTCCTCTCTCTCTCTCCCCCTCCCTCCTCAATCCTCCCCTGTCTACCTCCCTGCACACACAAAAAGGAAGGGCCATGTGAGGACACAGTGAGAAGGGGCTGTCTACACCAGGGAAGACAGGCCTTGCCAACTGTGGTACCTTGCTGGCCCAGCAAGTCGATGGCTCAACCCAATTTTGGATAGGGAAACTGAGGCACAGAGCAGTGTTCTGCCTTCTCGGATATGAGAGAAGCCCTCCCAAGTCCCCCGTGTGGCTTCCTGAACCCCGTGTACCCCCCACCACTGCCGGGCTATCTGCTGGGTTGTGGGGCCACCCTCAGCGGCCTCTCTAATGGCCCAGGCCCCCCATTCAGTGCTTGTTGGACTGGCCGCCCCCAGAGTAATGAGCCTCCCTCTCCCCTCCTCTGGGCCCCCCAGCGGTTGGGTTTCCCTTCCCTGCCTTGTGCTCCCATCATGTGGGGGCATGTCTGTCTGTCTGTCCCAGCACAGAAAGCTCCAGGGCATCAAGGATGGTGTCCTGCCCATGCCTGTCAGGAGCTCAGCCCAGGTCCCTGCCTGCTGATGGGGCAGCGGTGCAAGGAGGGTGGGGGGAGCTCGGTGTGGGTGCGTTGGCAGCTCTGGGCCCAGAACTAGCACCTGGCCGTTATAAATAGAGTCTGAGGGGTAAAAATAGACCTGAGAAGAACACGAGGCCCACGGAATATATAGGCAGTTTATTTTCCCTTGTTGGGGTGACAGGGGGTGACGGACCTGAACTACGTCACTGGGCCACCTGGGCATGTGAGCCCAATTCCACTGGAGCAAACTACCCTGGCCTCGACCACACCCGCGCCCATTCCAGACCTTGTCTGCTCCGTGGTCTTCCACGGGGGCTCGGCAAGTCACTTGGGCAGGGGTATTAAGCAGGTATCCCAGGTATACAGTAGGCATTCAATAAGTGCTGGTCTGGAGTTGACAGTGGGGAGCTCTGAGGAGACGCACAGTGGGGAGTGTGGAGCCTGCCCTCCCTGGGAGCTCCTGATCACGGTGTCCCCTGCCTGCAGCTTCCTGCCACCAAGCCTAAGGAGGCCGTCCACCATGTCCGGAGCAGTGGGACCCTATTCCCGGTCCCCTGGGGCTGCATGTGTGCGCTCATGTGTGTGCACACACACACAGTCACACAGACACACAGTCACACACATACTGACACACACAGTCACACACACAGTCATATAGACACAGACACACGCACAATCACACACACAGAGTCACACCACACACATGGACGCACACAGAGAGTCACACAGAGACTTAGTCACACACAGAGACACAGTCACACAGACACGCACACACAGTCATACAGACGCACACACACAGTCACACACAGAGTCACACACACAGAGTCACAGACACACACAGAGTCACACACACAGAGTCACACAGTAACTTAGTCACACACAGAGACTCAGTCACACAGACACGCACACACACTCATACAGACACACAAACACACAGTCACACGGAGACATAGTCACACCACACACAGACACACACAGACATAGTCACATAGTCACACCACACACAGACACACACAGAGTCACACAGAGATACAGTCGCACCACACACACAGAGCCACACAGAGAGAGTCATACCATACACAGACACATACACAGTTTCACACAGACACACAGGGACAGTCACACCATACAGAGTCATACAGACACATACACACAGAAACACAGTCACATCACACACAGACAATCACATAGACACACACAGTCACACACGCAGTCATACATACACACGGTCACACAGATACACAGTCACATACATACAGAGACACACGCAGTCACATTACACACAGACATAATTACACACACATACATACACACAAGTACATACACACAGTCACATAGAGATACAGACCTACACACAGTTACATCACAGTCACACCACACACACACAATCACATAGACATACACACATACAGTCACAGAAACACGGCCACACAGAGACACAGTCACATCACAAACCAAATCACATAGACACACACACACAGTCACACACACACAGACACAGTCACATACATACAGACACACACAGTCACATTACACACAGACACAACCACACACACGCAGACATACATACACACATACACATACACAAAGTCCCAGAGACACAGACACAGACCTACACATAGTCACATCACAGTCACACCCACACAGACATAATCACAGACACACAGAGACCCAGACCCAGACACATACTCACACACACACACCCAGACATACCTCCTGACTCTACACAGGGACACAGAGCTGCCTATTTAATCCAAGTCAAAGTGAAAAGACACTTGCAAGCTCATCTTCACAAACAGGCTTTGCGGCTGCCATCAAGTCCCAATGAGGCCACATTGCACCGGGGCGGGCCCGAGTCCCTTGCCTGGTTTCCCTCCCCTCCTGACTTCCCTTCTCTCTCCACACCCACCAGAAACTTCAGCAGAACAAGCCCTAAGACGGCAGCCTTCTCTCCTGGCCCTGGTGTCCCCACAGGTCCCTGTGTCACGTGTTCATGCCTGAGCTCATCCCTTCGCTCCGGCTTTGGTCTGAGTTAGGAAATGGTTGGCTGTTCTCAACTCTACCTGCCTTGCCCCCGAGTTCCGGGCCTCGGCCCCCCCCCATCTGAGGCCACCTCGGAGATGATTCTCAGAGCTGTCCTCATCCGCGATGCCCAGGGCCTCTGACTCAGATGGGTCACACGGGCTCTCCAGGTCATCACAGCCTCTCACAGCTGGCCGGCCACCCCCGGCTGGTGGAGCCCTGATCTGTCTTCCAGCTGCAGCCAGTGATATCCCCGGAACCCAGCTCCAGGGGTGACAGTCCTCAAGTGACCACAAAAGCCCTTGCTCTCTGCCACCAATGGAGCCTTTCCTGACTCATCCCTCTGGCAACCCAGGCCACACAACATGACCTCCCAGGGTCCCCATCCGTCCCTGGAGCCCCCGCTCTTAAGGCTTCCTGCCGGGCAAGCCCCATCTCCCTGCTTGGAGAAAACATCCCCCTACTCCCCAGGCTCTGGGGACACTGCCCTGGGCTCTGCGCCCACTGGCCTTCTTGCTCACAGCAAGGCGGGTGACCGCTTCCCAGGTGACACTCCTCTGGGAGGACCCACGTTTCCAGAGTGCGATCCCTCCAGGCAGGAGCTTGGCATGTGGGGACTGGGGGGGACAGACCTGAGAAGACAGCATGTAAATAATTTCTAATATGTCAAAGCACATTAAAAATGCATTGGGAAGGCTGGCTGTTTAAAGGAATGCCGGAGGGAATCATTTCCTAAAAATGAGAGCCTCTCCTTCATGGAAATAATCACCCTAATTCATACGGTGCCCATGTTGGAATCTTCATCGACCACACTGCCTCTCTTAATAAGAAGAATTTCTTAGAAGGACAGACTTTGTTGCCAGAAACTTTATTCCCAGGGGCAGTCATAACGCCCATGAACGGCTGGGCCGGAAAACACAATGAAATGTTAACTAAAATGATGTCACTTGTCCCAAGAGCTCTGAGGTCCATCTGTGGGCGTCTTTGCTGGAGGTGAGGGGGTTACAGCCGGGCCAGAACAGGCTCAGGGCAAAATGAAAATGCAGACCCTTGTTCAAAAATGACGAAGAATTTCAAGACAGTGACAGCAGAGCGTCAAGCCAAGTGCGGGACCTTCCAAGCCCCAGAAGCGGAGCCACTTCCCCGGGGGGCACGTTCTCCGAGCCAGCCCTCCACAGGGAGCAAAGCCACGCTCCAGGGCCCCGCAGAGGGGAGTCCTGGCTTGGCTGGGAGGCGGCCCAGGGCAGGATTCGGCTGCTCTCAGCGCTGGACTATGAAACAGTTGATGAGTGTCACTGGCATTGGGATGAGAGAGAGGTCCGAGGGGACCCAAGCCCTTGGAGGAGGTTTTGTGACGGCTCTCAGTCCATCCTCCTAAATACAGCTTGAATGTCACTGCCCCGGGTGTGGCATTGGTCACCCCCTCCATGGCCCACACCGTCACCTGTACCCCCACCATCCACAGGGTTCCCACACAGGGCGGTGTCCTTGACGTGGGGCCCGGTGCCCCAGAGCTCGGTGGTCCTGGAGGAATAAGCGGACAGAGCATGTACATGTGAGCACAGGGGACTTGGGGGGCCCTCTTTCTCACCTCCTCACCCCACCTCCTCACCCCACCTTTCTTCCTGCACTACCCTGAGCCTTTTGGACTCCTCCCCACCTCGCCGGGGGGGGGGGGGCTCTGGTCCCCTCCACTGGTGTCCCCTTGCTCCTCCGTGTTGGCCTCGGTCCGGATGGCTTGCAGTGGGTCTGGAGGAGCCCCACTCTTTGCGTCCAGCTCTCCTGCCCGCAGGTGGTGGAGGGGTTGGGAAGGCTTGGGTCCCCTTGTGCTGGTGGGGCAGCACGTCACAGAGACAACAGGGCCCTCCTTCCCTGCTCACTCAGGCCTGCGCCTTCCTTCCCAGACCAGGGCGAACAAGGGGCGGGGGAGTCCTCTCTGGGACCCTCCAAGGGGCTGGCAGGGTGCGCACGGGGGCTCCCTCTTTTCCGGCCCGGGTCCCTGAGCCAGTGCCCTCAGCAAGGACAGGGGACATCAGCATGGAACGTGCCCTGTCTGTCCCCTGATAGAACAGGAATGGAGGAAGGATGGAAGCCTGTGGAAGCCCAGGGAGCTCTGCAGAAGGGTCTGCTCTACGACTCCCAGCTCTCCTGATGAGGCTCGAGGGCAGCCAAGAATGGGAGCTCCTCTCCCCCCCAGCACTTGCCAAGACACACAGAAGTTCAGGCGGGGTCAGAGCGCCCTGCCCTGGGGAGATGTGTGACTCTACGGCCCACGCTCATCTAGAGGGAGAGTGGCTTGGACCACCCCCTCCCCGAATCCTAGACCTTTGCCAGCCTAGGGCCAGGAAGAACTCTGGGGCTAGGACCCAGAGGGATGTGGGTCCAGGGCCACTCTGTCCTGCTTCTTCCAAAGAGCATTCCCTCTGCCCTCAAGAGTGGTTGACCAGACATGGGCTCAAAGGGGCTTGGATGGGAGTGGGGTGTCCCCTCCCAAGAGGTCGGGGCACTTGGAAACTCCCTGCCAGGTTCCTGTGTGGCCCGCCTGCTCCAAGCATCTAGATCTTTCCAACTAGGGAGTGGGTAGGTGAGCCCAGGAAGCAGAGCCCTGACAGCGCCCCCAAAGCCTACTTCCGGGGGTCCCACTCGACTCCTCTCAGAGGGACAAGCCTGCGGGTGGTCGACCTAGGGTAGGTGAGGGACTTACCCAGCATGGGGGTGCTGCCCCTTCGTCCACCTGGCTGGGCTGAGCCCTGGGGTGTCTGTCCTGTGCTTCAGTGATCCTGCTCTCCTTGGGCATTTTCCATCACAGATGATGGCCGTCAGGTGGTCCCAGGCCCCCCAGGAGAGCCGAGAGGCTGCCGCTTGCGGAGATGCTGCTGAGCACGTCCTTGGCAGCTCTGCCCCGGGCTCCAGAGGGCTCCCCTTGTCCCCCGTCACTCCGGCAGTGAACAAACCCACCCCCATTCTGCCACGAAAACTCCCGGAAAGAGCTTCGAGGAAATTTGGTGCAGTCCCCAGCAAACCCGAAGAAAGAAATTGTAGGATTCTAGGAAAGAGTCCTTGCCACTTGTCACTACGTGTCCATGCTTATCAGAAGAGCCGTTGAGTTGCCTTTTTTGTTGTTGTTTTTTCGTTACTCCGTGTTGTCCTACTGATTTTCCAGAACCGATGTTCACATCCCTTTGTGGGTACAAATGGAAACACCATCTCCTAGCCAGGGCATCTCCTGTGGAGAGCGGGCCTGAGTGGTGGTGGGCGGTCTGGCATTCGGAATCGTAGCTGCCCTGCTCAGTGACACAGTCCGGTGGGTATGATCATTCCCAGCTGACAGATGACGGAATGGAGGCTCGGGGTCCGTGCTGGGCGCCCTTAGTCCTTTGGGCAAATGGGGCCCCTGTCTCGGGGGGAGACTGCTCTTCTTGGGGTTCACCCTCTACATTTTTAATGCCTGGGACTGACCGTGCCAGCTGTGCCATTTGGCCAGGGCATCCCATCCCAGACAGGGTCCCATGTGGGCAGGGTGGCGCTCCCTCTGAAGGCTCTGAGGGGTCCTTCCTTGTTCTTCCCTCCTCATGCTCGTCTCTGCCCCAGCCGCCCCACCTCTCCCCCCTCTTCTCCCCCTCCCCCATACGTCTCTCCTCTGTGTCCCTTCTAAGGGCTCCCTGTCATTGCCTCTAGGGCCCCCTCAGCCAATCCCATGTCGAGATCATTACTTAGTTACATCTGCAAAGATTCTTCCCAAATAAGGTCCCATTCACAGGTTCTGGGGTTTGGCAGGGGCTTGGGGGGGCACTTGGTCCAGGGCAACCTGGAATGAAAGCCCAAAGCTGACAGGAGGAGAGCTGGGGAGCTGAATCAGCGAAGGATCTTGCCCGTTGGAAGAGCTACGAGCACCTCCAACATCAAGGCCAGGGAGTCCAGCAGGAATCCGAAAGGGGCGCTGTACGGGGGCAGAAGCTGTTGGGACAGTGCCTGGGGCCCCCGCCAGCCTACTCTTTCTGCTGCTCTGAGCCTGGCAGCAGCCTGTCCCCTCCCAGGCATGCCCCTTTTCCTTGACATCCCTGCACGTGAGTCTCTGGCCCATCTGGGTCTAGCCTGACCCCAGCTGGCCATCCCCTCTCCCTCCTCTCTGCCCCCACCCTCCAAGCACAGACATCCCCATTCCCCTCAGTCACCTGCACAGCCTGGGAGGGAAAAGGAACCCCATCTTCCCTTCCTAGAACTCTGCAGCGGTCCCCATCCTCCCTCGGAGGGCTTGCGTGCTCACCTACAAAACCAGAGGGGTGGGGGACAAGGTTAAGGTCTTCCCTGGCTCCTGTGTCCTTGAATCGGAGCTTCCCTGGGCAATGAAGGAAGCGTGGTCAGACAGGCCTGGTTCGAATCTTAGGTCAGATCTGACCGGCTGTGCAAACTTGAGTAAGTTACTTAACCTCTCTGAGATGTACTTCCCTAATGAAGATCTCTCTTTCCCCGCCCCTGCTCAATGAGGCTCATAATTCCTGGCTTGCAGAGGTTTTCTGAGTAGGAGACAGGAATGATGTGAAAAGTCCAGAACATAATTAGTACACACCAAACAGCTGCATAATTAGAATTAGAATTAGAATTTAGCAGCTCCGCAGCTAAAGGGGCACGTTGTAAAAGCTTGAAGTCATTTAAGGTAACTCAGGTATAGCTCACGCTGCCACTGACTCCCAGCGCGAACTATTTGCCCTGAAAAGGGCGATCAATCGAGATTAACTTGCAGCGGGAAGTAAGTTTCAAAGGACGGCAAAAGCACATCTAATCTCAATTAGGTGCCCTTTTTCTTCCCATGGAGAGAACGGGTTTCTGGGTGTGCAGGAGCAGGGTCCAGGGCAAGGTGGAAACTGTCTAGAGGCTTCCTGCAGGTTAGGATCGCAGGGAAACTGTGTGTGGGGTTGTGGGGGTGGGGAGACTCCCTGAGAAGATGCGGCTCTGTCCCGAGGCGGGAACGTGCGGGCTGAGCCAGCTCCTCCCTCCCTAGGCCCCCTGTGCAAAGTCTCCTCCCCGCCGGACAGCAGCGTGTGGCGGGCGCCGTGAAAGCCTCGGTTCACAGGGTGCACAGTGGACAAGCCCGCGTGTCGCCTGTCGCCTGGCACCCTGAGATGATGGGCTGCCGTACGGGCCCAGCACGAGCTGATGAGGCCCCTCGGGCACCCCCTGGCCTGCGCTGCGGCCGAGCAGTGGCTGGGGAAACAGGTCCGGACTCAGAAGACCTTTCCTCTGTGTTCCAGTCCTACTGTGGCTTTGGGACCGCCCCCCAGCTTTTTGATGACTCGGTTTCGTCATCCGTGAGACGGTCCACGGAGCGTATTTGCACACCTGCCTCTGAGAGGCTGTCGGGGGATGCGGGGAGGGGGGTGGATAGCAGTCAGGACAGTGCAGGGAATAGATACGATTAGTCATCACTGCTGTCCCCTCGTGTGGATGGGTCCCTGCCCACCCCCCAAAAACCCCTTCCTGTCCAGGAATGTATTGAGGGAAAGTTGATGTCAGGGAAGATCCCGGAACCGTGACATTGCAGAAGATAAACATGTTTCCAGGCCGTCAGGGCCCTCGTCCCCATTCCTCTCCCACCCGGCTCTGGGCCCCCAGTCTCCCTGGTGCCGCGGCTCCCCTGCCCCCTGCTCAGCTCCATGGCTGGGACTCCCTCTGCCCGCCCAGCCCAAGCCTCTGCTCTCTGCTAGACGGGCCAGACTGTGGCCTCCCCGTGGCTCCAACAACCTGCAGCCCTGGAATGGTCCCAGAGGTCTGCGCAGTCACAACCTGCTACGGCCAGCCCCCACCCCCAGCAGCCCTTCAGGCTCCCATCACAGTCCCAGTTCCTTCCCTCCAAGCCGCCGCTTCATAGGCCACCGAGGCCTGGTTGTTTAAGGCAAAGTCCCAGGGGGCAGGACCCTGGCTCCTCCCCAGCCCCCACAGGCAGCCCATCCCGCCGTCTCCAGCAGGACCGTCTCGAGGTTTCTGGGCGCCCGCTCATCCTCCAGCCTCCTGGGGGAGGTCTCCCCAGCTCCCTGCACCAGCGGGCCGGTCTCCCCTCCCTCGACGGGCATCTCCCTGCGGGGACCCCAGGGACGCTGTCTGCCCTCTGCTCACACCTGCACCCTCAGGAGGGGCGGCTGACCCGGGCAGGAGCCTGGTGCATCAAAGGCTCTCCGTGATGCCTTATTGAATGAACCCTGGTCCCATTACACCCACCCAGCCCTCCGCCATCTCCCCCTTCTCCCCACCAAGCACCCTGAGACCAGCCCCTAAACTGAGAGTCTCCTTGTGTACAGTCTGCTTACCTTCTGCCCTCTCTCTGCCTCTAACATTCTCTTTCCTGTTCAGTTGACTCAGAGCTGCTCTTTGGGCACCAGCCCCCATGTCCACCTCCTCGGGCCACCTTTGAGGTCTCAGCACTCGCTGACGCCCTGTGCCTCTTTGCCATCACCCCACCAGGGCACAGCTGGCCACACCAGGCCGTGGACCCCTGGAGGCTCTGTAACCCCGGCTGGGGTCGGGGGTGGGGGGGCCCACTCTCACCCAGGGATCAGGGAGGGGCTTCCCATGGAAGCATCATTTAAATTGAGATTGGAAATATGAGAAGATGGGGAGAGTAGTTCTGAGCAAAAGGAGGAAAAGGCGCCCAGGCCATCGGAACGGGGCTTGGCGTTCGGGAGCTCAGCCCAGAATACATCGGATCAGGGCTATAGGAGTCGGGGCGGGGGGGGGCAATGCTGGAAAGTGAGATCCTGGGTTCTGGTCTTCAGCGTGGTGGACAGCCAGGGGTGCTGGGGAAAAGGTGCACTCAGAGTGTCCGTGGAGGGGGTAAGCCCAGATCTTGGTATCACAAGAACCTATAAGGCTTTGCCGAGGGCTGGCATTCAAGCGGGCATGAGACACGATGGGCTCTGACTTCTGAGCCCAGGATTCAAAGATCCCGAGAGTCCAGATCATTTCATGCACCTGGCTGTGACCCAGACTCCATCCCGGCCCCATCCCACTGTGTAGTAAGGAGTAGAGGAGCCCCAGGGAGCATTTGCTGGATTGGGAACGTGTAGACAGGGATCCTGCAATAATTCCCAGGAATTCCACAGCCCGTACACCCCGCCGCACGGCTCTGGCCCAGTGGGGGGCTTTGCTCAAAGGGAACATCAGAAATGGTTCCTTAACTTGAGACTAACCTTGGAACCCCTCAGAACTCCCCCCTACCCACCAGGGGTCTCCCTGTGCGTCTAGACACCCAAATGCATTTTCCTTTTCCTTTTCCTTTCCCTCCCCACAACCCATCTGTTATACCAAACCTTAGAGGCCAGAGTCCTTGAATTAAGACCAGTGACTTTGTCATGTTTAAAAGGAAATGAAATTGGTTTTTAAATAACGCAGTTAGGGTTTTTATGAAGATCGCCCACTAAAGTACATAGCACTCATTAGTTCTCTCGGCTTCCAGGAAAATAAAAACACCCCAGGGGCCTCCGCTTTGCCAACTCCCGAGAGAAAGAGAGATACAAAGAGAGAGCAAAGGACACACATTCAGTGTAAAATGCAGGGAGACATAGAGCTGACTGCAGCTCTCTGGACGCTGGAGAGGTGGGTGCGCGGTGGGGGGCGGGGCCTCCCGAATTCGGACCTGACTGTGGTCCCCTTGAGCTGTTTCGTTGCTCAGGGAGCAAAGGGCGTCGGTCAGTGGCTGGATGAGATGCTGCTGGTCTCGGGGGATGTCAGACTCCACCGTACACTGAGCCCACTAACAGGGGCCCTGATTTCTGGGTTTGGCAACTCTCCAACCTCTTGGTCCCCGAATATGCCTCCTGGCTTTCTGCAACTGCCCCTAATCTGCCAGGTCTCTGCACTTTCTCCCCAGTGCCTCATGGTGTTTGTTCCTTTTTCCTTCCCCTTCTTCTGCCCAAACAACCTCTACCTGCCTTTAAGGCCCGGGGCAGATATCACAACTCAGTGGCAGGGCCCCCTCTTCCAGGGGGTGGGGGAGGGGGGGACAGTGGTGACCATGTAATCCTGCTAGCCCCGGAGAGAAGGGAGGTAACTGGGGCAAGTGGTCGCCCTGCGGATGGCGAGGGAGGCAGGTCACAGAACACACTTCCAGGCCCGGGGCCCGTCGCTGTGTGTCAGGGCTGTGGCAAGAAGGTAGTCCCTGTGAGCCTGGAAGGCCACGCAGTCGACCAACATACACACAGGCGAAGCCATCACCCAGCCACGGGCCTGGGTTAGCCCCCGTATTGGCTCGTTCCCGGCCTCTTTGCCCAAAGGCACCTAGAGCTGCCCGTGGAGCAGGTGGGGTCTCTGTGTGCTTGTACACATTTCCCATCTCGGCCTCAATTTTCCAGCACACCTTAAGCACACAGCAAGAAGGGATAGGGCTGCTGATCTATTCTCTGCAAACAGTTTCAGCCTTCACCTTTGCAGCCGGTGACCGGAACCTTGCAATGGTTTGAACACCTGGGATTTCCTTCAGCAGACCTTGGTGTTGGTAGATGCGCGGGTATCGATCCAGAAGGGAGGACTCCCGCTCTGCAGGCCTACGAGGGTTCGACCTCAGGGCTGGTGTGCGCCTGGCTGGAGCCACTTGTTCATGTCGCATAGAATGACTCCCGGTGACCTACCGGGCAGGCTGACAATCCAATGGAGGAGGCTCACTCGAAGTCTAGTCTCTCTGGGTCGAGGGCTGGTTCACGACTATTCACAACAATTGTCCAGCGGCCGTCCTCTGTAAAGTCTTCGTCTATCCCAGGGACGCCCACGTGGCTGGGTTTGTGAAGCATCTGACTCTTGATTTCGGCTCAGGTCATGATCTCAGGGTGGTGGGATCGAGCCCTGCGTCAGGCTCTGGGCTCGCAGAGTCTGCTTGAGATTCTCTCTCTCCTCTGCCCCTCCTCCCCTCCCCCTGCTTGCACACTCACTGTTTCTCTCTCAAATAAATAAATAAATCTTTAAAAAAAAAAGATTTCATCTATCCCAGCAGCGCTGTGCAGATGTAGACATGATCCCACTGACAGTGAGGAATGTCAGCATCAGAGAGTTTAGCAGCCACCCAAGGACACACAGCTAACGAGAGTGGCAAATCCAGGAGTGTCTCTGGACCCTGGACCCCTCTGCTCTGCTGACCTTGTAATCATTACTCAAGATGCCCCACCACAGGAAGTGGAAGGGAGCGAGAAGAGGAATAAAATGAAGATAACATAGGTGGGGGTGGGGACGCTGGAAGGAGGATTCTTCGTTGTTGGGAAACGCATGAAACAGTGGAAACATTCCGCAGGTGTATCTGGGCACGAGAGTGACACTAGGAGCACAGGTCTCCTGTCTCCTAAAGATGCTGTTTGGAGAGCTGTCTCCTCAGGAAAATCAGACCAAAAAAAAAAAAAAAAAAAAAAAAAAAAAAAAACCAGAGACAGAGAAGAAAAAACATGAAGGCATAAGCTGTGGATTTTATCACGGTCTCACCCTGCCATCTTCATATGCCTGATTTATAAACCGTGGTTTTTATTAACCAAAGAAAAACACACTGAGATCAGAAATGGTGCCTATGAGAAAATCCTTGCATATGGCCCTCCAAAAATAATATAATGACATATAGAAACTTGAGAGCCTGCTGACGAAACCCATCTCCTATATGTAAACAGGGTTAGAAACGTCTCCATCTTCATGGGATACGTAAAGTCCTTTTTAAAGAACATTTTTTTTTTTAACCAAAGGAGGATTTTCCATTGGAATTTTCAATCAAGGAGACTCAGGAATGGTGAAGGGGACAGGAGCAGGTGCTAAGGCACAGAAGGTCAATTATAAAGGTCAAGGCAGGGGCGCCTGGGTGGCTCCATGGGTGAAGCCTCTGCCTTCGGCTCAGGTCATGATCTCAGAGTCCTGGAATCAAGCCCCGCGTCAGTCGGGCTCTCTGCTCAGCAGGGAACCTGCTTCCCTTCCTCTCTCTGCCTGCCTCTCTGCCTACTTGTGATCTCTGTCTGTCAAATAAATAAATAAAACCTTAAAAAAAAAAGTAAAGATTGAGGCAACAAGTGTCCAGAACGTAAAGGAGCCTCCTCCCAGCCTGACTGTTGGGCGTTAACGACAGGTTCTAATGTCTGGAGTCTGCAGAGCGCTGATGGGGGATTAGCCAGTGCCCCCGGCGTGGCGGGTGAGGCTCCCGCCATGCCACATCCCCAGCCCCCGGGGCGGCTCCTGACCTTCCAGCAACAACAGCAGCTTTCTGGGCACCTCCAGCTTCGCTGCCCATGAGACCCGGCCGATGGGGGCTGAGCAGGGAAGGGTTCAGGCCCGGAACCCCACGGGCTCACCCGCATCCCAGCTCTGGGGGATTCTGTGAGCCCAAGTACACTAAGCATGTAAGTGTATGGGCCTCAGTTTTCCTGTCTGTCCAACGCAAGGGATAGCTGTCCCCACCTCCCACAGGGAGGAGTGGCAAGGGCTAACCAAGTTATTTCATACACGGTGCCTAAAATAGTCCCCAGTAACTGTTAGCTGTCCCTGACGGTCACTTTCTGAGTGGGGTTCCACATTTGTATGTTTCAAAACCACAGAGCGAGCCGAGGTACAGGGACAGAGCCCCGGCAGCCGCTGGCCCTCGCTCACAGCTGGACCCTCTCACCGGCTTCCTGTGTGTCCTCCAGGAGTCTCCACGGACACAGACTTAGAGAAGGGTATTGGTTCCCCCTGGTATAATGCAGCGAAGCCCTCACACCAGCTTTCTCTTGCTGTGTATCGGATCCCCACAACCTCAGCAGGAATAACACTGGCCTTCGGCTCACGGCTTCTCTGGGTCAGGAGTCGGTGGCTCAGGGCCCTCTGCTCAGGCTTCACTGGCCACCATCAGCCTGTCCACCAGGCTGCGGTCTCATCGGACCCCGGGGTCCCCTTCCAGGCTTGTTCAGTGCTTTGCACTTACAGGACTGGGGCGATCGGCTTTCTTGCTGGGTGTCAGCTGGGAGGCCACTTTGAGCTCCCAGAGGTCCCCACAGTTCTGACCACAGGCCCCTTGCACGTCCCTATCCCTCAAAACCAGGGTCTCTTGCTGCCATCTGCCATGGGGGATGCAAATGTCAAATGACATAACCCAACCACAGGAGTGACACCTGTCACCACTGCTATGTTCTGTTGGTGAGAAGCAAGACACAGGGCGTGTGACACCCAAGGAGACGGAATTACACAGACGAGGCCCATGGGGGTCATCCTGGGTGTGTCGGTCTGCCCTGACACTGCTTTACACATTGAGGCTTTTCTCATCTACATTTTTTTGGTTGTTGCCCAGATCACACCTCCCTCCAAAGGAAAAGTTTACAATGGCTGAGGAAAGCCACCGAATAAGCTGTATCCCACGTGTGGTCACCTCAAGAGAGATCGGTGTGTGTGTGCGCGCGTGTTTGGGGGGAAGTTCAACAGTTCCTGAACTTCCAACTAAAAAATCCAGGACTCCAAATTGCTGGTTCCTGGTCTGGGTTGTAAACACCAGGCCCTTGGCCCACCTTCTCCCTCCCCACTTGCAGAGCGTTTTTTAATGCCCTGCTTTGTGTTCTAAAGATACTGACGGATTTAAGTAGAAGCGATGAATCACTGCATGGAAGACATCAGCAACCTATAAATAGTGCAAGCTGTTGACAGCGAGAGTCCCACACGGGAGCATCACTCCCCCAAACCCAAGCCCTGGTCACCTGTCCGTCCGAGTGCTCATCCCGCAGCCACCCAGCAGGCCTGGGTCACCGGCCCCTGGAAGACTGGACGGGTGGCGGCCACAAAGGAGGAGCCAGCCAGGCCCCCTTGGGAGCATACCAGAGGGGTCTTCCTGCTGTCATCAGGCCGTGTCTTGGAAGCAGGCACTGGGTTCCCCTTCATGGGACACGTTTACACAGAGAGGAGGGGTCCCTAGAGCTGTTCATCCTTATCTTTTAAGTACAAGTTATCAACAGGCAGTGAAAGACACAGACTATGAGAGTACAGGTCTCTGAGTTTTGACAGGTGTATGCACCAGGTAAGCAATAAAGATCCAGAACATTCCCAGCAGCCCAGAAAATTCCCTCCTGCTTCTTCCGTCCTCCCACCACCCCACCCCTGCAGAGCCAACCACTGCTCTGGTTTCTATCCCTGAGCACTAGTTTGCTGGGGGCGCCTGGACGGCTCAGGCCGTTAAGCGTCCGGCTCTTGATCTCAGCTCAGGTCATGATCTCGGGGATCAGCCCCGTGTGGGGTTCCATGCTGGGCGTGGAGCTTATTTAAAAAAAAAAAAAAGATTACTTTCTTTCTGTTCTGGGAACTTTACATCAATGACATATTACAGTCCAGACTCGTTTGCGCCTGGTTTTTTTCACTTGACATCATTTCTGGGGGATTCATCTGTGGTGTCGTGAGTATATTTAGGTCTCCTTGGAATTACATGAAGATTTCATCACCGGTTGCGTATAAAGTTCTAGCTTCTCCTGGCTCTGTAGGTCTACCACCACCAGAGACTTTGGAATCTGAGATTTGAAAACCTCCAGAATGCTACACCAGCGGTCAACAGAAAATCTCAAGCCGCGGTGCCCGCAGACCTTCAAAATCCAGGTGCCCAGATGGAATCTGTCCTTGCGAAAAAGTCCTGCACCCAAGAATGGGGGTGCCACCCACCCACCTGGCTCTCAGAGACCTGCGCCTGGGTGGCCCCCGCCTCTCCATCTCCCCCATCCACGTGTGAGCCAAGCCCCTGGATGGGGTGGTAGGGGGTGGTGGGCAGGGAGTCAGAGTTCTAAAATCTCTCTCTGTATTTCCTGTCATCCCCAGGACCCTGACCAGGAGCAGGGACAGAGACAGCCCAGAGGATGGACCTAAAATCCCAGCCTAGTGGGGACATTTCTAGCGAGGCTTGGGGAACTCTCCCAGCTCGGAGAGGTGCATGGACTGGAGGGGAGCACAGAGAGGCAGATGCTGCTGGAGGACGCGGTGGGAGGGCAGAGGAGGGGCAAAGAGGAGAGAGAGGAGAGTGGAGCGTGATGCTGGGGTTCCATCAAGGGCAATCAGGTCATCGGTGGGTCACATGGGAGCCACAGGATGAAGGGACACTTTGGTGCCGGGGGGAGTCACCTGTTTGTGTGGGGCTGGAGCCCAGGGGGCGACTTCAGGAGGGTCTCTCCCATGAGTGCATGGAGAGGTATGAGTGGATGGATTGGGGGTAAGTTTAGGCATCATCAGCAATGGACCAGACAGCAGTTTCTACAGAGGAGGGGAAGGTCAGCTGTGAGGGGTGCGAGAGGGGCAGTGGGCGGTCCCCAGAGGTCACAGAAGAGCTGCCGGGGGCTCTGGCTCTGGCTGGGCCACGGGTTGGCCTTGCCAGCTCCCCTCGTTCCTGTTGGTCTCCCCAGCTTCCCAAGCTGCAAGTAAGGGAGCACTGGGCAAGATGGTCTCCCAAGCCCCTGCCCCGGGTGACCCTGTATCTGTGTAGGATCCCTGGATCTCTAGGGCTGGATGTGGGGTTTTTTGTTTTGTTTTGTTTTGTTTTATGCATCCAATAACTATGAAGCAAAGTACGGCAACACGACAGTCAGAAGAACCGGAGATCGGGAGTCGTTTATTGATCAGACATGTAAATCCAAAAGAAATACATGCATTTTCCCATCAGTTATGTCATGCAGACTGCGGTTGTCGAGGGGAAGGACATCAAGAAGTGGTGACGGGCTCTCGGTCACGCGTGCGCACACGCGCGGTCACACCCCCAGCCCCACTCTTACACGACTCCGCCGCCCACTAGCAGAAACGGCCCTGGACTGTACGTGTCACATCCCTGAGCTTCAGCTTCCGGGTCGACGGAAGGGGGATCACGGCAGATACGGAGATCACGGGGTCGTCGTTAATCAGACTGAGCGAGCCCAGGGAGGCACCTGGAGCCTGCACACAGTAGGAGCTAAGTAAGTACCAGCAATCACCAGCCTCACGGTCCTCGCTCTGACCGGAGAGCCCCGGCTGCGTCCTTAACCCCAGATCCGCCCCCTCCCCTCTCCTGTCCCCCTTCCTGTCCAGTCAAGAGCCATATTGTTTTCTCACCGGACAGTATCCGCCTCCTTGGGGATCATTCCTGTTCCAAGTAGGACTGGTCTTAAAGGCTTATAACTAATGACCAGAACCGCAGTGTTTGCGACCCAGCCCACACCTTCTGGTTTTCCCCGGGAGGGAGCTTAGGTGGCCGGGTGCAGTCGGGGTGACTGTGAGGGACTCAGCGGACTCATCTCTGCCCTGGGGGTGGGGGGGGCGGGGGGCGGGGAGGGCAAGGATCTCTGTCCTCCTTCCCCGTGCATCGCGGTGGAGCCAACAGCAGCTGACCCTGCTTCCCGCTCTGAATCAGTGACAACGTCTCGGTGCTTGACCCTGACTAAGATCCGTGCTGGTCAGGATGCCCTGCCCTGCGGAGAGCCGCGGCTGTGGCTGTCAGGAGGCAGTGTTTTGGTCTCCGTGAGGGTCGTAAGTGATGCTGCCGGCAGACCAAAGGGAGCGAGTGCCAGTAAGTTCCCATTGGGGGGTGGGGAACAAAGGACAACTGCCAGCGCCCCATGAGGGATGGCGTGGTCCCCCATTCCCCTTCATCAGATAAGACCCCAAGAAGGTCAGGACAACCTGTGATCGGGGGGTGCCGTCCAGGCGAGCGGGCGGAAACTGATGGACACTTTGCTCCTTACAAAATCTCACATCCGCACTGGAAGGCGGGAATTATCTCCTCTGGATAATTTACCCTCTGGATAAACGAGGGCTCGAGTGTTGCTGGGCTGTGCGTGGCTCATTTTATTTATACGGTTGACCTGCCTGTAACTTGTGCCAGAGCTCCCCCCGCCCTGCCCCCGCCTGGCAAAGTGGAACTGACAGGACTCAATTCACAGAGATCCCGCTAGGGATCTGTTTGTCGGGGGACAACACACACAGCCACCAGCGACATCCATTCCAAGGGAAGCCTCACTTCTGGCCACAGATAAACTGTTGCTTCTTCATTTGGCTCACAGACCGCCTTCCCCTGGGCCAATGGCTCGTTTTTTTCTTGGAGAGGTGGGAGGTGGGTGTGACATTTTTGACTGCTATTTTCACGCGTCTTAGTCACTGCGGGCAGCTCACAAGCCGGCAAAAGCCTTCCCACTGCCTGGTGCTGGTTATTCCTGACTCGACGGCGGGCTGACTCCCCGACCAGCTGAAGACAGTGACAAGCGCTTGTCCCTTCTCCAGGGCCCGGTGAGGACGGGGGCCATAACTCTTTGCAAGGTGAAGAAAGACAAACCTGGGCTCAGGGACCAAGCCAACCCCATGGGCATCTGGCCTCTTTGGAGATCCATTACCAGCTCGCTCGCTCTTCTGGAACATTCTCTAGCACTGGAAACAGTGAAGACCAGACCCTGACTATTGAAAACAGATGCCCAGAATCCCTGAGGTTCGTGCTTAAAACTTGTGAGAGGCCCCCCAGGTTCCTACTCTGAGGCATTGACTTTTATTTTGGATACAATTTAACAGCCTTGATCTTCTCGCTAGGGCGGATTCAAAGCAAGGAATTCCTCGCTGCACCGCCTGCTGGGGAAGAGATTAAAGCATTGAGCTGTCGATTACACTAGATGCATCTTAAGGTACCTTCCAACCCCACACATGCGAATTTCCATAATCCTTAGTATAAACCATTATGAAAGAAATTTATATAATGGACACAGTTTTACAATTCACTTCTCAGCACCAAGCAAAGCAAACATTTCCTCCCAATTTTTTTTTTTTTTTAAATTTTGGGAGCGTATGCACTCCCTCATGTTCCTTCTCCCTGCTCTTTTTTCCTTTTTTGTCTTTTTTGGGAAGCAGTTCGGTTCCATGAAGGAAGCCCTGGCACCAGGTCCCAAACCCGATATTAAGAGTGTGGCTTGGGATATGTCATTTAACCACTCTGGGCTTGTCCGCTTTTCAATAGAACAGAGATCTGCGTGTTTACTGACGTTTATTGAGCAACAACTATATGCCAGGAGCACCTCTAGGTCCTGAGGAACTGGTGAGAAGAGGTTTGATGGGGTTTCGCTGCATCCTAGGGAGCATGGGGGCAGGGAGAAGACACAGAGCCGCCAAGCAAGGCCATGAGTGTGCCGGGTTCAGATCACAGCACGTGTCGTGAAGGGAATAAGCAGGTCGGTGGGGAGGAAGCTAACTAAGATGCTGTGGTCTGGGAGGCTGGGCCTCTTGGAACTGTCAGAATGGTCAGTGCGTGTCCACTGCAAGAAGAGTTAGAAAGCCCACACTCCAAGCAGACGTCGGCAAGCTGAGTGGGAGTGCAGGGCGTTCGAGGAAGAAAAAGGAGGGGAGGGGTTAACAATCCCTCCTACCTCAAATGGGAGCCCCCATGAGGGAACGAGCCTGCACGACCTCCAGGACCAAGGGATTCCGCAGCTCAGTGATGCCGTCAAGGACCCAGGCTCTTTCCCATCCTTTGCTCTGCCATCCAATGTGCCATTCATTCATTCATTCATTCAATAAATATATCTCAAACCCCTATTGGGGTAGAACGATGAACACAACAAATTGCTCAGTCATAGAAACTCACTCCTGGGAAGAGAGCAGATCACAAACAAATATAGGGTGTCTCGGGGAGACGTGTACTTTGAAGAACAAGAAGGCAGGAAGGGTGTTCATGGCGACGGGGAAGGCAGGTGTTCTAGAGTAGTCATGAGCAGTCTTGGGATGCCTGAGCAGGGGCCCCCAGGAGGAAGGAAGGATCCACGTAGGTGGTTGGGGTAGTCATTCCCAGGCAGAGGGGACAGCTTGGGATGTTGGAAAATCCCACAGGTCAGTGTGGCTGGAATATGGGAAGCAACTCTTCCAAAAGGCGATTCCTCAAGGAAAAAGGAACCATCTGTTTTCCTTTCTACACGAGGGTCTGAGCTCAGGCTGCTCTAACAAAATGCTACAGACTTGGGGAGCTGAACCCGCAGATGTCTATTTTCTCCAGTTCTGGGGGCTGAGAGTCAGAGAGCAGGGGTCCAGCATCCCCTCTGATGCACGACTTTGGGTGGCACATGACGTCACTTTGTCTGACTTCCGGTGGGACTTCGATCCCACATGCTACAACCTTCACCACCTCCCAGGTGTCTCATGCACTCTTCTCTTAGGTTTTTCATTCTATTTTCTCTTTTCTCTCCTGGATATATTATGCAAAGATGTCTTCCAGCTCATCAATCTTCAGTTACTAACAATTAGCTACTAAAGCCATCTACTGAGTTCTTAGTTTTATGTATTGAGTTTTTCAGTTCTAGAATATTCATTTCATCCATTTTTATAAATTCTTGCTCTCTCTTAAAGATTCTCCACCATCACCTCTAGTCTTGGAAATATGAATCACTTATATTGTGATTTTCATGTCTGATGACTCTAGTTTTGGGTCATCTGTGGGTCTGTTTCTATTGCCACTTTTTTCTTCTGCTTTTGTTTCTTGGTAGACCTGATGATTTTTTTTAAAAGATTTTATTTATTTATTTATTTGACAGAAAGAGATACAGCGAGAGAGGGAACACAAGCAGGAAGAGTGGGAGATGGAGAAGCAGGCCCCCCACCGAGCAGGGAGCCCGATGTGGGGCTCGATCCCCATGACCTGAGCTGAAGGCAGACGCTTAATGACTGAGCCACCCAGGTGCCCGACCTGGTGATTTCTTACTGAATGCCAGACGTGTAAAAACTTCAAGGACTCTGGATGATGTTCATCTTCCTCCAGACAGAAATTGCCTTAGATCTTAGCAGGTGCTTAGCTAGGGATGGAACGGACTCGAGGCTGTATTTCAGTTTCTGTAAGGCTTGGTCTATTTCAGGTTTGCACTTTCCCTCGGGTGGACCATGTAGGGTTGTTTCCCAGGAAAGAGTCTCAGTTGTTCATCAGACCGCTCCTCCCTGGGGGTGCTGAACACCAGTTCTTGTCTTCCAGCACTGAGAAACGGCCAAATACCTGATTGCCTTCCCAGGCTCTTGGCAGCCACTTTCTGCTCAGTTTCTCATCCTCGGAGCACAGGTGGTTTACAAATTAGTAAATCACTTGAGAAGCACAGCTGCTGTGTGTCTCTCTGCCTCTCTTCTTTCCCAAATTGTGGACCCTCAAGTCCTGGTTGCCCTAGTCGCCCTGATTTCTTTTGTCTCCCCAGTTCTGTGAGAAAGCCGAGAGCTGTTAACCGTCACTGCCTACTGGCTTCTCAGCTTCTTGCTTTATGCTTCTTAGGGATCCGCAGATGTCTCGAGGGAAGGAGGTATAGAACATGAGTCCCCTTCTCTCTGGGGTCTTGATCTCTCATGTTCTACTTGACTTGGTATATTATATTATACCATATTATTATTATTATTTTATAATATTATATCATGTTACTTTATATTATGTCTCATATCCTTGCTCCAGACATGAAAAGCTTAGGTGTGCTGTGACTTCTGTAATCTTGTCTCAGGGCATCCTGACTTACAATGTCTCTCTCTCCCTCCCCACTTAGCTGGTGCCACAGGCAAGTGCCTCATGCTGGGCTTTTCTATGGCTGGAGGAGCATCAGAAGCTCATGGGTACAGTGTGGATAGTAGGGAAAGTAGGAGCCTCGGTCTGTGCAACAGGACGGGAATGAATAAGGAAGCACTTTCTCTCCCAGACCAAAAACATCTTCCAGCTTCCCAGTCCCCAAAATTCCATCTTTGGAGAATACCCCTTTGTCCCCATTAAATTGCAAATGCTTCCTGATAAAAGCCACTAACTGTCATCAGTTTCTGGATATGGCTTATTACCTCTTTTCAGCCAGACTGCTCATTTTGAAACTAGGTTTTCAAAAGGAGGGGCATGGAGGGACAACACAGGCATGGGGGTGCCATCACGAAGGGGGCAGCCTTGCCTGGGCTCAGGCTTTCAGCATTCCTGCTGAAACTTACAGGACCTCCTGAATGGACCCCTCCTTCCTCCAGGCCTCCAGTCTCTCCCCAACAAATCTGTTTTCTAGGCTATCTCCAGATTATTCCAAAGTGTGAATTTGTTCATTTTCTTATTATAAAAGTTAAGGCATGCTCATTAAAACAAATAGGGACAATATAAAGAAGAAATTATTCCAAACTCAACCATCCAGACTTCCATATTTTTAAATATGCATATAGATAGGATACCAGTCAGCTATTGCCACAAAAGTACACTTTGTAACAAACCATCCCAGAACGTAGTGGCCTGAAACAACAATCATTTATTTTGTGAACTGTAGGTTGTCTAAGGTCTGTTGATCCAGGCTGTGCTCAGCTGAGAGGCTCTGCTGATCTTGGCTGGAGAGTTTGATCTGGCATCACTCCTTCTCCTCCCGGGACCAGTGGCAAACCTGAGAATTCCCTTCTCGTGGCTCGAGCATAGGCAGCAGACATCAAGTGGAAGCACTGTCTGGATTGAGTCACCATCTCTTCCATCTTATTCTGTAGGCAGAATAAATCACGTGCCCAAACTCAGTCCACAGACACGCAGGTGTGCTCCACCCATGCTGGGAGGGCACTGTGAAATTGCAAGGACAAGGGCATGGCTAGGAGGGGCACGGAACTGGGCCGGTAATGCTATCTACTGTCTGGGTGATAAACACTGCTGGGCAAGCTGCATTTTCTTTTTCACTTAATAGACTGTAGCCATCTTTTCAGGTCAAAAACTACTACTCTGCCTTGTTATGCTTAATGATTGAAGAATGTTTCCATACCTGGGTATGCTTTAATTTATTTAAATTAAATTATATTTATTTTAATTTATAGTAACATATATAATACATATATAGTATATATATAAATACAGTAATATCCAGAACTGTAACTATATAGTTTCAAAATTCAGTCCTGGCCATATAACTCTTTAACTTGTAACTTTTCAAGATCCCCGTCTTAGTCCAGGCTGCTAGGACAAAATACCATAGACAGGGGGCTTAAACAACACACGCTCCTTGCTCGTGGCTCCGGAGGCTGGGAAGTCCGAGATCAAGGTGCCGTCCGACTTGGTGCCTGGTGAGAGCTCTTTTGAAGACATCTCTTGTGGGCACTGCCTCCTTGCTGGGCCCTCACACGGCAGAGAGAGAGGTCATCTCTCATGTGTCTTCTTACAAGGGTGCTGATCTCATTCAGGAGGATACCACCATCATGACCTCACCCCCCACCCCAAAGGCCCTGCCTCCTAGTACCATCATACTGTTGATGAGGACTGCGACATATGAATTTTGGAGTAACACAAACATACAGCCAGTAGCAGGTTCCATGTCAGGCAAAATCCAAAGTCCAAAGGTGCTATCTGAGATCCATGGTCCTCCACTGCCCGGTTCAGACAACAGCTCCCATCCCATCTCCTCTGCACCATGTTCTCCTCACCCCTCAGACCCTGCACAGTAGTCACTGTGTCCCTTCATTTCCCCCGACCCCTGTACTGTAACAGGGAATCCCCAAATCAGCGGCTGAACCCAGAGGGCTGGCGCTCACTTGTGCTCCCATAGCCGCCATCTGTGGTTCTGGGGGTGTCCTTTTCCAGGCATCACTCAGTCCCTATGAACCTTCACGGAGGGCACCCTGGGTCCCAACATCAAGCCAGCAGTCGGGGAAAGAGAGTGGAAAGGACTCAGGGGTCAGGCTCAGAAGTGGTGGAATCGCCTTTGCCCACCTTCCCAGGCATGTGTCCTTCCTGCGAGGAAGCTGGCAGAGGTCACCCGGCCATGTGCCCCGGAAGCAGCAGGGCATGCTTCACCCGGAAGCGTGTGACCTGGGCATGACGGACCATGATCTGGCGCCTTAGGTGTATCTGACCTTCCTCCTGGGATACCTCATCCCCACCGGGCTTGCTCATCACACATTCAGGCCACTCAGAGCTCTCCCCAAGGAGCCCCTTCTCGCTCCAGGCTGAGTCACACCCTCTCCAGACCCCCGGGCCGGCTGGGGAGGTGTTTCACTGGAGCATCTGCTCAGAATCATGGAAGGACACCGAGTCTGTGCCCACCATGCCCAAGCCCAGGGCCGAGACTGCTCAGCAGGAGAAGGGACATTGGAACTGGGTCTGGAGGAAGAGCAAGGGTGACACAGAGTCATTCCATCTGCTGGGGGGTAGCTGTTAACTGAGTTATCCTCAGCCAGTGGCATGGGGAGAGCAGGGGTGAGTACGTCTTTCTTTAGCATATACACCCCCATCCCCGACAGCCTTCTGGGCTTCTCTGAGCCCCCACCTCTGCCCTCTGTCACCGCGGCCATGAGAGGCGCTCCACATGCCACGTGTTAGATGGAGAATCGCAGGGAAGCGCGGGGTGGAGGAGGCCCCCCTTGGCCATAGAGGCCCCCCAGGTGCCTGGTGGGTGAGGGCAGGTGGACAGGCAGGGGTGCTGAGGGGCGGGAGCCTCTGTCCCATCCCAGGCTTCACCACCTCCCTCCATGCCCGGGCCTGGTTCCCTCTGTACCTGGACTTCCAGGAGCAAACTCGATGGACAGATCCCTCCATCAGAGGGAGGAGAGAGCGCGAAGAAGGGCAGGACCCCCAGGGCCTCAGGCTCCCTGCGGTTGCGCCCACACTCTCAGCCCCTCCTTGGAATTTTCCATTCCCTCGGAGCAGTAACCGCTATTCCACAGCCCACCTGCTTTCCTGGCGGGGCTGCTCCTTCCCTGCAGCTTCTCTTGCCCAGACCTCACCACCCCCCCACCCCTCTCCATGCTGCCCACTCACCTCCCCTCTACCACCACCACCCAGGGAGCAAATTCAAAAGGGCATTAGCTCCCAGGTCATGGCCCTTCCAGCTGCCACCGCCTTCCATCCTGCCTTGTCTGCTCCCTCCTCCCGGGCGGGCTCCACAGCCTCCCGCCCCCACTCTCTACGTGCATTTGTCTACCCACTCCCGAAAGGCCTTTGTGATCACGTTCCTGCCTCCGTTACACCCTGTTAGTGCGGACCCGTCGTCACATCCTTACCTGCCTGCTTTCCCCCACCGGCCTCCCAGCTCCCCGCTTTCTGGGTGCTGGGTGTCTCCCTCCAGACCCACAGAGTCCCTCTGCCCGGCTCCCACCCCATCATTGGACCAAGTTCCTTTTCACCCTCCTGGCCACAGCAGGTCTAGCAGACTTTCATTTCCCCCAGTGACTCCTGCCCGCGCCCCCCACCCCGCAAGGGCTCTCATCCTCTGTACTCCCCTCTAGACTGTCAGCCCCTTGGGGACAGCGTACCTCCCGGTGTTGCTGCAGCGGGTGGGGTACCTGCCATGTTGGGGCTTCGTGGCCATGTGAGCAAGCGGGTGGGAAGCCAGGGGATGAAGTCGGTGGGAGAAGAGAAGGGAAGGGAGGAGGGGACGCAGAGAGGGAGCGGGGCCGAGAGGCCCCTCGGGAAGGGGAAGGAAACCACAGCAGCAGAGTCAAGGGGGAGCAGAAGAGGAAAGGGGGGGAGCGGAGGGGGCGCACAAACTGCCTGAAGACCCCGTGGCCTGGAGACCTCTGACCACGCACTCCGGCACCCCCACACCCGGGGAAGGGGCCTTTTGGCGGAGAAGCAAGGACAGGTGGCGGCGGCAGCTGCAGAAGGTCCTACTGTAGGGCTTTTGGTGTCCTTGAAGTAGCAGAAAAGGAGAGAGAGGAAAAGCCACCCCTGCACCGGGGGTATCCTTGGGTTATCTCAGGGCAATGGGGGAGGGGCCTGAGGTGTGAAACCCGGCAGCTGCCGGGTTCCCAGAGGGCCGACCACACCACCTCTGCAGGGCCTCGGGGAAGGAAGCCTCTGCTCTCGGACCCATTTCCAACCAGACAGTTCTTCTGGACCCTTCCACGGTTCTGGGGGATCTGCACCCTCAAAAAAGTTCGAGACTGTCCCCAACACACAGCTGTCCCTGCCTCCTTCCCAAGGCTTCTCGTGGACGGCTAACCCTGCTCCTTTCTTCTGGCCGCATCGAGACACAGTCTTATTTAGGTCTTCCTCTCCTTAACATGTCACAGCCCCCCCCCCCGAATGTGGAGGACTTCGATGCCCCGAAGGTGGCATCTCGTCCTCCCCTCCCACCCCGTCCCATACACTTGTGGGGGCCGAGGACTGACGCCTTAAGCCATGGATCCGGGAAGCGCTAGAGCCCCCCAGCCTCTCATTGTCTTTTCATTCTTTTCCAAGAACCTCATCTCCAAAACTGCCCAGAACCAAGCTCTTGATGTTTTCCCCCTGGTTCTGCTCCCCTCCCATTCTCCCCACGTTGGTAAATGAAGTGCCGCCCACCAGTTACTCACACGGCATTCATCCCTGACAAAGGCTCCTTCCCCTCCATCTCCACCAATTTCAGGACAAATCTGGGATCCACCTGCTTCCCTCCGTCCCCATGACTGCCCTTACCCCCGTGAGTGCCACCTTCTTGTTGTCCAGTCTTGTCCTCCGCAGCCAGAATGGTCTTGTTGAAAGCCCAGCAGGACCTTGGAAGAAGCCTGTGCCGATGAGGTCATGCTTTAGAGCTTAGACCTCCTATGAACTCCCAAGGGAGCCCCAACGCCCCCCACCCCCGCACACACTCTGGGGCCGTCACTCAGACCTCCACAAACACCATTCCTTCTGCCCAACCCTACTCAGCTCTTGTCTCTCCATGCAATCATGTGTTCTGCAAATGATTTTCTATATTTTCTTTCTTTCTTTTTTTTTTTTTTCCTAATTAATCCTTATAGTAACCCTGGGCTGGGAGGCAGGCCCTGTGATCATCCCCATTTTGTGGATGAGGACACAAGTCTGAGTAGTAAAAACACTCAGCCAGGCCCAGGCTAGTAAGTGGTTGAGATGAGATTCAGAAGCCTGACTCTCCGTCCTCTGGCTCCGAGGCCCCGTGACGGAGCCCCCGTGTGCTAGTCTGTCATGGGCACATCACCACCTGCCAGCCCGCTGGCCCCAGCCTGTTTTGTTTTCCAAACCGTCTTTGAGGCCCTACTGTGTGCCCGCCACGGTGACAGACACTGGAAAACTTGAATGCCAAACACTCCAATGGACTCTCCCTGACCCCCTGACGGAAACTGGGTTCTCCTTCTGCATAGGACTCTACGTGCTTGCCCCGTAGCCTTGTCGATTTGTACCTCTCGTTGATTTCTGTGATGGGCTGTCTGTCTCCCTTCTAGACAGGAAGACCCAGGAGGACGGATTTTGGACAGACCACCCACAGACAGATGTCCCGACGCCTGCTACCCAGCAACGAATAAATGAATGGATGGTCCCAGGCACGTGACCTTGCAGAAACCCTCAGCACTTGGAATAGACACATTTCAGCTAAAGGGTGGCTTCCAAATTATTTTTGGTAAGATATTTATTTTATCTTATTTTCCATTGAACTGTTGGAAAATCTGAGATCTCTTGGCCGATCTCATGGCTGAGATCTCAGGACAGAAACTTCTGGAGGCCTTAGACATGGACTGCCCCCAGTGAGCCGTTCTCAAGTCCCGCATCTGTCCCCAGACCCCTGAGTTACTCCTGGAGGGCCGGAGCCCAGGGCACGTTCTCCGGGTCGCAGGCCCAGCCAGGGCCGAGAGCGCCTCCCCTAGCCCAGCGGTCCACACCTTCGGGCTGTGAACAAGCATCAGTGGACATGAGGGGGAGGGGGCGGGGGCTCGGAGTCCAGCAGCCCAGAGAGACCTGTGGACAATCACTGCTCACTCGGGGCTGTCTGCCCCATGGACACCATGAGCTCAGGCCGGCTCCCTGCGCCCTGTCCGTTGGGCCACACACGGTCGTGTAGCTGTGTGAGATTCCTGTCGCTGCTGTGACAAGTTACGCAGACGTGGAGGCTTTCCCCAACACCATCTTCTTACTTTGTAGCCCTGAAGGTCTCAAGTCTACCATCCAGGGTCGTCAGGGCTGTGCTCCTTCTGGGGGCTCCAGGGGATAGTCTTTTCCCTGAGACAAGAAGCCTCCTGCATTCCTGGCTCACAGCAGCTCCTCTTAAAGCCGCCGCGCAGAATCCTCCCCCGTCTGGTCAGTCTGGTCAGTCTCTCTCCCACCACATATCCTTCTCTGGCTCCGACTGTCCCTCCTCCCTTCTCCCTTCTAAGGACCCCTGTGATGGCCTTGGGTCTACCAAGATGAGCAAGAAGGTTTCCTCGTCCCAAGAGCCTTGACTGAATCCCACCCGCCAAGTCCCTTTTGCCTGGTTAGCCAACACCTTCCTGGGTGGCAGGGACCAGGGTGTGGCTATCCTCAGGAGGGGCACAACGCTTCACACCCTAGTGACGTCGTCAGAGAACTGGCCCCTCTATGACTTGCTGCTACCTCAGGAAGCAGGGGAATTAGTAATAGTAATTAGTAATAGAATTAGTAATCGTAATAAGGCCTACCCTCTGGAGGACTGAATTTCTCTACAAGCACACAGAACATCGGACGAGCAGAGGCTCCATAAATGATGATTTCAGGATTTTAAGCAGTACGATGAGCCCCGTGCCAAAAGTTTGAGATTGAAAACAATGCACAGATGCCAGCATATTTTTAAAATGACAGAATCAAAGTAAGAATTGAATCCATTGAGAAAATGTGCAGCTCCAGAAAAGACAGCAACCCTTCAGAAAACCAGCATGAATTTAGAAACGAGGAAGCCCAAGATGTCCCCAGCAGAGGAAAAACCTCAAAAGCATTTGCAGCCCCCAAACCACAAGTTAAAATAACAAAAAGGGGTCACTTTATGCCTTGAGACCAGCAGAAATCGGAGAATGCCAGGGCTGGGGGTGGGGAACGGAAGCAGAGACCTCCCCACCCACTGGTGGCAGGGACTGGCCAGCCCCCAGGAAGGGTTCCACTCCTGCACCAGCAGCCGCCCCTGAGGACATCTGTCCCCTAGGAATTGTCCCACGAAGCCACAACCGCTCATCTGCCTGGAAGTGGCCGCCCACCCACCCACCCCCCACAACTGGGAGGGCGATATTGGCAGACGCACACCTTGGGGGTGACTGGTGTCTGGAAGAAAGTCGGCTGAGGTGTATTTGTAGGAACGTGGGTGGATGTAAAGAATCACCGGGGTTGGTGGCAAAGTGAAAAGAGAATGAGGTACAGAACACACGGAAGCTTCAAGCTCCCAAGTGGCCATACTCATGTCCCTGGAGCACAAAGACTGAACACCAAGCATTAACAAAGGGGGAGCAAGAGAATGAAGGAATGAGGGAATGAATGAATGAGTGAATGGAAGAGAAATACCGGCATCCGCTGTGGGAGGTGGGCATGTTATCGTAGGTCAACGGGCGTAGGGAGGGAGAGTACGAGGCGGGCCTGAGTAACCTTGGCAGGCGCCGAGGAAGGATGCCATAGGACTGTCAGCCCCGGGGCAGGGAGAAGAGGTCAGAAGCAGATGGTTTGGAAGGACTGGAGTTGAGAGGAGGGGATGCAGCCATTCCAGTCTTAGGGAACAGCTTAGCAAAGTCCAAAGAGAGAAAGCACGAGATGTGCCCAGAATTGATCTAACATTTCAGGGACACCCGACAGGAGTGAAAACCCTGGGACGGGCTCGTCATTCCTTACCCCAACAACCCTCCGAGGAAGCGGAGATTAACTTCCCCTTCACGCCAGAGCAGAGAGAGAAAAGGGAGGATCAGAGAATTAAGGAGCTCGCCAAGGGGCCGGGCTGGGAGGGGAAGAGCCAGGGACCGGGCAGGCGTGCCTCATTCTAGAACCCGCACAGGGCTGCTCCTTGTATCTGCCAGACTGTCTAGCCAATGACTTGGAGTGAAGGACAAACAGCAAAGGAGAATTGTTCTTGTGCTGCTTTAAAGCCCATGTGGGTTTCTCCCTGTGGACCCAGCAGCAGATGTGGACCCCTCCCCAGTGACCCCATAAGGCGAGAAAAGGAGCCAAAGCCGACTCTGATGTCTGATCTAGGACCCAGCGACAGTCAGCAACGCACACGATAGGCCACGGACACTGTGTGGGCTGGGAAGGCAGGACACAGTGGAAGAGGAGGACAGACCGCAGGACACACTGTGTGGGACAGGGAGGATGGACGATGGGACAGCACGTGGGACGAGGGATGGACCACGGGACACTGATGACGAAGAGTGAGCTCATAGTTGGGAACGGAACGGGCTTCCATAGGTGGCCTTTGAGCATCATCTCCTCCCTTTTCCTTTCTATGCTGTCTCAGAAAGTCACGTGGGTTTGGAGTCCGGCCACCTGGGACAGAGAGATGACGGTGTTGGAGCTCTAAGACCCAGGGAGCATCTTGGTGGATCTGAGTCCCGTTGAGGGTCCTGGAGGACAAGCCTCCTTGTAACATAGTCCCTGTCCCGGGCTGCGATGTCACGGGCCCCAGGTGAGCTTTCCGTCACACCGTCTTCTCACCCCCACAGCCACCTTGAAATCGGCTCAGCTCCCACGTGTCACGCTGTTCTTTGCTTGGCCCAGCTTGCGCGGGAACCTGACGGCGCCACCTAACCTGTCTTCCTGCACACGAGTGGGGATTAACAATTGCTGTGGTG
Organism: Lutra lutra; assembly: GCF_902655055.1. Classification (NCBI taxonomy): domain Eukaryota; kingdom Metazoa; phylum Chordata; class Mammalia; order Carnivora; family Mustelidae; genus Lutra; species Lutra lutra. The sequence goes on from NC_062285.1 coordinate 140,353,187, forward strand.
TCATTTCCTGCTGGGGACAGAGCGTGGCGGAGAGGCTGGGAGAAGCCGCCTGCGGGCATCACTGCGGGAAGCTGGGAGGGAGTCCTGGCTCCAAGGAGGCCCCCTCCCTCCCCTACCCCTACTAGCTCCCGGGAGCCCTCCTCCAGCCCCTGGGTCTTGCTCATTCAGTTCGAGGCCACAAGCATCCACCATGCACAGGTGTATCTGGGACCAAAGCTCCACCCCTGACTTCGAGGGCTCCTGCTCTGGGGCTCCTGCCCACCCCCGCTCTGTCCCGGACCAGCGGGCTACATTTGGGCAAAATGAGTTACGCCTCCAGCGCAGTTTCCTGCTGTGAAAACGAGGAGCAGTCATCCAAAATGGGACTGGGGGCCGGGGCCAGGGCGGGACGAGGAGGCAGATGGTACCAGCAGAGGCTGGGTCGAGTGAGGACCAACAAGGAAGCCTGAGACAGGGGGGCTGAGGCCGTGGCAGGAGTCCAGCCTCCAGACGGCCATCCCACAGGCCATACCCCCCTGCTTATCTGAACCTAGGGACCCCAGGGGCTCTAACCCATCCCCACCTCCCAGTTCCTTCCAAGCACAGAGCGGGGTTGGGTGGAGCTGGCAGGAGTGGGTCTAACAGGTGTCCCCGCCCCACAGCCGTGCTCCGTAACCGCCTCAGGGGCTGCACGAAGCTCCTACTCCAGGGTTCCCTCCCCCACCCCCCAGCTACAGAGCAGAATCTCCCCAGGATCCCTTGGGCATCTGCCACGTCCAGGCAGCAGGGCCCTAATCGTGGTGGGAGAAGCATCCACAGGTCTCCAGTACCCTGCAAACAGAGTCCCTGGCGAGGCTGTCAGCAGAGCCCAAGGCGTCACCCTCAAGCCTGACCTCAGTGTGGGCCACCACTGCCTCTCTCCACTTCTACCTGGTCCAGAGTATGTCCCCAGATCAGCTCCCGGGACTCCAGCTGTCACCCCTAGAACTCCCACACACGCTGGGGTGAGAGTCCAGGGCTCGGCACCTCAGAGAACAAGTGCAAGTGTCCCCTGAAGGCAAACGTGTGCCTCCCCAGGACCCACCATCCCACTATCAGGTTCCTGTTCAGAAGCCGGCACGCGTGTCCCCAACCCACACGCAGGTGTGTTGGTGGCACTTTACTCACAAGAGCCGAAGCAGGAAGCCGCCTAAAGGAGTACCGACAGGATGAGGGACAGAGAATGGTGCGTGCGTATGGGGGAGCGCTGCATGGGAGTCCAACGGAATGAGCGGCTGCTCCGGGCAAGACACTGGGTCGGTCTCACAGGCATTACGAGGAGAGAGAGAAGTCAACTGGAAAGGCTGCACGATTCCATTTACAGAAAATACAAACAGGTCAAACGTCACAGTGACTGGTCAGAACAGCAGTGCCTTTGTGGGAAGGGTGGTGACCAGGAGGGGGGTGAGCGGTCTCTCCGGGCGCTGGGGATGCTCTCGGTCTTAACCCTGATGCTGATAGAAGGGTGTATTCAGGGGCGCCTGGGTGGCTCAGTCAGTTAAGTGTCCGACTCTTGATTTCGGCTCAGGTCACGATCACAGTCAGGTCCCAGGATCCAGCCCCACATCGGGCTCCACAATCGGCTTGTCCCTCTCCCTCTGCTCCTCCTTCCCCTCTCACCACACTCTCTCTCTCTCTTTCTCAAATAAATAAATAAAATCTTTCTAAAAAGAAGGGTGTATTCCCGTGTAAAAATCCATCAACCTCTAGACTGAAGGATGATGCATTCTACGCACCTCCCAGGACGTATGTTACACCTCACTTCTCAAAACCTGGAGTGCTCCCCTTGCCAACGGAGTCAGGTCCAAACTGTGCACCTCGTACCCCACGGTCCAACTTCTGCCCGTCTTTCCAACCTCATGTCCACTCCCTCCCCTGCGGGTGTGATGCCGCAGCCACGCCGACTCCACGGACACCTTCTGCTCATCCATACCTGCCTGGCCTTGAGCACATTGCCCCCGGCCTGGAATCCTTCCCCATTTCCAGCTGGAAGTGTCTCTCTTCCTCCTCCCCTCCCTCTCCTCCCTCCATCTCTCTCCGTCCCTCTCCGTGGACACACATCCACGCACACAAACCAAGTGCTGTACTAGTTGTCTTCATGGTCATTACCTGACCTTACTCTCAAGTCCATCTGGGAGACAGAGGCCACTATGACCGTTTACAGATGAAGAAACAGCCTCAGAGAGAGGAGTGATGTGTGCAAGGCCACAAAGCTGAGATGCGGGTCAAGGGGAGACACAGGCCCAGGTCAGTCCAACACGTAGGCTGGAGTGCATGTTCGTGCTGGGTGTGCAGACAATGACGAGTGTCCCTCCTTGTCCTCTGAGAGCTTCCAGGCTGGAGGGGAGGCAAACCACCAAACAGAAAATGCTCATGCACGGAAAGTGCCTTAGCTCTGAACTCGTCTCCGTCCTACCATTGGACAAATCCCTTCAATGCTCCAAGTCTGGTGATTTATCTGCGAAATGGTGATAATACCTCTATGGGTCTCATTACCAGGTGGTGGGCATGTGACAAATGTCAACAGCATCACTATCCAACTGTCTTTCTTTTTTAAAAAAATTTGCTTATTTTTACTAACATATAATGTATTATTGGTTTCAGGGGTACAGGTCTGTGATTCATCAGTCTTACACACTTCACAGCGCTCACCATAGCCCATACCCTCCCCAATGTCCATCCCACAGCCACCCCAACCATCCTCCCCACCCCCAGCAACCATCAGTTTGTTTCCTGAGATTAAGAGTATCTTATGGTTTGGGGAGCCTGGGTGGCTCAGTGGGTTAAGCCTCTGTCTTCAGCTCAGGTCATGATCTTGGGGTCCTGGGATCGAGTCCCGCATTGGGCTCTCTGCTCAGCCGGGAGCCTGCTTCCCTCTCTCTCTCTGCCTGCCTCTCTACTTGTGATCTCTGTCAAATAAATAAGTAAAATCTTAAAAAGAAAAAAGAAAGAGTATCTTAATGTTTGTCTCCCCCTCTGGTTTCATCTCGTTTCATTTTATCCTCCCTTCCCCTATGATCCTCTGCCTTGTTTCTCAAATTCCTCATATCAGTGAGATCATGTGATAATTCTCTCTCTGGCTGACTGATTTCGCTCAGCATAATACCCTCTAGTTCCATCCAGGTTGTTGCAAATGCCAAGATTTCATATTTTGATGGCTGCATAATGTTCCATTGTGTATATATATACACCACATCTTCTTTATCCATTCATCTGTCGATGGACATCTAGGCTCTTTCCATTGCCTCACTGTCCATCTTTTGACAGTAAATATCCTCCAGATCCATCAAATTGTTCAAGGCCAAGGTCACATACCACCTCCTCTCTGAAGACATCTTTAACTTCCCTCCCTTCCTAGACCCCGAATGTCACCCTTCTCCTCATCACGATAATAGTGAAATAATAAGGCCATCCTGGATGGAGAATTTACTATGTGTGAAGGGTGATGCAAAGCATTTATACATATTCTCACGCTGAATCCCCATCATGACCCTCTAAGGTAGGAACTGCTATCCCTACTTTTTAGCTGGGAAACTGAGGCTTAGTGCTATTACATACACGGCAAGCCCAGGGTCATATGTTTGGGAGGGGGAGGCCAAGGTTCAGCCCCGAACTGTGGGCTCAGAATCTCAGCCACGAGCCGCACCGTCCCGTGCACCTCTCTTCTAGGATCCAGCAGCCCTGCGCGCGGCCTGCCATTCAGCCACGTCAATACACGTCGCATGGAGCTTTACTGTTTATGACATGCGCCCTTCATCCTACAGATGAGAAAACTGAGGTTACTGACTTCTCCTTTCAATGAGTAATCCTTGTGTGCCTACAAGTGTCAGGATGTGGCAGGGAACAGCATCAGATGGAGGCCCGCTGTCCTGGAGCTTAGAGTATCATGGGGAGCTGGAGGTCCCTATGACAAGCCAACAAACACCACCGGCCTGGTGAGGTCTGGGGAAGAATGTCCAACAGGTGAGAGACCATGTGTGCACCTCGGGCAGCTTTAGCTGGGAGCCTCTGAGAGGAGCATTAGTGCGGAGCTGAGGGACCAGAGGGAGGACCTCAAGGAAGGGCATGCCGGGGGGAGGGAACAGCAAGTGCGAAAGCCTAAGGAAGGGGGCAATGTGGCCTGTTTGAGGGACGGACAGACGATAGACACTTGGACTTGGGAGCACCTTCCTGGAGGAGAACAGTGGAGAGGGGTGAGTTCCAGGAGCAGGGCCTGAGGCTTCGTGGGCATGATAGGGAATCTGGATATTATCTTAAGTTAGAAGCGAAGAACTAGGAGGTTTCAAACAGTAGTGACAGGATCATATTTATGCTTCAGTGAAGACCTTTCAAGGGCATCCCTTGAGCCCGGGACACAGGCCTGGCCCAAGCAAGAGATGGGGGCAATCTGGACAAGGATGGTGGCAGGTGTTGGGTACAGAAGGGGACGGAGTCAGGAATGGGGTGGAGGTAACTGATTCAATTTCCGGGTCAAGAGGAAAGAAGGAATCCAGGAGGATGCTGGGTTTTGGCTTGTGCTCCTGGATGGATGGGGGCGCCGTTTACAATGACCGGAAAAGCAAGGATAGGGCAAGACTGGGAGCCGGCAAAGTCCCGAGAGGGAACAGCCAGGTGGTATTAGGAAAACAGGGAGTGCCTGGCCCTGCTTTACATACTTTCCCCCACTGGCAACATCGGTCCTCTGGCTGACTTGCTGCCCCAAGGTCAACCTCAGACCCCGCTCACACATTACTTCTCAGCGCGGTCTTCCCAGCCTGCCCAATCACCCCAGGAGGGCTCTGTCCCAAGACCTAGTTGCTTTTCCTATACAGTATAGATCAGCATCTCCACTTGTTTGTCCGAGTATTTCTTTTCTTCCCCACAAATAGGACGTTGCCTTCTAGAAGGTACGTCCTGCCCCAAGCGCTTGCTTTCTCCAGCACCTACAATTGCACTGGTTGGCACCCAATTCTATTAACTGGCTCACTGACTTGATCTATTCTGGGCAAACAGATGCATTCTTTCCAACTCCGAGTTGGCCGGGGCGTCCCATGGAGATCAAGGGATCTTGGCTTTGGAGCAGGCATGAGTTTCTGCCCAGGCTCACCACATTCTACCTGTGCCTTTGGACAAGTCCCCTGACCTCTCTGAGCCTCGGAGGGAATAAGGAATAAATGAAGGCCCTTCTCACGAGCTTGTGTAGGAGTAAATGAGATAATGTTTCTAAAGAGCCCAGCCTTGCCTAGGACACAGAACTCCTAAAGCAAGCTGAGGCCATCAATAGTGATAACCAGATTGAGGCTTTAAAAAAAGTTTGGAAGCTCTGTGTCGCTCTTCATTCCCTATAATTGTCGCATTGAGAACTTAGGAATCATTAGTCACATTGGCAGCAATCTCCCTGCCAGCCCACTGGCACATCGGAAGCGTGTGACGGCACACGTCTGTGCGCGTTTCAAGGGGGCGAAGCCAAACACATGCCCAGCTCCCGGGTCACGTGAGCCATTCTCTCCCATCTCCAGACCGAGCCAGCGCTGACTCAGTCAGGAATCAGCAGCGGCTGTGAACACTTCTTCCCAGAAAGGATGACCATCCTTTGTTCTAGGAGTCGACTCACGAGCCCTACAGTGTTACCCTCCATAATCCTTAGTGATGACTGTGCGAAGACTTGGAAGAAGTAGCGGTTTGCTGCTCAGCTTGCTCTGGGCCTGCAGGAACCCCGCTGCTCCCAGGAACCTCGCAGGGCTAGCCTGACGGAGACACTCCGCTCCCCCGAGGAAGCCTCCAGGGTCGGTCCCGTGTCTCTTAAGTGCAGCCCCAGCTCAGGGCGGGACAGGCCAAGGGCCGAGCTGGGAGGGCTGCGGGCACCTTGCAGACGAACGTGGTGCTGTGTTCCCTGCAGAGGAGGAGACTGCGCAGTTAAGAACCTTCCTTCTAGCACGGGGAGTGACAGACTTGTGGTCCGGAGTCTAGCTGAGAGGTGGTTGGACGGGGCTAAGCCGGACTTGAGGGGTCCTTACAGATCACGAGGATCCTATACCAAGACACAAACAGCGGGAGGGAAGGATGGGGAAAGGCAGAGGTCCCCAAGTGGTCACAGAGCTTGGGGACAGAATGGCCGGGGGAGGGTTTGGGGACCTTTGGGCCAGGGTGTATGGAGAGGCCCAGACAGGGTCTACCTCCAGGAGGAACAACCAGGGGGGACGACCCGCCATCTCAAGTGGGACCCTCAGTCCTGGGAGTCTGCGTGGTTCACCATCGTGTCCCCTTCCCCAGCTACAGCAGAGTCTGTCTCTAAGAAGATGCTGTTCATTTGCCCGAGACATACTAATTGGTATTTAAAAGCAATTATTTTGGGCCAGGCACGTTCTACTGCTTTATATATATTTACTCATTTCTGTCCTCAAATGAACCGTCTCAGGATTGTATTGTCGTTGTCCCCATTTTACAAACAAGGAGAACCGGGGCACAGAGGTTGGAAACATTTCCCGCTGTTCCAAATCGAGGAAGGGCCGGAGCTAGGATTCAGCCCGGAGCAGGTCTCCTCCCCTTGGTGCTGACCTCCACTGTGGCGTGGTCCGGAGCACGGCAGGACGAGGAGTGACATCCCTGGCCTCCACCCGCCCTGTGCCTGCGGCGATAACCAGGACCGTCTCCAGACAGGCCTCCGGGGGCGGAAAGGCAGAATGGCCCTCGGGGGGTCCCACTCCAGAGTCTCATCTTGGTTTTACTTTCTCCAATCCTCCTCCTTGGCACAGAAGAGAGAGAGGCCCAAGAAGCTCTTCCGCCTTAAGGGCACCCACGACGGGGGGCGTGCGCCTGGAAGACGTCGGAAGAGGGGCCGAGAAACCAGCCAAACGCTCACGCGACTCCAAAATCAAGGTTTCCATGCACACTGCGTTCCCCAAGGCCACGACGTCCTGAGGAAGACAACCGGTCGGAATCAGACCTTAAGGGAACTTGCCCAGGATGTAACAAGGACCTTGGAAGGTCAGTTTCTTGGAGATATTTGCAAGCACGGTTTACGGTAGAGAGAGCTCCTTCCCCACTGCAGATGCGGGAAGACGGACCCCTTTCTCCTTAGGTGGCCGAGGTTTCTCCAGCAAGTAGGAGCCGTCCGTCTCCACGCCAAGGACTGCAACTCTCTTAGCACTGACACGACAGGGAAGGAGACACGGCCGAGAGGCTCCAAGCCCCGGTAAGGAAAGGAGACGCAGGGAGGGAGGACAGCTGACGGATGGCGTGGGACTCGTGTGATGCTTTCCAGGGGCAGCTGATAAATACGGACAAGTGAACAAGACAGGAATTCGGGGACATTGGTTCACCGAGGTCTGCGCCGGACCTGCGGGACCGTTCACCCCGCCACACCTCTGAGCCACACACGAGGCTCATCTCACTCATTGTCTGGGGACAGGGGTGCCTGGAGTCAGAGCTGGGGGTGGCCTTAGGAGTCGGTGAGTGGCCTGGTCACGAAGGGTGGGAGGTGACTGTCTTAAAGGACTGCCGCCTCCGTGTCCCCGCTTCCCACCTAGTAACAGCTTTGCCATCTCTGTCACTGCCGTGTCGCAGGACTGACGAGGATGACAAAGAGAATGCAAAAGACTTTGTCAGCGATTTCTGCGCGGATGACATGGTGAACAGATAGTATTTTCGATGTGTGGCTTTAAATAAGGTACAGATTACAACGAACTCTACCCGGTTCCTTTTCTTTTTTGACAAGGCCACCACACAGTTTTTGACAACTGACAGGGCTCAAATGACCTTTTCCCAGGGGACCGTGCAAGGGTAGAGGGTAAACCCTGTTCTTGCCTGAAATTTAGCACCAGAAGATAAAACCTTTCCCCCCACAATTAAGGCCGAGGGGCCACCCTGGCCAGGGGAGAGGGCTACGCAGCAAGTCTGCAAGCCCAAGAGTTGGAATTTCATCTCCATTCCTGCGCTTGATTCACGCAGTTTGTACGCTCCTGTCCCGGGTTCCTGAGAAGCCCCGGGCTGGTTGGCCGGAGGGTTAGCATTTCCAGAGCCTGTGAAGTTCTGCCCCCAGCTCTGGGAGGGGCTTCCGCTTCCGTGGCTGTTCTTCTAGGCTTGCACTTGCAAACTCGAGGCTCTCCAGCTATCCGGGCTATCTGATCTGTCTGCTAAGTTAACAAAACTCGCCAGTCACAGCAAAAATGGCAACAAAGCGACGGCGAGAGTAGAAGGAGCCCTCCAGTACGCAAGTGATTTCCCTACTGCGCTCCACTGAGACGGTCATCTCTTCGGTTCTAGCATCAAGCACGGGCATGCGCACATACACAGGCCCGTCCCTTCCTGGAAGAAATATGGGAAATTCATGCTCTCGGTAATAATCTACACAATGATTTTTTTTTTTTTTAGTTTGCACCAGAATGCCTTGCTTAGCAAAACTTGCGTCCCCATCAATAAAACTAATGTCCAGTTCCAGAGAAATCTATTTTCCTGCTACTTAAAATCACTTTCATTGAAACAAACCATAAAGGATTTACCTGTTGACTCTGCCAGTCATGGCTGATGGGTTCTTTCCTTTTAATTTATTCTAAAATCCTATCTTCCTGCCGCCAGGGGTTCTGTGGGACCCTTGAGTGATGTGGTTTCTTCGACCACATACACACACGCATGCATACAAACATGGGCACACACACAGGGGGCACTCCCGCAGCTCAGGCAGGACGGTGTCTGGGGATGCATCCGGACCACATCCCTTGACATTTCTTGCTGGGGCGCAGGCGCTGGGTGTGTGGGCTGAGAGGTATAGTCTGGGCCGGGCACAAAGTTCAAGTCAGCAAAAACCAAGTCTGTGGCCAAACGTCACATCAACACACAGACGGAGAGACAACGCTGTGTGGGTGGTATAGCCCTGGGTTCTGTTCTCCCTGTCTTTGCCTCCCTTTCACTGCTGACCTTGGACCAGCCCATGACTCTGGTACTTCCTTTCCCAATGGGACAGCTGGTCTGGAGGGCCCACTGGACCCCTGCAGGCATCGGTACCGTTTGCGTCCTTCTCGTTCGGTCACCAGGTGCATGCCTACCGGGCATGTCCTGGCACTGCGCGATGTAGGCCTGGAGCTCGCTCTCCTCTGCGCCAGCACCGCCGGGGTGCTTGATGGTGTCATAGGCGCCAGTGATGAGCGCGATGAAGAGGCTAAGCACCATGTAGAAGAGGCTGATGACAGAGTAGAGGTAGAGCTGGGAGAACAGCCAGACGAGGCTGCTGCGGCCCTGCTGAGCCTGCATCGCGGCGAACGTCACGAACATGTCGTCCCCATTGATGAGCGAGAACAGGCACTCCGACACCATGGACAGCGAGCGAAACTTCACATGGTAGGGCCCCAACACGATCCAGCCACAGAAGCAATAGCCCAAGTAGATGACAGCCACACAGCAGCAGAAACGCATGACACTGGGCAGGGCCACCCACAGTGTGGCAATGAGAACGTTGTACTTATGGAAGAAGGTCAGATAGCGTGGCGAGCAAGGCGAGCCTTGGCATCGCCTCAGGCTCTGATACTCAGGCACAGGCGGCACGTGGGTAACCGGCGTGGCAGAGACAGACCCATAATCACAGAGTCTAAGGACAGCAACGGAACTCGAGTTGAGGGAAGAGGAGGCAGGAGCAGGGTGGAGGAGGGTGAAAAGCACCCCAGGTGAGGGGACCAGCAGCTCCCTCCAGGACGGTCACCTGGGATCCCGAGAGCCCAGCACAGAGCAGGTCCCTGTGAATATGAGGGTCCAGGGGCAAGAAACAGCCTGGCAAATTCAGGGACACGTGAATCGTTTTGCTAGGCTGGGGGACAAGATGGCATATATGGGAGGGACGGGGATGGGGTAAGAGAGGAGGGCAGGAGCCGGACCATGAGCTTTGTATCTGAAGCTGAAAAATGTGAACTTTTAACACTGTTGAATGGTTAAAACGGGCAAGATGCTCGCAGACAGACACTTGCAAACTGTTGCATTATTTCTTCTTGTATGGTTGGTAGAATTTACTGGTAGAGCACCTGGGGCACAATATTGTCTTTATGAAGTGGACTTACGGGGGTGCCTGGGTGGCTCAGTCGGTTAAGCGTTGGACGTGGACTCAGGTCACGATCCCAAGGTTCTGGGTCCTGGGGTTGAGCCCCATGTCAGGCTCTGCACTCAGCAGGAGTCTGCTTGTCCCTCTCCCTCTGCCTCTCCCCCTGCTCATGCTCTCTCAATCTCTCAAATAAATAAAATCTTTTATTTTTTTTAAAGATTTTATTTATTTATTTGACAGAGAGAGTGAGAGACACAAGCAGGCAGAGCAGCAGAGGGAGAGGGAGAAGCAGGCTCCCGACCGAGCAGAGAGCCCGATGCAGGGCTCGATCCCAGGACCCTGGGATCCTGACCTGAGCCGAAGGCAGTCGCTTAACCGACTGAGCCACCCAGGAGCCCCTAAATAAACTTTTAAGAAAAGAGAGAACTTTACTTACAAATTATTTATAGGATCTTCAGATTTTCTATTTCTTCTGTCAATTTTGATAAGTTGTACATTTCCAAGGGATTTTTCTCTTCCAAGTATTAACATTAATATTAAAATATTGCATTTTGCTTACAATACCCTCTATGACACCTTCTTCCTTCTTGACACTAAGAATTTGTGCCTTTTCTCTTTTTTCCTGTTTTAGCATCACCAACCACCATTTTCAGGTCTTCTCCAAGACTCACTCTTGGTTTCATTGGTCATCACGAATATGCATTTACCTTCTACTTTCTTACTTTCTGCTCTCATCTTTACTTTTTCCCTCCTTCTATTAGGGGAGGGCAAATTAATTTTTTTTCTTATTTCTGGAGATCATAGCTTAGCTCTTCCATTTTCAGCCTTTCTCCGCGTCTAAGATATGCGTTGGGGGTTACAAATTTCCCTCTAGGCATAATGTAAGCTGTACCTCACAATTTGAAATAATTTGGTTTCAGTATCATTCCCTTCAAAGTATTCAGTTCAAAACATTTTGATGGCATTCAGTTCAAATCCTTTCTTCCCTTCCTGGGACCCTGATTGTATGTGTACGTCAGACTTTCTCAGCACCTCTTCTGTGCCTCCTGCCCTTTATTCTTTATTCTGGATATTTCCTTAGGACCTATTTTTGATTCACTGAGTCTTTTTTTTTTTTAACGATTTTATTTTTTGTCAGAGAGAGAGAGGACAAGTAGGCAGAGAGGCAGGCAGAGAGAGAGAGGGGAAGCAGGCTCCCCGCTGAGCAGAGAGCCCAATGTGGGGCTCAATCCCAGGACCCTGAGGTCATGACCTGAGCTGAAGGCAGAGGTTTAACCCACTGAGCCACCCAGGTGCCCCTCACTGAGTCTCTTTTTAGCAATGTCCATTCTGCTATGAAACCCTTCCATTTTTAATTTGGGGTATTATATTTTTTAGATGTAGAACTTTAGTTTGGTTCTTTTCTTTTTATGGTTTCTAGGGACTTGAGCTAACTTCGCTCATTCTTTTTTGTCTTTGAATATACTTAAAACATGGCCATTTAAAGAGTCCTCATCCGTTCATTCCATTAGCTGGAGCCCTTGTGGGTCTGTTTCTATTATTTATTGTTTCTCTTGGGTCTGATGGTGTCTTATTTCCTTGTGTGCTTTGATATTTCTGATGAATGTCGGACTCAATCATTCCATGAAGAATTACAGAAATGATTTGAGGGCTAAAATGACATATTCCTACAGGGAGGATTTACTTGGGGTTCTGGTAGGTCCCTAGGGCCTCTGGAAATCCCAGTTCACCTTAATCCAATGATAGAGATTAAGATTATGTGAAGCTGAGTAACGAGTAAGAGATCAAGAGATGGACCTAAAAACCTAGCCATTCTCTCCACTATATACCAAATATCAGAGCAAAACAGGGAGCCCAGGGTCCAGTGCACTGACCCACTGCAGCCAGACAGACCCGCTGTCACTGAAGCAACATTCCAGGGGAAGCCAGTGTTGCCTGCTTGGTTTACCCATCTCTGCACCATAATCCTGACCTGCTATACGTAGAAAACCATATGTGGAAGGAGTTAAAGTCTTGAGCTTTGTAAGATGACAAAAGGAGCTTTTTTGCAGAGTGACTGAATCCAAACCCTGAAACCTGCAAACATTTATTCCCAACAAACCATGAATCACAGGTTCGCTGAAGAACCAGCAATGAGCCTTCATTATTTCATCTGTTCTGTCCCAAGCTCAATGCTGTTTAGTGCACACACAGGCACATACTCTCGTTGTGTCTAGTAAGTTCTCATACTAGAACGTTCACTTCTTACTTTGCAATCAAGATTCTTCAGCTTGGAAAGCTCTAAGACTTTAGAACTTATGGCTTATGAACTTAGGACTTTAGAACTTAGTCCTAAGTTGACTATTGACTGCCTATGACTATGACTATTGACTGCCTATGACTATGACTGCCTATGACTGCAGGCAAAGCACAGTCTTTAGGAACAGACCTTTTCAGTAAGGGCGCAGCTCAGCTCACCTTCCCGATGGTTCTGCCTGGGGCTGGCTGCTGGCCTGCTCACGGCTGCAGGGAGCATTCTTACCTTAACCCAAGGGACCCAAATACATGCTTAGGACCCGACTCTACATGTCTGGATAACTACCCTCTAGGCCTGCATGGTTCTGTCTACGCTCCCCAGGAATCTGCAGTGATTTCTCTCCCACTCAGTGCTCTCAGGGGCCATGGCAGGGGGAGGCACTGGAGTATCTCTTCTTGCCTCAGGACAAGTTAAAATAGACCATCCAACCCATGCCCCGAATGTGACCAAGAGCCATGATTCTCTCTGAGTAACGTCGCCAAACATCTTTGCAGCCTCCCAGCTGCCCCCGTGCAACCACCCCGTCCTCCGTGTTGAGGCAGCTGTGGCGGATCCAGAAGAGTGGGGAGCCACACATTCCATTGTCCTCACGGGTTTGAGACATAGAGGAAGACAGATCATTCGCACGACTGAGTAGGCAGGAACCTTCCCCCCACACACCGGCCGGGTCCTACATGTACGTCAAGATCAGCTCAAGCATCTCTTTTCCGTTGACAGTGTGCTAATCCACAGACCCGTGCTCTGTCTCCGGCCCCGACCATAAATGTCGGTAAGTCTGTCTTCCCAGCTGGGCCATGCCTCCAGGGTAGGGGCGGGTCTGATTCAACCTCGTGTCCCCCCAAGCCAAAACTGGGCTGACAGAGCAGATGCTCCCCAGCTCTGCTGATGAGCGGGTGGGGGATGGGCACGCCCTGCACTGTGTGGTGGCCAATGGCAGCTAGGTCTCCCTGCCTCCTGGGGGTGGGGGAGTGGGTGCGGGGCCTGCCCTAGGGATTGGCCCCTGGAGCCGGTGGGTGCAGCCCTCCAGCGCTCCCCAAGGGAAGGGGTACCCCACCCTCTACCCTCCGTTGGGGCTTTCACCCTTGGATACGTGATGTTGGCACAACTCCCCGGGAGGGGCCTTAGGGTCTGAGCCTGGTGGGAGGGCAAGAGTGGTGATGAGCCCGATCTCCTCCACACTTGGACTTTGCAAAAAGCCTCGTGCCTCCTCTGCTGGCTCAGATGTCCATGGCCGGAGGAGCACAGATGAGGGTCACATGAGCCAGATTACCCACCTGCAAACCCCTGTGGGGGTGCTGGGGTGCAGCTGTGAGGGACGGCACGGCGATGGGGGTGGCAGGAGGTGACTCAGGCCACAGAGAAGCAGAGAGGCGTCTGCCCCAAACAGCGCCCACCCGGGATCATGAGCTGAATGGGACTCAGGGGGTCCCGGAGACCACCCTCCCCACAGGTGGCCGAGGAGAACAAAGGCAGGAAAAGCATGATGAAGAATAAATTGACTGACCACTTGGGCCCACGGATCCGCATCTGAGATGCGCCGAACACGACATTCCTGAAAGGTCTCGTGACTCATGTTTTACTAGATAATAAAGGGGAAGGGAGCCTTGACAATAGCCAGCCCTCCAAGGTCCTGTGGGCCTCACTTTTAACACACATTCCTCAGAGACTGACGTTACCCCAAACCCCCACCAACGAAGAAGCAGCCAGTCAGTGGCTCCTCACAATGACAAGTGTCTCTGCCTGCCTGCGGGTCCTGTCCCCATGCTTTCATAAAAGCACCTTTTTGCACCGTGAAAGGTCTGGAGAATTCTCTCGTCACGCCTGATGACCCCACATCAATGGGGACTTTTCACTCCGTTAGCAGACTGTGACCCCAGAGTCAGGGGCCAAGAAGCTGGTGTTCCATGACAAGAGTTAGTTGACTGGGGAAGGAGAGAAGACACAGGTGCCCGGAAGGGGAGGGAACAGGAAGGATGTCTCAGTGGCTCCTTCCCCAGAAGCAGACTCTCCCAGAGGCCACTCCTTCCGGGGGCCAAGTCCACCTGGACCTAGGCTGCCACTGTCTTCTGGAAAACAGGGGTCCTTTGCTTATCTCCCAAGTCAGGAAGAGGGGCCAATGCTTGTGATGGACAGAGGGACGGAAACATCTTCGTGCTCCATAATAATATAATTATTCTTAACATTGTAATAATCTTATAAACCCTAGATTTTATCTAAGATGGATTATGTAATCATATGTTTCCATGTGACTTGTCCCATTTGATCCTCACAACCACTGTGGCACAGAGACAAGAAAGAACTTCTCAGTCACCTGCCCCCTCCCACCCTGCCCGCCCCCCAGCACACACTATTTTAGGGATGAGGGAGCAGCCTGGAAGGGAATTCCTTGACCGAGGTCATGGAGCAAATGGGCACAGGGCCCCGGCTTCCGACTGGGGTCTGGTGCTTCTCCGTGAAACTACCGTGGGTCCCTCTCATGACCGCTCTTCCTCACAGCAGGAACACGTCCTGGGCACCCACTAAGGGTACCCTCTGCCGCCATCTCGGAAGGGCACCTGGGACGGCCCACGGATAATCCAGGAAAGTCACAACTGAAAAGACGCTTTATCCAAAATGGTCCCCTTCTGGGGACTGCGATGTGGAGGCTTTCTCAGCGCACAGTGACCCCTTTCTGTCAATGCCACCTCGGCTAAAGGATGGATTCTGATGGCAGCGGGTCTCCCTGACTCTCTCATGTGTCCAACATATTTTTGTTGAGCACCTCCTCTGGGCCAAAGTCGGGGTGCCTGAAACACACCCATGAACAACGGCAGAAGCCCTGCCCGCCTGTTCCCGCAGCTGGCCTGCCTCCCCCGTGGCCTCAGCTCTCCCAGCCAGGAGGCCGGCTTAGGGGTGAGAGACCCAGATTTAGGAGCCAGATGTCCTGGCTCGAGTCCTCCCCCCGCCCCCTGCCGAGCAAGCCACTTAACCCCACTTCCATGCTGGAGGTGTGCGGTTACTGGGGTCGTGGGAGGCAGCATGAGCTGATGGCCGTAATGCAGAGTAAGCATCCATTCAACTGAGTTACTTTACGACTTTTAAATCACTCTGTGATTTAAACCATGATTTAAACCGGCGTTAAACCGTGATTTGACCACCCTGGGACCCGGCCCTACAAGTCTGCTCATTGTTCCCAAACCCACGAGAACTTTCCTACTCTTTCCACGTCACTCCTTCTACCTGGACGTCTTTCCCCTGCCCCAATCTCTCCACCTGCCCCAAATCCTCACCCTCCAGTCTCCTCCTCCATGAAGCCCCCCTAGATTCCCAGGTGCAGCGACCTCTCTGAGCTCAGCACCCAGATGACCCGGGGTCTGTGGCTCCTTGGGTTCTTGCTGCCTTCAACTTGGCTTCCTGATCTTTACATGGGCAGAGCTGGCTGCGCTGGAAGCCCAGAGCATGGCCCAAGGCTGAGTGCAGGACCACCGGGGGCAGGGAGGAGAGCACAGGGGAATGAGCATGTGGGCTCTCCTGTGGGGCCTCCCTGGGGCCTCAGGTGTGGGCAGGATGTGAGGGTCAAGGTGACCGTCCTCCTTGGCATCCACCGCCCAGTCCGGAGCTGCTCCCTCAGTGTGTGTGAAATCCTTGTGTGGGTCACAATCAGCAAGGGGGGAGGAGGCAGAGACGGAGCCACATGGAACAGAGCAGACAGCGCAGACGGGAAAGTACCGGAGCGAGTCATTCATAACCAGAGTAAGTACTGCCCCATGAAGCGTGTGTGTGTGTGCGTGTGTGTGTGCGTGTGTGTGCGTGTGTGTGCGTGTGTGTGCGTGTCTGAGGCTTCATCACCATGGGAACTGAGTTTGTCCCGACAGGCTGCGGTGGTCCCCACAGGGCACAGGCTCTTTGCCCGCAGGTGGGCCATCTCCCGGCCCCGTGGTCATAGCCCCAGGCGGGCGCCAGCCACATCCCGCCCTCCCCACGGAGGACCCTGGACGCCTCCCCAAGCCCGGGGCGATGCTGGCCCAGCTCCGTGACTGGCCCTTGTTTTGCGGGTCCCCTTCACAGGCGCCCGCCTCTCTCCCAGCCGGAGGGAGAGCCGGGGCCTCCGGGGCCAGCGGCCGTCTCACGGAGGCAGGAGGAGGAGTGGATGTTTCTAGGAACCAGGCGAGGCCCTTTCTCCCCTTTGCTTGCTCCAGGAGCCGGCAGGACGGACGCAGAGATTTGATTTTTCAAGGATACCTTGGAACTTTCGTTCTTTGGAACGTACCAATCTCATACTGTGCATAGGGCTCTGGGCACCGCCTCCACCGCCCGCCCCGCAAACACTACTGAAGAGGGCAGAGGGACCGCACGGTCCCTGGGGCCCCTTCCCTGGCAGCCGTGGGCCGGAGTCCTACCCCCGGCCGGCACTTCTCTCCCGGGTCGAACTGAATCCGGAACGGTGCACAGGTTCCGACTGCACCTCCCAGGTGTGCGCTGAAGAAACAAGGTCGGGGCGTCCTCTGTTCTCCCCCAGCGGCTGCCGCCAGCATCCTTCCACACCAGAGCCGTGAGCTTCCTGAGGTGAACGGACACCGGCATCCGGAAGGGAATGGGCCGAGCTGCCGCCAGCCCGGAGAAGCGGGCGCGTGAAGCCTCCTGAGCTCACTTTTAAAAGGTGACACTTCTGAGAGCCTCCCTGATCGGGGCTGCGGCTGCGCACTCGGAACACGGACGCAAGGCCTGGGACGAAGACAGCTCCCGTCACCGTCCCGTACAGGTCAGCACCCAGCCCTCGGGAGGACAGGTGGAAGATTCTAGAGAGGCTCACACTAGAAAACCGAGGCAGCCCATGAGGCGCCTGGGGCCGCCGTCCCGACGGGGGGTGCAGGCAACCCCGGCTGGAACCCCGGGGGCTGGGGCCTCCAGCAGAGGGAGGGGAGCAGCCAGGCTCGCCCTCCGCACACCCACAGGGGCTCTGAGCGCGGACGGACTTAGCAAATAAAAAGACCGGCCCGGATACACGTGCATTTCAGATAAGTGAACTTTGTTTGGTACAAGAATGTCTGAAATCCTGCATGGGGTATATTTATGTTTAAAAAAAAAAAGTATTCACGGTCCGGGCGCCTAGGTGGCCCATTCGGAAAAGGGTCCAACTCTTGATTTCGGTTCAGGTCATGATCCCAGAGTCCTCTGAGACTGTGGGGCTCTGTGCTCAGGGGTAGTCTGCTTGACATTCTTTGTCTCCCTCTCCCTACTCCCGTGTGTGTGCGTGCGTGTGCACAAACACTCTCTCTCAAATAAATATTTATTGTTTACCTAAAATTCAAAGTTAACTGGGCACTTTGCATTTACCTGGCGGTGCTGACAGGAAGGAGCTGGGGGCTAAACACCCAGCTCTCCTCTCTCATCGCCGCGTCCCACTGGCCCAACCGGGAGAAGCCAGAGGGAAAGGGAAGCCTGATTGTGATGGGATCCAGAGATCAGCGTTCAAGGACACAGGGAACAGGAGGCCCGGAGTGGGGCTGGACAAGGGCTTAGCCCACATGACACACTGTAAGGGGAGGGACTGCTCAGGGCCGGCTCGTGCAGAGACGGGAGCGCTGGGAGAGGGAGGAAGACACCCCGTGGCACGGGGCACCCCCACCCCACGGAGCCGCACTGCAGGCCCCGCCGGCGGGCTCGCGGGGCTGACCTCAGTTCCTTTACCAACGGAAGGGGAAGGGTATTCGATAAGATGTATTTCTAAGATTCTTTCTAATTTCCTTGGTTTTTGATATTTAAATTGCAGCAACCACCACAAAACCTGGGTGCCCTATTGTTAAAAACAACCAACCTTGGGACTCGTGGCTTCCCACACAGCACAGCGGCCCTAGACCTTCCGGCACAGAATCCCACCAGCCTCGCCCCGAGGGAGGCTCGAGACTGGGACTCCAGGACAACCACTAGAGTCATCCGGCGGTGAATACGACCCAGGACCCCGTTTCGGAGGGAAAGAATGTGCGGGAACGTTAAACGGTGTAGCCGCTCTGAGAAACGTTATGGCAGCTCCCCCAAAAATTCAACACAGGGTTACCATATGACCCGGCAATCCTACTTCTGGGGTTTACCCAAAAGAACTGAGAGCAGGAGCTCACGCCCATAGCTGCACACCGTGTTCACGGCAGCCCGACTCACAGCCTCACTCGTGAGCACGTGAGCAAGCATGAGCTCGAGAGGAGGAGGGGCACGGGGAGAAGCAGGGAGCCTGATGAGGGACTCGATCCCAGGACCCTGGGATCATGGCCAGGGCAGAAGGCTGACACTTCACCTTCACCGACAGAACCCCCCAGGCACCCCATCAGAGTTATTCAATAAACAATGAAAGAAAACATATCTTCTGCTTTATTCTTTTTTAAAGATTTTATTTATTCGACAGATCACAAGTAGGCAGAGAGGCAGGCAGAGAGAGGGGGGGAAGCAGGCTCCCTGCTGAGCAGAGAGCCCGATGCAGGGCTCGATCCCAGGACCCTGAGACCATGACCTAAGCTGAAGGCAGAGGCTTAACCCACTGAGCCACCCAGGTGCCCCATATCTTCTGCTTTAGAATAGTGTTCACCTAAAAAGTTAAAATGGAAGAAGGGTTTTAGCCCACAAAGGAGTATTTCTCAGTTATTTGGAAAATTAATTTACAGCAAAAGCAGCATTTGCTCATGATGCTGGGTGACAGAGTTGTGGTCACTGGGTTAGCACCATTAGAAATGTTCTTAGAGAGTGGCTCAGTGGGTTAAAGCCTCTGCCTTTGGCTTAGGTCATGATCCCAGGGTCCTGGGATCGAGCCCCGCATCGGGCTCTCTGCTTAGCAGGGAGCCTGCTTCTTCCTCTCTCTGCCTGCCTCTCTGCCTACTTGTGATCTCTGCCTGTCAAATAAACAAAATTAAAAAAAAATAATAAAAAAAAAATGTTCTTAGAAAATTAATCATGGAACTCAATCTGCGGCCGGGGCCTACGTGTCGCCACCCACCGCAGGCCTCTCCCATGTTAACAGAGCCACGGCTTATTAGACTTCGAGACACAAAAACAACGAGCAGCCCTCATTCCCTTCCAGACCGTCATACCCGTGCGCCTTCTGACAGTTTCTTCTTTTCTTGCTTGATCTTTGCTGAGAAGTGGGGAGTTCCGAATGGTTCTTGTTAATACGTGCTCATCTCAGTGGAAAGAAGGAGATTTTCTTAATTTGTCTGCTCATTAACGGGAGTTTAGAGCGAGCCCTTCGTGCCACAGAGGGCTCCACTCTTCCAGGGAGGGTCAGCTGGGAATTGAGGTCTTCCCACGGGGCTGAACAATTTCCCTGATTTCCTTCCCGGCCCGCTGTGCTGGGCAGAGCAAGGAGGATGTGCACAGGGGAGAAAAGAACCCGTTGCTACGTCTGAGAACTTTCTAATCGGGTGATGGATAAATCACGGTCCAATAAGGAAGACCGTTCTATTCACACCCCTGTCCTGGGGACTGAAGGAGGAGATGTACCTGGCTAACGGGATTGGGCGTGTGCTTGCAACTTCACCAGAGAACCCACCCAAATGAACACGCGGAGAGAGGGTCCACACCAGCAATCATCGGGGAAACGCAGACTGAAACCACCACGAGACACCCCCACACGCAAAGGGAAGGGCTGGATTGTTTATCTAAGTGTAAAACCAGGAACCAAGAGGTGGTGGGAATGGAGCTGACCTGAATCACTGAAGTGTGATCTCTGCGCTGCTCGGGGGGCAGGGCAGATGCTCCAATCACGAAGGAAACCACAGTATCTGGGAAAGTGAGACACACACCTACCATCCAATACAACCCGGAACGTCACTTCCGGGCATGAACTCGAGGGAAACGAAGGCTTCTGCCCGGGCAAAGACTTGCACACAAATGCTCCTAGCAGCTTAACTCACGATGGCCCCACACTGAAAACCCAAGTGAAACAACAAAGAGGACGTGGATAAGCGGAAGTTGGTACATCATGCCCTAGAATAGTACGCAGAAACTAAAAGGAAGTTAATTACTGACACACACAAAGACGGGAACCTCAAAATCCTTAGGCTGATGCCTGAAGCCGGACGCAAAAGAGTTGATGCCCCGAGTCCATTTGTATGCAACCCTACAAAATGAAAACTAGTGTCTGGGGGAGGGCAGAGGCCCTGGGGAAGAGGGGGCAGAGAGGACAGGGAAGTGGGGGGGGTCCAGGAGAACTGGGGTGACAACCATGTCTGCATCGTCGCTGCTGTGGCAATTCTCAGAAGCAGAAACACCTCGGAACTCAACCAAGTTCTATTGTTTAAAGGGGCGTAGCTTACTGCATGTGAAGCACACTGCAGTAATGGGACTAAAGCCACAAGAGAAGAGGAAGAAAAGCAAACAAAAGATGGCAATAGAGTTCTTCACACGGTTCTCTGGAGATCGGATCGATCTGCTAAAAACTGTACATATTCAATGTATAAAATATGATGAGTTCATTCACAAAGGGTGAGCATGTGGGCTGAGCCTGGGAAATGCACAGGCAGAGCAGGGAGGAGGTCATTCCAAAAGCAGAGGCGGGCAGGAAAGTCTTCCGGGTCCTCTGCCCTCAACCACTGGCGCTTGGTCCTCTGGGCTGTAAGATGGGGGGGGCCTTGCCCCCGCCAGGGGAGATGGTGCTGTGGAAGGCTCGCATCCCTCCCGAATCCGTATCCTGAAGCCCTGATGGCTCGTGTGGCTGTATTTAGAGATGGGGCTTCTCAGGAAGTAATTCAGGTTAAAATGAGGTCCCACGGCTGGGGCCCTAACCTGATAGGATTAGTGCCCTTATGAGACACCAGAAAGCTGGCTCTGTCTCCACTTCCCCCTCTCCCCACCCCTCTCACGCTGTAAGGACACAGCAATAAGGGGCCCACCTGTAAGCCAGAAGAGGGTTCTTGCCAGGACCCCACCATGCTGACCCCATGTGATCTCGGGCTTTCAGCCTCCAGAAATAAATGTCTGCTGTTTAAGCCCCACCCCTGTGAGACTGCAGCTGCCCAGGTCCCGATGCCTGGGGTGTGCTGATGTGCTGATGACCCTCCACATTAAGTTCCACCACACATGGTGACTCTCAGACTACCCTCCAGGCCTGGCTTCTATCCCACTGGCAGCCCAAACCCCTCAATGGCCCAGCAGACACCCCAACCCAGAATTCTCCACCTCAACCCTCTCCAGTCTCCAAAGTCCTACGAGGGGCAGTTGAGCCTCCCAGCAGCTGGGCCAGGCTACAGAGCTTGGAGGCTTCACAACTCCTCTCTCGTTCCCATATCGGGTCCACCAGCAATCCCAGTGGCTCTGTCTTTGCCAAGTGCCCAGACTGACCTCTCCACCCCTTCTCCACCATCACCACCACCACCGGACCCAGAGCCTACAGGACTCTTTCAATTTCCTCCTGATGACTGCCCTGGATGGTCAGTCATCAGGAGGAAATTGGTCCCTGACGGAGGGAGGATGCTTCCTCCCTCCCCCTCATCTCTACACCTGAGCCAGTGTGGTCCCACACCAGCGCCTGTGCTTCCCCTGATTCAAACCCCATAACAGTTCCCAGAGGCACTTGGTAGAGCTGAGCCCTCCTAATGGCCAGCAAGGTCCTCCCCAGCTCCTCCTCTTCCTCCCTGGCTCCTGAATCCACCCTCCCCCTCCCTCCTCCATCACTACCTCTGGGCTCAGGGACCTCTCCTGCTGCCCTCCTTCTTCTGCCCCCCCCCCACAGCGCCCTCTACCACCCACTGGAAATGCGTGTTTCCTCCAACACTCCCCTGCTTTAAGCCCCTTTTGGGTTTTCCAGAACACAGAGGGCAAAGCCCAGACATCTCAGTGGCAGCAACCGCAGCTTCCCCGCCAGGGAACACGTCCACGTCACTCCCCGTCCCGTCCTGCAGGGCCTCCCGGGAGAACGGGCAAGCCACCCTAGAGCTCTCAGCAGGCCCTCAGGGCTCCGCGTCCCCAAGTCGCAGGAGGGAAGAAGCAGGCTTACGTTTAGCCCAGAAGGCTGACCTAGAGCCCGCAGCGCTGTGATAACAATCAAATACGCCCTGATCGCTACATTCCTAAGGGTCTCGTGACTCTTGTCCAACTCACCGACCACCCATACTGAGCTGAATGACAAGCACCAGAGAAATCTCATGAAAGTGGTTTCACGAGCAGGAAGTCGAAGAAAGACATTTATGACCTAATACTCCCTGCGCGTCCCCTGCCCCGAGCCCGACGAAGCAGATGGCCACTAGCTTCGTGCAGCCAAAGTGCAGCTCGTTCTGCGCACGGGTCCTGGCCCCAGGCGACTCCAACAAGCTCACTAAGCGTCACTGTACAGCAGCTCAGGAATTCTCTCTCTTAACCCTTGTGCTCCACAACCCCACAAGACCACACAGTTCCTGCTGTCCGGGGTCACCCTTCATTGTCCTAATTCCAGGTTGGCCTTCAAGACTCAGCTCTGGGGTCACGATCTCCTGGAAGTTTCCTTCATCACACGAGGCTGTTTAACCAAACATTCCGTGAGCATCTCAGGAGTGCCTGAAAGTGCGCCCCAGTGCTGGGTGGGGAGGGGGAGCTGCTTCAAAGGGCTTAGAGCCAGCATACTCTGTCCCACTCATTCAAAGCTTGGGATGGGGGGGTCCCTGGATAGCCGGTGTCTTCTGACAAACTCCTGAGGCGGGGGGGGGGGTTTGTTGATAAGCCCCTATCCTCTATGTTTGGAGCATAGCTGGTGTCTTGGGTGGTGAGAGCCCCTTCCAGCTGGGGGCTAACCCAGGGGTTCTCTGCCATCCCACCTGGAAGTTCTAATTCAATGATCATTGCCGTGTTCTCTTCCCAGTGGGTCTTCACACTCCTGAGAACCACTGGCCAGTCCAACGCTTTGACTTTACAGATAAGAAAACTGAGGCCAGGGGAGCCCAGATGAGGTGTTCAGGTCCCACAGAGTAGGATTTTCTGACACCCCGGGGGGATCTGATGTTTTTTTCTGACGTGCCCATGTCTTCCCAACACCATTATCCCTCTCAAGAAGGATGGATCGTGTGGGCTTCCCCAACTAAAGACGTTAGAAACTCAGAAATGTCGCCAAGTTTCAAGGCAGTGGGATCCCAGGTAGGGAGCTGGGAAAAGCAATCCCCCCCACGCCCACCCCCTCCCTGGCAGGAGGAACAAAAGAGGGCCTTCTCCCCAGAAAACAAAACTGAACTACTCTCCCACGCCATCTAGTGGCACCGAGAGGTAGCGGGGAAGGACGAAGCTGATGGGTTCAAAGTCATTGGAGTGTCCACCAGGGAAAGGGGCCTGCAGTCAACCGCACACAGGGGGAGGTCCTCAGGCCAGACGTCCCGTGGATGCAGGTGGCCACAGGACTGTCACCCAAGAGATGAGACTTGAGGAAAGGTGGGAATTACATTAACTCAACTTTTTCCCGAGAAAGCAAAAAGTTAGGAATGGAGGTCCCTCAAAAAAATTAAACAGAGAATTACCATCTGGCCCAGCGATCCTGCTTCCACGGGTACAGGCCCCAGAGGACTGAAAGTGGACACTCGAACGGGGATTTGTACACACGTGTTCATCGCAGCTCTGTTCCTAACAGCCTAAAGGTGGAAATGACCGCGTGTCCACCCCCGGATGGACAGAGAAATGAAACGTGAAATGTACACAGGGCGAGATGCGGTTCTGCCTTCAAAAGGAAGGAGACGTGTACAGGCGACAGGATGGGGGAACCCACCATGATGTGGTGCTCAGTGAAATGAGCCAGCGATGCACACAGAAATGCTGCAGGATCCCGCTTCCGTGGTACAGACAAGAGTTGAATTCATGGAGAGGGAGAGTAGACCAGTGGCCGTGAGGGGCTGGCGGAGGGGGATGGGGACTTTGCGTGTCGTGGGGACCGAGTTCAGTTTGGGAAGATAGAAACGTTCTGGAGACGGGTGGTTGCACAACGCTGTGAGTGCACTTAGTATCTCTGAACTGTGCACTTGAAATGGTTAAAAAAGGGAGGTTTTATGTCCTGTGTATTTTGCTACAATGTGTGTGGGGGGGTTGGGCGTAAAAGCCAAAGTGGTGAGTCAGGCTGAGTTGAGCATCACTCCCCAGAACAGGACAGTCATTTCTCCATCCATTCAGGTGCCCAGTCATCAGCACACAGTGACATGACCACAGGCCAAAGCCTGTTCTAGGCACTGGAGCTCCAGCGTCAAAACCAGACAGATACAAGGTCTTGTCGGGGTAGAGCCTACAGTCCATTAACAGCCAGTAAATAAGCCAGAGGGAGAAATGAGGATGTTGCTTTAGAAAAACAAAGTGAGGCCAGGCCGGGGGCTGTTATCCTATTAGGGAGGGAAGGGAGGGCCTTTCTGACACAGTGACGTTTGAAAAAGGGCTCTGAAGACGGTGAAGGAGTACATGGTGTCAGGGGAAGGGGGTCAAGGCAAAGGGCTGGAGTGGGGGTGGGGGAGCAGTGGAGCAGAGAGGAGGCCCTTGGGTCAGATCATGCAAGGCCTTGCTCACCACTGTGAGGACGCTGGCTTTCCCCATAAATGAGAAGGAAGCCACCGGGGCGGGGGGTAGTTTGGGCAGAGGAGGGTCTTGGGATGTAGCAGGATCACCGGGCTGCTGTGGGGGAGCAGACCGGAGAGAGCAGGTAGAGCAGAAAGACCAGGCAGGAGGCTCTTGGAAGTCCAGGCAGGAGATAATGAGAGCGTGAAGAAGGAGGCGGGTAAATGGGCCAATGAGGAGTGCTCTGATTCTGGATCTGTCGGCAGAGTCGTGGGATTTCCGGAGACCTTGGGGGTGGGTGAGAGGAAGACATGAGTCAAGGGTAACTCCCACGTGTTGGGCTTTTGTCCTAAGTGTCTAGAAGGTTGGGGCCATCCAATTACTGAGATGCAAAGGCAGAGAGAGGTGAGGGTTTGGGGAAAGAAAAATAAAAAATACCCTTTGGACATACTGAGTCTGAGATGGTTTTATGATGTCCACGGGGGGCGTGGAAGAGACGTGGCAGTCCAGTGCTTGGGGACAAGTCCAGGCTGTGACAGGCTGGCGGATGAATCCGCAATGAGATCACACGGGGAATGAGTGTGGATGTGGAGGGATGAGTCGGTATGCGGACGCTGCAGAGATGGAAAGACTCTGGGAAGGAGCCTAGGAAGGGCATTGGGGAACGGAAGGATAGCAGGAGAGTGGGACGTCCTAGAAGCCAAGAGAAGAGTATGTTTCACAGAGAGAGTGGTTGCTTTGAATCAAATGCTGCTGTTGGGTCAAGTTGATGAGGACCTGGTGACTGACCATTAGATTTGGTGACATGGAGGTCATTGACCTTGATGAGTGGGTTAGACCTTGACAGATGGGGATTGGAGTCAGATGGTCTAATTGTGTCGTTCCCGCATTTGAGAACCAAGGTTATTGGTGGGGAAGAAAAGAGATGCATGGAAAAGCAAGCAAGCCAGTGAAAGAAAGGTAGAGGGAGGGAGGGAGGGTAGAGGGAGGAAGGGAAGGTAGAGGGAGGGAGGGAAGGTAGAGGGAGGGAGGGAGGGTAGAGGGAGGGAGGGAAAGTAGAGGGAGGGAGGGAGGGTAGAGGGAGGGAGGGAGGGAGGGAGGAAGGAGAGTAGGAAGGAAGCAAGCAAATAACAAGCAGACCAAAGACGACAGCACCCACAGTCCTGCCAAAGGGAGGGACACCAGGTGTGTGGTGCGTGCGGCAAACACAGCTGACGGAGGAACGTGCTGGACAGCAGCACAAGAGGACATTTCACAAAATATCTAAACGGCAGGAAACACCACGGGTCAAGCAGCCCCAGTCCTTATCAGATCAACCGTAAAGGAAAAAGGAAAACCTTAAAAAAAAAAAAAAACATGGAGAGGAAACTTGTTGATTATTTAAAGAAGTAAAAAACATATTTAAACCATTAGCTGGCAAAAGGCAAAGTGTAGCGTTCAGGGATGCCCGCTCGTATGATAAAATGATCAAGAAATGTGGGAAAGTGATTATGATAAAAGCCGAGCTAAGCTACCCCTAGCCCTCAGAGGGGAAGGGAGGGACCGCGCTTGGGACGGGCACTCGGTGGTTTTGTGGGAGTGTTGGCCATGTTCTGTTTCCTGACCGGGTGGGGGTTAAAAGGGTGTCGGTTTTCTTGCTGCTGTGACTTATGAAGGTGCACAATTGTCCCCTTGGAGGGCATGTCGGAAACACGATGGGTGTTCTTGTTGCCACTTTGACGGGGTTACCTCAGGCCTTTTGTGGCTGGGACCAAGTCTGCTAGATGTCCCTCCAGGCACAAGGACAATCTCACACAAAAAAGAATGGTCCCGTGTCTCCTGTGTTTTTCCAAACGTCCTGGTGGACATTAACACAGGTGGGGAAAAAGTGTTTATAATTATCTGAGACTAAACGTTCACATATGCACACAAAGATTTTTACATATTAATTATAAGCCACTAAGCAATTGGAGGGAAGACTATTTCTGTGTCTTTGCCGGAGTTTCACCAAACGTTGACTGTTCTGAACTCTCCCGCCACTGCCTACCACGAGCCTGTGGCACCCATCACTGTCACCTGCCTAGAACAGTTCACGTCCATCGCTGTCCCATTCCTGACAATTCTCCAAACACTGTGCGGGCGTGAGCTTCTGCTACTCCGTTATGTCTTTCGGTGGACTCAAACCTAAGTGTTTCTATGCTGGGGAATGCATTTGATTATCAATCACTTTCATTTCTCCCTCATATTATAGTTAGGGCATTATGCTTTTTTTCCCTTCAAAACTGTGTTATAAGAAAGTAGAATTATCTGTGAATTTCATTTCAGCACACCAATAAGTGTGTGACAAAGTATTTATTAGCTGACTAATCCCACTTACATAAGGCATCTAAAGTAGTCAGATTCATAGAAATAGATAGCAGGTGGTAGATCTCGGGGCCAGGGGGGACGGGGATGGAAAACGAGAGTCATTGAATGTACAGAGATTTAGTTCTGCCGGTTGAAAACTTCTGGAGATCTGCTTCACAACAATGTGAACATATTTAGTACTATTGGGCTATGCATTTAAAAACGGCTAAAATGGTAATTTTTTATTTTATCATTTTTATTGAAATGTCATTGAAAGATGCTCATATTTACGTTGTGGGTTTCCTAACCTTATTTTTTTTTCAAATGTTATTAAAAGGAGGTAGTGGTTTCGATTGGTTTAAGAACAACGATCTTTATAAGGGTCCACATACCAAAACAAGTGTCATAACGTGGTCATCTGACCCAGCCATTCCGCTCCCTGATATGGTCCCAAACAAACTTAAAGCGAGGACTCGAACAGCCATAACCCACGATCACAGCAGCACCGTTCATCATAATCAGAAGGCGAAAGATCCCGGCTGTCCACCAGCAACTGAACGCATAGACAACATACAGTCTATGCCTACAATGGAATATTATCCAGCCCTAAAAAGAAATCAAATCCTGACATGCTACAACGTGGAGGAAGTTCTAGACACATGCTAAGTGAAATAGGCCAGGTACAAAAGGACAGACTTGGTGTGACTTCACTTACATGAGGTCTCTGAAACGGGCAAATTCATAGGGATGGAGAGGAGACCAGCGCTAAGTAGGGGCCAGGGGAAGGGAGACGGGAGGTTGTGTCATGGGGACAGGGTTTCAGTTTGGGAGGATGAAAAAGTTCTGGAGGTGGAGGGTGGTGACGGCTGCAAGCCCAGGGGAAGGCGAATGCTGCAGATTGTACACTTAAAAATGGTGAAAACGCAGGGAAAGCTGGGGGGAGGGTGCGTGAAGCAGAAAAGGGGAACTGGGAGTACACTCACTGCGATGACGGCTCGGGACTGTGTAGAATTGTTAACTCACTCATCGCACACCTGAGATGAATATCACACCATATGTTCATTCTACTTCGATAACAACTTTAAGTAACGAGAAAAGGACATACATAATGGAAGCCCCCTGTTAAGAGAGGTCTTAAGGATCTCAAAATCATATTCATATCAAGAGCGCATCCGTGTGATATCACCATGTCATTCTGTTATCGGTAATAAGTAAGCTGCATACATTTTCTTAGGGAAAAAATGGTCACAATGTTGACATCACAATATAAAGGGAGGTGGGAAACATTATTAGAAAACGATCCAAACCGTCTTCAGCAGAACAGTAGCTCTGCTTTTATTTTTTCTCATCTGAGTAGACACAAGCTTCATCTTCTGCTTAAAAATCACCGACAATTTGTCTAAATGCAGATTCCTGGGCTCCTCCCAACGTTCCCATGTGGTTGGCCCCTAAGTCACTCCTTGAGAGTGAAAGTCCCTTGTGGACTCTGGTCTGCTATGGACGTCTGGCTGAGTCACAGACAGAAAGGCGTTGCTTTCCTGCCTGGAGCGCCCACCGGTCCCCACGCTGCAGCAGGTGGTGGCCGGGGGGGGCGAGAGGAGGATGGTGTGGAAGGACTTTGTGCCAACAAGCAAGACTCCAAGCTCTGTCCCACCCATTCGCTCACACTTTCGTTCAGTGAGTCTCCAGCACCCATTATGCGACTACTCGTGGGACTGGGGGGTGGGCCACTCACCTGTCCTGCTTCGGTTTCCTGATCTAAGGAACATGCATGACATCAACTGTCTTGGCAGGTCGTCGTGATAGACTGATTGACGCAGCTGAAGAATTTAGGACAGGGTGGTCCGTGGCCCACAGAGAGGGCTTGGTGGGGTAATGGCTGTCTCCATCATCAGGATTCTCTAATGGGGAGCATCGGGGAGTGGGTGTGTTTTCTCGAGAGGTGGGACTTGACTTAGACCTCACAGCAGAGTGGGACGTGGCTGCACGCTTATGATACTGTGAGCACTTATATGGCCCTCCCTCTGCTCTTTACACACAGCACAAAGGGGTTACCGAGAAAGGGTGGGGGTTGGGTGTCAGCCACACAGAACCTTGTCTTGGAAATACAGAAAAGGACTCAGTAATATTTATGAGCCCATTAAGCGCAGATTGGAGTTCCAGGAAAAGGGGGGGCCCATATTTGTCATGCCAGATTTCTAGAAAGAATGGCCTGATGATACTCCCTTCTCGCCCCCACCCACCCTTCCACCCCTGGCCCCCTCCCCCTCCCCTACAAGCTCTCAATGGACTGTTTAGACCTTAACAACTCTGGAGAGCTATTATGATCTATCAGGTGAAAAAATCATTTGCTTTACAAAGTGGTGTGTGTGATTTTCACCATTGACCGTAATAGCAACAGAGAATCATTTCAGCCGGCTGAGTGCATAATCTGTGTGCTAAACTTCTCTAAGCAGGGATTTACACAATGGAGGAAAATAGCCCCCTGGGACCCACTCAGCACCGCGGAATAAACAGCCTTTCGTGGACGGGCTGAGTATGAGCCAGAACCATCACTCAGGGCTCACACCGTGGTCGCTCTGGAAGACCACCGAACGCCCAGAAACTGTCTTCGAAAATCCTTTTATGGTAAGGTGGGGGGTGGGGGGGCTCCAGGGATCAGGCACCCCACCAGCAAAGAGACTAAAGGTTCTCATGTGCCATCAGCCAGCAAGAGGGAAAACGGAGAGGAGCCAGCCCAAGGACAGATGTACCCCTTGCTTTTCCCTCCTTCATCACGGCCCCACCCCAGCCTCCAGCTCCCCTCTCCCCGCCCTCCGGGACTCACCAGATCACAGCCACACTGGCTTCCTTGCTTTTTATGGACCATGCCCTTGCCCACCTCAGGGCCTTTGCACTTGCTACTGGAAGAACTCCCAAGTTGCCCCTCTCTGAAGCCTCCCCTTCTATTGCTCCATCTTATCACCTGCTTCCTGAGTTTTAGGTCTCTTTGTGTATCACAGCACTTCTCCCAACCACAGTCAAATCTCTGGGTTCAGGAACATCTTCTGTCTTGCTCCTACCATCTCCCCAGGGCCCAACACAGTGTCTGGCATACAGTTGCGGCTCAATAAATATTTGTCCAGTGAACAAAAGAACCAAACACAGATCATGTCTTGTTATTTTCACAGAGCCTACCTCCGTCTGACCTAAGCTTGTTCATTTATTTGTTTACGGGTTGGCTGGGGCTCTCCCCTCACTGGAATGGAAACTGCAGGAAGGCCGGCACCCTCTCCGGCTTGGCCCCCGCTGCACCCCCAGCCCCTGGAGCCGTGCCAGGCACAGGGCAGAGCGTTAGTGAATTGATGCTGGACGTTGTGTGGCTGCTGATGAAATTCTGTCATTGTACCAAATTCTGTCACTGTACCGATTCTTGAAAAAAATGTTTTTATATTGGATACTGTTCAAAAATTCAACACATTTTGTGGTGTGGTTGATCCCATACACATGTGCGCAGGGGCGCACACAATCCTCTTGTTAACCTGCACAGTGGGTTTGGACCAAGTATTTCGTCCTTCTGGGCCAAAGGCAGCATCTGCGTAATGAGACGGCTACGCTCGCCGGCTTCGGAGGCTCCTCCAGCTCCGGTCTCCTACCATGCCGTACGTACGTGGGTTCAAGCCACTCTGTGCCAGCACACTGACTTCAGTCCCTGGGTGGATTCAGGTACTTCCTGGGTACCTGGTGCTAGGTGACCCCTGGTGCCAGGTCCCATCCAGATACTTCCAAGGAGATGTTGTGGAAGCTCCACGGCTCACCCTGGAGTCAGAATCCCGGCCGCTCTCTGAGTGAGGAAGATGGACCTTGCCCTCCGACTCTGCCACCGTGGAAATGAATGGGCCCAGGACGTTCCCTATTTAATAACTTGATGGCCAGGTGACCCCTCTGAGGCCCTCCTGAACATGCCTGCTTGGCTTGTGGTCTGGCTGTTTCCATCCCGCAGCCGACCACCCTGGAGTCAACAGCTCCACCAGGCAGGACACCCGCCCAACCGCTCGACAGGTTAAAAATACCAGACTGGCTGGTGACCTCCGGTCTTTTGTGTCTGAGTCAAAAAGGTCCAACCCAATCCCTAAGTAGCCACTCGGCACCTGTGGCACGATTGATGCTGAAGACTTAGTCTTTGCTCTCCGGAACTCAACATCAGGGCAGGGAGACAAAACATACGTGAAAAGTTGCGTTAGAAAGCAAAGATTTAAAAAGAGAAAGAGGAAGGAAGAGAGGGGAAGGGAGGGAAGGGAAGGGGAGGGGAGGGGAAGGACCTAGCAGCCCAGTAGAAAATGAGCAAAGAATATGAAAAAGCAGTCCCCAGAAGAGGAAACTCAAATGCTCATAAACATGAGATGCTCAACTCCGCTGATAATGGAAGATCTTCAGAGGTGTGGCACAGTCAGAGTCACAGTGAAATCTGAAAAGACCAGAGAACAGAGGCTACCCCTCGGCATAGGCACGAGTGCGCCAGGGCCTCGCTAACATCGCTGGGGGCTGCGCACCCTTCCAGCTCGCGACTCCGCCAGACAGAACCGCGCCCACGCTCCCAAGGAGACACGGAAAGGACGTTCACAGCAGCACTGTTTTCACATTTGCATGAGACAGACCCGAGCCTCTGAGGGGTCGTCCACCGTGTGATGGGATTCTAGACGGTGATTTAACACATGAACCGCATCTGCACGGAACCACATGGCCTGTCCTCTGAGCAGGCTGGGTGACGAAAGAAGGTTCCAGAACAATGGAGTCCGTATAATACCATTCTCGCACAACCTAAAACATGGAACCCATGGCACGTCCTGTTTATGACGCCTGCCTGTGCAGGAGAGCCGCCAAAACACTCACGGGAGGGTACTGTGGGCGGGAGGAGGAGGGGGCTAAGGGTGGAACGTTTGTTGTATCACTAGTGGTTTACATCCTTAAAAACACAGCAGAGAGATTAGAGATAGAACAAAGGAATTGCCCTGGTGCTGACTATCCTGGTGTCCATTGGGAAAAGGCATCGAGAAGATGCGACTGCCAGTCGACCCATGAGCTGGACCCAGGCGATCACACCCCCTCACCCATCCTTGGAATGTGGGTTCTGCTTGGCCTTTGCCCTCCCAGAGGCTGCTGCAAGGACACAGCCTTGAGGCAGGGTCGTGGTGTTGAGGACACCTGCACAGTACGCATCTGTCTCTGTCTGAACTTCAAAGATGTGGCCGGCGGGGATGACTTGTCTTGCTTCCACCCAAGACAAGCCTCGGATAGAATGTCCTTTTGCTTATGAAAACTGCCACCTGCCGGCCTGGAAGAGCCTGGCTCTTTCTTCTGTCTCCCCTGGCCCTCTGTGTGCAAGGGGCCACTTTCAGATTCCACCGGGAAGCTCCCGAAAGGGTCGAGAACCAACAGCACCTCTTTTGTTACCTCTGGTGCTCTTCCATATATTTTAAGAATTTCAAAATTAAGCACTTTTAAAACAAAAAAGGTAAATAATTCTCCTGAAAAATGTAAGAGAAATATTGCTCCTTAATATAACAGTAGGAAGCCTGAATAGGGCCGTGGGGGATCCTTTATTAAATAACCTCTTGGTGTTAGGAGCCAACTGCATCGTGAAGGAGACTGAGATAAGGGCCTGGGCAGGCTTGGCCGGAGAGGTGGAGTCCAGACTGGGTCGTGAAGAACGGCGTCCAGCCTGGGTTCTCTGGAAGCAGATGTTGAGACAGAATGTGGGGTACCAGATGTTTCTTTAGGGACCCACACTGTGAGGGGTGCCCCTGTGGCTCAGTGGGCTAAGCCTCTGCCTTCAGCTCAGGTCATGATCTCAGGGTCCTGGGATCGAGCCCCACGTTGGGCTCCACGCTCAGCATGGAGTCTGCTTCAGATTCTCTCTCCCTCTCCTTCTGCCCCTTTCACTCGTGCTCGCTCTCTCTCTCTCTCTCTCTCTCTAAGACAGACAAATAAAACTTAAAAAAAAAAAATCCACACTGTGAAAGCAAGGAGAGGCAGGAGCAGCACTAGACAGAAGCAGCACTGTGCCTGCCCAGTAAGGCCAAGGCCTACTGTTATCAGGCCTGTGTGCCCCGCTCACTGGGTCACTGAACGAGAGCTGCCTGGAAAGGGTGTGGCTTTGGCAAGGGGGTTCTCAGATGCCGACACTTGGAGGCTGGCTGTGGCCACTCCCTGTGCTCCCCGGGCCTGCCCGAAAGCCTCGCTCCGTGCCCACCACACAGACGACATTTTCTAAATAGACTTTACTTATTTTAAAAGTAGTTTTAGGCTCACAGTAGAGCTGAACAGAAAGTACAGAGCGTTCCCACGCACAGCCTCCCCCATCACAGCCATCCTGCAGCGGAGCAGCAAACTACTTACAATGAATGAACCTGCACTGATGTGTCGTTCTCACCCGAAGGCCACAGGTGACGTGAGGGTTCAGTCCTAGTCTTGTGCATTCTATGGGCCTGGACAAAAGCATAATGACACGTATCCACCCTTACAGGATTATCCAGAGTAGTCTCGCTGCCCTAAAACTCCGCTGTGCTCTGCCTATTCACCCCTCCCTCCTCCAACCCTTGGCAGTTACAGATCTCTTCAGTGTCCCCATGGTTTCCTTTTCCAGAATGCCACAGAATTGGACTTGTGCAGTAGGCATGTGGTCTTTCTAGGCTTTCTAGGCGTTTAAGGTTCCTCCGTGTCTCACATGGCTTCAGAGCTCATTTCTTTTAGCGCTGAATAATGCAGGCATCTTCTGCATTTTAGAGGGTTGCGTTACATCACGTTGCTTTTATGAAGGCCTGTATTAGTACCTGTTTTTGCTAAAGAAAAGAAAGCTGAAAACGACTATTGCTTTTCCCAAAAAGAAGGGGGAGGTGTTGGAGGATGAGGAGGGAGGAGGAGGAGAACAACAACAACGTAAAATAGGGTTTAGTGGTTATTCATTGAGGCAGTACACACCCTGAGCAGCGGGAATGGGGCTGCCAAGGTCCCGCCTGGGGACCATAGTCAGCATCTCAGCATCAAGCTGCCAGAGCTTTGAACTGTGAGCATCGGTGCTATATCTTGAGTTATTTTGTGTATGTGTTGGCCAGATATGTCCCAAGTTATCAGGAATGGGTAAGAAAGGTTATTTTGGGGATCTGGAAATGCTCAAAAATTTTCCCATCTCTGGGGTGCCTGGGTGGCTCAGTGGGTTAAAGCCTCTGCCTTCGGCTCTGGTCATGATCCCAGGGTCCTGGGATGGAGCCCCGCATCGGGCTCTCTGCTCAGCAGAGAGCCTGCTTCCCCTCTCTCTCTGCGTGCCTGCCTCTACCCCTGCTTGTGATCTCTGTCTATCCAATAAATAAACAAAATTTTTAAGTGATTTAAAGCCTCTGCCTTCGGCTCAGGTCATGATCACAGAGTCCTGGGACTGAGCCCCGCATCAGGCTCTCTGATCAGCATGGAGCCTGCTTCCTCCTCTCTCTCTGCCTGTCTCTCTGCCTACTTGTGATCTGTCAAATAGATAAATAAAATCTTTAAAAAAAATTTCCCATCTAAATCAATGGTAATTGCTTCATTGCTTCACACCATTTTGGCTTCCACACTTTCATCGGAACATCCTCATTTCGCGGCGGGGGGACCCTGCATTCCACTGTCTGGACACACCAATTTGCTTATCCATTCCCTGAAGAACGTCTTGGCTGCTTCCCAGTGGCGGTGATGATGGATCAAGCCGCTGTAAACATCCGTGTGCAGATTTTTGTGTAAACAGAGTTCTCAATTCCTTTGCGTAAACGCCGAGCGCTGGATCGTAGTGGGAACACACGCTTAGCTTCGCCAGAAGCCGCCCGGATGTCTCCTCCAGAGGCTGCGGCGGTCTGCGCTCCCGCCAGCCGTGAGCGCCGGTGTTGCTTCACGTCCTCGCTAGCACGGGGGTGGTCTTCTGTCTTCGTGGATCTCCGAGTAGCTCCACAACAGCGCTCTCTCACGGCAGGCCACACGGGGCTCTCCGCACCAGGTCACAGGGTGGTGGCAGCTCTCGCCCAAGAAAGTCCCAGCCATCCTCCTCCTCCTTCTTCCGCCTTCCTTCCTGGATCTCTTTCTCCACGCCTTCATGGGTTGAGGGGCCAAGGGCCACGAAAATAGTTCCCGAACTTGTCTTTATAAACTCTCCAGAGTGAGATCTAGCATCAGGCTTTGACAATCTACGGCATCTTCGGGTCGCCCTTGAAATCGCAACGTTAATGGGCTGTTACCTCTCAACGAAACCGTCCTGGGCTGTCCTGGGAGGTAACACGAGAGAGGAAAATCTGGGACCAGGTGCCGTGGTTTCCACTAACCACCCAACTGCACTGTTGCAAAGAAATTCAAACAGCAGAGAATCACGGATGTGTTTTTGGCCCTGCTGGACAGAAAGGAAACCAGGCACCCCATCGGTTCCCACCTTTCTCTTATTTATACCATACACCTTTCTCCCAGAAACATTATGTGATTTTTCCAACATTTGTTCTCCTTTGGAAATAGAATTCTGTTTCCTTTCGTCTGTTAATGAGAAGGGCCTCTTTCTGTTCAAGGGCATGCCATGTTCATTAAGGTAGTTAAGAGTCCATGCTCAGTAATGCATCCTTTCCTGTGTCCCTTGTCTGAACTGAGACCCCAAAAGAGGGATTCGATGCCCAGAGTTTATTTGGGAACGGTGTCAGCTTCCTAGGGCTGTTGCAACAATTTACCACAGCCCAGGTGGCTTATAACAAAAGAAGTGAAGAGAAGTACTCCCTCACGGTTCTGGAGGTTAGAAGTCTGAAATCAAGCTGCCAACAGGGCTGTGCTCTCTCCGAGGGCTCTGGGGGAGAATCTGCTCCAGGAAATCCTCTTCACTTCTAGTGGTTTCTGGCGATCTTCGCTATTCCTTGGTTTATGGATAAATCACTCCAATCTCTCCTTCCGCCTTCCCAGGGCCTTCTCTGTGTGTGTCTCTCTCTGTATCTCTTCCTTCTTCTTAAGAGAACCCCCTGATGCAGTATGACCTCATCTCGACTTCGTTACTCCTGCTGAGACCCTGCATCCAAATCAGGTCAGAGCCACGGGATGGAGATTCAGGACTTCAATGAACCTTTGTGGGTGGCCACCACCGGAGAAATAGTAGAAGGTGACCAATCCCTGGGAACTCCAATGGGCTGGGCTGGGATGTGAGGGAGGGAGAGGAAGGATCAGCATAGAGTGTACCCGCGGGGTACCTGGGGCTCAACCCAGCTGCACTTTTCCACCTCTTTGCGATCTAACATCAGTCAAGGGCTGCTTTGACCCTCCATTAACTCTCCTACACTTCTGGCTTGGTTTGCCCCGTGTCCCGGCCCCATAGGGTCCCCGGAGCCAGAAAAAAGTCCTCAAGACAAGCGTCTCCAGTGCTTGTGGTAAGTAGCTCTCAGTGTGTAGAGATGAAGGCCGCGGGGAGGAGGGGGAGCCAGCTGTGTCGGCCACAAACCCCAACAACTAGTCTAATTCTATGTATTGAAAATCAGAATGAAAATATGAGAAATCTGACCCACTTCAGTTCCACCCAAGGTCTTTAATCTTTATCTATCAACTCAAAATGCTAGATGTGGACACTCACAAGGAAGCCGGAAAATTCCGGCACAGGGAGGTCCTGCAACGCAAGCGAGCCCACCGCGTCCTGCAGGGGAGGCCCCCTCAGTGTTCGCTGGCTTATGGGCTGTTTCTACCACCTCAGCCTCTTCCTTTTGGGTTGAAAGAAGCCAAAGCCCCAGGTCAAGAGTTGGAAACCGCACACCAGTCCTGCCACCTGCCTTATCTGACCCTTCGCGCAGACATGCAGTCAGCATCTCCCTTCCTGGCGTACGAGACAGAAAACAGTCGCGGTCTCGGCACATCTCCTTTCAGCAGCGGCCGATCATTCCGCGGACGGATCCGATCTGACTCTCGGCTCTTACGCTGACAAACCCCAAGGTGCTAGAATGACAGTGTAACGTGCTTCCTTCAAAAGTGATTAGCGCAACGTACTCACCAGGGGAAGGCAACAGGAAGGAAGAGAGAGGAAAATCTGAGTATCTTCGTCACCTCCCCGGAGACACAATTAGGGCATCTTTGCAATCGTTCGTTTGTAGCTCTGTTGTAATTCTCAGCAGCAAGTAGCGCTACTAAGAATGAAGGAACAGGTATTAATTCATAAACAGACTCACCAAGTCATGGTAAGAAATAGAATGAAATCAGCTTGGGGGAGGGAAAGCAGAAATCATCCCACTCCCTGAGTCCCACCATAATTGTGCCATCTGACTGCTGGGCTTAAGGGAGGTCTGCCTGCTGACCAACAGCCTGGGCAGGCTGCCAGTCTCTGGTGCCAGGGCCATATGGGACCGTCCTCTTCTGGGGGAAGCCTTCCCAAGCAGGCACAGCCCAGGGCATCTCTCTGTTCTCAGAACTCTGGTATCTGTCACTTACAGGTGTTTTGGATCCTACCCAGCACACAGCTCCACCCGTTGCTTTCCATCATGCTGAACTCACACTGCTGGCTGCCTTCTACTGTCACTTTTTAAATATTCCCAATGAGACTATGAACGTGAGGGTAGAGACCCAGGCCCTCCCCCACATGTCTAGAATCGAGTCCTGATTTCAATAAGGTTACTTAAGAAATTGTTGCTACTTTCATTGAGATGTATTTCCTTCCTGTAGAAAAGACACTCATCAGCCCCCTGAGTGGACACTTGTAGATCAAGATCATGAGCCTCAGGTCATTCAGAGCTGAGTGATCAGAGATGGGGGAGGGAGGACAGTGGGGTCCTCTACAGTCTCAGGGTCACTAAGGGTCGGGAGCCCTGCGGTGACTCAGTGAGGGTGATCGTGGTGATGGTGTTGGGTGCTAGACATGGTTGGAATTCGGTGTCTTCACTGGTCTCATTGGGACTTTACTGAGGGTCACTGCTTTGCTTTCGTGTTCTAGCCCTTCTTGATGTAATGAAGGTTCGACAGAGAAATCCTGAGTGACCCTCACTTAGGCCACAGAGAGAAGCTTGGGGTGTGTGTGCACGGGAGCCTCTTCCATCAGGCAGTGTCTCATTCACTCATCCATCAAATACGTCCTGAGCCCTGACAGCGGGTCACGTATGGCACTGGACACTGCCCAGGGAAGGGGCTCTGGTGGGTGAAAAGGGACAACTACAATTCAGCAGAGCGACATGAGGCCTAAGAAGTTCCAAGAAAGTTCTTGGGATCACTGGGCCAGTGTGGAAGTGCCTGAAACACAAAGGTTTGTGCTGACTCCCTCCCTCTCAGGATTTCCACCCGAAGTGTAGGAACCAGAGAATCCTCGGGGACCAGTGAGTGTCTGGCCAGGGTTCCTTTGTCCTTGCCTTCCTTGGTTCACACACATGTGTCCGTTTACATCATAGTCTAACACATTGTCTTTGCTGATTTATACACACTGTGTCATTGGTCAAATGGTGTGGTGGGCAGATACCGTGGGCACATCATGTAAAACTCGCTGCACCATGACGAGGAAAACTCCCTGAAGCGGCAGCAAATGTGGCAATGCTCGGGTGGCCTCAAGTAACTCTTCTCTTCCTCAGAGGGGACAGCGGTATGCAGGGACTTTGGTTCTGGCATCCAGGAAACACAGGTTCAGGGCTAGGCTGGGGCCAGGCCCTGGAGAGCCAGCTACACAGCTCGGGCTGTGGGCTCCTGGCTGAGACTCGGCCTCAGATGCTTACCAGGTTGGAACAGGCCCAACTGCTTAGGCTCTCAGCCCTTGGTCTCTTTACCCTTTTAGGTTGTTGGGGGGATTAAAGGAGCCAACACGGAGAGGTGGGGAGGGTTGAGTAATATGAGCTAATTACCAGCCTCCTCCTCCTCCTCCTCCCCAAGACCATGTGACCAATTCTGTCCCGACTCCTTCCAGCAGGAGGGATTTTAGGCAGGTCAAGAGAGAGGGGAGAATCCCACCCCAGCCAGCCTGAGTCCAAGCTGATTTATTTATTTTTTATTGATTTGATTGATTTTTATTGATTTATTGATTTGAGTGAGAGCAAACACGAGTCAGGGAAGGGGCAGAGGGACAAGCAGACCCCCCACTGAGCACAGAGCCCAACTTGGAGCTTGATCCCAAGATCCTGAGATCATGACCTGAGCCGAAACCAAGAGCTGAATGCTTAACCGACGGAGCCCCTCTGGTGCCCCAAGTCCAAGTCCAAGCTGGTTTTAAAATGAGGGCTGGTTAATACTTTCCCAGCACCCTTTGGAGGAGGTATGTGGGACTATATTCTTTCTTTTATCTGGAAAATAGCAAAGTCGGGAGCTTGGCTGTCGTCAGCCTTCAGTGGGAGGAGCGGGCCCGCAGGGTGGGGCGGGGAGAGGGATGCTCAGGAAAGGACTCAGTGTTCTTCACGTGCAATTCAGAGGCCCACCAAGGACGACTTTCCCGCCTTCTATTCCTGGTGCCTTTTGCCCTCCTGCAGCCTGTGGCTGACCCGTGCACCAGAGCTCAGCAGGCAGGGTCTGGCTTTAAAGGAGGGAGAGGTGACTGGATTTTTCTGGCAAGTTTGAGTTCTGATTGGCTCAGATGGGAAAGTGATGGAAAAGAAAGGAAAAAGGAGGGAAATTTGGTGGTGGTGTGAATGGGGAACAATATTTTGAAATAAAATCTGAACCCCTGCTTTGGTCCCAAAGGAAAGCAAAAATGGCTTGTGAAAGTCAAATGCACTTTTTTTCTCTATTAAAGACTGCCATACATTCAACTTGCTAAGATGGTTAAAGAAACAAATATTCAGCAATACTTGTTCAAGAGAGTAAAGCACACTGTGTTCATGCCTAGGGCCCACCGCTATGGGCTTCTGTCACGCTGGAGGGAGACGGGGCTCAACTTGGAATACAGCACGGGTAAGTGGGGGCTTCCAGTCGAGGAGCAGGTGGGGGTCAGTGGGTGCAAAATTATCAAGGGAACATCAGGGGTGGCAGGGGTGGGGATGGAGCTAAACCAACCTGACAGGGTTCTTTGCTGAAGACAGGTGGTTGTGACCAGACCTCACCTGGGGGCGGGGGGTGCTGGAGGATGAGAACTCGAGCAGATCCCAGGGGTGATTAGATGTGCGGGGTGGGGGACTCCGGTTAAATCGACTTAGTAGGGTGCTTGCTTAAAACCAGGCTTTACAAAGAAGCACACCTACAGGCGGGCCTCGGAGAAGTTCCAAGAGGCTGACTAAAAGCATGTTTGTCATGACAAAATGTTTTCTTTTAAAGCAATGTAACATCGAGACCTTAGGAGACAAACTATATACTACAACTAAGTTACCCACAAGTGATTCAAGAAAGATAAACTAATTTCAAAAGCATCTTGAACTAAATTTTTTCAGAGGTATAATATATCGTGTGCTACTTATTTTTTTAAATTTTAACTGTTTTTGAGAGAGAGAACACATGCACACAAGCACGGGGTGGGGAGGGGCAGAGGGAGAGGGAGAGAATCTCAAGCCAACTCCACGCGGAGCCCCACATGGGACTCAGTATCATGAGCCTGAGATTATGACCTGAGCCGAAATCAAGAGTCAGACACTCAGCCAACTGAGCCATTCAGGCACCCCTAAAATTTTTAACTTTCAAATGAGAAAGTATAAAAGAATGCACAGAAATAACAAAGACGCAAAAGAACAAATACTGTATGATTCTATTTAGGTAAGTACTTAATACAGGTTACCACGGGCTAGGGAGCAGAAATGGAAAGTTATTGTTTAACGATACAGAGTTTCTGTTTGGGGTGATGAAAAAGTTCTGGAAATGGTTAAAATGATCAATGTTATGTTTTATACATTTTAACGCAATTTAAAAAATCAATTTAAAAAGGAATGTGTAAATCTGATTGCAGACACAGCCCTGTTGAACCACCATGCCAATATGCTCCCTTAGAGTTGTGCAGTGCGCAACCTGTACAATGCAGCCCTGTCTCAACACTCTGTTTCCTGACAAAAGGATAATGGCACAGGGGCTGGTAGGGGGAAAAAAAAAAAGGATAATGGTACCTGTATTTGCATATTATTTTTCTTTAAGGTAATGCACAAACATTCCCTCTCAGTTGATTTCTGTTCAAAAAGGAAAAGAAAGGCAGAGAAAAAGTTCATCGGTACACCCAAACCACAAAAGTTACATTCAGAGAGAGAGAACAGGTGGGAGGGGAAGCAAGTCAGGGAGTCTTCAAGCAGAGGTGATGGAAAGACGTGGCTAGATACAGCAGGTTGTGTTTTGGAGGCAGAGTCAACCAGAACTCCTCTGTTGCAATGTGGGATTTGAGAGAAAAGGAAGAATCAGAGATGATCTCAGCCCATGGGGGTGCCATTCAGAGAGATGGGGTGCTGGAGGTCCACAGCTGGGTTTTGGCAGAATGTCGTTTGAGATGTGTTCAGACGTCCACACGGGAATGACGAGAAGGAAGTTGGACATAGAGTCTGGGGCTCATGAGAAAGATCAGGACAGAAGATGCATTTTGAGTTCAAGTTGAAGTTTCAAGAATACACAAGAACCCTTGGAGAGTGCAGACAAGAAAAGAGGGAAGAGTAGACAAGAGAGACCTGGAGGACACCAACACTTAGAGGTCTGGGAGGAGCTGAGAAGGGGCACACTCTGAGGCAGATGGAAATTGAGACAAATTCCCTGAGTATCACAGTACACTACGGAAGCGAGTATTCCTTTTCTTTTTTCTTTTTTTGAAGTTTCACTTATTTAAGTAGTCTTTACACCCAGCATGGGGCTCAAACTCATCTGTAATCAAGAGTCACATGCTTTTCTGACTGAGCCAGCCAGGCGCCCCCAGAATTAAGTATTTCGAGGACAGAGTGGTGGGCCGTGGCAAAGGATGCTGAGCCTTGCAGCTTTGGGCGGTGGGAATGAAGTAGCTCTCATTTAATTGTAGCTATGTTCTCCATAAAATACGAGGCAGTTCTCAGCTGAGTAGTGTTACCATTATGGAGATAACTACGGAGAGACCTAGGGCGCTGTAGACATACTGTTAACTGAGAGGGGACGGCTGCAGGAGAGAGCAGACCAGGAAGGGAGGGTCAATGGTGAACTCGGCTTTGGGGCTTCAAGCTTGGAAGTCTGAGACACCTGTTAGGCATTCAAATCCCGATGCTGTGTACACAATGGGGGTTCAGGGGAGAGGTTCAGGCTGAAGATTAAAATCTCACATCATCTTCTCCGTGAGCCTTTTGTTAAGACAGCCCACACAGATGCCCAAATTAAAACAAATCCTTTGTGCCCCAGTTTGGGATGCAGAAAATAACTATAACTAAAAACCAAGGAGGATTAAAACAGAGGCCAGCTTTCAGTGGAGGCAGGGGTCGGCGGGCTGGGTTACCAAGGGTGAGCAGCAGCACGCCGACGGAAGGGATGCCGGAGGGAAAGTGAGCGAACCGCCCTCACCGAGATGAGGATGACACTAAACCAGGATTGCCCCCAGAAAAGTGGTGACAGCCAGACGCGTGGCATCCTGGCCGGTCATTTTCCTGAGACGTGGTTTAGGAGCAGGAGCTCATGCGTGATGTTGTCACAGGAGCACTGTCTGCAGAGTGATTTCCTGGGCTTGCATTCCAGACCGCCGTTTCCTTCAGCCTCAGACAGCAGTTCAATGTCTCTGCACCTCCATCCCTGTATCTGTTAAAATAGACGCACGCAGCTGCCCACTCCCTGGGGTTCCTGTGTGGGACGAAATGCCACCACCGCCTGGCCCCGAGTCCGTGCTGCACAAAGGTGAGCTCTGGTCATGGTGGTTTGTCTCCCCGACTTCTCTGTGACCCCACGAGAGCCTCAGATCCACTCCCACTTGCATCACGGCTCATAGTACAGCGGGAGGGTGGTGTGCTGAGCTAACAGAAACGGCTCCCGTGCTCCCTCCCATGGCTCCGAGGAAGGGAGCGGTACTACTCACTCTCCCTGCACCTGCACGCATCCTTCCCTCCCTCCCTCCTGCTCTCCTGGGGTAAGCGTCCTGTCCCCCTCTTGCACTGGGGTCCGGCCCCCATCTTCTCAAGGGCTGCATTCCATTCACCGCTCCCTTCTTCATCCTTAGCCTCCCCTTAGACCTTCTCGGTTAACGCTCAGCGCTCCTCCACTTTGAAGAACAAAAACAACAACAAAAAGCCCTCCACTCCTGCACGTGCTGCCCTGCAGCAATTTCCCAATCTCTACACATCTGTTCTCGGCCCAACCTCTGTGAAGTCGTCTCCGCTAGCTCTTGCTTTCCGCAGCTTCTCTGCTGCTCATTTCTCAATGCACTGCAAAGTGCTGCCGTCAACCCTCCCTTTTCCAAAATGGTTTTCTTTCTTTTCTTCTTCTTCTTCTTCTTCTTCTTTTTTTTTTTTTAGCGTCACCCAGGGCCCATTATTTTGCTAGATCCAACCGATGTATAATTGTCATCTAAGGTAATCCTTCTGCACATTTAAGACCCCCCAACCACACCCTTTGTTGGAACACTGGACGCCTTCTAGCTTTCTGCCTGCATCCCAGACTGGCGGCCCTCAGTCTCCCTAGCTGGCTCACCAAGGATTCTTAGTGCCACCGGAGCTCCTCAAGAACGTGCCTTCTGACCCCGAATCCCAACCCGAGGCAACTCAACCCTCCAGGGCTTTGGTTACTCCTCGGACACCTAGACTCCCAGCTCCAACCTCCTCTTTGAACCGCAGACCCTCGTGGGTCTGTCAGAGATACCGCACACCAGTATGTTCAAAACGGAACTCCCTGCCTCCACTCCCTCCCCAGACCCAGGCCTCCTCCGATGTTGCCTTTAGCAAAAGCAGAAAACTGGGGGTCATTCTTGA
The DNA here is from genome assembly GCF_902655055.1 of Lutra lutra. Classification (NCBI taxonomy): domain Eukaryota; kingdom Metazoa; phylum Chordata; class Mammalia; order Carnivora; family Mustelidae; genus Lutra; species Lutra lutra. The sequence goes on from NC_062285.1 coordinate 140,397,090, forward strand.
CTTTCCTGTCTGGCAACCCTCACATTTTACTGATTCTACCTGCTCAAATCAGATTAAATGTCTGCTGAATCCACCCGCTTCCCTCCACTGTCCTTGCTGGGGGAAGGAGGCCCTGTCCACAGGACTCCACCGGGACCCCGAGGTCATGACCTGAGCCCAAATCAAGAGTTGGCCTCCGAACCAACTGAGCCACCCAGGTGCCCCACCTTTGCCAATTTTAATCTGTATCTTTTCCTGGTAACAACTGTGACTATGAGCACAGGCACTTTTCTGAGTTCTGTGACTCCTTTGAGCAAATTTTGAAACTGAGAGTAGTCCTGGAGACCTCCAGCACATCAACGGGGGGGTCAAATGTTAAGAATCACGATCATTATCTTGGATATAAAAGAAAGGAAAGAAATGGGAGTAATCTCAGTTTTTGGTAAGACTAGATCTATATCCCCAAACCCTAGGCCATGCTGATAACTGTCTTTGGGCTGGGAAGGGGGAGATGGAAGGAGTAGGGGGAGAGTAGAAGCTACCAGAAAGTGATATCACATGTTGAGTATGAGAACTTTAGACTGAAAGGCACCTTGGAACGAGTGCCTTGTTCGAAGTCCCTCCTGCGGCAGAGGAGGCAACGGAAGGAAGTCTGGGGACATGAAGTCAGTTGACCTAGGTCATGAGACTGGGTTCATATACATCCAATGCTGACTGAACATCAGGTGCCAGACGCCCGGCCAGGTTTGAAGGAATGAGTTCCCTGAGCTCAAACAATGTTTGTAAGAGGCTTGTAGAGGGGTGGGTGGTCAGCCAGGACTAGAGGACATCACCAGTCAGTCTTGGGCCACTGGGTAGATGCTGAATGAGGGAAGGCGGTCCCCACACACAACGGGTGGTTCTCAGAGCCTGGCTACTGCCGGCCTCCAATGCCCCTGCCCTGGACAAAGCAGAGAGGAAGGGGCTGCGCTCTCTGTTACTGTTAGATGGGAGCTGGGTGTGCAGGGGACGATGGGGCTGTGGTGGGAAGGACACTCTACGGGAGAGACGTCTGACTCTGGAAGCTGCCTCAGGGGCTCAGATCTCCCTTCCGGGGCCCGGGTCTCCCAGACAGTGCACCTTCTAGCCCCTTCTCTTTCATAATGAATTAAATTTCCCCTATCTCCCCCGACACACGCAAACCTCAGAATCAGAAATAATGTGCCCTGAAAGGCCTGCAAAAGCATTTTGTAACCTTTTTGGAAATTACCTCCATTTGGACGGGAGCCTCAAGTACTTCCCGAGAAGGTGGGATTCTAAGGTAACTCGAGAAAATTTTTTCAATAAAGGCTTCCCCCAATTGTCTTCTGAGCAAGGAAGATGGAAGACAGAAATCTATGAACTGTGCGAAATGCCTAGGCATGCTAGACCCTTCGGTCTCAGTGACAGGCGACCTGGCAACAGCATCCTCATGTAACAGATGGAAATTAATCATCATCATCATCATCATCATAATCGGGGACTCGGGAAGATCAAGTAACTTCACTGCTGGGTAATAATGACCCTGGAATTGAGCTTAGCTCGGTCAGACTAAGAGCACCAGGACTTTTCCTCCAGGGAAAAATTCTTCGGCCCCAACTTACAGGCCAGCTCTGGTTAACAAACGCTGTGTCGCAGGAAGACCTGGCTGAGGCCTCGACAAGGGGGCAAAGATTTCATTAATCATTCCCACCTCCTCTGCCCAAGGCTTCACGAAACACACGGTTTGATATGAAATCAGTGCTTCTGTCTGGAATTATTCCACGTGAATGCGGGAAAAGCAAGGCCAGTTCAGCCACCTGGTATAATACAGCCCTCGATTTCTCCTGCCCCTCCAACTTAATGTCCTCATTAAGAAAGAAGGCCACGGGATTCTTCTCCAACGTGAGTTTAGCATCAACGGTAGTGGAGGCGTTGGGTAGCTGAGGCTCCTGCTGACACTGCACTTAAAATAACAGCACGAAGTCCCAGCTGCTGAAACAGAGAGACTCAGCTATGGTGGCTTACTTCTTTCCTGGTCACCGAACAGTCCCAAGGGCCAGGATGGTGACCCGGTCCCTTTCTGGCTCACTGCCATGCGGACCCCGAGTGCGCGGTCTTCCTCCCAAGGTCAAACGGCAGCGGTGAGCACACTCCCACTGTAGCTTGCAAGAAGGACGAGGTGCCCCATTCTGGGACCAGAGCTCACCTTCCATGTCGGGATTAACCCAGAAGTTGTACCACAGTGTCTGCACGTGTCCCAGCACGTGGCCACCAGGCCATCCCAGCAACAAAGGAGATGGGAAGTGTCATTTCCCACCGAGCTCCACCGCACGTTGATTCCTACAGAGGATGCAGAGAGAGGATCCTGAGGGCCAGCTGGCACCCTTGGCCATGGTCATGGTCACAGCCTGAACCTCTGCTTTGCTTTATAGGTAACGAGGGCTTTTGCACCTACCACTTCATTCCACCCAGCGACAAGCCTTTGAGTAATAACATTTCTCTCGTGTCATGTGTGAGAAAATGCGGCCACAGGGGTGAAGGGGCTGGGCCAGGGCCCAACCACGGAGTATTAAATGCAGGGTGAGAACGACCCCAGTGGCGATAAAACACTGGTAGAGTCAAAAAGAAAAAAACCTGTTCCATCTGCTCCAGCCACACTTATTAAAGCAATTAATAAGAACGAAGGAACGGAGGAAACGGGAACAACAGAGCAGGTCCTTGACCACAGAGGCTTTATGGCAGTCGGGGAGTTCAACAGGGATTGCAGGACAGTGTGGTCATAAGGCCTGCAGGGCACAGTGACAGCAATGGACAGAGAAGGGGCCTTAAGACACAGAGAAGACAGTGACGATTCCTCGGGCTGGGGGGGGGGGGTGTGTGTGATGAAAAGATAAATGCTAGAAGTCTAGAAGTCTCTAGCGGAAAGTGGAGAACCTGAGAACCTAGCCAGCATTCATGCATCCACAACCAGGAAACGAGAATTTACATCCCATAGGACAAGTCTTGGCCATGGGACATGGAGTGCCAGCACACAAGTGCTTGCTCTCTGTCCAGACTTGTACCATCTGAAGTCCACTCTACATGCTGCTGGGAGGTACCAGGGGGCCAAACCTGTGATGGTTAGTTTTACATGTCAATGTAGAGGGTGTTTTGGATGAGATTAACGTTAAAACAGTGAACTTTAAGTAAAGAAGAATCCCATCCATAACATGGGTGGGCCTCATCCAATCAGTTGAAGGTCCAAATAGAGCAAAGACTGACCTCTTGGAGCAAGAAGGAATTCTCCAGCAAACTGTCTTTGGACTTTGCTCTCAAGTTTTGAGTCTGCCAGCCCACACTGCAGATTTTGGACTTCCTCGCTTCCATAATCATGAGCCAATTACTTAAAATCAATCTTCTCTGCTTACTTCTCTGGAGAACTGAGTAATACAGAGACACAGTGATCAACATGAGAATGACACTTGTATTGGCTCTCCTCCTTTCCCGCTGCACTCTCCCAGTCTGTAGAATCCCTCACTTTCAAAATAAACCAGGAAGATATGTGCACACCCTTATCTCTAGCTTGCCTTCTGGGTGTTCCCCACCCAGTCCGCATATGGCAATCAGTATACAGGGGCACTGATGGTTCATGGGGAGTCATGGCCTTGCTCCCACTGTGCAAGGGAAGACTCTGGGTGGCTCCATGGGGCCTGAAGTGCTCATGGGTGCAAGCCAGGTCTCCACGAGGGCAGAAGCAGGAGCCATGGGTGGGACTGCCAGCATGCGCTGGGTCACCTTTGAGGCCAAGGAGAATGAGAACATCACCATGGTGAGGGCATCCAGTTTTTGGAAAATGTGACTGATTACATGATGCTCCCCATTTGGTTCGAAGTCTCTGCAGTATTCTGGTCCTCCTGGTGCCTCAGTTTCTGGTGAAGTGAAGACCAAAGTAGCTGAGGGTCTCATTGGAGCAAGCCAAGAAAGACTCTGAAATTCAGAACGACTAAAGGAGGAAGGAGTTAACCAGAGGTAACCAGAGCTACTCCTCGAGAGAGAGGGTATCAAGGGAAGAGGCATGAGCCAAGGCAAAGCACCTGGCTAAGCAGCTGGGAGAGAAAGATGGAGCGATAAAGAAGCAGGACACATTCTGCAGAGAGCAGCTGGCTGGACGGAAGGACAGGAGCTCAGAATTCCACAAAGTCACCACTGAACAGTGTCGGAAAGCTGCTGGGGAGGGGAAAGCAACGTCGACCCGATGTGCACTTCATCCTGTCTGTGCTGATCTGCAGACCCAGATTCTCCAGTGTTCCCGCCAGAACACCCCGCAGATGCTCGGCGGCTGTGCTGGCCAACCAGTAAGTGCGCAGTGTCCGTCAGGCCACACCGAGCATGCCTGAGCAGGGAGCGCCAACTTCTAGAGCAAGCAAAACCCCTCGAAGGTAATTCTGGAGGCAGAACATTTTTGTTTCCTAGGAAGAAAGGAACCTCTTTAAAGAGAAGATGAGGATCAAGCCATGTCCTGGGATCGAGTCCCGCATCGGGCTCTCTGCTCAGCGGGGAGCCTGCTTCCTCCTCTCTCTCTGCCTGCCTCTCTGCCTGCTTGTGATCTCTCTCTGTCAAATAAATGAATAAAAAAAAAAAAAGTTTAAAGAGAAGATGAGGGGCGCCTGGGTGGCTCAGTGGGTTAAGCCGCTGCCTTCAGCTCAGGTCGTGATCTCAGGGTCCTGGGATCGAGCCCCGCATCGGGCTCTCTGCTCAGCGGGGAGCCTGCTTCCTCCTCTCTCTCTGCCTGCCTCTCTGCCTACTTGTGATCTCTCTCTGTCAAATAAATAAAATCTTTAAAAAAAATTTAAAAAGTAAAAAGAGAAGACGATAAGAGAGAGGCACTAGGGAGCAGATCCAGCAGGGGCGTATCCTGGTTTGATGAGTTGTAGTTTGAAAAGCCGAGCCCCACATCAGTTATCGGCCAGCAAGGACACACTGCAGTGTTAGTCAACCCTGTTCATGACAACAGGAAGGGAGAGGCAGCCCTCTCTACCTTTTTAACTTCCTATTCAACCTTCTCTTCTTACCGAGTCCATGGTTGGGGGGTGAATCCTCACTCCAGCAAAGCTGGGGGTCGGGATGAGTGGCTGGTGCGGGAAGCAGGGGGACCTCGATCTCGGCCCAGCGGCACTAGATAGAGCTGTCTAGGCTGTGGTGTGTTGGCTCCTCTCTCTCTTCTCCTTGACTGTCTAAGGAGTCACTTCAGTTTAAGTGAGGCTGATCACGCAAGCAGTGAGACCGGAGGGAGAGGGAAGCGTACCTCTTCTACTGCAGTAGCATTATGATTACAAGTGGAACAAGGCATTTGTTTTAACAACATGAAGGCAGTCTCGGCTTACGCAACCTCTTCTCTGCCGTGAGTACTGACATCTTTACTTCACTCACACTCAATGTTTTCCAGCGGGGAAACGAAAGAGAGTCTTACGTGTTTTCTGTTTCCAAGTATCGGGAGGCCCAGAGCACTGGCCAGGATGCTAGAACACAGCGGAATAAATGCTGCTGCAAACCTGCCTCCCCAGCAGGACCGCACTTCTCTGCACCAAAGAGCCATAGCGTTTTGCACCCCCCACGGCGCTTAGCAGATGGGAAGTTCCTAAAAAAGCTGACTGGATCGGATATTTTATTTTATTTAAGACTTTATTTATTTATTTGACAGACAGAGATCACAAGTAGGCAGAGAGGCAGGCAGAGAGGGAAGCAGACTCCCTGCTGAGCAGAGAGCCCGATGCGGGACTCGATCCCAGGACATGAGATCATGACCCGAGCCAAAGGCAGAGGCTTTAACCCACTGAGCCCCCCAGGCGCCCCTGGATATTTTATTTTAAAATATGCCTATGTGCTATCACGATACAGATACAGCTTGTTATTTTTCAAATGCTATATCATTTGGTGACTTCAGATACAAAGGACTTGGCTAAGAACTAGGCTCTAGTACCACGTGGGCTGAAATTCAAGCTCAGGTCCTTCACCAACTGACTGGCTGTGGCACAGAATGATTTTCCTGCAGAGGGAAAATTCAGGTCCATCTAGAATTCCCTTTCCAGCTAAATACCAATACAATGATGAGGGAGAAAAGAGTGTTTTGTGTGTGTTTTTTTTTTTCTTAAGTGACTAAAAGAATACCATTATAGAAATTATCACTGAAGGAAATACTACAGGATTTATTTCCAAAAGAAAACTCTTGGAAGACAGAAATCTAATAAAAAGTGTTGGATAAAGTAATTGGCAACCATGTGGCAAATCTAAACCAGCACTATTTAAAAATTATAGCATGCAGGGGCCTGCAGTGGCTCAGTTGCTTGGGCATTGGGCTCTTGATTTCGGTTCAGGTCATGGTCTCGGGGTCATGAGGTTGAGCCCCATGTCGGGCTCTGTGCCGAGCGAGGAGCCTGCTTAAGATGCTCTCCTTCTCCTTCTGCCCCTCCCCCCCAAACAAGACAAAACAATAGCACTAGGAAGTTATCTGAAGACTACAAAAATGAGATGGAAGTGAAGTAAGGAACAACAATGGAATAAAGATAGGAGGGGTGTTTGGATTAAAGCATTTTAAGGTTTGAGAAATATTCAAAACTAAAGGAGAGGTAGTAATTAATTTCAGATTAAGTCAAAATAAATGTTAAGTATAGAAAGAGAACAAAACCTCAAACCCTTAAGGTGGGGTGGAAATGGAGGAAGGGATACAATGAAAACTCAATCCATCCAGCCAAAGATAAGAGTTTTTTGGGGCGCCTGGTGGTTCAGTCGGTTAAGCGCCTGCCTTCAGCTCAGGTCATGATCCCAGCGTCTTGGGATCGAGCATCCAGATGGGCTCTCTGCTTGGAGGGGAGTCTGCTTCTTCCTCTCTCTGCCCCTCCTCACCACTTGTGTTCTCTCTCAAATGAATATTTTTTTTAAAAGGAGATTTTTAAAGTCAAATAAATAAAAAAATATTAAAAGTACGATGTACAAAAGTAGGTGGCAGAAATGAATGCACACGCATCTACAGTCACCATACCTGCACACAGAGTAAAGTTAGCATTGGAAGACAACCTCACAGACAAGGCAGAAGTAAGGAAAGTGCACCTTTGTTTATTTATTTATAAGAAACATACCATAGCTGAAGCACCTGAAAGATTGAGACCAGAGGGAGAGGAATGGTTTACCAGGCAAATATTACCCAAAAGAAAGCTGGTGCAGTTATTTCAGTATCAGAAAAAAATAAAAGAAAGTATCATTAGAGTTAAGAGGCTATGATAAAAGGAACATTTTTCTCACAAAGGTACAAAATTTCTGAACCTCTATTGAACCTAACAACACAATCTCAAAACATATAAACCCCAAATCGACAGAATTATAAGGAGAGATTAACAAATCCACAATCAAAGTGGGAGAATACACCATCTTTCCAAGGGCATATTGAACATTCATGAATATTGATCATGTACTAAGCTATACTGCGAGACTCAACAAATACAAAAAAACAATATAATAAAGACCAATTCCTGAATTTACTATCATAAAAATAGAAATCAGTGACAAAAATAAGCAAAAAATGTCTATAAGTTACAATTTTTGAAAATAAATTTCAAAATAATTCATGAGTCAAAGAAGAACTCAGCAAGTATAATTTAGGGCTGAGTAATAATATTTTTACACTTACCCTCCAGTGTTCCCTTCTACCCCATCCTGACCAATGCTGTCAAAGACAACACACACACACACACACACACACACACACACACACACACACACAGTGTTGGAAATGAAGAAACCAAACAGTCGTTGTCTGCAGAGGCTCCAGGATTGAAAATCAAAGAGGATCAAGCACAAGCCATTGCTAGGAGACAGTTCAGTAAAATTGCAGGATATAAGATGAATACCCAAAAGTTAATGATTTGTCTATATGCCCACAATGAATATCTAGAAACTAACTTTTAAATTAGTTTTACAATAGTTATAAGTATTTAGGTATCTAGGAGCAAATCAAACAAAAGATATGTAGGGGAACCTGGGTGGCTCAGTGGGTTAAAGCCTCTGCCTTCGGCTCGGGTCATGATCTCAGGGTCCTGGGATCGAGCCCTGCATTGGGTTCTCTGCTTGGCAGGGAGCCTGCTTCCTCCTCTCTCTCTCTGCCTACTTGTGATCTCTCTCTGTCAAATGGGTAAGTAAGATCTTTTTTTTTTTTTAATGTGTAAAATTGTAAAAGTTTATGAGCAAGAAACAGATGAGGAATCTTGATGTTTTAGAGATGGGAACGCTCCTCAAACTAATATTAAATGTTAATATTAAATGCAATTTCACACAAAAATCTCAACAGGGCTTTCTGAAGAACTTGTAGACTGATTCCAAAATGTATGTGTAAGTGCAAAAGGCCAACTGTAACCAAGAATGCTTTGAATAATGCAGGAAGACTGACTTTGTTGGTTATCAAGACTTACCATGAAGTCATTATAATTAAGTTACTGGTATGAAATAACATACTGTGAATCAAAATAACAGACAGCCAAAATAGACTTGGGCATATATGAAACACAATACGCAGCGAGCTGGTATTACAAAATGAAAAAGATTTAATAAATGAGGCTTGACATAGTTGGTTCCTGCAGCAGCTTGCACACAGCTGGTTAGAGCTAGGGAGGGCGAACAGGACCCTGTTTTCCAAATCCATCTGGAAACTGGTGGTCTCAGCTCTGGTCACTAACTGCGGCTTCTGACTGGAGGTTCAGACAGAAGGGAGCAGCCATTGCTGCTGCACCCCCCTACATAGTTGGAAGTCCCCCCCACCAAGGCTCAAGTGACTTCTGGGGACCTAAAGGACCAGTGTCCCTTTTTCCTCCCCTACCTTCATTATGCTCTTTTTTCCCCTCTTGGGAGCCAGACATTAAAGGTTAAGACATTCAAAAATACTTGCACATATGGGAAAAATTAGAAATGAGTCATGCATGCCTAAGGAAAGTCTTGGAAAAGACCTGAGAAGATGTTAAGTTTACACCTCAGGTTTACCTCCAGCACAGAGCCAGCCTGCAACTAAAAAATAATAATAACAAAAAACACCAAACACCAGGAAAGAGGGAGAATTTGATTTCCAGCATTACCACATTATTAGATTCAAATGTCCAGTTTTCAACAATAACAAAAATCATAAGGCATGGTAGCTCAGTCATTAAGCATCTGCCTTAGGCTCTGGTCATGATCCCAGCGTCCTAGGATTGAGCCCCGCATTGGGCTCCCTGCTCAGAGGGAAACCTGCTTTTCCCTCTCCCACTCCCTGCTTGTGTTCCCTCTCTGGCTGTGTCTTCCATCAAATAAATAAATAAAATCTCAAAAAAAGAAGAAGAAGAAGAAGAAACAGGAAAGTGTGGCCCATTTGAAAGAAAAAAACAAAACAGAAACTGTCCCTGAAAAAGACCTGATGGTAGACCTACTAGACAAAGACTTTAAAACAGGGGCGCCTGGGTGGCTCAGTGGGTTAAAGCCTCTGCCTTCGGCTTGGGTCATGATCCCAGGGTCCTGGGATCGAGCCCCACATCGGGCTCTCTGCTCAGCAGGGAGTCTGCTTCCTCCTCTCTCTCTGCCTGCTTCTCTGTGATCTCCGTCTGTCAAACAAATAAATAAAATCTTTTAAAAAAAGACTTTAAAACAACAGTCTGTAAGCTCTTCAAAGAACTAAAAGAAGATGTGAAGAAAGACAAGAAAATGATGTAGGAACAAAATGGAAACATGAATAAAAGAACAGTAACCCTAAAAAGAAACCAAGAAGAAATTCTGGAACTGCAAAGTAAGATAACTGAAGTGGAAAATTCACAGGGCACCTGGCTGCCTCAGTCAGTGGAGCATTCAACTCTTGATCTTGGAGTGCTGAGTTTGAGCCTCATGTTCGGTGTAGAGATCACTTAAAAATAAAATCTTTAAAAAAATCTATGAAATGGAAAATTCACTACAAAGACTCAATGACAGATCTGAACAAGCAGAAGAAAGCATTCCTGACCTTGAAGCTAGGACAGTGGAAATGATCAAATCTCAGGAACAGAAAGAAAAAAAGATTGGAAAAGAAAATTAGCAGAGCCTAATGGAACACCATCAAGGAGCCCAACATACATATTGTGGGAGTCCCACAATAGGAGAAAAGGGCAGAGAGAATATTTGAAGAAATAATGGCTGAAAACTTCCTAAACCTGATGAAAGACACAAATATAGACATTCAAGAAGATCAATGAAGTCCAAGCAAGATGAATCCAAAGACACCCACACCAACACAATATAATTAAACTTGTGAAAGACAAAGAGGAAATCTTTAAAGTCGTAAGAGAGAAGCAAATCATCAAGTACAAGTGACCCTCAATAAGACTATCAACAGATTTCTTATCAGAAATTTTGAAGGCCACAAGACAGGGAGCCAATACTTTCAAAATGCTAAAAGAAAAAAAAAAAGAAAAGGAAAACCCTGTCAACCAAGAATCCTGTATCTTTCAAAAGTGAGGGAGAAAATAATCCCCAGATAAATAAAACTTGATGGAGTTCATACCACTAAACCTGCCCTGCAAGGAATGCTCAGGAGAGTCCTGAGAGGTGATGTAATAGAACACCAGACAGTAACAAAGTTGTACAAAGAAATAAGTATCTCAATAAAGGTAAATACCTGTTTAAAAGTTGGTTTTAAAAGCAGTTGTTTAAAAGCTAGTATTGTAGCAATGGTTCATAAATGCGGGTTTGTTTGCTTGTTGTCTTCTCCATGACTTAAGAGACATACATTAAAAGAATTATCATCCTAAAAGTTAATATTATTGTCACTTTGATTTATAACTCCACATTTTTTCTAGATAATTTAAGAGATGAATGCATTTACAAGAATTATTAATTTATGTTTGGGCATACAATGCATAAAGATATAATTTGAGGGACATCAACAACTAAAAGGGGTGAGGACAGAGCTGTAAAGCAACAGAGCTTGTGGGACACCTGGGTGACTCAGCTGGCTAAGTGGCTGCTTCGGCTTGGGTCATGATCCTAGGGCCCTGTGACTGAACCCCTCATCAGGCTCCCTGCTCACCAGGAGTCTGCTTGTCCCTCTCCCTCTGCTGTTCCTGCTTCACTCTCTTGGTCACATTCTTCTGCTCTCTCACTCACTCTCTCTCAAATAAATAAAAAAAATCTTGAGAGAAAAAAAAGAAGCAGAGCTCTTGTATGTTATTTAAGTTAAGCTGGTATAAATTCAAATTAGAGTGTTATAACTTTAGGATGTGAAATGTAATCTCCATAGTTACCACAAAGAAAATAGCCCAGAATATAACCAAAAGGAAATGAGAAAGGAATTTAAACATTTCACTGCAAAAAAAAAAAAAAAAAAAAAAAAAAAAAAAAAAATCAACTAAACACAAAAGGTAGTAATGGAAATGAGGACTAAAAAAGCTGTAAGATATACAGAAAAAAAAAAATAGCAAAATGACCAAAATGACCAAAGTCCTTCTTCTCAGTAATTAACTATAAATGAGATAAACACTCCAATCAGAAGACTGAGATTGGCACAACGAATAAAAGTGCATGATCCAACTATACACTGTCTACAAGATAGACTTTAGATCCAAATACACAAATAGACTGAAAACGAGAGGATGCGAAAAGATACTCCACACAAATGTAACCAGAAGAAAGCAGGGGTGGCTCTATTATTATCAGAGAAAATAAACTTTGAATCAAAAGAGGATACAAAAGACAATGAAGGTCATTATATATTAATAAAAGGTTTAAAGCAACAAGATAGAAGAATTACATTTACATACCTAAACATTTGTCCATTTCATCCAGGTCATACAACTTCTTAGCATACAATTATCCATATTGTTTAGAGTCCTTTTTATTGCTTGAAGTCTGTTGTAACGTCTCCTCTTTCATTTCTGATTTAATAGTTTGAGTATTCTCTCTTCTTGGTCAGTGTAGCTAAAATTTTGCTAATTTTATCTTTTCAAAAAATTGATTTTGGGTTTTTTTGAACTTTCTCTATTTCTTTTCTCTATTTCATATATTCCCACTCTTTTTTTAAAAAAATTTTTTAAGATTTTATTTATTTGACAGATATGACAGGTAGGCAGAGAGGCAGGCATAGAGAGAGGAAGGGAAGCAGGTTCCCTGCTGAGCAGAGAGCCCGATGTGGGGTTCGATCCCAGAACCCTGGGATCACAACCTGAGCCAAAGGCAGAGGCCTTAACCCACTGAGCCACCCAGGTACCCCCTTTTTTTTTTTTTTTATTTCTTAGAGTAGAAGTTTTGTTCATTGATTTGAGATCTTCTTTCTAATATAAATTTTGTTCTATGCATGGCATTTGCTGCTTTCCTTGAGTTCTGGTATATTGGCTTCATTTTCTTTTATCTCTACATATTTCCTAGTTTCTCTGGTGATTTTTCTTTGCCTAGTCATTATTTATGACTGTCTATTTAAATCTCGTATTTTAAATTCCCCAAATTTCCTTCCTTTATTGACTTCTCGTCTCATTCCATTGTACAGACTTTGTATGATTTCAATCGTTTTAACTTTACGAGGCTTTATGACCTAACCTATGGTCTATCCTGGAGAACGTGTTGTGTGCACTTGAGAAGATGTGTATTCTGCTGTTGTTGGGGGAAGTGGTCTAAAGATGCCTGTTAGGTTTAGTGGGCTTAAAGTATTGTTTAAGTCGTCTGTTTCCTTGGGCATCTTCTGGCAAGATGTTCTGTCCATTAGCGACAGTGGGATATTGAAGACTGTAACTATTATTGTTGAATTGTTTACTTCTCTCTTCAATTGTGTCACTTTTTGTTTCAGGTACTTTGGTCTGGAGGTCCTTAGTCCACCATTCCAAAAGTGCTTCCACCTTTGATATCTTATTTTTTTTTTAAGATTTTTTTTTTATTATTCTCCCTCAGCACACACCACCTACAGAGGAGGGCCATGAGGACTCAGCGAGACAGTAGCCATCAACTGGCCAGGAATGGGCCCTGCTGGAGCTTGATCTGGGTCCTTCCACCTCTGAAACAGCGAGAAAATAAATACCTGTTGTTTAAGCCACCAGATCCATTCTATAGCATGTTTCTCTCTAGAGAGAGGCCGGTGAATCAGACAAGGCCCTAGGCTTCAGGAGCACATCATCTGGTAAGAAGGGCATCTCATGAGAATACAACATGATCAGTGCTTCTAACTCAGCCTGGGAGTTCTGAAAGCCTCCACAAAGCACACATCTGAGCCAGGTTTTCAGAGGTCTGACCAGGAGAAGAAAGAGCGACCCAGGAAAAGAGAACCTCCAGCAAGGACTGCGACTGGAAAAGGCAGATGCAGCTGGTGAACACTGAGAGGCCAGAGGGTGCAGAAGGCACGGGAAGGGAGCGTTGGGAGAGGAGACTTAACAGATGCACTGGGGATGGGATGTGAAGGTCCTGAGTGCCAAGACCAAAGAGCCTATCTTTCAACATAAGGTTATCCATCACCATACGCATTTACGAGGGCTGTCAGAATAAAATACTAGGCTGGACATCTTAGCAACAGACATGTATTTTCTCACTCTAGAGGCAAGAAATCTGAAATCAAGGCATCAGCAAGGTCGGTTTCCTCCGAGGCCTCTCTCCGTGTCCTCACGTGGTATCCCTTCTGTATGTGCATCCGTGTCCAAATCTCTTCTTGTAAAGATGCCGATCATACTGGATTGGGGCCCACCTCCAGGACCTCATTTTAATTACCCCTTTAAAGATGCTATGTCCGAATGTGGCCGCACTGAGTTATGGGGGTTACTACTTCAACAAATGAATGGGGGCACATCGGCCCAGAACAACAGCACAGGAAGAACACAAGTGAGTTCAGGACATCGCCTGCTGGAGGACAGATTCCTTTTATGCCATCTGTTCACTTTCCCCCAGTGAACTCCCAGGTTCCGAAAGATTTCATCTGCCAACCTACACTTATACATTCTTAAAAACTTATAAACTTATAAAACTTAAACTTACAAACTCTTCATTTATAAAAATCAAAGACAGCGTGTCAGTCAGATCGGATCAGCAGGCCACAATGAGAACTACCATACTGAGCTGATAACATCTCAACCAAGAGGGAAATTTGCCACTTACGTAACCTATGAGGACTTGTTGTGGGGTAGGCGCGTGTGGCTAGAGACAGACCTGCAGCGTCAGGAGTGCTGAAGGGTGCACTCCTGCACACACAGATGCCGAGTGTGCCTCTGCCGTAGCACTTAGGACAGCGCGTTGCCGTTCTGTGGCTATGTGACTGTATCGCCTTCTAGCTTCTGAATCCCTGCCAACAGGGACCCTGTCTCACTCGTTTTACCACCTCAGCAATGCCCTCGATTGTCTTAAATGGATTAAACCCATTATCGCCTCTTTAAGGCCTCTGGAGAGCACAAAACCACAAGCTGGAAACCACTGCTCTAGGATCTTAAATGTCCGTGGAAGACCCTACAGTCATATGTCCTTACCCCCTCCTCCCCATACACACTCTCACTTTAAATGCCAACACACCGCAGACAAAAGACACCACAGAATACGGTGTTGATAGTGCTGTGGGATTCTGAGCAGGGGTGATCAAAAGCTGGGGCATTCAGGGGGCGTCTGACTCTTGATTTCAGCTCATGTCATGATCTCAGTGTTGTGGGATCAAGCCCCAAGCCCTGCATTGGGCTCCAAGCTCAGTGGGGAATCCACCGGAGATTCTCTTCCCCTATAATCTCTGCCATCCCTCCCTAACCACCTGCCAAGTTGAGGGCCATCTCTTGGACACCAGTGGTACCCTTCTGCCCTGATGTGAAAATGTTGGGGTTCGGGAGCAAACAGTCAACAAAGAATTCTTGAGACGTCTTTGGGCAAAAAGGAGGTTTTATTAAAGCACGGGGACAGGACCTGTGGTTAGGAAGAACTGCACTGGGGTCGTGAGGGGTAGACCGCCATTATGCTTTCAAGGTGGGAGGGGGTTAGGGAGAGCGCAAGTCCCCAAGGAATTTTGGAAGCAAGGTTTCCAGGACCTTGAGGGGCTAGCTATTGTTAGGAAAAGGTCATTTACTGCCATCTAATAAAATCCTAGTCATGAGACCCTTTCGGTGTTTACTGGTGGGTCACATGCTTGGTGATGATTGCTAACATGCATTTTGTGGGGTTGGAGTTGGGGATAGAGATAAAGAAGTTTCCAAAGGAAATTTTATATGCTCAAGTAGACTTACAGGATCCTGGAGGTTGGGAGGTTGGGTTAAAGTAAAGTTGCCTTTTGCCCTTAGCCAAATTATTAACATTGAGGCAGCTGAGTTTTTAGAGGAAGGTTACTCTGCCTGTCTCAAGGACTTGTCAGTGGGCTGTTAACTTGTAAGGAAGTTTAATTCTTTTTCTTTTGCCTTTGTTCTCCATGTCACACCCCACCACGAACCATCCCTGTGGCCTCGTTCAAAGTATTCCCATTTTACAGATAAATAAACTGAGCTTTAAAAGGCGTGAGTACAGCTGCAGGTCACATATGGTGAGGACAGAACTGGGATTCGGACTCTGGTGTGATCGTGGAACTCGACCCTCTCAACTCTATCCCACCACCTCCTCCATTTCCTCCGGCACCATTTCAGAGTCCCTCACTTCAGAGCCATACAGACTGGAACGGAATAGACATATGATGAGACTTGCCTCAAATCTGTGAAAAAAAACTGTCCTCCTGAGTTTTTCTCTTCTCTGTCTGAGCTTCTAAGTCCTTTGGTCTACCCTTAGATAGCAGGGCCTGTCCCCTTGCCCTTACAGTCGTATCCTCTAAGTCAGTCTCATCATGTCCACGCGCTTCTTCAGAGAAGGCTGCCCAGAACTGACATGTAAGAACTAACCTTTCTGGAGTGCTTACGCGCTAACGGCTCCGATCTCGGCACTGCGATCACGTGACTTCAGTGCAAGTTTGACCACCCCATCAGACAGATCACCATTATTACTCCCCATTCTGGAAATGAGGAAAGAAGACACAGAAAGTAAGTTTCGTGCTCGAGGCCACTGAGCTAGGAAATGAAGGCTGTTATTAAAATGCAGGCAGCCTGTCTCCAGAGCCCTGCGTTCTCAACCTCCACCCTCTGTCCTGCCTCTCCCCGTGCCTACTCCAAGTCGGAAGAGACCACCTCCGCTGTTTCAAACATCATACATCAAGTAACGCAACCTAAGATCACACGGCAATTACACCACGTACGGGCATTTGAACACTGCTCAATGCGTGTGCACCCGTCCCTCTCTTCTTCCTGACCAAGACAGTCCCCTGAAGCCACAGACCTGGAGAAGAAGTATGTGGCAGGGGTGGCAGGTAAGGGGTGGACAGGCAGAAAGGAGGCTAAGAATTAGAGAGGTCCCGACACGAAAGCAGTTGAGGGACCCAAGGGTAAACTAAAACAGCAAGCAGGTGGACGGGGACGGGCAGCATCAGGCCGGCTGCAGGAAGACGGCGGGCTGGCTTAGGAGAAGTCTCACAAACACCGTTTGCATCGCGTTATTCCTACGAGTACTCAGAAGCAGGCCGGACACTGTCCTCAGCAGCATCTGGAAACGCGCCCGCACACGTGACCCCTTTAGACGTGAGGGGGATGGAAGAACAGTTGGGTCTCTTCAAAGATACGGAAGATCTGCTCGTGTGCCTTCTCTCCGGCTTCGTCTCCAAGACCCAGACACCTTAACTACTCCCCCCACCACCCTCCCTCGCCAGCCCCGCCCCCTTTCCACTCACACAACATCCTTGAGGCCCCTCAGCCTCAAGGCTGTGAATGTGTCCTTTCCGGCTTCAGCCTGCGGGGATCACTCGCTTTGGAACTCATGACAATTTCTGCCTCTGCCACCACTGGGCCGTGACACCTCCTGATGATTTTCTTTCGTGAATTCCTGTCAGCTAATTTCATTCCCAGAAAAATGATACAGGCGGTGCCTGGGTGGCTCAGTGGGTTAAGCCTCTGCCTTCGGCTCAGGTCATGATCCCCGGGTCCTGGGATCGAGCCCCACATTGGGCTCTCTGCTCAGCGGGGAGCCTGCTTCCCCTTCTCTCTCTCTGCCTGCCTCTCTGCCTACTTGTGATCTCTGTCAAATAAGTAAAATAAAATCTTTAAATTAAAAAGAAAGAAGGAAAGAAAAATGATACAATATGCTAATTCATATAATTCACAGTGCTTTGAGGTTTTTAAACATACTATTTGCTGTTTTCTCAGTGAGTGTAAAGCCTCAAGAGAAAACAAAGAACTCTAGAAAATTCAGCACTTTGTTTTCATCCTTCTGCACTGATGCCTGAGATATGAAAAATACAAAAACATAAGATGTGAAATGTTGGGAGTGCCCAATGCAGTGGAATCTCTAGGACAAAACAGGCCAGGCCAGGCCCTGCCCAGTGTTGAGACAATCAGGATACTGATTTACTGAACATAAGGAAGGAAGTGATCCAGCTTGGGCAACCATAAAAATCCTTGGAGGTTAAGCAAAGTGAAAGGCAGATTTCAGACAGGGTCTCACACCTTTGGAGAACTGTTCTGTAGATTTTACAAAGAGCTTCACTAACCACATAGCCAAATTCAACGGAGGGAAATAGCTCAGCATGCAAACCATCTCTATTCTCCTGAGTTATAGACAGTTTAAAGCTATCATTTCATTAAGCACTGAATTCTACCACATAATGTGCAAATCAGCTACAGTGCTATTGTACACAGAAATCTTTTATTTGCATGAGAAAGGCATCAATCACCTCATGCTACAATACGTAATTAAGAAGTAAATGTACTATTTCCCTTAGGCTCACAAGATAAATGTTGCATTACTGCAAGAACAGAAGTTGTGATTTTAATTTTAACTAGCCACAGTTCAAAGATAAATAGTATTGACCCTTGAACAACATGGGAGTTAATGTCACGGACACTGCCCACCCCACCAGCCAAAAATCCAAATGTAACTTCTGACTCGCCCAAAACTTCACGACTAACAGCCTGTTAATGAGAAGTCTTACTGAAAACGTAAACAGTCAATTAACATGTATCTTACATGTTATATGCATTATACATTGTACTTACAATAAAGTGAGCTACAGAAAAGAAAATGTTAAGAAAATCATAAGGAGGGGTGCCTGGGTGGCTCAGTGGGTTAAAGCCTCTGCCTTCGGCTCGGGTCGATCCCAGGGTCCTGGGATCGAGCCCCACATTGGGTTCTGTGCTTGGTGGGGAGCCTGCTTCCCCCCTCTCTCCCTGCCTGCCTCTCTGCCTACTTGTGATCTCTATCAAATAAATAAATGTAAAAAAAAAAAAAAAAAAGAAAAGAAAATTATAAGGAAAATACATTTATAATACTATACCGTATTTGCTGGGAAAAAAAAAAAAAAAAACAAAAACAAAAAACCACACGTAAGTGGACTCACAGTTCAAGCCGGTGGTGTTCAAAGGTCAACTGTATATCCGTGGAAGGCTACCACTACCTACCTATCTGTGCCACTTCCATGGTTAACAACCCAGACATTATATTGCAAGTAATCTAGAATTTATACTTGGTGGTAAAAAAAAAAATACAGCTCGATTTATAAAAAGGCACTAGAACCATTTTGGCATGAATGGGATTCACACAGACAGAACCCAACAGGGAGATTCACAAGCTACTGGTCAGAAAGGAGCCCGGCAAAGTCTGGGATGACATTTCTTCATCTCACGGGCAGGGTGCCACCGATGCACCAAGAATGGTAAAGCCAGAGGTGCGACTGGGGGTCGGGAGGTGGAACAGGGAGGAAGGGGGCTGGAAAGGTTTAAGTGAGGAGCGTTCACAACAGTCACTGTGAAGTGTGGGCCTCTGGGGCAGACGGAAGAGCGGAGAGGCCTCTTCGGGCTTGACACCAAACAGCTGTGGAGTCCCCGACCGTCGGCATCCAGCGGTTGTGCAAAGGGACCCCGGGCTGGAAGCGAGACCCGGGCCTTGGCACTAATCAGATAGACGGTTCTGGCAAGTCCCACGTCCTCCCGAAGGGGCTCTACGGTGAATTCTCTTTCCGATGATGGAAACGGAAACACCAGAGCGCGCCCTCGGAGACCACGCAGTGGCACACGGCTCACACGACTAGTTGCACGCACGGTCCGCGTGACTCCACCCAGTTCACACGCGCCCTGCGGAAGACAGACAGCCAGACAGTCGCCGGCAGGAGGCCGCTTCTCCCAGCGATCCTCGGGGGAAAACCAAACATTCGGCCTCATCTGCGTTCTGGATTCTTCGCGGAAGTCCCCACCGCGACAGGCAATAAACCTGCCTTGACTTTAAACGTCCAACGCGGGCGCCACCTGTTCTTGACCGTTCCGCGCGCCGTCCAGCCGATAAGGCGTCCCGGACACCGCGGCCCAGGGACGGGCTCTCCGGGCGGGCTCCCCCGCACAGAAGACCGCGTGCAAACCGGTTTCTACAGGGGAGACGCGCACACCGCGAGATTTCCACAGCCCGAGCCTCCACAACCTCCCTCTCCCGCGGCTCCAAGGATGCGCCTCTTCTGAAGCACGTTTCCCGGTTAGGTCCCGCTGGGCCTGGTGCCCCCGGCACCCGCGGCGGACAGTCTCGCGCACCCCTGCCGCGGGCAGGTCGCGCCACCGAATCGCTCGGGAACCGGCCACTGCCCGGCCCGAGCCCCGAGCCCCTGCGGCTACGCCGGAGATTCCCGACAAGAGCACGGCAACACACGCTTCGGTTCCACGGCGCGACTCCTCTTCGTGGACCCCAACTCCCGGCGCGATTCTGAGCGCGTTGCTCCGCTTCTACGGCGGCCACTGCAGAAGGCAAATGCCAGCGGGATGGCCAGTGGGTCCGTTTCTCCTCCGCCACCACCGAGGCCGGTCCTCGGCGCTCCGCAGTCCCAGGCCGCCCTGCCCTCGGCGGCCCGGCACGTCGCGGGCCATCAAGGAGGGGTCGCGGGGGGCAGCTCTCGGGGACAGGAGGGCGACGCCGAGCGTCCGATGTCACTCACGTTTCCCGAGCACCGCCGGCCTCTTCTCAGCACCTCGCACGGAACACCCCGAGCCCCGACCACGCTCACTGGCTGACCACGCCGTCACCAGCGCTTCTAGACCCGCTTCGTCCTCTCCTGCGACCCGCGCGGAAACCGCTCCGCGGACGCGTCCGGCCGCCAACACGTAACCGCCGCGCAGACACTCCCGCCGCGGGCGCCGGCTCCCCCGCGGAGGACCGCGCGTGCGTCAGTGCACGCATGCGCGCGCATGCGCGAGACGGGCGCGCGCCTCCCGGCAACGGTTTCCAGGCAGCTGAGCGCCTGCGCTGCGCAACGCTCCGCAGCCCGCGGAGGGAGGTACTGTTCGCCGAGGCTGCGGTGCGCTTGCGCAGTAGCTGGACGCGGGCGTTTCTTTTCTCCCTCTTTATAGAGTTGGTTTGGGCGGGGGGGGGTGGGTAGGTTGGAGTTATAAAATGGCGGCCTGGGGCACGTTGGGCGCTGTTCTTCCAGCGGTCTTTGGTTGAGCTTACTGCTCTCCCTCACTGCCGAACACAGAGAGGCGAGGCCCCTGGAGGACATGGTGTTGGAGACCCCAGGCTTGCTGACCACCAAGTTGTTCGAGAATCTCGGCGCACCGGAAGCGACCAGGCGCGCTCCTCCGGGTGAGCAGCGGCCGCTTCACACCCGAGGCCCGCGGCTGCAACCTCGCACCCGCTCGCGGTCGTTCACCCGGCTTTCGCCGCAGCCACAGCCCCGCGAGTGCCGCGGCGGCCGGCCGGGAGGTGAGAGGCAGGCGGGCAGCGTGGCAGGGGAAGGGGCCGATCCCGGGGAGGGGCGCCGGGGTCCCGGCACCGGGGTGGGCCTGGAAGGGGGAGCCGGGCTGCGGGTCCGGGGCTTGGGGAGGTGGAACCTGTGGTCAGACACAGTACCTGGGCGTGGGATGGGGGATCCTGGGCTGAAGGAGTCGGGTGAGGGACCCGGGCCAGGAGAGGAGGAAGCCGGGGTCAGGACGCGGGACTCGGACCTGGAAGGGCCCCCCCCCCACCCCCGAGCTGGAGTTGGGCTGCGGGGCCCAGGCTTGGGGAGGAGGAGCCCGGGGTCAGACGAGGTACAGTACCTGGGCGTGGAAGGGGGATCGTGGGCTGGAGGAGCCGGGGTCAGGGTGCGGGACTCGGACCTGGAAGAGGGACCCCGGGCTGGAGGAGAGGGCCGAGGGGCCCGGGCCTGAGAGGAGGAAACCGGGATCCGGATGCGGGACTCGGACCTGCGCTGGAGGAGAGGGGTGAGGGGCCCGAGCCGCGGGGTGTTAGGGGTCAGTGGGCAGGGTGGGGCGGGATGACCGCAGCGGCGCGTGGTCGGGTGCTGTTTGTGAAGCCGGCGCCGGGCCGACCTGTCGCGGTTGCGGCGCCCAATTTGGGTGAGGCTCTCCCGGCTGCGGGGCCCCCGCGGCCCCGGCGGAGGCAGAGGCCGGATTGGGCAGAGGCCATCCCGGCTTGGCCCATCTCGGTTTACTTCCTAGCGCTTCTCCTCGGTACTGCTTTCTCTTTGGCTGTCTCCCTTCGCCCCACTCGCTCCCTACACTACCTCTTCGGCGTGGCTTCCCATCCCGTACTGCATGTCGAGCTGTTGATCGCCCCTTCCCTCTGTTCCGTTAAGAAATTTTGAGACTTCGTTCTTCCCCAGCGTTCCAGCCTCCGGGGTCCGCCCCCTTGTTCTCTTCTTTCCTCTCTATCCACTACGGTCACTTCTATTTCCATCTTAGGGTGACCTGATGTTGACTGAGGTTCATCCCGGAGGGTGAGGCAGCACCTGGTGGCGGAGACAACGTAACTCTGCCAGGCACGAGTAACAGTTTTCTCCAACTATGGAAACTCTCAATTTTCTATCATTTTAAAATTTATTGCCCTTTTAACCACAATCTTCACTTAAAAAAAATGTTTTTTAAGATTTTATTTTTACCGCAATCTGTCCTGGGGCTCGAACTCAAAACCCCCCAGATGGAGAGTCGCATGCTCCCCCCACTCAGCTAGCCAGGCTCCCCCAAATTCTTAGTGACAGCCAGGACTGGGCGCCTGGGTGGCTCAGTTGGTTAAGCAACTGCCTTTCGCTCAGGTCATGATCCTGGAGTCCAGGATGGAGTCCCGCATCGGGGTCCCAGCTCTAGGGGACCCTGCTTCCCCCTCTGACCACCTCCCCTCTCATGCTCACTCTGTCTCTCTCTCCAATAAATAAATAACATCTTTAAAAAAATAATAATAATAGCCAGGACTTTAGACTCTTTGGGTGCCGGGCCTTGTCCTGAGTACTTTGCGGAGATTTTGGGTTTTTTCCCTTCCTCTTCATGCATTAAAAAATCTATGTATATATTGTCTGGAGCATCATGCTTTGAAATAAAATATGGACGTGCTAAAATGTATTTTAAAGCCTAGCTCATAATTGAGTCTCTTTTCCTACCCTATGCTCTTTGCCATTTTGAGGAGAACTAATATTTTATAGCCTTTGCTTTTAGCAAAACTTGTTTCTTTAATAATATTCGTGAAGCCCTTCTGTGTTCCAAGCACCGTTCTGAACCAAGGCTTTTCTCTATCTTAATTTTCACAGCACCTTCCTCAGATGGAGAAAGTGAGCACAGCACTCAGATAACTTGCGGGAGGTCTGGCAAGAAAATGGGGAAACTGAGGGGCCGGCGTCTTGTAGTATTTTCTGAAATAAGTCGTGCCCCCAGATGGCTGCTGGGTGGCTGCTGGAGAACCTGCTGAGAGCCGGCGGGTTCGGGTCACCTGGAAGGGCAGGAAGCAAGAGAGATCCTGCCCTGTGGTCAGGCCACCTTAGAGAAATACGGTGACCCGGGGAAGCAGCCTCAGTGTTGGTGGCTTTACTCCGCCGGTTATCTCACTTGTGGGCCCCAGTCAGACGTGACGCTGTCACTGCGCTGGCTGTCACTGCGCTGTTTGCGCTTCCCGCCCCCGCCCTTTCTTGCCTTAGTAACTTACTATAGAGCGGAGCGAAACGGCACCTTCCCGCCTCTTCCGCCCCCTGGTGGAGGTGTTCGTTACTGACCGGGGACGAGTCGTGTGCCTACCCACCCCCCACGCCCAGAGCCCCGGCCCTGAACAGTCCGAAGCTCAGTAAGGAGCTATGTCAGAAGGTCCCTTGTTTGCTTTTGTTTGAGTGACCAGGATTAATGGCAAAACTTGACAGGGTATTTGAGGGGGAGACCTTAAAAAGGGGGATTTGCAGGTAATGGCTGAGTGTCATACTTCATTATTAGCATTATGGCTGTTAAAACTAATTATTTTACCATTAGGAAAAAAACCCTGTACATACTTGTAAAGTAAAAGTTCAGGTGGCATTAGACTATTAAGAGCTGACACTCCGGGGTGCCTGGGTGGCTCAGTGGGTCAGGCCTCTGCCTTTGGCTCAGGTCATGGTCTCAGGGTCCTGGGATGGAGTCCCGCATCGGGCTCTCTGCTCAGCAGGGAGTCTGCTTCCCTCTCTCTCCACCTGCCTCTCAGCCTACTTGTGATCTGTCTCTCTCTCTCGGTCAAATACATAAATAAAATCTTAAAAAAAAGAAAAAGCTGACAGACCCTATGTAATTACTCTGTTGGGGGTTAGAATTGAAGGACTTAGGAATGTCAGCATTTGAATTTAATTTGGTAGTTACAAAAGAGAAATGGGCAATGTGTGAATGTGTATCTTAATGACCACGAAATTCTAGGAACCGACTCTGGTGGTTTGTGGTGTTGGGACAAGTGAAAGTGGGCAGAGACCATCAGAAGTCCAGATAGGTTTTAGGAACCCTGAAGGAACTGGGTACTTGCCCCGGGCAGGATGGGCAACAGAGGAGATGGAGGGGTTTTTTGGTCCATTTGACTGGTGAGTTAGAGAACAGCCAGGCCAGCACTCAAAATGGAGTTGAGTTGTTGGTTGTTGTACTAATTTTGTTGTTTATAGCAAAGAATATATATTAGGATCAGAAAACATTGCGGATTGTAAGGGATGGGCAGTAGCCCCCTCTCTGGCTAGTGCTTGTGTCCACTGGGGAGAGAAAACTGTCAGTCCTCGTCTCCTCCTCCTTCCTCTGACACGGCTTTAGAGGAGTTGAGTGATGGCTTATTCTTAAAGATCTTACATAAATTTTGAGTGTTAACATGTCTGTATTAATTACATTTTGAACTTTCAAATGATATTCTGGCTTAACAATATATAATTTGGGGTAATTAAATGTTCAGTCTTGGGAAATTTATTTCTATCAACTGTCTATAGCCTAAAGAAGAGTACTGTGCTGTGAAAGTATTTCCAGTGCCTGTTAACGTTCTTATCTAAAGATGAACTTCTTTACTGGATCATCTTTAGGAGGATTTTAAGTATTTAAAATGTTTTGCCTCTGGCAAGACTGTAATTGCTACTCAGCATAGAATAAAGTAAGTGCTGGTTGATATATATAGTACTTAAGATTTCAGATTTTTAAAAGTCAGTGTTTTTTTTTTTTTTTTTTTTTTTCAAACGGAGCTGGTTTAGGGTTTTGCAGAAAGAGTGCCAGTGTTCTTAGAAGACCTGCACTGCCTCCTTCCGTAATCCTTCATTGCGATGCGTACACCGAGAGCCTAACCACTGCTGTCAAGTGCTCATGAAGGCACTCCCCACTGATCAGGAATGGGTTTGGGTTTTTTGTTTTTGTTTTTTTTATCTTGTTTCATGCTAGAGTGAATTTTTAAAATTCTTTATAAAAATTCTTTAAAAATTTTTTTGTAAATTCTTGGGAAACCTTGGTGGTGCAGTCAGTTAAGCCATCAGACTTTTGGGGTCGTCTCAGGTCATGATCTCAGGGTCGTGGGGTCACGCTCCTCAGCAGGCTTCCTGCTTGCTTGGGATTCTCTCTTCCTCTCCCTCTGCCCTTCCTGTTTGTGCACCTTCCCGCCCTCAGATAAGTCAGGAAGTCTTAAAAAAAATTCTTTGTAAGTTCTTACATCTTGGTCTAGAAAAGCACGTTTCACTTCTCTCTACTTTTAACTTAGGTTTGAAAATATGGCCAAAAGGATTGCTGAGAAGGAATTGACAGATAGGAACTGGGATCAAGAAGACGAAGCAGAAGAGGTAAGATCTTTCCCCAAGAATGATTTCCTTCCGCTTCTCAATTTCAATTCGTCTTGGAATTCCTCAGGAAGATGTTGTAGTAAAATTAAAAGGTCTTTTAAAGAACAGCCTGAACAGAAAGTAGTTTGGTCTGTTACGACCTGTTAGTTACATTCAGGGGTCTTTTTCTGCTCGCGCCTGTTCCTGGAGTATTCTGCGGCTTCGCAGAAGCACCTTCCTGAATGTCACGTGCTTCCTGCATTCTAAACCCGTAGTTTTAGTCAAGACGGAAGAGTGAGTAAGCGATCTAGTCGTGAGCTCCGCAAGGCGCCGGTGCTCCCACTCGAGCCGTGGTCCCCCACCACGTGCATCTCAGTCTGTCATCCCTGCGGTTGGAGATTCCAGATCGAGGTGCCTCCTGTGCTCTGATGCCTCTTGGAGGCCTGTCTTCTTTCACGTTCACGCGGATCTCAGACCTCCCCGCTCCCCAGATGGCAGTAATTGGGATGGGATTTAGAGTGGCCTAGTTTCTTTCCTAACAAAATAAAAATGGTCTTCCCTGAGGAGGTACCTTAATTTTTCTCTGCCAGATTGTAGAACACAGCTGCCCTTTCCGTGCCTCATCAGCAGTTTGATCCTCCCTGGCCAGTTCAGTGAGGAAATCTGTAACCAAGTTAGCCTTTTGAGTTAACAGGATAGTGCTAGGTTTAAGGGGGAAAAAGAAGAAGAAGAAAAGGCATGTTCTAGGCTTATTCCTAAACCATCTTCCTTCTTTCCGAATCTGTCTTGTGGTATGAACGTTTTCCCCTTTACAAATAAACGTTTGGCATGTTTAGGGAAACCGAAATCACAAGTATACTAATATTTTGACAAGGTTTTAATATTCCTAAGTGACCCTGTGCTTTTTAGCCAAGTCCTTGGGAACTTTCTCCGGGTCTTACGCACAGTGTTACGTTCTGTGCCTGCACGATTTATGATAACTACCTAGTGATTTGCTTTGACGCACATACAGCCGGAGTGAGAGAGAGTCTGAGAGGACCTCACCCTGAATTCAGGACGCGCACAGCCAGGCGGCCCCTTCTCTTTAGTGCAGAGATCTCTGAGTTTAACATTATCTGAGGTAACTACAGGGACCACTTCTTACAGGAAGTATTTTATGCCAGCCCTACAGGGTACAAGGAGGGTTGAAATAAAAGATATTCAGCAAATTCCCAACGGTGGGCATAGCTCTGTCAGCCAGTGGGATGAGCAGCAGCTGCAGCGGGGTCACTTCAAACCCAGCATGTGCCGGTGTCTCCGAGATGACGGGCAAATGGACAAGGTTTCTCTTAAAAATCAAGTGCCTATTGATAAATACAAACTTTTTTTTTTGGGAACTGCAGTCATAAAATCTAGGATCTTATGACCGGCTCTGTTACCCACTATTAATGATCTTTAAGTTATCTTTTGGCTTTTGAAGACCAGATTTTTGCTGCCTAAAACTGGATTTTTATTCTAAGTTATATTCATATCTTTGAATATATTTGAAATTCGAAGAACTTGTCCTGAATAGTTTCCTGCCAAACTTGTTTTTGTTAACATCTTATTTACGTACTTTTTTTTTCTTTTAAGATTTTATTTATTTATTTGACAGAGATCACAAGGACACAGAGAGGCAGGCAGAAAGAGAGGAGGAAGCAGGCTCCCTGCTGAGCAGAGAGCCCGATGTGGGGCTCAATCCTAGGACCCTGGGATCATGACCTGAGCCAAAGGCAGAGGCTTTAACCCACTGAGCCACCCAGGCTCCCCTTATTTACTTAGTTTTAGATTGGGGAGGGGTGCAGAGTGAGAGCGACAGTATCAGACCGACTCCACACCGAGCACAGAGCCCAACACGGGGCTCGATCCCACAACCCCGAGATCATGAGCTGAGTCGAAATCAAGAGTCGGAGGCTTAACCGACTGAGCCCCCAGGTGCCCCTCTAAAGACTTTTGATGGTCTCAGTCTTGTCAGCACTTTCCTGTGTGCCGTCCTCTGGATTGTGATTCAAAGCCTGGGTTTACATAGACCTGGAAGGTTTCGGACTCACCGGAGTAGCTTCGGGAATCACAAGATAGATAACAGACGTCAACTTGATCTCAGGTGCCCTCTCCATAATCTTTTACAGTATTCACGGTACTTTAAAACCAGCAGATACTAAGATAAGTTTGGTCAGGCATTTTGGTTAGCGTTTCTTCTCGTTTGGGGCCTTCTCTTACTGCTGTTTAATTTGTGTACCTGCAGGTGGGAACGTTCTCAGTGGCCAGTGAGGAAGTCTTGAAGAATAGAGCCATAAAGAAAGCAAAGCGTAGAAATGTTGGATTTGAAGTGAGTGTTTTCTTACCACTTTTGGTATTAAACACTAATTTGATTTCTAATTGCAGAGCCTTTCTACCTCTGGGAGCAGTCAGATCAATCAATGCTTCTTCAAATGCTTTCTCTACTTGTGAAAATCCTTGAGGTGGACTGTGGGAGATAGAAACAATAAGTACGAGATGTGCACCTTATCCAGCTGTAGAAGTAAAGTGTAGAGCTAGACAGATGCGAGTTGAGGAGCAGTAGGAAGAGGAGAGGGTGACAGGTGGAATGAGGGAGGGAAATGCAGGGTGTTCTCATGCTCCCTCTGCTCCCTGGCATTGAGGCATGTGGCGGGGGTTGTGGCGGGGGGAGTCTGTTAGCTGTAAGGGAAGCATTTCACATGTAGATTTTCTTCCTAATATAGTGTGTTACAGGGTTTCCTTCCTGTGTTCACAAGGGTTAAAGATGAATCGTAACTCTGGAAGTCACATGGTCTGCATTCAGCCATCACTCCACATTTAATAACGCTTCCCCGGTACAGTCCTCAGTCCTCAGACATGTTCCAGATGCCTGCGAGCTGACGCGGTGGCCTGGCCTTCTGTTGTCGGGCTGGTGTGCACGCCCCGGGTGGCAGCCGGAAGGAGCCTACTCGGTGACACCTTTGTGGTGGCCCTGTTAGTTTCCTCTGGTCGATTTCAATCTTAAAGACTGATGACGAGTTGGATGTTGTGAGGCTGGATGGCTCCCTCATGGAGAAGATACAGCGGGGGAAGGACAACTTAATTAGGGCAGAAGTGATTGGTTTACTTGGGGAATGTATTTTAAGGGCCTGGGGTACATCCCAGGGAGGTTCTGTAGGAGACCACTGTGTATATTTGGGTGGTTACCTGGTGCAGGAGGAGGGGTGACTGCTGGATACAGCTCTGGGAGTCGTCACCATGCCGGATGTTGAAACCGGGGTGTAAGCTGAGAGTGGCAGCTCGTGACATAGACTGAGAAGCCAAAGGAAGGAAGACCGCCTCGAGGAGAGATGGTGCCTCTCAGGAGTGACGGTGAAGAGGTAGAAACCATGTAGACCACAATCCAGACTTGGCCCAAGAGAAGGGGGGTGGGGGAGCCCTCTGGCTGTTAAAGGAAGTGAACATGGATAGTTGAAATCTGCCTGATCATTTCAGCTATAACTTTTAGAACGTGTGTAATAAGAAATTAAATGTTATGTCATCTGCTTCAATGCTGAAATGTCCTTTTCCCCTAGAGGGTTGACTGTTGAACGACATGGGTTTGAATGGCCTGGGTCCATTTATACGCGGGGGGTGAGGGATGGTTAATAAGGGAGGGGGTCAGTGCACCTGCCCCCCACGTTAGTCAGAGGTCGCCTGTTGTGGTTTTGTCCATGCATTCAACAGACCTGCTAAGCGCTAGAGATACATTGGTGGGTAAAAACAGGAGTAAGTGAAATACCCATGCCCTGTGGAGCTTACGTCCTAATGATGGAAGAGACACACTGAGTGTGTAGTTTTTGTCTTTAAGTGCCACGGAGGGAAATGAGTGAGGGAGACTGGCGGGCCCAGGAGCGTGTCAGTTCCGTGGGGCCCAGGCAGACGGCTTCTCATTC
The DNA here is from genome assembly GCF_902655055.1 of Lutra lutra. Classification (NCBI taxonomy): domain Eukaryota; kingdom Metazoa; phylum Chordata; class Mammalia; order Carnivora; family Mustelidae; genus Lutra; species Lutra lutra. Next base: position 140,426,016 of record NC_062285.1, read on the forward strand.
ACTTCTGTCCTTTTTCTGAGTGACTCCTGTTCCTTTTTTTTTTTTTTTTTTAAATCAGTGGTTCTTGAATTTTTGTGATAATCCTAGAGCCAATTTGCTGTTAAGTTTCTAAAATCACTATAAATAACCTGTGGCTTTTATTTATTTTTATAAAGATTTTATTTATTTATTTGGCAGAGATCACAATTAGGCAGAGGCAGGCAGAGAGAAGGGGAAGCAGGCTCCCCGCTGAGCAGAGAGCCCAATTCGGGGCTCGATCTCAGGACCCTGAGACCATGACCTGAGCCGAAGGCAGAGGCTTAACCCACTGAGCCACCCAGGCGCCCAGCCCGTGGCTTTTAAATCTCCCGCAGAATAACAGGCTCTGAGGAGCCACTCACAGCTTTCTGCTTTGCCCGTGCAAAGCCGTTGCAGGATGGTAGCTGTCCGTTTGCTGTCTTTGGGTTATCGAACGATCAAATCAAATGGAAGCATCAGGGCCTAAGGCGTATTTATTACACGCGTTAAAATTCATACAAGTTAAGGTGTTTGCCTTTTTTGCCTAATTTTATTGCCATAATTGTATCTTTGGTGAGTAACCATCTGAAATTCCTGTGGATGTGATTGAAACTTTTGTGTTTTTTGAAAACTACAATATTATTAGGCCAACCAGCCCATTCAGAAAATGAAGAGTTTCTGGTTGAAGTACTATTTTTGTGAGCTTCTGATTATAATTCATTTGGGTTAAAAATGGAAGGTTTGTGCACTCCCTTGGATGTTTGGAAGCACGGATTCCGTGATGTGTTTCCGAGAACATTTCCTAGAGCCTCCCTTAGAGCTTGGATCCAGGAGGCAGATCGTGCCCACTGTGGTGTGGTGTAACCACTAGTCTTGAATGGGGGGCGGGTGGGGAGGGGACTTCAGCAGAGCAATGTAAACTGGGGAGCATCCCTCCGAGAGTTTGCAGGGGCGGAGAGCGGGTGTAGACGCTCCCAGTGAGTGCCAGACATTTCCGGAGCGTTGTGGGGTGGAGACGCGAGGAAGCCAGCGGCCGTGGGAAAGGTCTACTAGAAGGACCTTGCTGACGGAAGTATGAGAAAATCGAGAAGAAAAATGCTGCCTCCGGATTTCTCAGCCGAGGGAAAGTCTAGATTTGAGAGTCATCAGCTCACATTTCCAGAAGCTAAAAGCTACAGGGATGCTTTAGGAAGTCCTGGGAGGATGGGTAAGATACCTTCATCAGTCAGCCTGGCCTGATACTCCTACAGCTCCCTTAGGCTAACGGTCTTGGATGGAGTGGGGCAAGGAAAATGCTTCATTGGGGGTTCAGTTGTTTTAGAATATTTTCAGTCCTAATTCTGAGACTGTATACACAAATGGATTGCATTAGTCTTTTTTGCTTTCTGTACCTTAAATATATTTTTAAAAACAAGTTTCACTGCAAGTCCCTATCTTCCTGGCTGTCAGGAAGGCAGCCTTGGGCCGCAGAGCTGTCACTGCAGGTTAAGTCGGGCTCAGGTCCTGTCTGTGCCGGTTGCTCCCTTTCCTCGGTGCTGGCCCCGTAAGCGTTCTGGGTGCTGCTCGGCCGACGGGGTCTTGTCACGGACTTGCTTATTTGTCTGGGAAGCGTAGCGACATCTAACGTGTGCTCTCTCTCTGTTTCAGTCCGATAGTGGAGGGGCCTTTAAAGGTTTTAAAGGTTTGGTTGTACCTTCTGGAGGAGGCGGGTTTTCTGGATTTGGCAACGGTGCTGGAGGGAAGCCTTTGGAAGGGCTGTCTAATGGGAGCGGCGTGACCAGCGCCCCTCCCTTCTCCGGCGCCAGGGCAGCCACGGAGAGCAAGGCGGCCTTCGGTGAGTAGGTCCTCCTCCCCACACTCACATCTATGTAAAAACTGTTGGGAAAATAACTGGGCAACGATGTTTTCCTTGTACTTCACCTGGGTCCCGGGATGACATGAGCAGAAACAGCGTGATAATGAAGGGAAATTAGGGAGATGTTGACTTTTTGCCGAGTGAGTAGAGCGCGGGCTTTTGAGCCAGAACAGACCCAGGTTCTGTTCTCAGCTCTGCCGGTCATAGGCCCTGTGACCCTGGTCAAGTTCCTTAGCCTCTTAACCTCCAAACCTTGGACTGTGAAATGAGAACGACCCTCAGAACTGACCTGTGGGGTAAAGGAGAAGAGGAAGCTCTCAGTGGACCCTCCATAAAGACCTGCCTCCCGTGTGCTCATTCGTTCTCTGTGTCCCAGGGACTTGCCCACACCTGCGAGGAACTTGCGGCTCCTCCCCCTAGATTCATTTCACCTGGATGCAACGGCCTGATCCTGTTTTGAGAGACTTGGTCTAGAACTCTTGGGATCAGCAACAGAGAACGGACTCATGGGCTCCTGTCTTTGGTTTTCAGAAGCGATCCTGGCTGGTTGGATTGTGCTTAGCTAGTAATTTTAACTGTTTACTGTTTTGTTTTGTTTTTTTAAAGATTTTATTTATTTATTTGACAGAGATCACAAGTGGGCAGAGAGGCAGGCAGAGAGAGAGGTGGAAGCAGGCTCCCCGCCGAGCAGAGAGCCCGATGTGGGGCTCAATCCCAGGACCTGAGATCATGACCTGAGCCGAAGGCAGAGGCTTTAACCCACTGAGCCACCCAGGCGCCCCTATACTGTTTTGTTTTAATGAGGCGGGGCGTGTCGTGTGATTAAGCCGGCACTTTCTGTTAAGGTTTTAACTGCCTTAATGTATGTTCATCCCTACAACTGGGGGGGGGGTTAAGTTTTATACTAACTATTGTGACCATTCTGGGGGAAGCCGGCCTCCTTTTTAAAGAAAAAATTATTTTAAATTGTAGAAGTTTAGTGCAAGCACATCATAGACCATGTTCTTGATTGTGATCACCGGCTCCTAAATACTCGGCGCGCACATACTTCCTGAACTGCCACAGTAAAAGCAGAAAACGGGAAGACAGCACAGCGCGCAAACCAGGTCATAGAATCAAATCAGAGCCTCCGTAAACTCTTCAACCTTTAATTTCCCCGTAGGATCCGTTGCTGCGAATGGTCCTACCTCCTTGGTGGATAAGAAGGTTTTAACTCCCAAAACCAACGGGGACAGTCAGCAGCCCTCCTCTTCCGGCCCCCCCTCCGGCGCCGCCTGCCCCCGGAGCGCCTACCACAAGCAGCTGGCGGCCTTGAACTGCTCCGTGCGGGACTGGATCGCCAAGCACGTGAACACCAACCCGCTGTGCGACCTGACGCCCATCTTCAGAGACTACGAGAGACACCTGGCGGGGATCGAGCAGCAGCACGGGAGCGGGGGCGGCCGGGGCTCCGAGAGCGAGGCCAGTCGTGTGCCGCTCGCCACCCAGTCCCCTTCCCTGTTCGGGGCAGCGAAGCCGCAGCAGGACTCGGCGTTCCCGTTCGCCGGCGGCAGGGCAGAGGACGGCGCCGAGAGGAAGACGGAGCCGCCCGCGGGAGCCGCAAGTGCCTCGTTCAGCTTCGGCAAGAAGATCGACGGTTCTGTCCTGGGCTCCCTGAACTCCGGCCCCCTGACTGGGTTTTCGTTCTCTTCGGGAAACTCCAGCTTCTTCGGCAAAGATCTGACCCAGAATAAACCAGCGTCTTCACCGTTTTCCGCGAAAACGTTGGAGTTACAGGCCGAAGGCGGCAGTAGCGACTACAAAGGTAATAACGGAGTTTACCCTCCTGAGTCTGTCTCGGAGCCGAGTTCGGGTTTAGCGGCACGAACGTGGCTTTGCGGTTCGGGGGCATCGGGAATCGCGGTGGGACTCGCCGCTGCCTGGAGGTGCTCTCGGACACGCGAGTCTGGCGTTTCCCTCCTGATGAAGTCAGCTGTTCCGTGGCGCTGCCGTAAGCACTGTGAGTGTAAGAGTGACGGCCGTAACGGTGTCTGGCACGGCGACTTGGAAACGTGTCAAATGCGTGGTTTTGCACATCAGAGTTCAGTGAATTAGCGCTGATGGAGAATTGGGTCTTGACCGAAAGAAAGAGCTGGTCATCAGTGTCCGCCGCGCGTCTCGTGTTTGGAAGTTTAGTCGTAGGTGAAGTCTGGCAAAATAGCATTCTGCTGCGAATGGAGAAGGGGCTGCGGCACCGCGGGAACGGGTGGGCGGGACTTCCCGCGGTGTGTCTGGACTGCAGCCACCTTTCCAGAAGCGTCCACCTTGGGTGCTGGCATCAGTGTCCCAAACTGGGCGGGAGTCACCAGCCCTTCACTCCCTGTTCTTAGCTCTTTGGAAGGAGCGGTTAGCGGCCTCGTCCCGTGGTGGCTGCGAACACCTCGTGTGAAGTCACTCACTTGTAAGCAGTTAGGACGTACATCTCTCAGGAGGTGTTCACTTCTCCATACTCCGGAATGGACGAGACCAGCCATTTTCTCCTAGGAGCGAAACTTCCATTCCTTCGAGCCTGTCCTCAGGCAGGGGCCCTCCAGAGCAAAGCACAGACTAAAGCTCCCCCCTTTTATTTCTCTGCCCTCAATACGATGGCTCCTCGGGCTGTCCCCGGATCAGCGAGGCTGCCCGTGCGGGGGTGTGAGTGAGGCTCGGTCCCCTCACGGTGCCCGATGGTAAAGTCCTCCTGCTCGTCCGGTGGCTGCGCTGCTCCCCGTGCCAGGGGAACCGAGAGCTTGTTCGAGTCTCACTGCCGGGGCCTGCCCTGGAGAGCCTCGCTCACGGCTGCCTTCTCGGGAGTTTGAGTCTCGTCCCTTTGACTTGTTGGAGCACCACAATTGTTTTTCTGAGAGTTGCTGTTTGACTTAGTGTGTGTCCTGAGACCATCTTTCTCTGGAGGCTCGTTCTTTGCATCGGTGTCGTGGATCTCCCCTGGGGCTGGGGAGGCCGCCAGGGGCCCGAGCCGCTAGATGTGGGGCCCCAGACGCAGCCTGCTCACGCTTCGGGGTGGTGTGGCCGACAGCCTGCCCTGTACCCAGCTTTATTGTCCTCCTCTTCGGCCATCGCTGAGACCAATTCCTTAGTGTGACGCACAGGGCGTCCCAGGAGCGTCGGGGTGGAGCTGTGAGAGGCCTGCCGGAGATTTTCCTTTTCCCGTGGGGGATCTGGCGTCTGTGTTTATTTTTCTGTTAAAATTGCTGCACTGAGTCATAAGCATGGACAGTTTTTCATCCCAAGGCTTTCTCCAAATTAACATTTAGAAGAGGAAAGCGCGCTCCATTAAAAATTCCCCGAATTTTTCACAAAATAATTACAATCCAGTGAGTCATCGTTCCCGTCCCCCCATCCCCGCCCCAGTTCGATGTGTGCTTTCGGTTTCTGCGTCCGCTTACGGGCAATTTGTGGATTGAGGTGTTGGGGGTGAGTGACCTCTGTTGTGACGTTTCTAAGCTCCTGATTTGAATTTCACTGAGTTAGTGTTGTTTCTCTAAAAGGCGGAGATGAAGAAGAGAGTGATGAGCCACCCAAAGTAGTAGTTACTGAAGTGAAGGAAGAAGATGCGTTCTACTCCAAAAAGTAAGTAAGAGTCCGGGAGCCCATGTGCTGGGCGTGTTGTCGGACATAGAAGGATATGGAAGGCGGCCTTTGGGGCAACCTTCTCTCGGGATCTGCTGAGCACCCCGTCCTGGGGTCAGGCTGTGCCTGGTCTCTGAATGGGAACCAGGGAGAATTCTTGACGTGTTCTTTGGAAAACAAACAAATTCTAGAAATTTCCTGCTGGGCATTTCCTACTCTTTGCTAGAATTTTTGTTCTTTCTTGCTTCTAAAGTGCTTTAGAAACAGGCTTTTGTTTGTCCCCCATCTTATTCCTCCTCTCCTCCCACCTTCCTGCACAAAGTCAGCGGGTCCTTGACATCAGCTTTGGTCTTTCTTCTGCTCTTCATTGGGAGGGGCCTCCCATCCTGGAGACCTGGTTGGCCCTTGTGGGTTTTCTCAGCCAAAAGCTCTGCTATGTCCAGCCCTTCATTTCTTCCCCAGTGATGAGAGCAGTGTCGGGTTTTTGTTCACTTGTGTTTTTACGGGAGAGCTGTGCTTTCAGCACAAAGCTAAGGAGAAGTATTGAATCATCTCATGCCAATGAAATGAAATTAGTACTTTTTAACATAATTACAGAAAAGTCAGTGGTGCCATTTTAGAACCTTTGCTAGATGTGTCTTTTTAAATACAGAAATTTCGGACGGAGTTAGCAGTGTTAACAGTCCCCATAGCCTATGGAATTCCCAAGTATTATTTCTGAGAACTTTTAAGAATCCAGCAGTTCCCTTTTCTTGTTTTTTACATTTAATTTCACAGATGATCTCTATAGGAGTGATTTATTTCCTGATTGGAATGAATCAGAGGAGTGGGCAGTGGTTTGATGTGCGGGTTCATGACCCAAGGAGATGTGTGACGCTGCAGGCTGGGGAGGCTGTTGGATGACAGTACTGTCAGCCCTTGCTTAATGGGGCGCTGGGGGGCTCAGTGGGTAAAGCCTCTGCCTTCGGCTCAGGTCATGATCTCAGGGTCCTGGGATCGAGTCCCGTATCGGGCTCTCTGCTCAGCGGGGAGCCTGCTTCCCCCTCTATCTCTCTCCCTGCCTCTCTGCCTACTTGTGATCTCTGTCTGTCAAATAAATAAATAAAATCTTAAAAAAAAAAAAAGTTTTCCAGGGCACCTGGGGGACTCTGCCTTCGGCTCAGGTCATGATCCTGGGGTCCTGGGATGGAGCCCTGCATTGGGGCGCCTCTCTCAGTGGGGAGTCTGCTTCTCCCTCCCCCTCTCCCCCTGCTTGTGCTCTTTCTCTCTCTCTCAAATGAATTGTTTTAAAAAAGTGATTCCCGAATTTCAGCATTTCGGTAGAACAAAAATTGAAGGAGTCCTGAAGAAAATTCAAAAATGAATAGGAAGGGACGCCTGGGTGGCTCAGTTGGTTAAGCAGCTGCCTTCGGCTCGGGTCATGATCCCAGAGTCCTGGGATCGAGTCCCACATCAGGCTCCTTGCTCGTCAGGGAACCTGCTTCTCCCTCTGCCTCTGCCTGCCATTCTGTCTGCCTGTGCTCGCTCTCTCTCCCTCTCTCTCTCTGACAAATAAATAAATAAAATCTTTAAAAAAAAAAAAAAATGAATAGGAAAAAGGGGAAGAGAGATGGGGGAGGGTCCTGTATTTGTTCCCGTGCCCGGAAGGACCAGATCGGCCTCTGGAGCCCGGGGCCAGAGGAGCACAGCAGACGTGCAGCGTGTTTGCCGTGGTGGCAGACTTGAAGGTGGCTTCAGAAAGTTGTTTCCAAGCTCCACGTGACCCACTATTTTAATAATTGGGAAGAAGAGGGAAGGGCGCTAGACTCTAACCTGATTTTCTTCCTTGGGTTTTACCCAGACCCAGGCTGAGTCAATCCAAGATTCATCCCGGTCTTTGCACACAAGTGTGAGCGGCAGTTGCTGGGAAGCTTGTTTGCTGCTTTCTCTCCGCAGGTGTAAGCTGTTTTACAAGAAAGACAACGAATTCAAAGAGAAGGGTGTGGGCACCCTGCATTTAAAACCTACGGCCACTCAGAAGACGCAGCTGTTGGTGCGGGCAGACACCAATCTAGGTGGGCATCTCGTGTCTCGGGCCACAGAAGGGCGTCCTCCGTTTAAAGGAATGTACTCCGGGTAGGGAATCACTAGTAACACACCCCCAGCGTCACGCTCAGAACCGCCGCCGGAAGGGGCCCAGGCTGGGGGCCGGGGCTGGGCTGTGAGGAAGCGGTGGGTACCGCTAGGCCCTGCCGGGCTGGGTTGCAGAAACTTCTCTGCGGCTTTTTCTTTCCTGTGGGCTTGACTCGTGGGTGATGCCATCGCCGTCGTAGCGCTCTTAGCCGATGAGCCACAGAGAGCTGCTTTGCCGACCGTTCTGCCTTCGTTGGAAGGACCTCGTGAAGGCTCCGGGTCGAGCTGGCGCGTCCTCCCTCCACTGTGAGCACGGGCCCCTGTCCGAAGGCCTGGCCGCTGTGATGGTGCGCGGGGGTACGGGCGGGAGGCAGCGTCTCCGCCCTGGGGCCTCGCGGGCCTGTCTGCGGGACACCGTGCTGGCACCTGCATCGGGGAAGCCGGGCCCTTCTCCCCCGACCTTCCCGACGCCTCCCAGTTTTAGATCTGTTCGGTCCAGGAGGGCTTCCGTGCTCCGGGTTTAGCGTGCCGAGCCTGTGGTCTCGGGGATCAGTAGTTGGTCTTTGTGACCGTCATGCCCTTTTCTCCCTTGTTGACTTGCAGGCAACATCCTGCTGAACGTTCTGATTCCGCCCAACATGCCGTGCACCCGAACAGGGAAGAACAATGTCTTGATCGTATGTGTTCCCAACCCGCCCGTCGATGAGAAGAACGCCACTGTCCCGGTGACCATGTTGATCCGCGTAAAAACAGGCGAGGACGCGGATGAGTTGCACAAAATTCTTCTGGAGAACAAGGATGCCTGAACGCGCGTGGACTGGGGTTGCCGCTGAGTTGCTGCCGCCTCACCGCCCCTTAGACGTAGTCTGTTTCTCTTCTTTCTTTGACATTCTGAGAACTCAGAGGGAACTTAAAACTTTGTGAGGAAGATTAATATGGCCAATAAAACCTTTAAATGTTAAGTGTCAAGAACCTGTATCCTCCCTTCTTAAGAACTGTCTAATGTGTAAAATACGTTTGAATGACTTTTTGGGGAAGATTTTTAATGTTCATTTATTAAACTGACCACAAGTGGTTTCTTAATAGGCTGAAATCAGGGTATCGATTAGACTTCCCAAAGGCTGCTCCGATCCATGGGTTTTGGGGTCTGCTGCTCCCGCTGGCGAGGCTTTCCGCAGCCCCCGTCCCGCAGGAAGCCTGGCGGCAGCATTCTCTCCAGAAAACAGCGCTCTTTGCAAAGGAGTCGCGCCGACACCGCTGCCACCGCCGAGGTGTTTTTCCTTTGCTTTCTCGAGCCCGCGTTTTATAACAGCTGACCCGGGTCGGCAGCTCCCCCTGGGCGTGAAAGGCTTTAGCTTCTATTTGCAGACTTGGCCCTTTAACCCCGCGGGCTGCTTTACCTGATAGAGGAACCGCTTTTCCATTTGAAAAGGAAACAAGTAGCTTGTTCTTTGGTTTTGTAGTTTCATTCTCGAGGTGCTCCCCCCCCCCCCAAAGATAATAGAGGGGGATTTGCCAGGAATGAGGTTTAAAAGCACAAATTTGGTAGCTTATAGTGTATGGACCACGGACACCAAACCCTTGCAGAAAGGAAAGTCGAAGGTAGAGCGTAGCACAGAAGAAAGAAGACGTCTCGGCTGTTTGTGCCGCGGTGAGCCGACGGCGTCCTCGGAGCTCCTGTGCGTTAGCCAGGAAACATGCAATAAGGTAATGGAATTGCAAGTGTGCGCGTCAGTGTGGCCTTTAACTTTGGACAGAGCTATATTCTACATTTGATACCTGAGGTTTCCACTTTTTTTTTTACAAGTCAGTTACTCAGTATGTCCGTGCGGAAGGAGCCTCGGTTCTGCGCCAGCGGAGTCGTGGCCCTTCCCCCCAGCTGTCCGGGAACGGATCCTAGTGTTCTTGGAAGATCCTGGGCACATGAATTAGATGCAGGTTTTCATGTTTAAACGTCCACTCTCATTCCTCGTTAATCATTGAATGCTGGTACCACGTGACCGTGTTTCAAGGCTCAGGGGCCGTGCCTGAGGGCTCACACTCGTATGTTCCGATCTTCAGTACGTCATGTCTTCTGACTTAGAAAACTGTAGAAATAGTTGTAGATAGTACAGTTGCTTTTTTAAAGAAGCTATAGTTTTAGAGATTTATAAAGGGGGCAAGGGAACCATTTTTATGATCCAGTACGTTAACTCAGGTGTGACACCTGACGTGTGGCCGCCGGCCGCCCGCTGACCATGAGGTTTTCGGATTCCGGTGAAAGACTCTGGTCCCGTGTGTGCCTCTGCACAGACGCAGCGAGGCGTGTGTGCGCGTGGGGGCTGTGGTCAGGCTCTCACGTTAGGACAGCTAGGGAGGGAGTGGCAGTCATTTTTTCATTTCCTTTGTAGAATCGAGAATACTCCTGAGTGTTCGTTACAAGTGAGTTCTAGGACGTGGTGGTCGGTGTGGTCCAGCGGCCGTGGCCCACCCGGCCTTGAGTGAGGTTATCCAGCTGCTAGAGGTTGAGGAGATGCAGGGTACAGATTGCTGTCCTGTGCGGCCCAACCGTGGTCCCCGGAGCCGCGAGGCCACTCGGGCACTTGCAGGGGGCACCGCATTGGCGACAGCCTCTGCGTGGCCGGTGAGATGTTTCCCAAACGTGGCCCGACGGTATCAGGATTGGGTCACCTTTCACCCCCACCCGGGAAAAAGAGTTGATCATCTTTTTTGCATTAGTGGGTGTGTGTGGCTTTCTCTTCTCCTGACATTCCCAGCAAATTATTGCTGCTAAGACTCACTGTTAAAGGGACAATTACAGGGACAGGTGTGACGCATGTGTGGCCCCCACACGGTATTTCCTTCATGTCGCTTCCCCTTTAGGAACTTGCTGGTCTCGAATTGTGTATTCATGCAAAAGAGCCTGAGTGTGTGCGGATTTTCCTGTAAAACCTAAATATTTGTATGTTACTTGGGGGAAGAGGCCCCTTTGGCCCCCAGAGGGCCGGTCTTCTTTCCCTTGCTGTATTAGTAGCTAAATTCCACCCCACGGGTTTAGTTAGATTTATTTTTTAACAAAAACATCAGAAATTAGGCTTTCAAATGTTTAATGCTGACTGAAATTTTTGTATTTAGTTAGAGGATCTATGACATATACCATCTATGTGGCCTGAAGGGAGGGGTTTTTAACCTTTAATCTGAAATCAGTTGTGTTGCATCTTGACAAATACCGAATGTCCCAGTGGCCTTTTAAACTGGTGTGTGTCCTTTTGAGAGTTCCCCAGTAAGCAAAAAAATGAGCGTTGTGCTGTCCTCGTGTTTAGAATTACAGGCTGGAGGTGTGTGTCCAGTTTTTAAAGCAGTTTTGATTGTGTCTGACCATGTATGGATTTTCTTGAAAAGGATTATAGTTTTACAATTTCAGTTCTAAATCATATTTTTAATATGCTGCATGCCAAAAAGAATCTACCTGTTCTGCGGTAGAGGAAAAAAAATTGCCATCTTACTCTCTGAGTGCAGAACAAGTTATCACTGAGAAAGCCTTTTTGGTTCCATTTTAAAGTTAAACATGTCTTTTGAACAGCTGTCTGTTCCTTGATTTCTGAAGTCAGAATGCAAGCACAGTGCATTTTGAAGGATTTGCAAACCCAGTGGCTCCCTCCCAAACCCCTGGGTGTTCGTTCTCATTCTGGAAGTGAGAATCTGGGGTAGAAACCGGTGAGTCCCGCGGTGCTGACTGGGGACCGCAAGGAGCCTGTCCAGTTCCGCACTGAGCCCGGGGGGACGTTCTTGGCCAGAGGCAGTCATGGTTGGGACCCCGGACTTTGCTTGACGCAGACACGATCGTAACAGATGTAAGACTTCTTAGCAATCAGATAAGTTGTTTGCTTTCTGTTTTACATAGGAAACTGTTTTCTAAAACTAAAATACTTGAATTGTCAATGTAATCTCAGTTTGTATTAGTTTTTGAGGAAGTAATAATCCATGGAATGTGAATAAATGGAAAGTAACAAAATCAGTGTTTGACACTTTTATGTTCCTCATGTCGATACAAGTCCTGTGGGCCGGAGGGAGTGGGACGGCACAGAAACCCCAGGCGGCGGAGGCTCTGCTTCCTCTCAGCCCCTGCCCGCGCCGGCATCCCGTTCCGAGCCACTCGGTCTGTCGTGTGGGATTCACGTCCTTACAAATGAGAATGGGCATGGTAGCTGCATCACGGGCCCCCGACCGGAGCACTGCGCCAGATGCCGAGCACTCCTTTGGCCGTCAGGGCAGACTCCCAGAGGGGCTCCATGGGTCACTTCCCAGAGCTCGGCGCTGGGGCGGGTGAGTGCGTTTCTTACGGTACGCACATGGGTTTGGGATCTGTGTCTAGGTCCGTCTCAGTCAAAAATCTGTGAACCCTCCTAAGGGTATTTTAAAACTATAAAGATGAAGATGATCAAGGAAAAAACACATTGTAATTCTAGAGCTTTAAATTTTCAGTGATCCAGAAAATCGCTATTAAGGCATTAACAGACTCAACTAGAATACAGTTGCAATACGATTTTGGAGTCAAGTGCTGAGTGGCTCAGACGTGTGTCCTAGTAAGGTACTGTGGAGACAGACTTATTCATCGAATCAGTAGTCCCGAACCAGTAACGTCCCGTGGGAACTAACTGACAGGAGAGGGTGCTTGTCCTCAAAACGCACCGGTCCCTTGTAGGCACTCAGTGGATGAGCCGCTGAGAACGGGGTTCTCCCAAGTGTGGAGCTGGCAGTGGCAGTGGCCACACCTTGGAACTTGCCAGAAATGCAGACTTGGGGGGGGGGGGGCGGAGAACAGCGTGGTTTTTGTTGTGTTTTTTTTATTGGGAAATTCACACTTTTAAAGTGTAGGGTTCAGTCCTTGTTAGTATAGTCACAGAACTGGGCAAACATCACCATTAATTCCAGAATATGTTCATTCCTGGGTGAATGAGTTTCAACAGACGGTTCTGACACAGGCTCAAGTCTGAGAACGGCCCCACCCCTCACAGGCTACGTCCCTGCTCTGCTGTGATGCCCTTCTGGCACATTCCAGTAGGGGGACAACTGTGCCAGCCTCCGCACATGTCTCTCCTCCACCTCTGCACCCAGGAAGGGAGGAGGTAAGGCTGGGAAAACCCAGGCCTGAGTCCCACATGCCCGGGGGCGCCGCGGACCCACATGGACTATGCCCAGCGTGCCACTCGTGCCACTCGAAGGTGTGCGTACGTGCCCATTAAAGGACTAAACTTGACTGGTTTCCAGAATGGTCTAAAATCTTCAGAACAAAATTGTTTATTCGAAATATTAAAGTTCACTAAAAGCCATGGTTCTTTCAAACTGAGCAATCTAATTGTTTTATTAAAGTCAGATTCCAAGATGAAAGACCCTTAATCCACACATAGGAAAAGAAATAATCTTGTCAAACCTGTTGGCTTAGGTAGAGGCCAAGTCAGCTGTGAGCATAAGAAAGGAAGTCTTTTGTTTTGTCATCCCCCAAAACAAACATTCTCCCTTCGCACATAAGTTTCCCAGTTGTTCCGGTCATTTTAACAATCACGAAGCACAGCAGGCTTATCCGTTCAGCATGTGTATATACAATGAACTAGGATAGTGCATGGATTAATTTATTTTACATTTTCCCCTCCTCCTGATAGAAAATTCCCAAACGTTTTCTCTTCCAGCCAACAGTATTTCTAAAGCTAGGCCATGACGGTAGTTCCTAGACGTTCCTCGAGGTCGGACTAGAAAGACTGAGGCAGCAGCGTTAGCCTCGAGGAGGCGGCAGCCCCTAGGACGAGGTTCTGGCGCAGCTTTCTCCAGGAAGAGCTGTTAAATAGTTTTCAGGCGACTGTTTTAACGGGGCCTCCTCCTACCTCTTTAGTGAGAAGGGGGTTTGACCTGGATGGCAGCAAAGACCATGTCTTTTAAAAGTTTCAGTACCAGCCTGCCTGCCTGATGACCGCGTGCGCAGTCTGCCCTCCGTGACGCTGCCTCAGAAAACTCTCCCGGTTCGGATGTTTCTAACGCAACGGGTGTTTGCAAGAGACCTCCTCGATGTGACGGTTCGCACTGTATTTCTAGACTTGCGTACATGTTCCTCTCAGACCCCCTTTCTGTGCTCTCACTTCCTCTCATGTAACCTCTCGCCGTGGCGGAGGCCTGACGCCCGCCCATCACCTGAGACACAACTTAGCTGTCTGCTCCCGGGGCGAGCGAGCCCGCTGCCGCCGAGCCTCCACCAGCCTCTGGTAGCGGAGTCAGCTCCAGAAACGTGCAACAGCGCCCGCCCGGAAACTCTCCCCGCGGCCCGGGCAGCCTGTCGGGAGGGACTCCTGACTCCGATCCCAGGCATTCTACCATGGCCCGAGGCCTTTTTAAGAGGTACTCCAGAAAAAGCTACTGCTTTGTGGGGACTGGGAGCTAAACTTGAAACGCGTATCTTGTGTTTGGATTTTGCAAATACTGCCTGGAACCAAACCCTGTCCGCGGGTGCCCTGACCCCGTGGCCGACCCAGCATGGCCAGAGCCACGGCCCGGGCTGGTTTCTGTCCATCTCCAGGCATTTCTAGAAACGAACTCATGTGAAAGCTCCAAAAACGCTCGAAGAAGAAATCTTTGGGGGCAAATTAAGGTTCAGTCACGAAGTTTATGCGTTGCCGTGACGTCTGTATTTGATCCGAAATACCCATTAAAGAAAGAAAAAACGACCAAGTACAGATTCACCGGAGGAAAACACTGAGGAAAAACAAATTTAATATCCAACATGCAAATCAACTTTGAACAGAAATGCAAAAACATTAACAGCTCACAGCCAGCCAAATGCTGCCCAGAGATGGTTTCTGTACGCGGAAGATGGGGAACGGGGGCTGCTCGTTTATGGAAATACCACTGACCACGAGATCCTAACATGTTTGATTACACCATTCTGGTGCTTTTGCCAAAATACACTTTGTAGAAATCATTTTAGTTAAGCCTCAAAGTCGTGAAAAATTGCAGGTTTTGATTCTTCTCACAGGGAGAGAGTTTGCTTGGGGACCGTGAGTGCGCGCTGTGAACACCTAACCCGCCCGGCCTTCGAGAAAGACGGAACGCCCCCAGCCGCTGGGCCATGACCTCGGGTCTCCTGAGCTCTGGGCCGCGAAAAATCAAGGTGCCTGCTTGTCTTGGGGATGGTAGAAAAACTGTAAACACAAACTCTCCCCGCTGTGGGGATCTGAACCCACGGCCGGCCGGGCCGCCTGGTGTCCGGGTGACTTGGCTTCTGCGGGCGGGTGTCCTAGTTCTCCAGACTATTCTGAGACAGGCTCAGAGAAAGGGTCGGAGGTTTTCTCCTCCCACCGAGAACCATGTCCACGCCACGTCAGCCAGTGGAAAGGAACAGAGGAGAGCAGCCTTGTGTGCACCACCCCACAAGCCGCCTCGAGGGCTCAACCCCCCCAGAGGCCACGTGGCACCCTGGCCATGGGACCCTGGAGGGCCTCCCGCTTCCGCTCCTGCTCAGGGGGCCTGGTGGCAGCCAGCACGGGCTTGCTGCCCTCCTGGAGCCTGATGTGTTTTAAGAGAAACCTGCCTTCTGATCCAAAGGTGAGAAGAAGCCGGAACAGGGAGAATCCCCATCACGCCAACAGGCGCTCGATGTTCGAGGCCAGACGGAAACTCGGTTCTGGCGCAGTCACTTGCCAGAGGCCTCTCGGGGCTCACGGCAGCGCCCACAGCTCTCTCACACGTGACATCTTTGAAGGTTCTCGGCCGACGACTTCGAGCCTCCCTGTTGGGACAGCATCAGATGTGTTCTTCACGTCAAGTCACTAGAATTTGCCAACCGCACGGGGCCGGCCTTGGGAATGGCTTCTGATGGGGAAAACACAAGTTTTTACTTCACTTTTCGAGTCTGCTGTCCAGATGGTCTGTGATTCCAACAGCAGCAGCTCCCGGCTTCCTTCTAGCTGGACTCTTGGAAGAGCAGTCCCACCGGGCTGGCGTCGCGTCGCGAGCTGCCAGGGCTCCGTGGAGGACAGAAACCTGACCGGCTCACGTGTGCACCGTCCTTGAAGAGTCCACGTTCCCGGGACCGGGACTCGTCGGAAAATCTAGCCATCCGCAAGGTGACTGGGCTCTGGAAGATTTTGTTCTCTGTGGACGACTTCCCTGTCGCTTACATTTTAAATAAGATTTTTCTGAGACGCTGAGCCTTGGCTACTTCTACAAGCAACTGGAAGCTCCCGGAAGACATCGGTGAGACCGAATGCCCCCTCGGCCTGCGGGCGCTGGAAGGTGACGAGAGGCCACAGGCCGCCCATCAGATGCCAGGACCGTGACATTTCTTATAAAAGGAGAGCTTGCTCTCTTATTCGTGTCCTAAAAAGTGACACTGCGGTGCCTTCACAGAAAAACCACACTTTGATTCCGGTTCCCACTGAAGAAATGTGCGCGTGCTTTGGTCATCCCCGCGTTACACAAGAGACAGGCGTGTTTCCAGAAACATGATAGATGGCCTTACGAGAAGTGACAGCCGGACACGCCAGGACACTGGGGGCCTGGGCTTGGCCCCATTACTTGTTATGTATTACTCTGTCACTGATGTCCTTTGTCACTTTGAAAAGAACCTCAGGGTGACAGCTTACTGCCTAGTGACCAAGTGCCTCTCAAAAAAGCGTGATTAAAATTCAGTTTCAGACGTAACCTCCGGAAGAGGGAAAGGGCGGAGGGCAGACGCGGCCGCCCGCACGCGCCCGTCTGTCGCAGCGCAGCGGTGTCGCGGACGCCTGGGTGGGCCGATGGCCGGGCCTGAGGCTGGGGATGACGACCGAGCCCGTGTGTGTGAGCGCTGCCCCGGTGTGGGAGAGGGAAACAGCCACGCCGCCGTGTACGCCGCTGGCACGTCACAAACGAGGGGTCATCTCTGGAGCGCCACTGTGGCGCCCATCTCTACGACCAGCAAAGCCTTGCGCACATGACTGCAAATGGCCCTCGGGTGACCTGTGATGTGCGTCTGTCACTTTACAGAGGGGGCGTCGGACGTGCCCGCGGCCCCGCCAGCAGCGGGTGGCTGACCCTCAGGGTTGGGTTCCAGTGGGGGGACCCTGAGAGCAGAGGGAGGGCCGCCGTCCTCCCGCATCTGTTCCACTACCTCATCCTTCCGTGGAAGATACACCGGGGCCGTATTTCCCCCAACACCTGAGTTCCAGAGTCTTCAGACCCTGGACGACCAGGGAGAGAGAATTCCTGAAGCTGTATCTTAGCCTCCCTGGACACAAACGTGGTGACAGCATTTGGCTCCCCTGGAGAACACTTCTGGAACTGGGGGCCGTGCTCAGGGATCGGAGGCTCTGCCCCAGCACGTGGCGGCGAGGCCCGACTCTGCTGTCCTGAAACACTGCTCTGGAACGTGAAATTGTGCAGACAACTGGGATTTGGCTAAGCGGGGGCTGGACACTGCCACAGAAGACGAGAATGTTCCAGCCCAGCCCCACCACACAGAGGATGGGCGGGGGAAGCATCGAGAGTCTGCCCGGACCCAAGCTCTGCAAGAAGGCTGCCTGACCCAGTCCTGCACCAGAACCCTGGACGCTTCATGAGGTAGGTGGTATCAGCCCCATTTTACAGGTGGGCCAACTGAGGCAGAATGAAATGCAACAGCTTGCTTTAATAACAGCATATAAAATCTAGAGAAAGCCCCAAGGTAGCCCGTTCCCAGAGCCTAGCGCAAACCCTTGGAGCGCGCAGAATAGAACGGATGGGAGAAGGAGCCCCTCCAATCCCTCCTCTCCTTGCAGAGAGGGTCTCCGTGCACAACAGCAAACCCTCCAATATTCCTGGGGACTCCAAACAAAACAACATCGCAACAGAGACCCAGCTGACAATTTATTCCCAATGGGGCAGGGGGACGCTTCCGCTCGAGAGGGCTCGTGGTTTTGAGAGCACAACGTGTCATCCATCATAGGTGGGAATCCCTCCAGCCCCAACAAGGCCGCTCACACAAACCCACTGGACCAGCCGCCTGGAGGTCAACTCTTCTTTACCTCAGTGAGCTGGTCTGAGAAATGGGACCAGCGCACTCCGTCAAAGAAAGCTCTCGGAAAACACCCTATCCCCTCCCCAGCCCCCTGAGGATGGATGTTCTACCTAGAACCTTCCTGGGAGGAGGCCAACAACCACCCCCAACACTCCTCTCCTGTCTGACTACCAGGCTGTCCCACCTGCTCTCAGAGTCCAAATTCTGTGGGTCACGCCAGCCGAGGTGCAGAGCGGGATGTCTCCAAGGCGGAGGTGTGTGTGTTGGTGGTGCTCTTTGGCTGGAAGCAAAGGCCATTCTGGCAGGATCGGGGCCTTTCTGGAACCGGGCGTGGGGTGAGGTATTCCCAGCCCAGGGCAAAACCCTCAGACGCCCCATCTCCCCGAGGCAACCCATGTGTAACCAAGCAGTAAACAAGGGAGGGCGGACAAGTCAGGCCTAACTCGGACGCGGAAGTTCATGGGTACAGCAGGACGGAACCGTGAGCCAGTTCTCGGGGAGGCGCGGACACTCGGGGGCCCCCAGCTGGGCGGCCTGTCCACCTGCAGTCTGCGCGCAGACGTCGGGTCGGTCGGTCCGGACACGCTCCAGCCGCCGGCCGCTCCTCTGCTCTCGCACAGCCTCTTGGCATCTCTGGGCCTCTTGGGGTGCAGAGGGCGCTGCAGAGATGGGCTGGGGGTGGAGGGGGGTGGGCAGGCGGGCACGGGGGTGCAGGAGCAGAGCCGGCGGGGGGAGAAAGAGGCACTTCAGTTTGGGCTGGTGTTCGTGGAGTCGGCCCTGGCCCCAGGAGGCGAGCGGCCCCGCCTGGCTCCCGCTCCGGCGCTGGGCTGTCACAGAAGACCCCGGTGGCGGTGGACAGGTAGGCACTTGGCGGCACCCCCAGGGCCGGGCAGGGCTGGGGGGCTCTGCGCAGGCTCTGCACACGGCTAGGTCATCAGGATGGGCTTCTGCCGAACTTCCAGGATGTCTATGACGGCGGGGGGCGGGCGGACAAGACAAGGAAGTGTGGGTCCCGGTCAGTGAGGCCCCCAGAGCTCTGCCTCACCTCCCCCCAAGCTAGCCACACCACCCCCGCCCTGGGTCTCTGCAGCCACTCAAGGGGGGACGGGAGGGACCCGACGCAGACACTCACTGGCGGGTCCCAGACATGAAACGGGGGGTCAGGGTTACCGACACCCCCCCGCCCCCCGCCCCAGAGAGCGATGGTTTTCTGCTGCAGCCCACGCTACCTGTTAAAATCCGATGTAGTGGCAAAGTGACGTAGGTCAAATGTGCATAGAGAAGGAAATTGCCATCCGCTCTGTTCAGCTTCAGCCAGGACCCAACCAGGGACCGCCCCGTGCCGGACAGGGACCGAGACCGGAGGTTGGTGGCATTATGCAGATCAGCTAGTGGGGAGAGGGCCGTGTCAGGGCCCAGACCACAGGCCCCCCTCGCAGGACCAGGAGAGCACCTCCCACCCCAGGAACCAGGTCTGCCGCAGCCTGGGCCCTGTGCCACCAGCCCCTCCACGGCCCACACCTGCCCCAGAGCTGCAGTCCTAGTCTGGGACCCCCGACTCCCCCATCCCTATCCAGCCCTCCCCTCCCCTCCCCTGCCCTGGAGAGGCTCTCCTGTGGGTTCTGGCTTGTCGCCTCATGGCGTCATTTCTCTGCTTCCCTGTGACCCCGTCCGTCACTACAACACGGCACCACCAGTCTGCAGTGCCCAGGGCAAGGCTGGGAGAAGCCATCTTCTGGGTCACCCAGGGAGGCAGGCCGGGTGGTTATCAGCCCTTCCCTCCTCATTGGGAAAGGAGCCGAGATGGGGACAGCACATGCCCAAGTGCACCCTAGAGCAGGTCAAGGCCAGGGCTGTCTGTCTCTGGGCCCCAGTGCTCCGAATAAGGACCAGTGTCTCTTCCGTTCAAGGTCACAGCCCCAGCTCTGGCCAGGGGCCGCCCTGTGCTGTCGGCCACCCCCTCAGCGCCCAGCACACACACGGGGCGCCACACCTTGTCTCTGGCGGCAGCCTGCCCTCCTACAGTCCTTCTCCACAGGGACGCCTGAGCAGTATTTCAGTATTCGCTATTTCAGTAGCGAATCTGATCCTGTCACTCCCCTGCTTAAACCCTCTAGTGGCTTCCTGCTGCTTAGACGAGGGTTAGCCCCACTCTCACTGGCTCATGGGTTGCAGGGACCCCCACGGGCTTCAGGCGGAGACGCTCTGGAGGCCACCAGAGGGTGGGGTGAGCCCGGAGGAGAGCCTGGAGGATGCCCGAGGCACATTCTGGAGGGAGGGAGGGCACTGAGGAGGACCCAAAGCAGGAGGCTGATGGCACAAAGGCAGGAATGAGCCCGAGAGCTCATCTCACTAGGCACCGGCTTCTAGAACCTTCTGTGTGGAACAGTCAATCAACATCCGGGAAAGTCTCAAGTCTCCTGTCCTGCCCCCTATTCTGACCCCAGATTGGCAGCTCCTTGAGGCAGGGATTTCTGTCTGTCCGTCTGCAGCTCCATCCCCAGCCCTGAGAGGCCTCTGGCACCCACCAGCCCCCAAGACATGAACGCACGGGTGAACCCAGAGGGCCCGGGAGGGCCGCAGCAGGCCCTTGGTCATAAGCAAGGCGCTCACCCCCGCCATTGTCCTCGCGGAAGAACTCCTCGCTGTCGTTGGCCGAGTGAGACTTCTTCATCTCCGCGATCCGGTTCCGGGGCACCTTCCTCTTGAGGGACGGGGAGAAGAAAGCGGGCCGGTTGTTCCGCTCTGGGGTAGGGGGCGTGCTGAAGGAGGTCACCTGGAGACAAAGAGCCATAGTCACTGGTGCAGCCCGACCACCGCTGGGGCCCCTGACACCACCTGCCAGCGGGCCGGCCTCCCTAGGCTGAGCACGAGCCGGGTGCCCGAACACCGGCCAGCCCGAAGCCAGACCAGCTGCTGATCCCGCGCAAGCCCTCCCACGGAAGCCTCGGAAGCCTCCCAGCTGATCCGCCAGACGGGAATCGGTAGGAAGCTCCTCGGAGGAATGAGGAAACGAAGGTGGGACAGCGACCTTGACCTGCCCGAGGTCACCCAGCAGGACAGGGGCAAAACCAGGATTCAGCCTCGGTCTTCTGCCTCCTAAGGCCATACTCTTTACCCCAATTCCTTCCCCTTGGCTAAGATGCCCCCCACCCCATCCCTCTCAGCCCCAGCACCCTCTCATGGAGGGCAATGGCAAAGCGGCCCAGGCTTCCATCCCCTCGTCTTGTAACCACACTGTTGAGCAAACGTTTTGTAGAGCCGCGCAGGGTCAGGCGGGGGCAGCACAGGAGACAGAGGGGCACAAAACACTGCTCCCTGCCCTCAAGGAGCTCACAGTCTGGTGAGGGGTGACAGACTCGGAAAGTGACAACCACAAACTGAAGGCTGCTTGCTGAGACAGAGAAAGGGAAGCACAGGATACAGGGGAGCACCGAGCAAAAGGGGTCCACAGCCTGGGAAATCAGGAAAGGCTTCCCGGAGGAGACGCTGCTCGAGATGGGTCTTGAAGGACGAGTAGGAGTTCGCCAGGTGAAGAAGGGGGGGAAGGGCGTTCCAGGCAGAGGGAACTTGGCCCATCTCCTCCCTCCTCCCCATGCAAACAAGAATCTGAGGAACAAGGTGAGCTGGGACTGAGACTTCAGGAAGCCCCATCAGCCTCCTCGTCACGGCTTCCGACATCCACCAAAGTCCCGGCGGCCGCTGGGCTCCAGACGGTCCTCCCATAAGCCAGGGAAGGTTTTCCAAAGATAGAAAAAAAACAAAACACCAGAAACCACAATACACACAGAGTCTGCATTTGTCATGAGCTGGTTACAAAGGACCCCTCTGGAAAAGGGGGACACACGACAGTAAGCACAAAGGTGGTGGGAGCCTAAGCAGCCTCCAGGAGGTCAGGCCCTGCCACTCGCAGCTGCGTGACCCTGGCAGGTCCCCTCCCTTGACCCTGGGCCTCCCTGTTCCCCTGAGCCAGGCACCACGGCTTTCACCCCCAACTGCCACCCTGGGAGGGAGTGAGTATCACTTCCATTTGGTATGTGGGAAGAGCCAGGCTCAGCAGGTGTGGTACCGTATCTGTGGTTGTTCAGCAAACGTGTGGCCGGAAGTGGCACCCAGGCCGACCCAGCCCAGAGCTCAGGCCACAGGATTTCTACATTCTGCAGGGCCTTGGTGGGCAACTTAGGACCAGGGAGTAGAATCAGACTCCATTTCTCCTAAATCAGCTCAGAAATGTATCAACAACCTCCACTGGCAAGATGAGGGAGGTCGCCCGCCCGGAACCCTCACCCACGTCTTTGCGGAAACTAGCCCGGGTTGTTTTTATTCGGCTTTCCAATCACAATCATTGCAGAAGAAAAAAAACAGGAAAGGACATAAAGAAGAGGAAGAAACGTGCTGTGGGACTACCTGGAGATGGGCACGGCTAACAGTTTTACAGAACGGAAAGTCTAGCAAACACACGCTTGCTCGTCCTGGGCAGTCAGCAGGGCGTCACGCCCTCCGTCACTTCCCCCAGCAGGTCAACAGCCAAGGGGAGCCAGTGGCTAGGGAAGCACCCCAGGGTCCCGCCCGCGTCAGCTGCTGACTGTGTTACAGCTCCCCGAGCCTCCCAACACCAGTGCTCCCCGTTTCTGGACGAGAAAACAGGCCGAGACCTGCCCCAGGTCACTGGGGCGGCAGCACCCAGACTCCAGCCCACACAGTTTCACCCCGAAGTCCCTTCCTGTAGACGGGCTGGCCAAGGCTGCTCCCTGGACAGCCCCCGCCCGCCCACCTGTCCCTTCGGAGACCTACGGCTCTGAGCAGGCTAGAGCAGCCAAGGGGCTTGAGACTTTCTCCTGCCCTAGCCCTGACCCCACTGGGGCCTTGGGGAACAAAGCTGCCACTGACTTCGGCTTCCCACCCCTGGGGAAGGACGGTGTCCTAGAAAGGGTAGGGCTCAAGGGCTCGGTGCTATCACACAAGAGCCGTGGGACCTAGGTTGGCACCAGTCCATCCGGCAAGCCCATCTCCATGTCTACCCATGGGGCTGCTGCGGGGACCCCCAGCACTTGAAGGTGCACGACACCTCGTGAACAGGGGGCCGGGCAGAGGGAAGAGCTGGGCAGCTCCGGACCCCCGAGCCTCAAGGGGCAGGAGCGGGGGCTGGCTCATCAGCATCCCAGGGCACTCCCCGGGGCAGGCCGGTTGTGGGTGCGCGCTCGGCCAGCAGGGCCCGGTGAGGCAGGGACCGGGACCAGCCTGGGGGTCCCTTCAGCTGGGCCCAGCTGCAGCAGCAGCTCAGGGAAGCAGAGACCACACCCTGACCTGCTGGGTGACCTTGGGCAAGCCACTGCCCTCTCTGCCTCTCGGCCTGCTCCCCAGAGGGTGGGGTGATGACACCTACCTCACCGGGGGACTTTAAAGATCAGGGAGGCGTTGGGAAGCGGATCCGCGGGACAGAAGGCCCCTCCCCGAGCTGTGCAGCCCTTACCCGCTCGTGCATGGGTGAGGCCGGGCTGGAATCCTCTTCAGTCCCGCAGGGGGACGTGTCCCCAGTAGACACGCGGCTGACGGCCATCTCCGCGTGGCCCTTGCCCTGTGGCCCCTTCATGCGCACGAACTCCATGTTGTTGTACTTGTAGAAGCCGAACGACATCTTCTGTGCCATCCGGGCAGCCACGCTCACCTGCAGACATGGGGAGATGGCCCGAGTCAGCGCCCATAGGGGTGGCTTCTTCCTGGGGACACGGAGTCATGAGGATGACCATCCCCCAAAGAGCGGCCCCTGAGGGCTACCCTCTTTCCTTTGGGGGCCAGGGGCCCCCAGCAGGCAGGGTAGTGCAGGAATGCTTGGGAGTCGGGCAGATGTTCCTCCCACCACCCGACGACCCACGCCTCGCAGCAGGCCAAGCACCAGGCTGGGCACACAGCCAACCCCGGGGGAGCCCGAGACCACCCCCACGCCTTCCCTGGAGGGACCAGCTGCAGGGGAGAGGCCCGTCCACCTGCATTCCACCCCTGCCCCACCAGCCAGGTTCTGTTTTGGGAGTGTTTGCACGCAGGGTGGGGCCACTGTCCCTCTGATCCAGTGTGCCCAGACGACTGAGGAGCGACACACCAGAACACAGGCCCTGAGCCACCTACAAGGGGCCCGGGGGCCGTAGGTGCTCTGAGGAGCTGGGCAAGGACAGAGGGCCCAACGGGGACGGGGGTGGGAGGCGTCCTCGCACTTACTCGGTTGTCGTACACCTTCTTGAGGGCTTCGTAGCGGATGGAGCCCTGAAAGATGACCCCTTGGAACAGGTTGGTTTTGTCACTGGCCACCAGCTCCACGCAGACCATCTCTCCCTCCCCCACGGTCATGTCGCTGAACACCTGGGACGGGTGGCACAAGGAAGACAGCTGCCCACCACGGAGCCCGCGGCCTGGGTCCTGGCTCCACCTCCTGTCGCCCACCTGCCCGCCCGCCCGCTGGCATCATGGCTCCAGGGCCTGGGGCATGGACCCAACTTCAAGGTCATACGGACTCTGGTTCAAATCTTGGCTCTGCCACAAACAGGCCGTGCCAGCCTGGGGACGGCACTTAGTCCCCCAAGCCTAAGGGGCCTCAAGGCAGCAGCCCATCAAGAAGAGACCCTGAAACACGGGCTCCCTTCTTCCTGAGTCTTCCCTGGGGTCCTGACCGCCCATAGGGGAGTACAGGCACCACTATGGGGACCTTGGTGGAGGCAGAGAGCAGCAGATCAGAAGCTGGGCAGGGGCAGGGCACCGGGTGTGGCCCGGATGAGTCACTTTCTGCCGTGAGTCCTAGTTTTCCCAGCCTGAACACAGAAGCTTGGCCCAGAAGCTTCCACAGCCCTGCCCCCTCTGACACCCTAGCATTCCGCAGCATGGAGGCACTGGTTTGGAATGTCCTGGCCATCCTAATGACGCCTCCTGCCCAGACAGCCCTTTTTATAGGTGTTTATGACGCGTTCTCCCATTCACGAGCTCGTGTGATCTTCGACCCCAATGGACACATGATCATGACACTTATTTTACAGATGAGAAAACAGGCTCAGAGGGAGGTGAACCCCAACAGCCCCAGTCCAGCATCAGGAACAGCGGGAGCCAAGGGGGTAGGAGTCAGGATCACCCCCGCTGCCCACCACCTTTGCCGGGCTGCAGGGCTGTGAGGTGGGAGGGAGGCCGGCTTCTCGCAGCCCTAACCAGGGCCCTTGGGGACACGTGGCTGGGCATGAGGAGCTCACCTCCTCGAAGCTGTCGATCATGAAGAAGATGTTGGGGTAGCTGATCTTGGATTCCTCCCCCTTGCTGTCCATGGGGTGTTTACTGGGGGACGCAAACACTTGCTGAAAGGGAGGGGTTTTAAAGGACTGATGAGGCCTTGCCTTGCACCCAGGTCCACAGCCACTCAAGGGACAAGTCCCGGTGGTCACATGGCTCAGACCCAGGCCAAAGCCAGAGGAAACAGCTTTGCAAGAAGCCTGATGGAGTTTTTGGTCAGACCTGCCTCTCCAGGCAGGGAAAGGAGGAGGAGGAGACAGAGGAGCAAGACGGGGGAGGGGAAGGGGTTGTCTCCCCCACCCAAATGCTAAGCAGCCATAAGGCTGCCATTTCTGGGCTGAGCTCCCAGTTAGGAGGCCTGGGGCTTACCTGGGATTTCTTTTTATGGATGTGGATGTCCCCCCCATCAGCGCGCGTGCACACGGCACAGGTGACCATGTAGTCCAGCTGGAAGGGAGCACGCAGGACACTGTGCGTGGAGGGGTCTGCTCTCCCTCAGCCCCCCACAGCCCTCCTCCCAGAGCCCCGCCCCACCATGCTGTGCCCCTGGAGACCCTCCTCCACCAGACAGCCCTCCTCCCAGAGCCCGGCCCCCACCGCACCATGTACCTTCTGCAGGATGAGGTTCAGGCACACACTCTCCTCCCAGTCAATGTCAGGGTCTCCAAGGCCCGGTAGCTTCTTGGAGTCGCGCCGGTACACCTCCACCTCCACCTCGGGCTCCGCCTCGGCCCGCTGAGGGGCGCAGGGCACAGATGAGTCCCGGCCCCCTCTCCCTGACTACTGCCGGGACAGCCGCTAAGGCAGACACGGACGCCCGCCTGGCTTCTCGGTCTCTGGCTGTGCGACCCCAAGTTCATTGAGAAGGAGCCTCCGAGGTGGTCCCTAGAGCCCTGCAGCTCGACGTGGGGATCCCAGCCGCCTGTCCCACCCACACTGCTTCTGTTCGATCTGCCTGGAGGCGACCGTCCACCCATCTGCCCACCACCACCGCCCTGGGCCTAGCGCAGGAAGCCCGCAGGTTGCTATGGCAACCGGGTACCAGCTCTGCGGCAGGCTGGGGAGGGGGCGGGAGGCGGCCCTGGCTTGCCGCAGAGAGGCCACAGTGCGCAGGCGCCTGCCCTGGGCTCTCCTGGCTCTGTTCTTTTGAGTGGTGGGGGCAGAGAGGCTGCCGGAACGGCTTGTCCAGTCTCCCATTTGTCCTTCCCTGCCCACCCTGCACTCTTTGGGCCTGCAGGGTCTCCCCACATCACCGCCCAAGCCCTGCCCTCCAACACTACAGACACCACAGGGTCCCCTCTGGTAGGTGCCCAGTCGCGTGTGTGCCTGGCATGCCCCCACCAGCACCCCATGGGCTGGTCCCTCCAGTGGGAATGTCCTTAGGCCACCGTGGACCCCTTTCTCTGTCCTACAACACTGAGGCCCGATGCCACAGCCTTCTCTGTGTGGGCTCCCGGCTGTTCCCACCCCCACCCCGTTCTCCCACTACCGCAGCACTGAGTGCTCTGTGATCACGGGTGATGCTGTCTGTCTGCCCCAGGAGACGCGGGCTCCCCGAGCACAGGGCCAGGTCTGAGTCATTCTTGGGCTCCCAGTGCTGTGGGGAGGGGCAGCTGCCTACCGCTCACTGCGGTGTTTGATGGAACATTCTAGCATGTCAACAGCTGGACTGCCACATGTTGCCCTGACGGACCTCAACACCCTCAAACCTTCCAGGAAGCCTGCACACAGTCCGGGGACCCCAGCCCCAAACTGCGCAGTTAGGATCAGGGGAACTCCTCTTGCTACCTCTTCACCTGGTCTCTCCCTTCTCCTGCCTGCCTCCTGGAGAACTCAAGGCTGAGAAAACCATCCCTAACCAGAGCTGAGGCCTCTCCCCACACCAAAATTCAGGGTCTGGCTGAGTCTCTGATCCTTATTAGAGCCTCTGGTCTTAGCAGGCTGCCTTTGGGAAAAGATGAAGATTTTGCCAACAATACGAAAACCAAACCCCCTACTCCCCGCAAAACCCAAACAAAACCCAACGTCTACAACGTGAAGTCCAGCAGATGCTGAGGGCCGAGGACGCGGGCTATACCCTCGCTGCGTGCCCTCGGGCAGAACGGTCCCCGTTCCAGTTCTGCAGGTGAGCCCTGGCACTAGGAGCCTACGTACTGGGCTGAGCTGAGGGAGGACAGCACGCCCACGGTGGGTGTCCCTAGCAGTGAGGCTCCCTAGGGGCTCGCCACCCTCTGCCAGGAGACTCCTATGGTCACACTACCCCACACAGCTGGTCTCCCAGGTGTGCGCAATGGAAGGACCTTAACCTCACCGAGCAACTGCCCAGCCCCCACACCAGGCCAGGCTGAGTGGCAAGTCGGGGTAGACAAAGCTGGAAAAGCTGGTCTGTCCGCTACACCCCCAGACAGAGCAGGCACAGCGAGCAGGGACGGTGGAGCTCTGGGCCAGGCTCCGGGGGTGCTCAGCTCATGGAACTCTCCACCAACACCTAGCCCCGCCAAGTCCCGCCTACTGGGGCCTTCTCTTCCTCCCTTCCAGAGGGCAGCCCCTGCCCACCACTGAGGCTGCTCTGCCCATGCCTCCCCAGCCTCCGGTCACAGGTCCGTCGGCCTGTCCCCCTTCTCGTCCTACCGGACTTGGCTCCTCGGGTCCCGCCTCCCTGCTGGTCATGCCCCCTCCTCCCGGCAACCCCATCTGGCCTGCCACTTGGTCTCCTGCTAGTCCCTCCAGTGTCAGGCTAGCTCAGAGCTCTGTCCTAGGCCTCTGTGACTGTCCCAACTCCAAGTCTCCCTCCTCTTCCCACACATTCCCATGGCACCAGGTACCATCTTGGAGCCATTGGTCCTGGAGCCCTGCCTCTGTCCCTGAGTCTCTGCTGAGTTTCAGACAGGAGACCCACTGCCAGAAGACACCGCCATCTGGCTAGCTCACAGGCGCCTAGGACTCAGCCTGTCCAACACCAAACCCTGTCCTCCTCTGACAGCACTGGACCTACCCTGAGCCCAGGGCAGAGACCTGGCTGTCAGGTGGGGCCTTCCCTCAGGCCCCCATTCAGTCACCTGGAGCCCTGCTGGTGAGGCCTATGCCCTTGGCCTTCGTGCCGCCCGCCTACCACTCCCTTGCTCCCCACCCCTCTCCCTTGCTTCTGCTCCAACCTCTCAGTCCTTCCTCCACCTGCCGCCCAAGAGCTCGCTAAATGGAATTCTGACCACGTCCCGCCTTCCTCACTTTCTCAGAGCTCTGGGGACCGACTCAGACTCCAAGGCATGGCCTTCAGCGTCCACATGATCTGGCCCGTGCCCACCTGTCTCTGCTCCCACCTTTCTACAGGGGGCTACGTGGTACCAGCACTGGCCACCTGAACGAAGGGGCTTTGACAATCTTCAGGCCCACGACTGGGGCTACTGTCCCTTCGGCTAGGAAAGCTCTTTCTTTCCTGAAGGCTCAGCTCACCCATGTGGCCTCTGCTGACCATTTCTGTCCCTTCCAGTCACTGGGTTTCCCCTTCGGTACTGGCTCTATGACGCGCTCCTGGGTCCCAGGGACAAGGCCCGGCCCCACAGCCGGCGGCTGGCACACCACGCGAATACCCCAGGACCCAGGCCAACCCTGGGCCTTCCTGCATGTCCCACAGGCCAGCCAGACCAGCTCTCTGATGGCCAGCACGCAAGCCACCGTGTCTCCTCTGCAGAAGGCACTAGGCCTGTCCATATGCAGAACTCCCAGGCCCTGTGTGTCAAGCTCCACAAAGAGGGACAAGCAGGGACAAGCTCCAACACTTGACACATGGGCTGCAGCTCCCAAGCCGTGGCCCAGGGATCAGAGGGCTCTGGACTTGGAGCCATGGTGGCTCTGAGTTCCAGACCAGCCTCCCTCGCCCTCCCGTTTTTGTGATTAAAGGAAAACAGTGCATTCCCCTGTTTGACATAAGGTGCTTACACATTCTAGAAGCTAGTAGCGTTTCTGAAAAACAGAAGAGAACACATGAAGGCTGTTTTATTCATTCCTCCACATGCTTAAATGTGGTAGACGAAATGGCTCAGCCGAGCCCCTTTGCCCCGAGGCCCTGGGCTCCCCACCTGCCCCGCTGAGTTGCAGGGAGAACGGAAGAGCTTCGAGAAGGAAAGAGCCGAGCACGGCGTCTGCTGCATGGCAAGGGCTCAGAACCGCCAGGCCTCCTCCTCATCTTCGAGGCCGCTCAGCCTGCCCCTGGCCAGGGAGGACCCTAGACTCTGGGTTCAAATCTTTGCTCTCCTGCTGATTGACTTAATAGTATGCTGGTCAAACCACCTTGCCTCTAAACCTGTCCCCTCAAAGGGACAACAGTGATGTCATCACTGCCTCTCAGGGTCCTGGTGAAGGGCGGCGGGAACAGCTACGCCCCGCCCCCTCTTCACACAGCTCCTGGCTCCCAGTACGTGCTCAGTCAACCGCTTTCCCCCCTTAGGACCTGCTCAAGGTCTGCAGGGAAGCCCACCCGGGCGGCTTCGGGCAGACCCCGCAAGGATGATTGGCTGGGGCCGGAGGGGGCCGCTCACCTTCCTCCCGTCCACGCTGCCCTCGCTGCCTGGGTACGCCAGCTTCCGGCGCACGTAGAAAAGCATGTCGTCCTGCCGCGGCGCCCATTTCTCCATGAAGTAGGTAGAGAACATCCAAGTCCAGAAGACGATGCGGTCATCCTTGAAGCACCCTGCGAGGGCAGCGAAGAAGAGTGAGAAAGGACGGGTCAACCTGGCCCTTGCATGTGACCTTGGCCAAGCCCCGTCTTCCCCTCCTCCCCTCCCCCAACCCCCAACCTACATTTCTGGTCTGTGATGTCCAGAGCCCCCTGCTCCCTCACCACCACCCCCTGACTCCCCCACTCCCAGCCAGGGGACAGGGGCTCAAGGACACCTCCCACCAGGCCCAGTGCCTCCACCCAGCAGAGCCCAAGAGCCCCGGCCCCAGCCCCCCGGCCCCACAGCCCAGCCGACCGCAGCGCATGAATCAGCAGCTTCGGGGGGGGGGAAGGAAAGCCCTTTGAGAGGCGAGAAGCAGCATCACAGCGTCTGGGCTGGGAGCAGAAAGACGGGCTCTGAAGGGAGCTCCGGAGGCTGGCACCACCCTCGGCCAGCAGCCCACACCCCCACCCCAGGCTGCGGCAATTCCCACGGAGAACCCGACTTAAAGGAACAGCTGCCCTGTGCCAACCAGCCTCGCCCCCCCACCCCTGCACGCAGCGGAGCCTGTCATCAGCCAGATCTGTGCTCCCGTGGTCTTTGTGGAGCCTCTTCTTTTATGACAAATAAACGTTTCTTTAGGATCCCTAAATCTCTGTCGTCATCCTTCTCGCAGGAGGAGAAAAAGCCCTTGTTTGTGCCCTCGCACAGCCTGCAGAGTGGCGGCGATAGGCCGTTTGGCCTCTCTGGTCCCCAGGTTCCTCCCCGCAAATGTCGTCTGCCAGACACCTGCCAGACAGAGCCCGCGCCTGGCACAGAGCAAGCCCAGGCAGTGAGGGCTTCCTCCCTCTCCGGGCAGATCCCACGCAGTTTCAGGACATGCGACAGAGCCGTTTCTTATCATTGAAATGCTAGATAGTTGCTGGTTTCTTCCTCTCTTCTCCAGAACGAACTTTACCACTGTGACCCAGTCCTTGTGCTCTAGTGCCGGAAGGACCAACCCCCACCCTGAGAGATGGGGAAGCTGAGCACCCCCTGTGGACTCGCCCCCGCCCCCCGAGGCAGTTCAGCGGCCCCACCAGGACTGGCAGGTCCCCTGACCAGACTCCTGGGGGCTCAGCCATCAGGCTCTAGAAGGCGGGGTCGCTCGCAGAAACCCCAGGCTGTGCTCACTCCAGCCACATGGTGACCAGAGAACCTAGGCTGCAAACCAGCCCAAGCCCCCTGCCTGGCCGCTGCCCACAGCCTGGGGCCCACCCATTCCCATGACCTGCTTGGGTCCTGGGTGGGGGCAGAAGGGGGTCTTCCGATCAGGGGTCTGGGTCAGTGCACCTGCCTGTTGGCCCCGGGCGGAACCGTGCCCCCCGCCCCCCATCTGTGTTCCTCCTGTGTCACTCCTTAGCGGTTCCCACACACTCTGATGACACGCAACACCCAATCCCACCACTACAGACGCCCTGCAAAGAAGAGCAAAGGCACCCTCCCTGTGGGTCCTGGGACGCCCCCGAGAAGCGTCTCTAGCTGTGATGAGCAGGGTTCACACCTCAAACCCCTCCGCCTGCCACAGAGACAGAGGGTCGCCACCAGTGTCTGTCCTTGGGGCAAGCCACTGCCTTCTGTGGGTGATCCCTCTTGTGGTGCTAACAGAAGTCACCCCATAGAGGCCCGGTGGTAACTGGGTGCCCGGTCAGCATGGACGAGAAGCACGCCTGCCACCTGTGGGCCTGGGCCACGTGCACCACATAGGCTATCGCAGTCAGCGGTCGCGACGCCCTGTCATCACTGCCCTGGCACAGAAAAGACCAGCCCTTAGTAGGTTCAAGGACGTGCTCAAGTTCCCAGCATTAGAGACTGCTGAGGCCCTCGGACCTGGCCAACCCCACGCTCAGGCTCCGGAAAGATGTTCCGTGCTCCACTGGGCAACTCGGTGAGAGTAAGGGCCGGGAGGCTCCAGACCCACGGCGTGGTGAGCAGCTGTCCTGCCCTGGGAGCACAGTGCACGGGATGGCCTCCCGGGCTGAGGGACGAGGGGTCCGGCTTCGGGAGGAAGTTCTGGATGGGGCACAACATATGCACTCTGTGCTATTAGCCTCCGCGCCCAGCGGGAGCCAGTAGGGGGTCCCATTTCCCTGCCTGGCAGAGCTAAGCACACCTTCTCCACAACTCCCCCACCGGGGTCACGACGACAGTCTGCAGGCCCCAGGAGCCTGAACCACACTGATGGCCAAGGCTGACTCCTCGTGGGAAATCCCAGCCGCCCTCCCAGGTCCCCCACCCTCTCCGGGCCACACACCAAACAAGATCTCAGAGCGGGCAGCGCCAGGCACACGCCGTGCTGCCACACAAACGCTCCCACCAAGCTCCCAGCAGCCACATGCCAAGTCCTTCTCCCCACACTCACAGCCACCGGTTCAGGAGCGAGGGCCACCTCCACGGGGACGTGCACGGCCGCCCCGACAGCCTACTCTCCACACCACAGCCACAGGACATTTGTTTAAACACCTCTCCCTGCCCTGCATGCAGCCTCCCCATGGCACTCCATATTAAACCCAGAGTTCTCACCCGGCTCCATCCCTGGTCACCGGCCTCCAGTGCACGCTGACCTCGGGTGCTCTGTCCCTGCTTCCCTTCGGCTGCCACTCCCCTGCCTTGGGCCCCCGGCCGTGGCAGCCCCTCCCGGCATCCCACTCAGAGCCGTGATGTCGCCTCTTCACAGAACCTCTCCAGGCCCCACACCAGACGTGCCCCTGCGTTCTCCCTGTCACGTCACCTGGTTTCACGGCTGCCACAACCTTATCCCCTGTGGTGTTCCCATGTCTGCTGTCTGTCCCCCACAGTGGGAGAGCATCCCAGGAGTCGGGACTCTGTCTTGGCCACCACCAGACCTCAGAGCCCAGCAAAGGGCCAGGCATGCAGCAGGCACTCCCTAAATGCTGCATAAATGGCTTAGCCCAGCTGCCCAGTTGGGAGGTGGCCCAGCGAGAGCCGTCTCCCGGGAGCCCGGGCTTCCTTCCATCAGCCACAGGCCCTGACTTAACGAAGATCTCCCGGAGAAGCCTTGGAAGCCCCCCTCGCTGGGCTCTCCGGGGCCCGGGGCAACGACTCCACGGTCACACCATGGGGAGCCGCGTGGGGCAGTGGGCCTGCCGCGGGCACTGAGAAGGTGTAATGGGAGAGAAGAGGAGAGGGTGTCCAGCCTGGGCCGACGGTCACCCCGCTGCCAGGGTACCTGCAAGTTAGGGGACCCAGTGCCAGGGAGCTCCGAACGCAACAAGGGGCTTGAAGACTCGCCGTCCACTGGGGGACAGAATCCTGAACGTCACGATTTCAGCACCGGCCTGACGAGCCCAGCGGGAAGACACTCCAACTCCAGCACAGCTTCCTCTAACACGAGGCCAAGAAGGCCCATCGTGAGGCGGGAGAGGGGTTCGAGGCAAAGAGCCGCCAGGACAAGGGCCAGAAGGGGGCCGTGGGCATCACCGCGGGGAGCAGGCCCGCAGACCACCTCCACGCCCCGACGCTCGAAGTCAGAAGCAGAAGAGAAGTCTCAGCGGTCAAGAGCCACCTTCCCGAACATTCCAAACTGCCCTCTAGTCCCAGAGAAGCGTCACTGGAATCAAAGGGAGCGTGAAACCCGGGGGAGGCAAGCCGCGGTTCCGTGACCGGTGTCTGGGACAGAGGAACTCCGACTACAGCGGGTGTTGAAGGGAAATGCCCACAGACCCTAAAAACGGGGAACATACCAAAAAGGAAATGTAACCAGTTAACAAAAATGCGGGAAAACACTAATCTCACGAGTAATCAAAAATTCGCCTGGGTGGCTCAGTGGGCTAAGCCTCTGCCTTCGGCTCAGGTCATGATCCCAGGGTCCTGGGATCCAGCCCCGCATTGGGCTCTCTGCTCAGCGGGGAGCCTGCTGCTCCCCCTGCTCATGTGCTCTCTCTCTCTCACTCTCTCTCTCAAATACATGAAACTTTTTTTAAAAAAGCAGAGCAGTGGTTGTCCCCACGCGTTCTGTTTCTCACGCTGATGGCTTCACGGGTACATACAGCCAGCAAACCTCATCCGAGTGGCCACGTGGACGCACTTTGTCTCACGTGAATCACACTCTGGTAACGCTGATAAGAAGTTGTAAGAGGCAAAGCCAGCAAGGGCGCTGCCCGGGGACACTCGTGCGCTGCTGAAGAACGAATACCCCCTCGCCTTTGTGAAAAGCAGATGGACGTTCTCCTACTCCTCCCAACTACTTTATGCAGGGAAATAAAAACACAAAATAACAGCCGTGTGCACAAACCTCTTCCCTACGATTATGCATGAGGCCCAGCAAGGGGAAAAGAAAATAGCATACTGTGCTGACCCTCGGTCTAGGGAGTTATGCTCCATCTGCTAAGCCAGATGTCCGTCCCTCTCGGAGAAGAGCACAGGTGCACCTGCGGCCACGGGGAACACCAGCAGCACACACCAGAGTGACCGGGGCTATGAACCCGATGGGGAATAGCTTCCCCTTCCTCCTGCTCTGACTCTCAGTATTGCTGAGTCCGAGGATACCTCCTCTTCCCATGAACGTACAACCTCTGATCAGTGTCCATGGGCTGATGAAAGAGGGAGGGAGGGGGACGGAGTGGGGACTCCTGTCTTGAGAGAGATGCTCCCAGTCCAAAGCAAGGGCGAGACTGGGTGAGAATTCAGGCTCCAAGCGGCACAGAGCAGCGACCGGATCTGCAGTCACACACACCTGAGGTCAGGTCCCGAGTCACCCCCACACTAGCTGGGCAGCCACTCCATGAGACCTCTCTGGATCTCAGTGACCCCATCCGTGAGATGGGTCTCACCTCCCACCCTCCCAGAATCCACGGTGAGGACCAGGTGAGAGGCCGACAGGAATACCCTTTGTCAAGTCCCATCCACGTGTGGGTTCGTGGGGACGCCCTGTACCACTGCTCTGCTTGTCTCTGTCCACGATGTGGCCTTTCCCCAGGCCTGCCCAGCAAGAGATGCCCTGGGTCACAAGCCCAGGCAGGTGCCACTCCAGCAGAGAGCTCCCTAACGGCCCCACCTCCCTCCATCCCTGTCTCCCCGCCATCCAGCCGCCACGGCAGGAGGTTTTCAGGGTCCCGATCCGGCGGACAGACCTGGGGCACAGGGCAGCCCCTTATGCTGAGTCGCTCACCTGGGCCACACCACGGACCCTCCACACCTGAGGGCCCAGCTTCCCTGCTGGCCTGGGGTCCTACAGCAGCATCATAACGGCCCCCTTCTCATGACTCATGGTCGTTCTGTTCTAGAGTAGCCATGGGATGAACAGTATCGCACCAGTGCTCCTGGGGGACTCAGGCAGCGGCTCCTGCGAAGCCTCTGGACACAACATTCCCGCCCATCGATCAGCACGCAGCCTTGCTTTACATGTGTTTGTTTTGGACCTGATGTAGCGTTTTGGGACTAAATGTAATTTAACGTAGCGGTGGTTTGTCAACACTGGACACAAGGCCAACAGCACTGTAACTTGTGCCTGAACAAACACGTGTTATTTAAAACATGTGATCTAAAAAAAAAAAAAAAAACCAGCAAAAAAAAAAAAAAAACCCCAAACAAACCATGTGATCTTTTCCATAAGGGCCGGTCACAGCCTTCTCATGCCTGGGGCAGACTCTAGCATTCTGCTCAGGGACCATTTTAAACAGCAAAATCATCAACACAGAGCACAAAATGCAAAATACAGGCACTAAAGTGTCCCTAAACAGACACTTGTGGAAAACATGACTGAAATGAGGCTGAGGGTCACCTCGTTTGACCTCAGCAGGGGGGAGCACGCCCACTGAGCTCCCCGAGTTTCTGCTTTGTGCATATCTGCAATTAATTGTGAAAGCGCCGTAAGTACTGAGTTGGGGGCTACAAATAAATTTTAGCAAGCACGTGAATTTGCAAACATGGAATCCATGAATAATGAGGACGGACTGTCCCAGAAATACTGGCATCCGTCAGCTCCAAAGGGCTACGAGGATCCAGCTGCCTCCCATGCCTTGGGCTAATTATTTTCCATTAACCAGACCTTTGAAAAATCATGAATTAGATTTTTGGGAGGCACTCCTTGAAACCACCCCAGCGCTCTTCAAGACCGTTCAGCCACACGGTTAAGCCAGCTGGAGTAACGCCCTCATTAGAACAGTTTCCAGGGCACCTGGGTGGCTCAGTCTGTTAGGCGTCTTACTCTGGAACTCAGCTCAGTCTTGAGCTCAGCATTGCTGACGAGCCCCATGGGGGCCTCCATGCTGGGAGCCTACTTTAAAACAAAACAAACAGTTTGCAGCCATTAAAAATGAGGACCATGCATTACAATAGAGAAAACTGTCCAAGAACTACTTCTAAAAAGGGTATGTTGGAGTAGCACGCCAAGAGATGTTTTTGAGAGGGAAATTCCACCAGATCCTCAAGAAACAACAGCTCCAATGCTACTCACACATTTTTAGAGCCTAAGAAATTTGCACATTCTTTTAAACAAGGAGGCATAATGTTGATCCCAAAAATAGAGCATGCACACAAACACACACACACACATACACACAAGGGAAGTACAGGCTAATCTCACACATGGAAAGAAACATAAAAATCTTAAATACAATATTAAAAAGAACCAAGCAATCCACTAAAAGTGTATCCCATTTCCAAGCCAGATTTAATTTAGGAATACAAAAAATGGTCCAATATCATGAAATGTATTCATATATTCACTATATATTTACAGATTAAAAGAAAAATAATATACGATCATCTCTATGATGCTGAGAAAACTCCAGTAAAATTCAATACTCCTTCTTGATTTAAAAAAAAAAATTCTCCATAAAATGAGAATTAAGGGTATTTCCTTAAGCATGATCTATAGCTCAAGTAGAAAAGGAAACAAGTTAAATATTACCACAATTCACTATGATTAACATTGTTCTAAAGGTACTAGACATGTTGTGTTGCAGTTAGACAATGAAGACGTTAATAACAGATTTTGTGATGATAAGGTAAAATTAACATTTCTTACAGACGACATTGTACCTGACCTGGAAGATGCAAAAAAGTCAATTGAAAACAACAGAAGTCGGGGCGCCTGAGTGGCTCAGTGGGTTAAAGCCGCTGCCTTCGGCTCAGGTCATGATCTCAGGGTCCTGGGATCGAGCCCCGCATCGGGCTCTCTGCTCGGCAGGGAGCCTGCTTCCCTCTCTCTCTCTCTCTCTGCCTGCCTCTCTGTCTACTTGTGATCTCTCTCTGTCAAATAAATAAATAAAAAATCTTTAAAAAAAAAAAAAAAAAAAAAAAAAACAACAGAAGTCATACGCACAAAGTCACCAGTACATCCAGAAGCCAACAGCTTTGAGATACACCACCATTCCAGTTAGAAAGTATAATGGGAAGAATTACTCCATTCAGAATTTTTAAAAAAGAAAAAAAAAAAAACGACTTGAATGATTGAAGGCTTGTGAGTTCTTGGGTAGGGATATTCAAATCACTGAAGGAGAAACTCCACTAATTTGTTAATTTAACATGAGCCAATAGAAAATGCCGAGAGTGTTTCAGAATAAGTGGGAAGAACCAGGACAATTCAGAAAGAACGAGGTGGGGACAGGGTTCATATCACTGTTAAAAACCCACGGCAGAGAGCTAGGGCCTCCTGTCACCCCTTGGTGTTGCAGACCTAAAGCCCCTAAACTGTGGGATGTGTCTGCCTCGTGCAGAAGGCTGGCTTGCAGGAGAAACCAGCCAGCGGGAAGAACAGGGACCTGTAACCCAAAGGATCCTAGCAAACAAAACACCGAGTCCCACCCGACACTAAAAATACAAACCGAAAAACAGCCCTTGGCCCTACAGCGCCAACCAGAAGCCGACTCCAACAGAAACTTCTCCATCATTTTCCTGGACAGATTTGGTAATGTACACATTGCTTAATTTCTACCATTCCCCACCCCCCGCAGAACGGTGACTTCATAACTGTACCATTTCATTGATTCTATCTTCAGACAAACCTGGAAGCCAACCACCTCCCACAAACCACCCTTCTGCCCAGAGCCCAGCCACCAGCTCACGCCTGCCTCACTGGCACAGCTTTCTAACTGGTCCTCACGCCTCCTGTCAGCTCCTGTCGCTTCCCGGCTCAGAATCCCCCTCGCGTCCCGCCCACCCTTTACTCAAGTGTGTCTACCTTCTCCGCAAGTCCTTCCCAAACCACCCCCAAACCACCCGCTTTAAAATCGCCAACCCCACCCCGAGCGTTCCCGATCCCACTTCCCGCACCTGTCACTACACAACGTCGTCTGCGTTTTACCTGTTTATTTTGTTGGCTTTCAGCCTTTTCTTAGGACAGAAGCCAACATGCTTTTTTCTGCAAAGGTCCAGGCGGAAAATATTTTAGGTTCCGTCTCAACTACAACATCACCCCGGGCAATGCGTAAAGAAATGAGCATGGCTAGGTTCCAACCCGTTTATTTACAAAAACAGGCAGCGGCACAACTGGCCCAGCGCCATGGTTTGCCAACACCTCCGCTCCTAGGACTGGGCTGCGTTTTCACAGAGGTGCCCCGTGAAGGTCTGACTGCGTTTGCGCTTTGGTCATTTGGTTCACTGCTGCATACTCAGGTCCTAGAATAGTGTCTGGCCCAGAGGAAGCAATAAATTTTGGCCAACGGAACAAGTAAGTGACAGGAACTCCGTGACTGGTGAAGCCAGGACAGTACTGCGCATGAACACACCGATCCGTGGCCGAGCACAGAAAGTACCGAAACAGGACACGCGCTGTGATTTCGTGCGCATCAAGGTCGCCCTTCAAACCCGCAGGATGAAGACGACGGGCCTCCGGCCACGGGCCTTGGGACAACGGGCTAGCAAGGGGAAAAGAATAAGCCTGGGGCCCTGCTCATGCCAACACAAATTTTAAAAGATCAAAACGTTTAATGTTAAAAGTAAAATCATAGAAAGAAAAAAAAATGGTGGGAGAACTTTTTTTATTCTCTCAAGAGACGAAAAAGCCTTTCTAAGTAGAACACCAAGGCTTTCAAGGAAAAGATTCATCGAACAACATAAAAATAAAAATTGTCTACGGGGAAAAAGCCCCACACACGTCATAAAAGAAAACAATGCACCAGAAAAACTACTGGAACTCTGATCTTGTGTCTAATTTCCCTAATAAATAATAAGCTTCATGTAACGCATATAAAATAAGACAGAATAGGGGCGCCTGGGGTGGCTCAGTGGGTTAAAGCCTCTGCCTTCGGCTCAGGTTATGATCCCAGGGTCCTGGGATGGAGGCCTGCATCGGGCTCCCTGCTCAGCTTCATACAGTGAGAGGAATATTCTTTGAAAACCACCAAATTCTACTTTTCACCTCGCAGGTTTGTAAAAATCAGAACACCTGACCACATTCCCAGGGGGAAGGGAACGGCGAGAAACAGGACTTCAAGTCCGGCTGATGAAAATCCCCACGGAGATGGCAGGCACTGAAGACCCGAACCTGCTCACGCCTTCCAGCCGGCAAGTCCACCCCCTCGGGTTTTTTCCAAATTATGTAATTATGACAGTGGTGTTTGCAAAATACTGCAACGGTCCTCTAAGATCTCTGGGATAGAGGAAGTGGGACGAGGGAGCACAGAACCTCGAGGAAGAGATTCTCACTACTAAGGCGAACAGCTGGCCGTGACCGAGTGAGGACTGGGGGCGGGGGGAGTGCAGACACGAAGCCGTGTGGGCGCTGGGCTCCCTCCAGGCTCCGGCAGTCCCAACAGGGGCCAGCGAGCCCCGAACCCGTGGAGGCCTGTTTCCCACTTGTAAAAGGGCAGTGAGAAGGGAATCCACCTCCCCACGCTGCGGGGAGTTTGCGGGAGGGGACATGTGAGGCCTCCTGCAGGGTGGGCCCTGGGCAGGCGCCCAGGTTAACGAGCATCGCTCACGCCACTGCCACCTGTGTCAGCCTCCCGAGAGGCCACAGAGAAAGGAGACTGTCATCGCGAACCTCCTCACACCCTTTGGATTTTTTTTTTTTTAAGATTTTATTTATTTATTTGACAGAGAGAGATCACAAGTAGATGGAGAGGCAGGCAGAGAGAGAGAGGGAAGCAGGATCTCCGCTGAGCAGAGAGCCCGATGCGGGACTCGATCCCAGGACCCTGAGATCATGACCCGAGCCGAAGGCAGCGGCTTAACCCACTGAGCCACCCAGGCGCCCAACACCCTTTGGATTTGATGCCCTTGTGGCACGTTTACCTACTCAGAAAGTCTCAAAAATATATTATTCTTCTCCCAAATTATTTTAATAACAGTGCAGTTACTTGGAAAAATGCATAGGCTAGAAAGTTTAAAAAACAGAAACAAAAAAGCAGGCCACCAAAGTGCACAGAAACGCCTCAGTGAAAGGAACCGTGAGACGGAGGGAGTCAAGCAAATGCCCTCGGGGGTCAGGGTTCAGAGCCCTGGAATTGCCCTTCCTGTTGTCCAAACACTACAGAGATGCCCATGAACTTAAATGCCACTGAAGGCTGTGCCGGGTGCTGTGCTCAATGCTTACGTTCCCCGAGTCCACACTCGGAAGCGGGTTTTATTCACCAGTGAGGTCACGGGCACTGCACCCCTCCCCACCCCCATCCACACCTGGTCCAGTCTGGAGCCAACACTGACCGAGGGCTACTCTCCGAGGCCGGGTGCTGGGAGCTGGGTTGGGGGCGGCTGCAGCCCCCCGGAGCTTCGGGGGAGGCCTGATGTATCACAGTGTGTGTGGCCCGCCATGTCCCGAGTCTACACGAGTCAGAAGCACTAGGGAGGCTCCCCACCTGAGGGGTCACACCGAAGTGGGCGGAGCCAGGGGGCAGGGCCACCTGGTGTGGCCGGGCTAGGGGTCTGGCGGGGAGCAGTGGAGTTGGGGTCTCTCTGCTGTGGGGAGGAGCCCCCGAGGGCACGCCTGGCTCGGCAGCAGCCTCTTCTCCGCCTGGCCCCTCCCAAAGGCAGGGGTGGGGGTCAAGTGGCCTCTCTGGGGCGAGTCCAAGGCAGCCCTCAGCCCCCAGACGCTCCCCCGCACCCCTGCAGCGGCCGGATGATGAATAGGGCCTCTGTGGTCCCCTCAATAGGCCTTTCACCGACTCGTGCCTCTCAGTGCTCCTCGAAGGCTCGAGCCCTCCCTCGGGGCACAAGAGACAAAGCCGCTGCTAGGGCGCCCTGCCTGCGGGGCCGAGGCAGTCAGAGGGAGAAGTGTGGGTCAGACGGGTCCCCAAGGCCCGGCCAGGGCTCTGCTCCGGCCTCAGGGAAGCAGGGCTCTCGGGGCAGCAAGGGAGCCGGGTCAGGAGAAGCCCAACAACCCTGCCCACTTCCCTGTCTTCTTGAAGTCCGGGCTCCTTCTCCAGGTGAGCCGGGCTGTCCGGACAGCCCCCCAGTCTGCGGCGTGGTCCCCCCACCCTTCTTCCCAGACCAAACGCCGGTGTATCCACAGCCCGCCACGGCCCGCCACTCCCCTCGCTGACAGGTCTCCACCCTGACCGTGCCCATCTCCCCCATGTGTCAACCCAGCTGTCACCTCCCCCCGCCCAAGCCCCTGATGCCTCCCACCTCATGCTACCTAGCCTCTTTCCACCCTCCGCGACACCCTGTGGGGTGAAGTCTCCATCTTCATTCAGCTGATGAGGAAATGGAGGCTCCCGGCTTGAGTCACCTGTCTGATATCACCCTGCAAGTCTCTTGTCTTCCCAGCCTCCGCCTCCGCGTGGCTTCCCAATCCCTGAGTGCCCAGCTCTGCCCCGCCAAGCCAGGCCTCCCTGCTGGCAGCGGGACCAGCACCTGCACAGAGCAGGGTCCCCAACAGCGGGTGGGCAAGGGCTAAACACGTAACTGGGAGGGTGACAACCACCGCCAGCTCACAGCACCCCCAGAAGCTCTGAAACTCACCCAAAGCCTCCACCGTCAAGGGCTTTCCTCCTCCCTCTGTTGCATTTCCAGCCCTCAGGTCATGGCCGGGATCACCCTAATAGCTGACTTCCTGGGAGAGGAGAGCAAGAGCCTGACTCAGGTCACCCAGAAGGACAACAATGGCACCTAGGCAAGGCGCCCCATCCCAGACAGGAGCTGTGAGCTGTGACCTCCCGGCTCGCCCCACCCCCGCCCCGCCACCTAGGCTTGAGATCACTTGGTCACTGGCCGGGCCCCTGCAGAGCGTTCCTCCTCCAGTGGCCTGAGCTCTTTCCCCCGAGACGGGGGTCTCTCTGCTACGCAGCTTCCCCCTCAGAAGGGCCCACTCCCACATACGTCTCCACCACCTGATCCCCCTCTCCCCTCCCTGCTTCATGGTGGAGACGGGTGGTGGGCGGTGGGGCTCCTGCGATGGTCCACACCAGGGTGAGGCCGCTCGGGGAGGAGGTGCCAAATGCCTCTCCTTGGGGAGACGGACGCATCTGAGGGTGACACTGCATAGGCCACAGCTTCGCATCCCAGAGGACTGGGCCCCAAACCCACACTGATTGCTCTAGGACCGTGAACACTGTGTCCCGGTGGCTCTGGGCCTCGCCAGTTCCATCTGCCAACGGGGCGAACACAGCCTCTGCTCAGCGCCGCCACAAGGACAATGCTGGGCGCGCCCCCGCCTGCGGGGGCTGCTCTGGCTCCCGCCCTCTTCCGGAGCCCACGGGCCTCCCCAAGCCTCCCCAGGGAGGCTGCCGGCCTGAGAGGACCGCAACCCTGTACCCTGCGGCCTGGAACGAAGCCACAGCTCAGGAGTCCCACCATGGGGGCGCCACTCCCCTCCACCCAGGGTCAGGAGGAATCCCGAGTCACCCCAGGAGGCTCTGTCCCCCTAGGCGGGGAGCTCGGAGGCTGCGTAGGCTACAGCCCAAAGGGGAGGCCACAGCTTGGCCACAGCTTGTGGGATGACAGGGTTCTCGTTCCCCTTGTGCGGGGTGGGATTCGGGGTTCTTCCTGTTTCTGCCTCTTCCCGTTTCACTTCTGTCAGCTTGAGCCAAAGCACCCGAGTGGCAGGGACCTCCCTGAGACGTGGTGTCATTGGCCCTGCCTGTCACAGGTGGCTGGGACTCACGCGACACACCTCAGGCTGAGAACGGGGTTGCAGGTAAATCTGCCTTCCCTCACTTTATGTAAGAGGACAGTGAGGGCCAGAGGGAAGGGCCTTGCTCAAGGTCACCCTCAAAGGCCCCCTGGATTTGGCCCCGGGCCCTGTCACCTGTCTCTGGCAGCCTCCGTGATACTCTCTGATGCTCTAGGTCTGCAGACTGGCCTCTG
Organism: Lutra lutra; assembly: GCF_902655055.1. NCBI lineage: Eukaryota > Metazoa > Chordata > Mammalia > Carnivora > Mustelidae > Lutra > Lutra lutra. The sequence goes on from NC_062285.1 coordinate 140,468,770, forward strand.
CCCTAGGGGGGAGGCAGAACAGCCATCGTGTTCGCATCCTACCCTCCAGGAGAACAGAGGCCCAGAGAGCAGCAGTGATCTCCCCGAAGCAGCACAGCACTGGGGGAAAATTAAACTGGAACGTTCTCTGCAGTCCTCCCCACTCTGTCTCTGCCAGGGAGGCCCTCTGTGAGGAATGCCTACTCAAGGGACACCCCCCAAGAAACGGTCACCTCTTCACCGCACAGGTACTCGTCCTCCGACCCCGACCACACCTGCTCCCTGCAGGCCTGTCTGCTTCCCCTTCTCCCTCCGCTCCTCCCCCACCCCCTCATTCCCTCTCTCTCAGATACATAAATCTGAAAAAAGAAAAAAAAAAAAAGAAAAAATAAACAGTAACCACAACTCCACCTACAAGAGAAAAAACGAAAATCGAAGCCCCCTCTTTCTACTTCTGTCAACAGACATCCTTCGGCTAGTCACTGGTCAGTCACTGGTCAGGAACAGACACTCAAGCTAGCTGGGTGCTTGCGCCACGTCACGTCAGAGGATTTCCTTTTATTTATTTTGAAGATTTATTTATTTATTTGTCAGAAAGACACAGAGAGAGAGCACAAGCAGGGGGAGCGGCAGGCAGAGGGAGAAGTCGGCTTCCCACTGAGCAGGGAGCCCGATGCGGGGCTCAATCCCAGGACCCCGGGATCACGACCTGAGCTGAAGGCAGACTCTTAACAGACGGAGGCACCCACGTGTCCCAAGATTCCCTTTTTAAGAGGAGGGGGTCCCCCTCAAACGTAACTGTGGCTTCTGGGGCCCTGGGTTGTGCAAAGGCTCCACCCCAAGCTGGGTTTTCCCTGACTTTAGCCCCTAACCCTGGTCGATGTCTCGGACCCCCTATTTGCAGGTCCAACAGCAACATCCCGGCCCCCATCTGTGGCCAATGGGACCTGGGAAGGATGTGCTTGAGGACACACCCCTGCCTTGCCCCTGACTGGCCTCCAGCAGTGCCCCCGGCAGGGGCTGGGGAATGGGAGGAGGGTCAAATCAGGCATTCATTCCAGCCCTTGGGACACACCGGTGTCAGGGTCCTCTCTGAGCCCCGCCCCACTGTCTGTGACGGCCCAGGGTTAGGCTGGTGGACTTCCACTTCAAGTCTGGACAACATGGAAAATGTTTTAGGAATTTTAAGTCAGAAACCATGACTAAGAAACTACACAGAGAACAACGAAGAATTCTTTATAAAAAGGCTTTAAAAATATCGGAAAGCAAGCCTTTGCAAAGTTAATAGTTGGCTCTGGGTGATTGCAACTGTGAGTGATTTTTTTCCCATTTTCTTAAATTTTCCAGTTTCTATAATGTGCATGGAACTTTTTTTTCATTAGGAAAACATTTGTTTGGGGATTCCAAGGCTGTTTTCTCACAAGGATCCCGCGTGGGGCTCCCCCTCCGCGGCCTTGGGTTCTGCCGCTGTCCCAGAGCCCGCCCAGCCCGGTGAAGTGAAGGAGGCAAGCATCAGGAAGGCCACCAGCCGTGGCAAGGAGGGGACACAGCAGGGGCAGAGTGGCCCTCGCCTGCAGGCCCAGGGGTGCCAGACAATTCAGCCACTCTGGTCTGGCACAGACACCCCTGTAGCCGGGACCCTAGGGCTCTTTAAAGTGGGAGGTCCAAAGTCCTCGGAGCTCCCGAGTCTCTGCCTGGGGAGAGGACCGCCCCAAAGCCTCCAGAGGCTGCTCCAGCCCCAGACACAGCCCGAGGCCGGAACCCACAGGCCTTAAAAATAGGCCCAGGAACCGAAAGAGGCACTGCCACCACTCCAAACGGTCACACTTCCTCCCCAGAGCATGGGCCCAGGACCAGCCTGGCCTGCCTTAGCTGGGCTGGAGGGCCCAGGACCCCAGGGAACCCCAGGAAACTGTCCGCAGGGAGTGCACAGCAGGCTGCCCCACAGAGCACACATTCAACCCCAAGTTCACGCCGGGGCACAGGGCCAGGTGCTTCACGTCCCTCCTAATGACAAGGGCAACAGCAAGGATATGGTCTGACCCTGCGCCAATTCTCAGCCGCTCCACACGCTCGTCCATGAAGCTGTCACTTCTCATACAAGTCCCACAACCCTACAGACTCTGCCATCTCCGCTTTGCGGGTCACAGGCCCCCAGTCTTCCCTTCCAGTCACATCACCCACCAAAATCTCCCGCCCCTCACCAAAGTCCAGCTGCACTGACCCTGGCAGAAGGGTGACGGGCTGGGCCAAGGCTGTACAGTCCCTTTCCCGATTCTCAGACTCGCACCAGGTGTCTGGCATATGTGGGTGTTTAGCTGGGGCGGAGGCTCATCGGAAGGCAATGTCCCCCTTAGTGCCTTCTGGCTCATCCTGTGAACTCCCTGCAAGACAGCTCTTGGCCTCTGACACGTCCCACACAGACCCCAGTCCTGCCACCTCCCTGCGACATGACCTTGGGTGAGTCAGTTTGCTTTCTGAAGCTGCTTTTCTCATCTGCAAATAGGGGAACTAACAGACTGCCAGGGCTGCCAGGCGCCTGGCGCACAGTGGGTGTGCCGGGTCCCAGGCAGGCCACCCCACAAGCCAACAGCCACCACACTCCCCGAGGCCCGGCCAAGGGCTCAGCCACTGCTGCAGCCCCAGCTCCCACAGAACTTCCTTTGCAGCCGGCTGGCCTCTCCTCCTCAGCACAGGCAGGCCCTGGCCCACCGCAGCCCCTCTCAAAGGCCACACCTCGCACCATCCCCCCATCAGCCATGGGGACTCCCTCCTCCGTGCCTCCGGAGGGAACCTCTCATCCTTCGACTTGGGCCCTTTCTCAACCCACCTGTGCCTGGGAGCAGTGCACACCCGTGATGACCAGGCTACCAGCACCCCGAGGGCAGGTGTGGGCGGGGTCCCCCTCTGCTAAGAGCTTAGGTTTAGACAGATTCAGCCCCTTCCCAGCCACGTGACTAGGGACACGTTACTACACCTCTAAACCTGCCTTTGCTCATCAGGACAAAGAGAAGGGTACAACAATACCTACCTTATAGGACTGTTTCAAGAATAAAAGGAAACCTTGAACATGAAACTCTCCTTTGGCCCCACAGAGAGAGAATGCCCTCAGCCACCTAGAAGGGGGCCAGAGGCCAGGCAAACAGCAGTTCTACAAAGTGCATGGCCTAGGCAGGGCCTGAAGACAAGCAGCATGAGGGGGCCTCACCCCTCCCAGCCCTGCCTGTCCTTGGTGGACACCAGGTCAAGTCCACGGGGCTTTGTCGAACATCACTGGCGCGCCACCCCTGCTGAAAGGGAGCCTTCCTGCCCAGCGTGCTGGAGCTGATGTCCCAGGCCCATGAGAGAGCCCAAGCCCCAGAGGAAGGATCAGGCTATGTCCACTTTTGGTCCAGATGTCTGCATCGCCCAGCATCTGGGCATTGGACCTCCTGACTCTTCCCAGCTCAGAGAACCCGGAGCCCCACAGAAGCTCGCTCAGCCAGACAGCTTGGTTCATCCGTTCTCTGGAATCCCAAGCAGTTTCCTGTATATAAACCACCCCCAGTCCTGCTCGGAGCAGCTGCTTCCAGCAGGATCTTTGCTTCGGCTGTCACTGTGCACCTGGCTTCTCTCCCCTACTCAGCTGTGGCCTCCCACAAGGCAGGGTCAGGCCTGATCCCCCCACCCGGCACTCACAAGATGCTTCCAGCACAGAAGGAAAGCTACTGAAGGAAAGATGCAACCATCATGTTGGCATCCACAAGGTGCCTTTCATCATGACAGCCGAGCGACAATCCCTGTGTGGGGGCACCAGTCGCACTTTCCCATCTTAGAGGCTGTGACTCAGAAGTGACAACAGTGTGTCTGGGGTCGAGCATTGCCACCAGAGGCTCCCTGACACCTTTGAAACCACCTCAGGGAACATGGCATGCTTCTGAATGACCACAGCTTTAATGACACAGCAACTACGGCCTGGGTGGTTTAAATTCCTACATCTAACAGGTTGTCACAGCTGTAAAGGGAAGAAAGGGGGAAGTGGTCCACGGGCCGTGTCCAAGTCCTGGGTTCCCGTCTGGGTGCACAGGCCAACCACCGGGTCTTAACTCTACTTTGGCAATAGGTCACTGTTAAGCTTGGCCCTCTCTGAGCCTCCCCTCTCTCATCTGATAAATGAAAGATGGTCAAAGTGAGCCCTGCTAAGAGGCCAAGATTCCACGTTCTATACGTTCATCCTTAATTTACAAGCCCAGAGAGTCTCTCATTTGCCGCTAAACGTTTCCTGGGCACCTGCTCTACTGGGCCATGCCCTCGAGGGGCTCACTTGCGGGGGAAACAGTCACACAGACTCTCACAAAGCCACAACAGGCCTGATCAACCCACAGACATGCACCCGGTATGCAGAGCCCCGGCGGCGGGACAGGACGTGGAGGAAGGGTTCCCAGAGAGTGGCAGCACTGGAGTGGGCGCTTAAAGGGACACCTGTAGGTGTGTGTGGCGCATGTGAGAAGGGGTGGCTGCCCAGGAAGAGAAAACAGCAGGCCTAAAACATAGGGCATCCGAGCACTGCAGACTGAGTTCGGGGGAATATGGGACGGGCGGGGATGGGAGGATGGGGGCAAGACAGGAGACCCTGTGTGGGAAGGAGGCCTGGGTGCCAGGACAGGAGACCTGAGGCAATTCTCCTCCCCAGAGGCAGCATAGCAGGCTCCGGGGGCCTAGTTGGAGGCATCGGGCGGGGGGGCAGGCTCTGGGGTCAAACTGGCCAAGGGTCAATGCCCACCATGCCGCTTCCTCGCTGACCATCTCTACGCAAGTCTCTCCCCTCTCTGAACCTCTGGATTCTCTGTGGCATGGAGAGGATATTCCTATCTGGCAAAGTCAGAATCAAACTGAGCACACACAATGTCCTTGCACATAGTAAGCACTCCGTAAACGCAAGTGCTAAAATTAATTACTACTGTCCTTAAGGAATGGCCCTGTGGGCTCCTTGCGACAGGGCCTGACAGGGGAGAGACAAGGTGCTCAGTGGGCGAGGACGGTGGGAGCGGTAGGAGAGTGCTGACACGAAGTGGGGAGGGGCTTCGTGGAGCTTCCAGGCCAGCAGGGCGGAGGGGCCTGCAGCAGATGGTCCCGCAGACCCCTCCCATCGCAGACAGCCTGTGCCAGGTGGCAGGTGCGCCACTTGGCGCACGGCCCAGCACACAGTAGGTGCTCAGTGAACGTTTGCTCAATGAACAAACAAGGATCCTTCAATATCTGCGCAAAATGAAGACATGACACCTTTTCAGAAGACACCTGAGAAACCCATCTCCTGGTCCATCCTTACTTGGTAGGCACCCCCAATGCCCCGCCCGCCCGCCACTCCCACCCCTGCCTACAGGAAAGGTCGTTCTTGGGGCAGGCTGGGCTGAGGGGATAGGTCTCATGCTAAGGGAAGCCCGCCTCCTACAAAAAAGGAGGACTGGAAGTTATTTCCTCTTCTCACTCACTTCCAGGGCGTGGCCTGCTGAGGGGCCTGGAACCCTAGGGCAGTGGAGACCCCGCTGCTGTGTGACCTCAGAGGGGTTATGTTGGCTCTCTGGGACTCCCTGATGGTGAACGACGAGGGGACAGGTAGAATCTCCAAAGCTGACATTCCCTGCTTCACAACGCTGTCACCCACCCCCGCCCCTCCCCAGAAATCCCCAGCTCCGACTGGGGGTGGGGGTGGGGTGGGGGTGGCTGACAATGTGGAGTGAAATCCTTTCCGCATGAAGAAGGGAGGGGTCTTTCCACGGAGAAAATGAAAAGCCCACCCTACAGGGGAGGGGGCTTCTCAGCTTCAGTCTGGGCAGGATCCACCCCGAGCGATGACCTCACACCCAGCCAGGCAGGGAGACCCCACCCACACCTAACAGTCCCAGGCTCTTCCAAACAATACCAGGCACCCCCACCCAACCCCACAGCAGACATATGACCTAGGGCCTCAACTGAGCAGGGTCACACCCAGAGAGGTAGCAGGTCCTGCTCTCTGTGCTAAGTGGGTGGCTTTAGGGGGCCAAGGCCCAACAGGTCCCCACTTGGAGCTGATGGGGAGCAGGGGAAGCAGTGCGGAGAGGTGCAGGAGACAAAGGCTTCAGGAAGCTGGGGATGGTGGCCACGACACACTTGCAGGGAGGTGTGCCTGGACCCCACTGGGCCCTGCCCCCACCCCCCGTGCTGGTCTCCTGGTCTCCCCAGATCCCACGCCCACACTCCCTGCAGTGGAACTGAAGCCCCGGGGAGGGCTTCCCAGGGAAGGGAGGGACCTGCCACAACCACGGCGAGGAACAGACAGAGGGAGACACCGAGAGACCCGGGAAAGGGGAAGAGACCCAGGAACATGAGAGTGCGGAGTCGCTCTTGGGACCGAAATCAGAGACCAACACACAGGGACGCAGGAAAAACCTATACGTGGGGAGCTGGGGGCGCACGGAGGAGGCCAGGATACGCAGGGACAGAGACAGACAGAGACACACACACGCACAGAGACACGCAGAGACGGAAGCACACAGAGACCGACACGGAGACGCACGCAGAGACGGAAACACAGAGAGACGGAGACGCACGCAGAGACCGAGACGCGCACAGAGACGGAGACACACGCAGAGACGGAGACCCGCGGAGGCGCGCACTGCCCCGGCGCCGGCAGCCCCGGCCCGCCCCACTCACCGAGGCCGCAGACCTCACGGCGCAGGCTGAGGCGGCCGCGCTCCTCGGCTATGGCGCGCAGCATGCGCTGCAGCGAGCGCTCCTCGGCCTCGGCGCCGCCCGCAGGCTCGGGGGAGGCGGTGGCAGCGGCGGGGAGGGCGGGCGGCCCGGCGCGGAGCCCCGCGGGCGCGGGCGCCGAGGTGCAGGCCCGGCCCGGCGGCCGCGCAGAGGCCATGCCGGGCCCCGGCTCATCGCCCGCGCCGCGCGCGCCGGGGCCCCCGGCGCGCCCCGCCGCCCCCGACCCGGCGCCGCCCGCCGCGAGCACCAGTGAAGCCACAATCCGCCTTTGTGCGCGTCGCCGCCGCCGCCGTCGCTGTAGCCGCTGCCGCTGCCGCCCGGCTGCCGAGCCCACGGAAACGGGCGCAGCTCCGCGCCGCCGCGGCCGCCCGCGCGCCTCCAGGCCACCGCCCGCCCCGCCCCGGCCCGCCCCGCCCCGCCCCGGCCCCCCAGGCCCCGCCCCGGCCTCGCGGGCCCCGCCCCTCCCGCCTACCTTCTGCTTTGCTGGGCCCCGCCCCGCCCTCGCCACCGCCCGGCGGCGTCCCGACTCACCCCCGGACCGCCCCGCCGCGCCCCCGGCTCGGGCCCCGCCCCCCGACGCTAATCACCTCCCGCCGGCTCCCGACCGACGAGGCCCCGCCCCGGGCCCGGCCTCTGAGGCCCAGAGCCCGGCGGGCGGGGTCTCTTCCCCACCCCCACCAAACCTGGCCGCTCTGGCCCCGCCTTCCTCGACACCAGCCACGCTCTTCCTCCAACCGCCGTGGGGAGCCCGCCTCGACCTCCCACGCGGTGCCTCCTGATCTTCCCTGGCCTTGGTCCCTGCGCCCACCTCCTCCAGGCGCTACCCGCTCGGTGGTCCCCGAGACCAGCCCCCGCCCCCAAACATTGTGCTGCGGTTTGCCCGCCCTCTCTGCGCTCCTCTCACCCGCGCCTGTCCCCTGCGAGAATAGTTTGTCACCTGCTCCCCACGCTGCCACTCTCCTCCCGGTCCAGTTGCGGAGGAAGATCCTCGGCAGAACCCAGGGAGAGCTCACCCGTCCCCATAAAGTCAGAAGGAGTCTGATGCAAAGCCCCGTGTCCCGTACGCAGTCCTTCGCCAGGTCCCAGGCAGGGCGCTGAGAAGGGCTCTGAGCCTGTTGCTGACTAGGTAGAGGGGCATGGAGGAGTAGGGACGTACGAGGTCAGCTGGGCGTGTGATCCTGCTGAAGGCCAAGGTCCAGCCAGGTATCCATCGTGTGCCGGCCTCTGCTGATGGGGAAGACCCTGGCAAGAAGCCGCCAGAGGCCTTCCCAGGACCCACGCCTGCCAGCTCACTTCTGGAGCAGCTGGAAATGGACAGTCCACGCTGGGGACGGGGGTCTCAACTCTGATCCACAGGAGCAGGTCCTCACCCTCCAGTATCCCTGATGTGAACTGCGAGGGTCTTATAGGCAGATTTTTTTCAAGAAATACAGTATAGTACTGTAAATGTATTTTCCTTATGATTTTCTCTTTTTTAAGATTTTATTTATTAGACAGAGCATGAGCAGCGGGAGGGGCAGAGGGAGAGGGACAGACGACTCCCAGCTCAGCAGGGAGCCCCAGGACCCTGGGATTGTGACCGGAGCTGAAGGCAGACACCTAACCGAGTCACCCAGGCGCCCCAAGCTTACGTTATTGTAAGAAGACAGTACATGATAGATACGCAAACATGTACAGTACACACACAAACCAACACAAAATATGTACTTATCAACTGTGTTACCAGTGAGACTACTAGTCAAGGGAAGACTATGGGTAGTTAAGGTTTGGGGGCGTCAAAAGTTACATGAGGGGTTTCGGCTGTGTCGGGGATGGCATCCCTCCAGCCCCGCCAGGCTCAAGGGTCAGTTGTGCTCTTCTCCTCCGTTCTTGTAAACGTTCCCTGATTTCCCTCAGGTCCCAGTGTCATCTCCTCAAGTGGCCTTTTCCGACCATCTACCTGAACCCCCTGCCCTCCCTCTCCTTCCTGCTTTATTTCCCCGTCCAGCATGGCCCTCACGTCCTCAGACATCACGCCACACGCCTGGCAGGCTGTGTATCACCCAATTCCTCGCAGCTCACGGCTGTGTTCCTGATGCCTAACATGTTGCTGGGCACATGGTGGACCCCTTGTAAAGGAGCGTGGGATGAGTGGACAAAGAATGGGTTACAGGCCTGATAAGAAGCAAGAAAGCCTCTTGGACAAGGCAGTAAGGAGCCCTGGGACCGTGGGGCCAGCGAAAAGCCTAGAGGAGGAAATGGGTGGTCTGGACCCTGATCCAGGCCTCCCTGCTGGTGTGGTGCCTTTAGGCTTGTGTCCCCAGCTGTACAATGAGGTCACCGGACTGAGGGCTGTGGCTTCCAGCTCTGAGTCTGGACAATGGGGCTTTGGGTTGCAGGAACGGGAATGAGACGTGCTGGGGGCTCACAGGCGGGCAAACCCAATGGCCATATCCCTGTCTGTCTCCCCAAACTCCTCAAAAACCCCTGCCTGGCCTCCCCTTTGTTCATGCTGTTCCCTGTGCCTGAAATCCTCTCTTCCCCAGTAGGCTCGCCTTGGAGGCCTGCTGTTGCTGGGAAGCCGTTCTGGTTAGGCTTGGCCAATGCACTTGTGTTCTCTTCTGCTTCATAAACTACACACACACACACACACACACACACAAACACACACACACACACACACACGGCCGCCTCCCTGGACTCCGTGCCACAAGACCGGCACGGGGTCAACTCCTGCTATTCTCCCTGGGTCTAGAATGGCACAGGTGGCAGAAAAATGTTTGTCGAACAAAAAAAATGGCTATCACTTTGGTTCTCTGCTTTTTGCTTCAATAATACTCCTGGTAATTGTCCACATAGGGAACTTTTACAAAAGATTTATCTACTTATTTTAGAGAGAAATAGGGTGCAGGGAGAGGGGCAGAGGGACAGGGAGAGACAGAGCATCCTAGAACAGACTCTCCACTAAGCACAGAGACTTGGGGCTCTGTCCCAGGACCCCGAGATTGTGACCGGAGCCGAAATCAAGAGTCAGACTCGTAAACAACTGAGCCACCCAGGCGCCCCCATAAGGAACTTTTTAATGTCAGCAAATGTTTAGTGCACATTTGCATGAGCCTGGCCCATAGAGCGTATTCTGTTTCTTTCTTTCTTTTTTTTTTTAAAGATTTTATTTATTTATTTGATAGATAGAGATCACAAGCAGGCAGAGAGGCAGGCAGAGAGAGAGAGAGGAGGAAGCCGGCTCCCTGCTGAGCAGAGAGCCCAATGTGGGGCTCGATCCCAGGACCCTGGGATCATGACCTGGGCCGAAGGCAGAGGCTTTAACCCACTGAGCCACCCAGGCGCCCCGCGTATTCTGTTTCTTGATCTGCGTGTGGATACCTAGTGAGTGTACAAAAATCAAGCTGTAAGTTTGTGACTTATCTACTTTTCTGTATATAAACATTCAGAATATAAAGTAGAATTAAAAACAAAAGATTTAGGGCCGCCTGGGGGGCTCAGTGGGTTAAAGCCTCTGCCTTCGGCTCAGGTCATGATCCCAGGGTCCTGGGATGCAGCCCCGCATTGAGCTCTCTGCTCGGTGAGGAGCCTGCTTCCCTTCCTCTCTCTCGGTGGGTCTCTCTGCCTACTTGTGATCTTTGTCTGTCAAATAAATAAATAAAATCTTTAATAAATAAATAAATAAATAAAAGATTTAAAATCCCTGATAAAAATTTGGTTTAGCCATATTTCCTATGACAACGAAAAAGTTCTTTTCTGCAAATAAATGAATTGCACGTTTAGAGAGACTACTTTGGGGGGGTGTGTAGGCAGAATAATGCTCCCCAAAGATGTCCAACCCTAAATCCTGGAGTCTGTGTGTATATGTTACACAGCAAAATGGACTTTGCGGATGGCATTAAGGGCATGGGCTTTGAGAGGGACTGATTCTCCTGGATTATCCACGAGGCTCAGTCTAATCACATAGATGCTTAAAATTGGAGGTTTCCTGGCTACAGTCAGAAAGAGATGTGACAGAAGGAAAATCAGATAAGCACATGGTGGCTAGCCTCGAAGGTGGAGGAAGGGGCGACAAGGCAAGGAATGCAGGAAGCTTCCAGATGCTGGAAAAGGTCAGGAAATAGATCCTCCCCCTAGAGCCTCCAGAAGGGAACACAGCCCTGCCTGTGCCTTAATTTTAGTCCAAAGTGAGAGCTCCGTTGTACTTCTACGGAACTGTAAGGTAATACGTTTATGTGGGTTTAGGGAACTTATGTTGTTAGTCATGGTGGCAATAGAGAGAGCCCCTGGCCACCAACCTTCTCTTCTCCAAGCTTCTGTTGACCATCTGTGCAATGGTGCACGGGTCCGGGGTGAGAGCTGAGACAGTCCCTCCTGCCCTTAGTGTTCTGTGAATCTGAAACTGGACTCCGATGGTTCATCTTTTCTCCTTAAGAAGAGAAAAGACGGTTCTCCGGGGCCAAGGGGTCAGCACAGCCCACCTTGGGTGAATGAGCACAGGAATGGCAAAGGGCAAGTTCACGGGCTCTTGGATCGCTCCAGAGAATCTGTTAAAACACTCCTCACGGTCATGTGAGTTTCCCCGCCTGACTTCTCCCGCCTTATGACTCGCGGTTCTCCTTTGCCACAGTCCCTGGTCCTCAGCCTTTTGCTGCTCTGGAAAATGAAACCCAACCACTCCCAGATGGAGATCTCCTGCAACACTGGGTCTTTTCTCGGCTCTTCTCACCTGCCACGGAGGTCGGGGCACCCCCCGAAAGATCCACCGCCTCCCTCCTCTCCTCCTCCAGCCCTCTTTCCGCCATGTGCCCATCACACACGAAATATTTTCTCATCCTCACTGTTGTCAGAAATGCCGCCTTTAGCACTCTACTTTTTTAAAATAGATCCCTGCTAAAATTCCCCTGGAGGGGATAACCTTAAAGCTATTTTAGGCACCCGCACAGTAGCGAGAAGAAAGGACTCAGAGATTTTGAAAGAGTATGTGCCTGATGGGGCTGGGGGTGGGGGAGCGGGCTCACGTTTCTCGAGGAACTGCTTTATGCTGGAAGCTTCCTGAACATGGACAAGTATAGTCCTGAGCCCTGGAAGGCAGCTAGTGTCTTTGTGGGTTAGGTCAGACAAGGGTAACCTAGAAAGGCTGAGTAATGCTCATAGTCACGCAGCATGTGAGACCCAGAGTCAGGATTCGAACCCTCAAGATGCAGGAAGGAGGAGACAGCCTGGCACACACCCTTTGGCATCAACTCATCCCTTTTCTACTATTAAGTCAGAAGGCCCCCCCCGGAGAAGGAACACGGGATGATGAGCTTTGAAGGGAGAAGACCGGCTTCGTGGAACCGCAAGGCCATGGGGTGTTTGCTGGGAAGTACAATTGTATAATTGTGGGCTGCCCGGGGATGAGGGCATGGTCTGTGCTAAGTGTGGGCAGGGACGAAATAGGGAAAAAATTTCACCATCAGGAGGGAGACCTGGGACCAACACAGTTTGAACTTTGTCTAGTCCCTTCTGCTCCAGAGCCCTGGGCTTCCCATCTGTCAGTGAGGAGGCTGAGCTAGATGTCCCCTTGGGCCTTTCCAGCCCCGACATACGGAAGGACAGTGGGGTAAGCTGGGACAGAGAGTGAGAGAGCCTGCCCTTCCGGTTTCCCCGGTTTCCTGCTGGCAGAGCTCCTGCCGAGAACCTGTTTCCCCCCCGTGCGTGATCACACAGCCTTCTCCCGCCTGGGCCAGTAGACACTATATTAACAAACAATTTTGTGCACGACTGTGAAACCCAAAAATAAAATGGCAAAATTAAAATTAAGGGATGCTTCGTTAAATGCCTATAAGATATAACATCGTATCATCTTTATTTCGTAAAAGATTTTATTTATGTATTTATTAGAGAGAGAGAGAGTACAGAGACAATCAGACTCCCCACTCAGAGCAGAGCACAAGCTGGGACTCGATCTCACAACCTCCAGATCACGACCTGAAGCTGAGATCAAGAGTTAGTCGCTCAAGGGACGCTTAGGTGGCTCAGTTGGTTGGACGACTGCCTTCGGCTCAGGTCATGATCCCGGAGTCCCGGGATCGAGTCCTGCATCGGGCTCCCAGCTCCATGGGGAGTCTGCTTCTCCCTCTGACCTTCTCCTCGCTCATGCTCTCTCTCACTGTCTCTCTCTCAAATAAATAAATAAAAAATCTTAAAAAAAGATTAAAAAAAAAAAGAGTTAGTCGCTCAACTGACTGAGTCCCCCACGCACCCCTCATCTTTATGTTTGATTTGATATTTATAAAAGTTTCACTGCGTTAGAGAACTCTTTGTGGGTTAGGTTTTTCTCAGGTCACAAGGACTCTGAGAACACCGGGGAGTTGGTGGGAAATCCGAAATTAAAGATAGTGATATATTTTGTCTTACTTAGCAAACATGGATGCAGGACCCCCTGCGGGCTGGGCACAGTTTTCTGACTTCACAAATGCTGGCACTGAATTCTGTGACTTGGGGACATTGTCATCCCTCTTCCGCAGATGAGCCCGCTGGGGCCCAGAGACGTTAGGTGACTCGTCCACAGTCCTCCAAGGCAGAATCCGGTGGCCAAGTAAATTCAAGAGCAAAATTATAAAAATTCTTGCAGATTTTTTTTTTCTTGGGGAAAAAGCACATTTGATAAAATAACATTCATGTTTGAGATGATGTAGGCACAGAGACTCCAAAAGCAAGAGTGCCTCAGGCCACCAAAGGCCTGAAAAATGACTCTGTCCCCCGAGGCCCAGCATAAGGCCTGCACCAGGAAGGCGATGCTCAGAGGTACTGGAGGGGGGGGCTCGGTGGGTGAAGCATCTGCCTTCAGATCAGGCCATGATCCTGGGGGCCCGCATTGAGCCCCACATCAAGCTCCCGGCTCAGGGGAGAGTCTGCTTCTCCCTCTCCCTCTACTTCTCCCCCCGTTCATGCTCTCTCTCTGCTCTCTTTCTCTCTTCAATAAATAAAATCTTTAAAAAAAGAAGAAAGAACGCTGACTGCTCGCTGTCCGCTGTGGGGATGGGGGGCAGCGGAGAATGGACATGGCACTTCGTAAACACCCGGCCCTGGGCTGAAATCATTGTATCAGCTTGTTTTATCCGCACAGTAGCTGGACGCTTGTACTGACAGCGTCCCCGTTTTATTGGACAGTAAACTGAGGCTCGGAGACGCCGAGTGGCGCGTCATATGGCCAGGGCTCAGCACAGCTGGGCTTTGAGCCCATCTGCCTGGAGAAGAAGGCAGTGACTGCACGGGTACGGGGGTCTCCCTTCGGTCGTGTGGGTGTATGTATTAGCACCTACTTTGTGACGGCTCATTGCTGAGTGTCTAGAACCCGCCGCTGTCCTTTCCTGACGGAGGCATTGGAAGCAGTGGTGGACCCTCGAGCTATGGGAGCCACCCCGAGGCGCTGGGTATGGGGCTTCATAAGTGAGACGAGGGTGGGCGTGTTTGTTCCTGGCACGTGCCCTAGCGAAAGACCACATGCTGGGGGGCTTACAGCAGAAAGTTATTCTCTCACGGTTCTAAAAGCCAGAAATAGGAAATCGAGGTGTTGGCAGGGCTGAGATCCCTCCAGAGGCTCTAGAGGGGGGCCCTTCCTGCCTCTCCGGCTCCTGGCAGCTCCAGCAGCTCTTTGGCTCCCGGCCACGTCCCAGTCTCTCCCTCTGTTGTCACATGTGCTCTCCCCTCTCTGTCAACGCGGCTCCCATCCCCCACTACCTCTCTCATATAAGGACACTTGACGGTGGCCTTGGATGTTCTCATCTCAAAAGCCTTAACTTAATTATATCTGCAAAGCTATTTTCCAAGTAAGGTCGCTCACCTTCACAGGTCCCAGGTAGACATGTCTGGGGGCGGGGGGGCGGGGGAGGGGGTCCTGCTACCTTTGCACGCGCAGCACGCATTCCATCTTCTGATCGTGGGTCTGGATATTTCTTCTGGGACATACTTGGCCCCCATTTCAGTCCACCTGGGGTGAGCAGTCTGAGCCAGGGCTGGCCTGTCCCAGCAGAGCATCTCTCCAGCACGGTGACTGGTCCAGGGCTGGTCCAGCCGGAGCTGTCTGGGACTCTGGTTGTCTTTGTGGGGGGCGGGGGTGGTGTTATGAGGGCAGGGGCTTGCAGCCACTCTGATAGCAAGAGGGGAGAGCACAGAGAAGAGAGCAGGGCTGAGATTTGGAAAGTGAGGTCCAGGCTTTCATGTCCAGGGGCCCACACACTGCCCTTCCTGCTAAAGCCAGCTCACAGTGGGTTTTGTCCCTTGCTCATGACTGGAACAGAAGTACACTAGGAACAAGCCCTCACTTAACATGGGATGAATTTTGGTGTCACTCTTGCCATCAGGGTCCTCTTAGCCAGAGATGGAAAGGAGGGGCAGGCAGTGAGCTGGGAGCACGTGATAGGGACTGAGGAGGCCTCCGGCCCAAACTGCTCATTGCACAGATGGGGGACTGAGGCCCAGAGTGGTGGGACCTCCCTGAGGTCCCTGCTGCCTAGAACGTCCCCTGGCCCTCAGACCCCGACCTGGCTTGCCCTGCCCTGCCCCATCTGTCCTGCTTCTGCTGCCTCAGTTTACTAAGGTTTTCTTCCTTCTTGGCGAGGCTGTTCTGCTGACAAAGTGTGCTCACTCGTGCCTCGCGTGGGACGAACTCCTGCTCTTCATCCTGGGGTCTGTGGAGAGCATTCGGGAAGGCTGTGAATTTCGGTGGGAAAAACATCACATCTTTATTTTCGCTCACTTCTGGCTCAAACTGAGCACCTCATTCATTATGATCGCAGGTTACAGACCACAGAAATGTCACCGACCACGGTAGGATCTGCAGCTTTGTCAGCGATGGGCACAGGGTCTGGGGTGGGGGACTTGCCCTCCCAGAGCCGCCCCAAGAGCCCAGAGAGCCCCATGGCCTCCAAGAGGGGACGTGATCTCAGATTTGAGTGTGTAAGGATGACCGCAGAGCTCTGGAGTCAGGGAGGCCCGTGAGGGGAATGAGGCTGCTGCCTGGGGTGAGGGGAAGGGACAGGAGTCCTGGGCTGGGGGAGTCGCTGCAGGAATGGGGAGGGAGAACCAGGCCAAAGGCAGTGAGAAGGTCATGGTGGGAGGCCTTGGGGACCCATATGACGGGCAGCCTGAACCCCACTGCCCTCACCCCACCCTGAGGCCTCTCTCCTCCCTAGCTTTTGGGACACCCCCACCCCCCCGACTTCCCGGACCAGCTCCTGTAGACATTCAGAGTCTGGTCCTCCGGGCTCTGTCCTGGGTGCGCCTCCTGACTCCAGCCCACCAGCCTCCATCGCATGCGGGCAACTGCCCTTGGGTGCCGCACCTTGCCCTGGGCCCAGCCGACTGCACAAGTTCACCCAGACGCCCGAGACTCCGCCAGCTGCCCACCTCATCCTCCCGCAGGCTCTGCACGTCCGCCGCTCGGGCCAGAAATCCAGGAGGCTTTGCTGCTGTCCCTTGACCTCGTTCTCATCTCTAACCCATCCGGTGATTTCTCTTCCCAGCTCATTCGAGTCCCTCTGCTTCACACCGTTCCCCACTGTCACTGCCCTGACCCACGCTGCCGGCTCTTCCACCTCAACTCTGCTGACACGTATCTGTTTTTTGTTGCTGTGTGACAAGCCAACACACACTTGGTGGCTCGACGTCTTGAGGTGGCTGTAAGCCAGAGGGGCAGACCCAGCACCAGTGGGTTCGTGCTCAGTCAGGCCAGCTGAAATCCTCATGCCAGCAGGAGCTGAAGTCTCATCTGATGGGGCAGGAGTCCTTTCCCTGCAGCTGTAGATCTCGTGGAATCTGTGTCCTTAAGGTCACAGGAATACACCTCTCCGACTGCCCCTTCTTTAAGACTCCCTCTTGGAAAAGCTCACCTGATTATGTGAGGCCCACCCTGGATGATCTCCCTTTGGATTAACTCAACTGATTAGGGACCTGATTTACACTGGCCAAATTCCCTTTTGCCATCTAACTTAATGGGTTATGGGAGTGATGTCCCCTTGTAGTTATAGGTCTCGCTCACACTCAAGGGGAGAAGATTACATGTGGGCACCCAAGGTCGTTTTAGAATTCACCTACAACAGACAGCCTTTCCATGGGGTCTCCGCAGCCTGAGACCCCTGGCCCCTCCAGCCCAGCCTCTGCTGGACAAGCAGGGTGATCTTTCTTTCCTATCCATCTGTCTGCCTATCTGTGCTTCTATCTATCATTGATCTATCTTTCCTACTTCGTTATTCTTTTTTTTTTTTTCAGCTTAAATATGGAAAATTTCAAATAAATCCCAAACCAGAGTGAATAACATCACGGACCTCCAGAAACCTATCACCTGGCTTTGAACAAATGTTAATATCCTAACTTCTTTTCTTCATGTATCTTTTTTCCTGAATATTTTCAAGTCAATTTCAGACGTGGTGAGTGTTCTCTTCTCAATACTTCAAGATGTGCATCCGATTTTTTAAATGGATGTTTTCCTCCATCACCACAGCTCCATCAGCCCCGTAACAAAATTAACCCTTTCTAAACCCCAGTCGCACTCACATTTCTCTTCCGGCCCCCCAAGCATTCTTCACCAGCTGCTCTGAGCCAAGATCTGAGCCGTTCCAACATCCAGTGTGAGCTCATCCCTTCGCCACTTAGCACCTCCTGGTTTCCCTCGCTCGCCCCACCTGGTGTCCCCTCCCACCCCTGCCCCCCTGCCTGCTGGCCTCCTTTCTGCGGTTCAGCAGACCTTGTCCTCCCAGCCACCGCACCTTTGTGTCTGAGCTTTCTTGCAGAACGTTCTCTGTGCCTTCTCTCCCAGTTCAGCTGTCCTTCCCCCAGGGAGGGTCCAGGAATCCCCGAACCAGGTCCCACTCCCATGTCCTCTGATCTCTTGGAACCCTGTGTTTGGCCTGAACTCACTCTTGGTGCGTGGTGACCCACTCATAGGCGTGATTTCTTGCCTGCTCTCTCACTGCCCGACCAGCCTGCAACCCCTGAGCGCGAACAGGTCTGTTTGCTCACCATCGTTTCCCACTGCCTGTCCACAGGCCCCAAGTCAGTGACTGAGTGAGTGAGCCGGGGTTCAGTTGAGGTCAGTGCCATCTCCACGGGAGCCTGGGACCCCCTGCTGGCCAGAGGGGAGTCGATGGCTGAGGGACATGGTCCCCAAAAGTACAGGGCTCGTCATGAGAGTGCTGCTGCCCCAGTGGTCATTACAGGACACCAATAGCCCAGAATGGTTCCCAGGACGCCTCACCCCTCTCACCTCCATCCGCCTGGCCCAGTGAGATCCGGGACCTGCCGACCTCACCCAGCTCTCCCACAACCAAATCAATAGAGAGATGCCACGCAGAGCAGGGGACCGCCCTCCCGGAGGAGGAGATGTTGATGCTGATGGGAGGTGAGCTCAGGGTGGAGGAGTCGGCAGGAGCTAAGGCCTGGAGGCAGGAGGTCTCTGGGGAGACGAAGTCCGGGACCATCAGGGCCCAGAGCAGGTGACTCAAAGATGGTCTGCGCGGCATGTTAGAACTGACAGTCTAGAAATAGACCCATACTTACACGGCGTAGTGGGGGAAGAAAAGGATTTCAGCAAATATCATCGGATCAATCAATGTCCGGATGCAAACAAAACAAAACAAAACAAAGGACCAAAAAAAGAACCCCCCAAAACAAGAAACAAATGTTCACTCTGACCTCACATTACATATGAGAACTAATTTCTGCATCTATGAAATGGATCATATACCTAAAAGGAATCATTAAAATGGAAAACTTCTATAAGAAAACATGAGAGGAAAATCTCGGTGGCCCAGGGAAGCTGTACACAGAAGCACAAGCCATAGAAGGCATGATTGATACATTGGACTTTGTCCAAGTTTAACATTTTGCTCTTTGTGAAGCATATATCCAGCAAAGGACCTACATCTGAAACCCCATTCCCAGCCTTTTTTCATCCCTCAAGGAACCCTTCTCGACATTTCTCTTCTCATCGCCCCCGTGAATGTTTAGTCCCACAGATGTCTGTTTCTGTCTTGTATGGACCTCTGTGCCCTTCACATAAAGAGAGGACACATTCCCCCTCCTCCAGGAACAACTTACATCCCCGTGGGGGCATACACGGAAAACGAGTAATGGAGAAAACAAAAAGAACCCTTATAATCAGGCAGTAAGCAGACAAAAAACCCAACTTAAAAATTTTTTTTTAAGTTTTTAAGTAATCTCAATCGCTTCTCGGCCTTTTGGCTAAGATCAAGTGTAGTAAGTTTTTAAGTAATCTCTACAAGCCCAACATGGGGCTTGAACCCATAACCCTGAGCTCAAGAGTTGCACACTCCACTGACTGAACCAGCCAGGTGTTCCCCTAACACCACTTTCTTTTTTAAATAAGCCTTTCAAGGGGCACCTGGTGGCTCAGTTGTTTAAGTGTCTGCCTTTGGCTCAGGTCAGGATCCCAGGGTCCTGGGATCGAGCCCCGAATCCGGCTCCTTGCTCAGCAGGGAGCCTGCTTCTCCCTCATCTTCTGCCTGCTGCTCCCCCCAATTGTGCTCTGTGTGTGTGTGTGTGTGTGTGTGTATGTGAAAGAGATTAAATAAAATCTTTTTAAATAAATAAATAAGTAAATAAACAAACCTTTCACCAAAGAAGAGATTGGGATGACTGATAAACCCATGAGAAGCAGCATGACATTAGTCGTTAGGGAATCAGATACGAGACACTACTACCCACACACCAGAATGTCCAGAATGCTCCAAACTGAAAAGAAGGACTGTTCTAAGCATCAGCAGGGATATGGCAGAACCAGACCCCTCATACCCTGCTGCTGGGAATAAACGTGTGCCCACACCCACTTTGGAAGACAATTTGGCAGTTTCTTAAGAAGTCAAGCATATGCCAAGCACCTGGGTGGCTCAGTCGGTTGAGCATCTGTCT
Organism: Lutra lutra; assembly: GCF_902655055.1. Taxonomy (NCBI): domain Eukaryota; kingdom Metazoa; phylum Chordata; class Mammalia; order Carnivora; family Mustelidae; genus Lutra; species Lutra lutra. The sequence goes on from NC_062285.1 coordinate 140,488,375, forward strand.
TCACCTCAGGTCATGATCCCAGGGTCCTGCGATCGAGTCCCGCTTCGGGCTCCCTGCTCGGCGGGGAGTCTGCTTCTCCCTCTCCCTCCACTGTGCTCTCTCTCTCTGTCAAATAAATAAATAAAATCTTAGAAGAAGAAGAAGAAGGAGGAGGAGAAGGAGAAGTAGTTAAGCATACACCTCCCATGTGACCCAGCCACTCCCCTTCTAGGATTTCCCCAAGAGAAACAATAGGGCGTGGTCACCCAGAGACTTGTACTGGAGCGTTTGCAGTGGCTCCTTAGTAGTAGCCAAGAGGGACACAAATAGAAACAATCCAGTGTCCCCCACAGGCGAACGGATCAACAAGTTGTACCTCCTTACAATGGAATACCACTCAGCACTAAAAAGGAATGAACTATTAATACACATAACCACATGAACGAAGCCCAAAATAGTTCTACTGAGAGAAAGAAGCCAGGCCAGAAAAAGAGAACGTGTCATATAATTCCATGTATATGAACTTCTAAAAAATGCAACCAAATCTCTTACAGAAGAGGCACCAGGAAACTTTTGGGGGTGATGGAAATCATTACCCCGATTACCGTGATGGATTCAAGGATCTATGGGCATACCTGTCAAAATTCATGTATCTGTCAAAACTCATTACATCGTCCGCTTTAAACAAGCATGTTTCATTGCATGTCAGTTACACCAAAAAATTTATAAATCAGTCACCCATCCAAAAAATGGGGTGATGTCAATTTAAAAAAAAAATTCTTATTGCCGATTTTACTTAAAAAATGTGACTGGCTGGGGCGCCTGGGTGGCTCAGTCAGTTGAGCGTCCAACTCTTGGTTCCAGCTCATGTCGTGGTCTCAGGGTCATGAGATCGAGCCCCGCGTCAGGCTCCACACTCTGGGGAGTCTGCTTGAGATTCTCTCTCCCCCTCCCTCTGTCCCTCCCCTTGCTTGCACGGGCTCCCCGGTTTGCCTGGACCCCGACTCCCTTGGTTTCTCTGCACTCGGGCATCGGCATCTTGGCCCCCCAGGCAGATGAGCTTGTGGCCTGGGGGTAAGGCAGCTGGGGCTGGGTTCTGAGCAGGGGGCGACACAGATTTGCACCTGTGGACCAACAAAGCCCCTCTCAGTCTGGCTGCCTCCAACGGTTGCCAGGGGTGGCTGAGCAGCACTGTAAACCCAGGCTTTGGGCTGAGCCTGAGTGGAGTGAGAGCTCAGTCTGTTCACGACAGACACCAGACCCTCAGAGGTAGGATCACTGTTGCTTTCTACAGAGGACCACAGGGGACCGTCTGATGGGTAAGGGGTGAGGAGGGCCACAGAAACTGTGCTAGGACTCCCTTGTACATGATTTCTGTGCTGGGTTGTTGAGTCTGTGGCTGGCCTGGAGCTCTCTGCCCACAGGCCCCTTCCTCCCTGTCTCGCTGAGACGCAGGGGACCCAGCTTTACCACACCTGTAGCTCAGCGACCCAATCAGTGCAGTTGGTTGTAAATATTTGCAGAACTGACCCATATGGCATTAGCTATGACCCCCCCTTCTCTCCGCTGCCTCAGTGTCCCCCCTCTAAAGAGGGAGTAGGCTTGCTTCTCTGAGGACACACCTTCTCCCAGCCTGTCCCTCTTCAGAGCTGCTAATGACCAACATCAGGTAGGAAACATGAGATTTCGAGGTTCCAGAAACCGGGTCCATCCTGCGACCTGGAATTTGCCCAGAGTCTTGTGGCTCTTGTGGTTCCACCAAACCTGGAGGGGGGAATCTCCTGAAATCTCCTGTTGACCCCATTCTGTTCTCGAGCACTGAGAGAATAAAATAAGCAGAGGGTTTCCCTTTGTGCTCTGGTTTCCAGGAAGCTCAAAGGCACTTCTCCTTGACTTTAGAAATGGTGGAGGATTTGCTTCCCATGAGCCTGGAGGAATGAGGTGGGATGCTGGGACACACATGGCCACTTGCATGGTCCTCCCCTTGCACATGGAGGGGGGCACGGGAGCGGGGGACCTGTGGGAGTTGATGGGGTAGACTAGGAGAGAGAGAAGGGGCCCAAGGCAGGGGGACAGAGGGAAGGGGACACACACCCTAGGGAGCTGCTGCATGACTTCCTAGCTGGGCTCCCTGCTTTCACTCTCAGGCCAGCCTGTCCTCCAGCCCAAAGCCAAAAGGGCCTTCTAACGCCCAGGCCAGACCCCATCGGCTGGCAGCGCCCTGCTGGAAGCAGAGGCAGAGCCCGAGTCCGCCCCAGGCCTGAGGGCACCTGCAAGCCCCCCCGCCCCCGTCGCCACCGCGCGTGGGGCCGCCGCCAGGGGGCGCCCGACACCAGAGCGCTGCCCACGGGACCAGGTCCTGCTCTGCCGGCTTTGCTCCTGCCGTCCCTGCCGCAAAGAAAACACACTCTGTGCACATCATAGCCTCCCTTCCCCCCTTAAAGACCCAGTTAAGGTACCACCGCCTCCAGAAAGCTTTCCTGGGCCTCAGGCTGGGCCAGGTTTTTCTCCGAGGCTCCCACAGCCCGCTGGGACCCCATTCACACTGTCGGTCACTGCTCCTGTCTCCCAGGAGGTAAGATGGTGAGCCCTCCGGCAGGGCTGGGCCTGGGTCACCCATCACCCCAGAATGGCCACTCTGACAGTGGTGTTCAGGTGAATAAATCTGGGAGCGTTGCTGGGTCATCAGTGGTGGACGTCCTGGCCCCCCCACCCCTCCTTGCTTAGGAATGCTCAGGAATGGTCTCCCTGGCTCCTACCCCCATCCCATCTCATGTCTGTAAACCCCGAGGACGTGCCCTCCTAGACTGTGGGCTGATCCCTGCCTCAGTTTCCCCACCTCTAAAGGCGAGGTGGACTTTGCATTGGCTGCTCCCTCCCCCAAGACACTCTCCCGGCATCTCTGCCTGCGGTCTCCTGCTTCAGAGGAGCGTTCTGCTGGGGTGGGGGATCGTTGTTGAGACGCCTCTTGAATTTGTGAGCAGTAGTAAAGGACTCGGAGGTGTTTGGAAATTATTTTCTCACAATTAATCAACCAGAGAGGGTTCCAGTGGTCTGTGTAATGATTGGTGTCACTGTGTGATCTGAGCCTACGGGAGTGGCAGCTGACAGACGTGGTATGCCTGGTGGGCAAGACGGCTTTGCAAAAGCGGATCTGAACGTTCTAGAACACTCAGACCCCCGCTCCCTAGCGTCCCTGCCGGCCTCTGGTCACACAGGCACGGTGTAGGTGATGCGTGACAAAAACCAGAGGGACGCTCGCTGGGTTCATGTCCCCTCTCCGACTCCGGCTTACTGTGTGACCTTAGGTGAGTTACTGAACTTCTCTGTGCTCCTATTTCTTCATTTGGCAAATGGGGTGGTGATATCAAAGCTAGTCCCCGCCCCGACCTCCATTCTCAGGAAGAGTAATGAGACAGCGCCTGCCTAATGCTCAGGGGAAGGCCCAGCACAGAGGAGATGCTCGGAAGGGTCGCTTAGAAGTATTGCTGTGACCTAAGCAGAGGGTCTGCCCATCACCTGCTCAGGGCCGTGAGAGACCAAGGAGAGGCTGTCCTCGCCCCGGGGCCTGGCAGGCCTGTGCCGTCATGCCTTGGCTCCCCGGACCTGTGTCCTCATGCCCTTCTCTTGTACCCCTGACCACACATGGGAACACACCTGTCCCCTTAGCTGACGGTTCCTGGAGGAGGACAGGGGTGGGCAGAGTCATGATCCTTTGGGGAAGAGGGGGGTGTTCCTGTCCTTTCCTGGGCGTGGACTCTTCATCCCGTGTCCCAGATTTAAGGGAGTGGGAGTTTCCTGTATGGGCCGAGAGGAGGAAGGAATGAATGAGCAATGAGTGAATGAATGAATGAGTCTGGGCTGTGGCAGTGGGCGGCGCGCAGGGCCATTGGCTTCCGGCGGCCTTGGATGGAAGTTTCTGGCCCCCCACCTGCCAGCTGTGCGGCCCCAGCTCTGAGCTGCGGCATCCTCCCCTGAGCCGCCTGGCCCCGGGCCCAGCCTCTCAGAGGGATGGTGCTTGTGCGCTGAAGGAACGTGCCAGTGAATCCCGCATCCCTAGCCCCCCCCCCCCCCCCCCCGTGTGGCGGTGTGGCCATATTGGGGGGTGGGGCCTACAGGAGGTGGTTCAGTTAGAGGAGGGCAGAAGGGCAGGCCAGGATCCCATAGGATTCGTGTCCTCGTAAGAAGAGACTCCGGAGAACCGGGTCCCTTCGCGTGTGCATGAATGAGAGGATGGTCAAGTTCAAGGACATGGAGAGAAGGCTGGCATCTGCATAAGGAGGAGAGTCCCCACCAGGAGTGGGGTCAGCCGGTCCTCTGTGGTACACAGCACGTCTGGGTTCTAGAACAATGCTGGGGCTGGACTCTGGCTGAGCACCAGGCCCTGGGCTTCCCCGCTCCATTCTCTCTGCTGGGAGGGCACCAGCATTCCCCCTCTCCCCTCCCCCCTGCCTAGGACCAGCAGAAGGGGCCTGAGCTACCATTTCCACCCCTCCCGGATTAGAAGGCAGGCTCCTGGCCCCTGAGCGTTCCCCAGGGAAGAGTGTCCACCTAGGAAGACTGGATGGTGGGACCCCCTTCCCCAGAAGATCTGGGGTCAGCCACTTACAACCTGCCTCTCTCAAAACCTGTGGGCCAGGCGCTGCTCCTGGGACACCAAGACTGCCCTTGGGGAGGTTATGTTTAACGCAGGGACACAGACAAGAAACAAATACACCTCGGATAGCCCTCAACAGGTCAGTCCTGGAAAGCTTCAGCAGGGCGTGGCACCTGGGGGGGGCCCGCAGTGGTGCCCTCTGGGGTCACCTGTCTGGGCGTCTGCGGCTCCAAGAGGCGGGGTTTCCCAACCTCTGTGGTGCGGGTGCTCCCAGCTTGGAAGTGTGCACTCGCCCCCACGCCTTTCCAGTATCAGCAGACCAGCCATGACGCCCTGTCCCTCGGGCAGGCTTGGTGTCTTGTCTCCGGGGAGTGAGCAGGCCCCAGGGAGACCCGAGCTCAGGGGTCGCACTGTGGTGCTCCTGGGCCCGCTCTGCCACCCCAGCACCGTGGCCTGTGGTGTGCTGAATGGTGGCCTCCCAAAAGATGCTTCTACCTCCTGATCCCAGAACCTGGGCATTGAACCTTCCAGGACAAAGATGATTAATTAAGGGTGTTTCTAGAAGGACTTTATACTGGGTTATCGGTGTGAGTCCCAAATGCAATCACATGTTCCTTATCAGAGAAGAAGCAGAGGGAGTTCAGAGACAGGGAAGGAGCCCATGTGACCCTCAGAGCAGAGATTAGAGCCTGTCGGCCACCAGCCAGCCCTGAAACGGAAACCAGCCTCGAGGAACAAATTCTTCCAGGAGCCTCCAGGGGGAGTACGGGCCTGCCCACACCGTGATGGCAGCCGTTGGCCCCAGACCCGTGCAGGGATAAATTTCTGTTGTTGTAAGCCTCCCGTTTGAGGTGAGGTTTTTTACATCAGTCCCAGGAAATTGAACATACCCACCTTTAAAATGGGCATAACAAGAACTCCTACCACAGAGGCTATGGTCAGGACCAGAGAGGAGGTAGAAAATTCTTTGACCAGCCCCTAGCTAGCACCTCGCAAGTGCTGAGTACACGAGACCCTGACTCGTTCCGGGCCACCCCTCTGCCCGCAGGGGTTAGCGAGGGCACGGGCCAGCCGAGGCCTGGCTACAAGGTCTGAGCAGGCGAGCAGGGAAGATCTTACCCTATCGAGCATCTCCTGCTCGCGCTCCCATCAACTCCAGCCCTGCGCTAAGAGCTCTGTACTCTGTACTTTCTTCATTTAAGGCACCGTCCCAGGCTCTGGGGACATAGGGAGCCCGATACAAACGGTTGCTGTGGCAGGCAGGGGTGGGTGTAGGGGGACGGACTGATGAGCAGGGCGATGTTTTCTGAAGGCAGCAAAGCAGCAGCCTGGGATGCTGAGAGCCTGTGGGATGCGGGTCAGGAACCGGTCCCCAGAGGGAGGGAGAGACATTTCAGCTCAAGCCGTCAAAAACTAGCCAAGAGTCTGGCACAGAAAGGGGAGGGGACAGGGGGGAGCAAGTGAGCCTTCAAAGGCAGAGAGGACAGCAGCAGCCTGATGTGGAGGAGAGCTGGCTCGTGTATCTGGAGCTCAACACAGAGGCCAGGCTGCTGTGGGAGGGGCGCCTGGGAGCCATGTCCACGGTGGCACAGACCAGGCACGCCTGGCTTGGAGGGTCAAGGGGAGGATCCTGGACTTTCTCCTGAGATACACAGGAAGCCGTTGAGATATTCCAAACCAAACAGTGCGATCCCCAGATCTTGCGAACCTCTCTGCATCATGAGATACCGTTTCACGCCTGCTAGGGTGTGTGTGATACACAAGACAGACATCGGGTAACAAGTGTGGGTGGGATGTAGGGGGAGTGACCCCTCGGGCACTGCTATTGAGAACGCAAATCGGTGTGGCCGCTGTGGAGAACAGCCCGGCAGCTCCTCGAAGGGTTGACTAGACAGTAACCACACGTCCTAGCCATTTTGCCGCAGGTGTCTACCCGAGAGAACGCGCCTGTCCACGCGAGAACGTGTGCACGGAAGTTCACGGCCGCAGGAATTTTAATGGCCTTGAAGTGAGAACAACCCAAATGCCAATCAGTGCACGAAGGGGGAAGGACCACGGCGCGGCCTGGCCATATCGCAGAATATGGCTGTGCAAAGGGACAGAGTCCTGATAGGTGCTACGACAGGGGGCGCCCGGGTGGCTCAGTTGGTTAAGCGCCCAAGTCATGATTTTGGCTCAGGTCAAGATCTTGGGGTCGTGAGATCGAGCCCCGTGTCAGGCTCTGTGCTCAGTGCAGAGTCCGCTTCAGATTCTCACTCCCTCTGTTCCTCCCCCAGCTCTCTCTCTCTCTCTCTCAAATAAATAAATCTTACAAAAAAAAGACATGGATGAATCTTGAAAACATTGTGCTCGGTGAGAGAAGACAGCCGCAAAAAACCTCATATTGTGTGATGCCAATTATATGATGCTCCCAGAATAGTCCTTAGAGACGGGAACTGGCCTCGTGGTTGCCAGGGAGAGCGGGAACAGGGAGGGAGCGCCCGCTGACGGGTATGGGACTTCTTTGGGGTGTGATGAAGATGTCTGCTCGTGGTGAGGATTGCACAGCCCTGCAAATAAGAACCACAGAATTACGGACTTTATATTTCATTTATCTTTTTTTTAAGATTTTATTTTTAAGTGACCAATCTCTACACCCAGCGTGGGGCTCGAACTCACAACCCCGAGATCCAGAGGCAGATGCTTCACCGGCTGAGCCTTCTGGCGCCCCGAACGGTGCACTTTAAATGGGTGAGTTCCGTGGGTTCGGGCAGAGAGATCTCTGGGACGCTGCTCTCCAGCCTAACCCACTTTATCTTTCCCCAGATGGTGCGCTGTTGGGACTGGTTTTTCCTGGAGTTATAATCACAGTTGACTCTATTTCCACTTTTGTGGTCCTGCTCCGTGCTTTCAGCCGAGGTTTGCTTCACTAGTCTAAGCTCAGACTTCGACCATACATTCTTGTGTGCACTTGCCCTGTGCTCTGTAGGATGTTTAGAAACATTTTGGGCTCCACTCCCTAGATGCCAGCAGCACCCCTCCTCGTCACCCAGAGGTGTCAACCAACAGTGCGTCCAGACATTGCTACATGTCTCCCGTGGGCAGAATCATCCCTTGTTGAAAGGCATTGGATAGATCATCCTTAGAAGGTGTCTTATGGTCCTGCAGACAAACCTGGCTGCAGCAGGGTGTTGGGGAGGAGAAGGACAGGGGAGAGAGGTTTTAATAAACTGGCTCATGTGATGGTAGAGGCTTGGTAAGTCCCAGATTTGCAGGGCAGCCATCAGGCTGGTGATCTGGATAGGCTGACGTTCAAATCCAGGAGCCAGCTGGAGACAGACCTCGCTCTTGGTCAGGGGAGGTCTGTCTTTTGTTCTATCTCAACCTTCAACTGATTGGGTGAGCCCCACCCACATCATGGAGGGTAAACTGCTTTACTGGGAGTCTACTGATTTAAATGATAATCTCATCCAAAAAGCACTTTCACAGAAACATCTAGAATAATGTTTAACTAAATATCTGGCCCCTGTGGTCCAGCTAATTTGATGCATTATAGATGCATTATAGATGATGCAATTATAGAATCAAATAATAGAAGAATGTTAGAACTACATTAGAAATATTGACACAAACTCATGTTTCAAATAACTACAGTAGCCAACCGTTAATGACGGGTATGTCCCCACGTCCCTATGGGTGAGCTAGGAGCCACCTGCTGGACCTGGAATGCTATGGTGAACCACAGGGCAAGAAAGACTGTTAAGAATCATTGGGGTCATGTCAAGAGGATGCCAAAGCTTACTTAAGGGTTCCCTTTGGCTAAGGTTCTGACAATTTGAAGATCAAAGGAAGAAAACTGACCCTGCTTGATTAAAGCGGACTGACTCTATGAAGAACCACGCCCATAGTGATACAAAGTTACCATTAATAATGTCCCGGGAGGGGGGCCATACTAGAACATGCTTACACTGTCTTATCCCTCATTCCATTATTGTATCAATAAAGAATACATTTGTTTGAAGATGTTTTCTTGCTCAAGGCAAGGACTCCTAGAATAACCCAGCATTCTGTAACTTCAATGGTTGCAAATTAGGATTTGTTTCATAATCACCTCAGGGGATGGGCAAATGGGCATGAGCAAAATAAGATCGATAGATGTCCATCATTGTCAACGCTGGGGGATGGGTACTCATGAGTCATTGTGCAATCGCTCTACTTTTGTATATATTTATAATTCTCCATGATAAAAAAAATTTTAAATCAAAAAATTAGCCAAGTACTGGTCATTGGTGAGGCTGTGCACTAGGTACATATTTTATTAGCTCTACTTCTCTGTGTGTTTTAAATTCTCCGTAACAAAAATAGTTTTTCTTTTAAAGATTATATTTATTTATTTATTTTTAAGATTTAATTTATTTAATTTATTTATTTATTTGACAGAGATCACAAGTAGGCAGAGAGGCAGGCAGAGAGAGAAGAGGAAGCAGGTTCCCCGCTGAGCGGAGAGCCTGATTCGGGGCTCGATCCCAGGACCCTGGGATCATGACCTGAGCTGAAGGCAGAGGCTTAACCCACTGAGCCACCCAGGCGCCCCTAAAAATCATTTTTTCCTAAGTGTTCACATCTGCTAGAGCCATACGTTAGAATCTAAGATTTGAAAGTTGAACTCAAAAGCTGGGGAGGAGACCCTTAGCTTGTCACTTCCTGTGGTGCCTCCAGCCATCTCCCCTGGAAGGGGCAAAGACCAGACTCCCTCCATCTGCCCCTCCTGATCGCTTTTCATCTTCCCAACAGCCGGTCTGGAGGTGAAGGTCACGGGCGGGAGCCGGGTCTGCTGTCTTCCAGTAGACCCTCTTCTTGCCCCTTGAGGCCTGGGGGTCCTGGGCAGCAGGAGGGGCTGCCCCACCCCCCGCTGGGGTGCAGTCCTAAATGTGTCCTGCCAACGTGCAGTCCTCTCCCGCATGGGCTTGGAAGCCTCTGCCTGGCCAGACCTCATCCCCCAGAGCCCAGCCGAGGAGCCGCTCCCTCGGGGTGCCTGTCCTGCCAGCCTGGAAGGAATCCCAGCCCAGATTCCAATAGCCTCTCCCTAGCCTGGGGTGTGTTTTTGGGGATGTGTTTTGTCTGATTATTTGACAAATGTCTCCTTTCCCTACTATAAAGCATCCTGAGCGCGGGTGTCTTTCCTCCCACGATGGTCGTTCAGGATATTGTATCCCCAGTGCACAGTCGCAGGCCATTGATACGCACTTGCTAAATGCATATTCATTTGAGGGAAGGAATGAGGGAGGCGCCTTATCCTAGAAGAAGCCATTGTCACAGGGGCTCTCCCGTGTCCCACCTCTTATGGCTGTCCCCGTTCTAACCAATAAATGGAATCCCCGTGGGAGGCCCCACGGACGGCCATCCCGGCCTCCAGACAGTGCTAGCAGAACCTTCTGCAGGGACAGGAATGTTCTAGCTCTGCCGGGTCCTGCATGGCGGCTGCCAGCCGCGTGCCTGGCTACCCCACGCTAACCAGGTGGCGAGTACACTCGGGGAGCTGAGTTTGCTCTTGTAGTTATTTTAGTTTAGGAAGACGCTGCTAAGCAACCACCCAGGGAGCCTTCCTTCTACACACACCGTCTCAGCGAATCCTCCCAGCCGAGTCCTTTGCTGTCTACACCGGTTTATTTCATCCTCCGAGCAGACCCATGAGGGACAGATGATGACTGTTTCCAAAGGAGGACACTGTGCAGCGAGCCTTTTGGGGGCCCAAAGCTGCAGCCGGCGGGGTTGGCGGTTGTGCTTAACCTGGATGCCTCCGAGCCTCCTCAGGGAAGTGTCCAGGGAGGCCCGAGGCATTCATGGGTTCACAAGAAGACATTTGTCGGGCATCTCAGGTGCCCTGATGGGGCTTAACTTAGGGTGGGGACAGGACAGGGAAAAGTCATTTTAGATGTGCGGCTGCGGGCCGGGTGTCTCCAGCATCCAAAGGGCAGGGGCAGAGAACACCCAGTAGGAACTGTTCTGTATCTGAGCTCGAGAGGCAGCAGACAGAGGCCAGGCCCCCCACGTGCATGTCGGCAGGGACGCAGAAGCACACATGGGGGCAAGAGCAGGGACTCCTGAGCCCACCTGCTGGTGCTGTGCTATGTGGCTGTCCCCAGCTATGCCTTCTGGGCCTTGGTGGATCTGGATGCTCAGGGAGGCCCCTTCCTGCTGGCCAGGCAGTGGCTGGGATGGATGGGGCTGGGGAAGGGTTGAGCAGCCTCCAAAGCAGACCAAGGCCTGGAGTCTGGGTTCTCAGTGCTCAGCCATCCCCCGGGGTACACGGGTCCTGTTTTCTCCTCTGTGAAGTGGAGGGGGGTGCAGTGGGGGGAGACACCAAAGGCCCACCCAAGCTGGTACAGGGATGAAGGGACACGAGGGAGGGGGAGGTACTTGGGAGATAAAATGCTCCTCCTCCTCCCTCCAGGGCCTGGGCTCATTCTCCTGGCTCTGACCCACCCAGGTTGGCTCCGGGTGAGGGGCCAGTGGGGACTCCCCCATCCTCCAGGCAGCAGAGGGAGAGCAATTCTGAGCCAACCAACCCGGGGTGGCTGGGTGGCCCCGCCAAGCTACTTTCCACTGTTGGGCTCCAGAGCCTCAACTGGGAAGTATGGAATGAAAAGCTCTAAAACCCATGTCTTCTTTTTTTTTTTTTTTTAACTTGGTTTTATTTTTTTCAGTGTTCCAAGATTCATTGTTTATGCACCACACCCAGGGCTCCATGCAGTCCGTGCCCTCCTGAATGCCCACCACCAGGCTCACGCAACCCCCACCCCTATCCCCTCCAAAACCCTCAGTTTATTTCTCAGAGTCCACAGTCTCTCGTGGTTCATCTCCCCCTCTGATTTCCCCCAACTCCCTTCTCCTCTCCATCTCCCCTTGTCCTCCGTGTTATTCCTTACGGTCCACAAGTAAGTGAAACCGTATGATAACTGACCGTCTCTGCTTGACTTACTTCACTCAGCTTAATCTCCTCCAGTCCCGTCCATGTTGATACAAAAGTTGGGTATTCATCCTTTCTGATGGCTGCATAATATTCCATTGTATATATGGACCATATATCTTCCTTATCCATTCGTCCGTTGAAGGGCATCTTGGTTCTTTCCACAGTTTGGCGACCATGGCCATTGCTGCTATGAACACTGGGGTACAGATGGCCCTTCTTTTCACTACATCTGTATCTTTGGGGTAAATACCCAGTAGTGCAATTGTAGGGTCATAGGGAAGCTCTATTTTTAATTTCTTAAGGAATCTCCACACTATTTTCCAAAGCGGCTGCACCAACTTGCCTTCCCACCAACAGTGTAAGAGGGTCCCCCTTTCTCCACATCCCCTCCAACACATGTTGTTTACGGTCTTGTTGATTTTGGCCATTCTAACTGGTGTAAGGTGATATCTCAATGTGGTTTTGATTTGAATCTCCCTGATGGCTAGTGATGATGAACATTTTTTCATGTGTCTGTTAGCCATTTGTATGTCTTCTTTGGAGAAGTGTCTGTTCATGTCTTCTGCCCATTTTTTGACGTGATTATCTGTTTCATGTGTGTTGAGTTTGAGGAGTTCTTTATAGATCTTGGATATCAGCCCTTTGTCTGTAGTGTCATTTGCAAATATCTTCTCCCATTCTGTGGGTTGCCTCTAAAACCCATGTCTTGATGCCCTCTCCCCTCCAGACCCACTCTTCCTATGGTCTTGCCCATCTCAGTTAAGGGCAACTCCCTCCTTCCAGTCCCACAGCCAAGAACGTAGGCCGCCCTCAATTTCCCCTCACCTGTTCCCCATATCCCATCATCAGCCCAAGTCCTGGTGGCCCATCCTGCAAAAATGTGTCTACTTTGTGAACATTCCTCCTGCCTATGCTGACGTCAGCCTGCTCTGTGCCACGATCTAGCTCCTTCCAGAAGAGTCCGCTGTGAACCGAGACACGTTTGGCACCTGGAAAGTCTTCCTTCTCTTCTACTTCTGTTCATTTAAAAATTCTTTCACTTGTTCATTCAACACTGATGGGCATGTGCCCTGGGCAGGGCACAGAAGCCATCGTGGGGAAGAGGACACTATCATGGCCTGGGAGAGGCTCTTCTTCTGGGGCTTGGGGGAGGAAGATACACCAAAGGCATGATGATATCAAAGTCCACAGGTAATGTGCAGGAGAGCCACGGAAGGAAGAATTCCGGAGGAGGATGGATTGGGGCTGGGCTTGGAGGATAGGGGACCTCCATGCAGAAGCACAGCCCAGGCCCCCCAGGCAGTGGTCCCAGTGGGTGCAGAAAGGGCCTCAGGGTAGCAATCCAGGGGAGGGGACTTGAGAAAGCACTAGTTGTTGACACCAAAGTTGGGCACAATAGAGAAAGCCCTTGTTTTTGGAGCCACAAAGGGCAAGAGAGAGCGTGGGGAGCTTGGGGACATGCCAGTGTCCAGTGGGGCTGGTGCCAGTGGTAAGGGGTAAGAGGGGAGGCAGGCAGGTTGGCTGTAGTGAGCAGCCACGCAGGGCCTTGGACGCTGTGTCCTGAGGACAGTGAGGGCCTCTGGGTGGCTTTACACAAGGGAGGTGACAACCGGATTTATACTTTAGAAATGCTACTGTGGCTTCTGGAGAGGTGATAGGTGAGAGAATGGACCCAGGCAGAGGCAGGGCCGTGTAGGGTCCCATGGGGTCCCATGACTTAAGTTTAAAATCCACTTCCCTATTTCCTACCTGGGGGTCACTGGACATGTCCACCTGTCCAGTCAACTGTGTCCCTTCCCAAATCCATAGGCTGAGGTCCTCAACCCCAGGACCTTAGAACATGACTGTATTTGTAGACAGGGCCTTAGAGGAGGTAATTAAGGTAAAATACAGTCCTTAGGATGAGCCCTTATCCAACCTGACTGGGGTCCTCGGGAAAAGAGGAGGTCAGGATACAGACACACACAAAGGGACATCACGTGAGGACACGGGGTGAGGACGGCTGTCCACACGCCCAGGAGAGGGGCCCTGGGAGGAACCAGCCCTGCCCACGCTTTGATCTCAGACTTCGGGCCTCCAGAGCTCTGAGAAACCAAGTGTCTGTGGCTCAGGCCCTGCCTATGCTATTTGGGTCCGCAGCCCCAGCAAACTAATATGGTGCACCAGGCAGCGTAGCAGGACGGGGAAGGAAGAGACAGATTCAAGTCGCTTGGGGGACTGGTGCGCCCAGCACACAGTAGGCACTCAGGACAAAGCTGCTGAATAAGGTTGGATTCAGCATGAGAGGGGCCAGAAAGGGGGGATTGGGGCAGCTGGGAGAGGGCAGGACAGGCCTGACCTTGCTGTGCAGCGGGAGGCAGCCAGGAGGCAGTGGGAGACATGGAAACTCCAGCCTTGTCCAGCACCCCAGTCCCAGAGCATTCACCCCCCGACCGCATTTCCTGCCTCTGTTCACCTGCAGGCCCAGATTCCCTGAAAAAGAAACAAAGGCTTTGGGGGCAGGGTCTTTCAGGACTACCAAGTTGGGAAGCTCGGCAGGACAGGTGTCTGGAGCCTGGGGGAGAGGGAGGGAGGCTGATAACAACCTGGAGCTAGGGGTGAACCCCTGAGCCCCCAAGGCCTGGGGCTTGGGGCGCTTTGGTTGCATTTCATTTCATTTGGTGTCAAGGGGACTGAATCTGAGCACATTGGAAAGTTTGGTTTTCAGAACCTCTCGAATATAGGAAACACTAAAAGCCAGAGAGAGCCTCGGGGGGTGAAAGTTACCCACAGCATCTCTGACCCCTTAAAAAATGAGTAGCAGAAACCAGCTCAGGCCTCTCTGGTGCTGGGAGAAACATTTCTGGGTCAAAAATTTCCAACCCATAAATTCCCCATGTTTCGAATTCAAAGGAGGACTGTGCAGGGCTGGGCTTTGCATAACCTTTCACATCCCAGAACTTCCTGCTTGGTGGCCTCCTGACAAGCGTGTCAGCCGGGCCACGGTTCACAGAGACAGTCTGAGGCACTGAGGTAGAAAAACAGATTTAAAGTCAGACTCAAAGCTCGGTGCCCTGGATTTTGCTTGATCTGAAAGGGAAAATTTAAAAAAATATTTTTTTTGGCAAAAGTGTTCTTGGAATGTGCACCTGGGGTGCGAGGCTGCAGCAGATTGGTTTGGGGGTCCCTCCTGTCCCCCGTTTCCCTCCACGCACACATGCCTGGGAGTCTCCCCGGTGAAGGGACCACGGCGACCCTCTCCCACACTCATCCCTCTTCAGAACTGGCCAAGCAAAAGTCAGCATCTTTGAAGCGCAGACTTGTTTATAAATGCAAGGCTTTTTTTTTTTTTTTTCCAGAATGTTTTGGGGCCTTAGCAGATTGTTATTTTAACTCTTTTCCCCAGATGTTCTTGCCATATTTGGGCAAGACAAGAGACCGGAGGACTTTTTGTATGTTTTTCATGAGAAACTGCAGGGTCTGGGAGGAGACCAATGTGCCTGGGGTCTTCTCCCTCTCGTGGGTGACCCTGGGCTGAACCTTCGTGATCAGCTCGGCCAGTCCCTATTCAAGTCCAGGTTCACAAACAATCGTTGGACGAGAAATGTCAGCCCATAAAAATTCTTAGAGGAACCCCCACTGCTTTGCCCAAAAGATCCTTATCTCTGGGGCAGAGACTTTCTGTTACATTCTGTCCCCGGGGTGATAAGGATCTGAGCATCTACTCCGCATGTCAGGGCTCTGACAATTGGACCCCTCCCCATATCTCTGAGGCCCAGAGACAGGAGCAGCATGTTTTGTTTTGTTTTGTTTTAAAGATTTTATTTATTTATTTGACAGAGATCACAAGTAGGCAGAGAGCCAGGCAGAGAGAGAGGAGGAAGCAGGTTCCCTGCTGAGCAAAGAGCCCGATACAGGGCTCGATCCCAGATCCCTGGGATCATGACCTGAGCTGAAGGCAGAGGCTTTAACCCACTGAGCCACCCAGGTGCCCACACGTTTGTTTTTTAAAAACATTTTTACTTGGGCAAATTTCAAACTGTAGACACATTTCAAGAACAATACAATAAATATCCATATATTTGGGAGGGGGCTGGAGGGGTGCGGGGAGAAGCAGGCTCCCCGCTGAGCAGGGAGCCCAAAGCGGGACTCTATCCCAAGACCCTGGGATCATGACCTGAGCCGAAACCAAGAGTCAGCCCTTCAACCGGCTGAGCCACCCAGGTGCCCCTACAGGTGGTTTTTAGTAAGAATTAACCGAGGGTTGCAAGGGGCAGTGAGTTGTTTTGTCTCCTTCAATCTACAACGGTTCTCAGCCTTTTGTTTCGTGTTTACCTCTGCCTTTGCTGATAGAACATTTCAAAGCATCCGGGCCCGCTGTCTTGCAGAAAGACCCTCAATTTGGATTTGTCCAAGTGTTTCCTTTTGTTTGGATTCAGGGTTAAGTTTTTGGATGGGAGCATTACCCAGATGGTCCCAAGCCTTCTGAGGCACGACCTGGGAAGCTCACGAGGTCAGTCCACCCCGTTCCTGGTCACGTGAGGTTCGAGTCCTTCACGAACTTGACACCCCGATTCCTGCACCTGTTGGTCCTTAAAACTCATTCCTCTGTGGTTTTCACACTGATTGAGAAGATGCTTTCCTGAAATCCATTATTACCAGCATGTTTGCAGAACGCTGGTTTATGTTCTGGCATTCCTTGTACATTTATTAGCTGGTGTTTTTTGAAGAAAAATGTTCCTTTTACAACTTTAAAAAAAAAGATTTTATTTATTTACTTGACAGAGATCACAGGTAGGCAGAGAGACAGGCAGAGAGTGAGGGGGGCGGGTGGGGAGCAGGCTTCCTGCTGAGCAGAGAGCCCGATGCGGGACTCGATCCCAGGACCCTGGGATCATGACCTGAGCCGAAGGCAGAGGCTTTAACCCACTGAGCCACCCAGGCGCCCCTCTTTTACAACTTTTTTAAAAAGTACCAGTATTGACTCATGGATTCAAGTCTCATCCAACGGGCTAAACACGTTACTTCCACTATTTATTTTGTGTGCAAATTCCACAGCGCCGCTGGGAGCCTCTTCAAGCCCTTTCTGTGCCAGTACCTCGGACATCCCCTCATCACCTTCTAGCACTTTAGCATCTAGGATCCTCTTGACATTCCCTGTCCCAGCCCTGGAGTGACCCTGTCTCCAAGGGGTCCTGGTGCCACTAACTGGGGACTGCTGTTTCACGACCCAGAGTGCTGAGTGGGGGCTCCGGCCACTTGGGAGTCACTGGGGCAGACAGAAGAGCTCCGGAGTTGTTATTTTGCCACAAGGAGACTGCGAATTCAAAACTCCAGAAGTTCTTCCTCCTCCTTTCCAAATCTCCCTCTTCCTGCAGTGAGGGCCTGAGTCCTGACCCCAGTTCTAGGATACCGCCCGTTGCTCCAGAACCGTCTGCCCTCCCGGCTGCCTGGCTCCTGCTGAGGGGGGTCCTGCTAGAGTCCTCTTCGCCCTTAGAGAGCTCTACAAGCCAGCGCAGTCCGACGAGCCTTCCGGCGTCTCTCACACGGAGTTTTTGTACATGGGGCTATGACCTTCGTGTTGTACCTGGATTCCTTACTTTCTACTGGTTTCCAGTTTCAGTTTTCTCCTATCCTCACTGACTTATGTCTGAAATGTAAAATGTAATATTAGGGTGCTCGTGGAGAAAATGCAGGGTTCCCGATGCCGGAAGGAACCATCTAGGCCAGGGGAAGCCCCCCCAGAGCAGGCCTTTTGAACCAGCCGGGGCTGGGAGGCAGGACTGCGCTCCTCGCATCTGGGCGTTTCCGGGAGCCCGTTCCCGCCCTGGCCTCGCACCTGTGAACCCAAAGGGTCACCCCGGGGTCCCCGGAGGGCTCACAGGCCCGTGACTGGAAGGTTTCCGCGACGCACCTTCTCCGATTAGCCGCTTCCATCTTCAGCAGAGCCCAGCCGGCACCTGGCGCTTAGTGGGGTCTCCATAAACAGCTGCGGGAATTAGCGCCCCCATTTCACAGGGTGGAAGCGGCCGCTCAAAGAGGGGATGTCTTGCCCCCCGCCCCCGCCCCCTGTGTATCCCAGACGCCGGGACAGCGCCACCCCACCCCACCCCACCCCGGCGGCGCACCCTCGGCGCTACGGTAAGGGCGCGGGAGAGGTCCCACCCCGCAGGTGGGCCCTCGGTCACGTCGTGGGGCGGGGCGTATGCAAATAGCTCGCGAGGGGGGCCGGGGATTGACCGGCGCGGGCGGGGCGGGGCGGGGCAGGGCGGGGCGGGGCGGGGCAGGGCGGGGCCGGGCGCGCCGAGGGAGGGCCCGGGCGGCCAGGTGCGCGGACCGTGAAAGGCGCGGGGCTCCCGGGTCGCCTGCACCACGCGCCCGCGCTCCCGCGCTGTGTTCGGGGCTATGCCTCCGCTCTGGGCCCTGCTGGCCCTCGGCTGCCTGCGGCTTGGTGTGGGTGAGCGGGGAAGGGGGAGGGGGTTGTGCCCTGGGAGGGCGGGCGGCTGAGTCCCGGGCCCTGACCCTCCCGCTGTCCTCAGAGGAGCCGGGGTGGCTCACGGCCTTGGGGACGGGAACTTCGCGTGTTCGCTCCAGGAACAGGCAGGATGCTGCTCTGCGCCATGCCGCAGGCTCTGGGGATTCAGATACTAATAATAAAGACAACACTGATTAATAAGTTTCCTTGGGTGGGGGTTCCAGGGCTCATGGGTCACAGGTCCCTGGATGGGGGATGTGAGAGACAGACGCAGCCACAGAAGGGGCCCAGCAGGAGAGTGACAGGGTCAGACTTGCGTGTTAGAGCAAAGGACTGGGGCTGCGGGGGAGGCTGGTTTCTGGGGTCCCAGTGAAAAGAGTAGAACTCCGAGACTGGGCTGACTGGGTGAGGAGATGCTTTGGAGAGGCAGTGGGGTTCTTGGCAACTGGCTGTCTATGGGTGGGGAGAGAAGGCAGCCATTAGTCTGGACTGCTTGGTTTGGGTGGGGAGGATGGCTGGTGAGGGCTGGGGAGCTGCCTGGGTGTGAGATTCCTGAGATGGCCGGTGGGGAGGTCGAACCCCAGGGCCCGCACACCCTAGGTGCCCAGTGTTGTATGCAGACATGGGGGTGGCACAGAGTGTGCCTGCGGGTGTGGACAGTTCTACTGGAGATCAGCTCCCGTCCTGACTGCCTCCTCTAGGTGTGAACCTCCAGCCCCAACTGGCCAGCATGACCTTTGCCACCAACAACCCCACCCTCACCACTGTGGCCTTGGAAAAGCCTCTCTGCACGTTTGACAGCTCAGCGGCCCTCGACGGCACCTATGAGATCTACCTCTATGTCCTTGTCGACCTAGGTAAGGGTTGTGCTTCGCTTGGGCTGCGCTGAAAGGGGAATTGGCCTGTGCAGGGAGGAGGAAAGGAGGCAGGTAGTGGGACGCTCTCACTCTGTCGTTCAGCTCCCGCCATGCACCTCGCTGTGCTTGCTCTGGGCCAGCCCTGGGCTGTGTGCTGCAGCCACACGCTCCTCTTTGCCCCAGAGATGTCCCAGCTAGCGGAGAAGTGCAGACAGCTCCGGTCACTGAGCACATACATGACCCTCAGTGCTCTGCATTCCTTAGCCCTAACATTGCAAGACATCTGTCCCATCACAGAGCCAGGTATCAGCAGAGGCTGGAAAGTGAGCCCAGATCTCTGTGGTGCCTCCAGCCCCAGCCCTTCCCCAGGCTTGCCCAGGTGGGGCACGGCCGGTGTTGGTCAGGAGAACCATGCGCTTGGACTCGCGTGCTCTGGGCCAGTCCCGCCTGTTCACCGGAGCGATCCTGGCTTCTGGGAGAAGGAACCCAGTGACAGCCTCTTGCATTTCTGGTAGCCGGACGTGTGCAGGAGCTCATTCGGGGCCCTCTCCTGGGCCCGGGCCCAGTGTGTGCACACCGTGGGCTCTTTCTCTCCCATTCACAGTCGGGGCCAGCGCTCTCAGAGGGAGGGAAATGATGGAAGTCTGTCGGGGTGGGAGGACCTGTAAGCTTTTACTGGTCCGCAGGAGGAGGGGCCTTCCTCTTGCCCGAAGTCCAGGGGTGCTGCTGTCTGTCTCCCGCAACGTGCAGGGAGCCCCTGAGGCAGGCCCTGCCTGGGACCCCGGGGCCCAGCACCGCACTTCTCAGAGGATGTTCGGGGATTGGGTGACCGGCTGAGGGAGTCCTGTTGAGCCCGGGGTGGCCAGGAGCCTCACCGCTGCCGCCGTCCCTACAGCGAGCTCCAGGAACGCCTCCGTGCAGGACGACAGCAGGACTCCCCTGAGCTCCACATTCCAGCAGACGGAGGGAGGGAGGACAGGCCCCTACAAGGCTGTGGCCTTTGACCTGTCCCCCTGCAGCGACTTGCCCAGCTCGGATGCCCTAGGGGACGTGGCCCGGGCCTCGGAAATCCTGAATGCGTACCTCGTCAGGGTGGGTGCCAACGGGATGTGCCTGTCAGACCCCAACTTCCGGGGCCCCTGTAACCCGCCCCTGTCAGCAGCCACGGAATACAGGTGGGTGTGAGCAGTCGCGGGGGAGGGGCCGCTATGCACCCCTGCTCAGGAAGACCCAGGAGGGGTGCGGCGTGGGGGGCCTCATTTCTTGTGCCAGGACCATCCCGGGTCTCCTGAAGGGACATGCTTTGGGCCGTGCGACACACCCCAGGCGCTCAAAAGGACCCCTGCTTGCCTGAATCCTCCACCACTGCCACTTTGAGATCTGCATTTTTGTTTTTAACGGGGGGCCTGCGTTTCCATTTTGCACGACTCCACAAATTCTGCGTCTGGTCCCGGCTCATCCCCCGCGTGGCGGTCACTTACCCAATGCACGTCATCCGCCAGGGGAGGAAACTAGCTGGCCCGGAGAGGGAAGGGGGTCACTGCGTGAAGCGGCGGCCTCACACGAACTCGAGCCACACTCCAGGCTTCTCCAGCTCCCGCATCATCCTCACTTTTTCCTGCCTCCTTCTGGCCTGTGCTTTTGTATCTCCTCCCCCTCCTCCACCCCCATCCCCGACCCCAGCGGGTCCCTGACTCCTTTTCACACTCATTTCTTCTCCGTGCAGAGTCCCGTGGCCATGGGGTCTCGCCCGGTACGCCCACTCCCGTTACCTGGAAACGCCTAAGGCTGAGTCTCTGCACCTGCTAGGCACACCTGGGGCCCAGACCATCGCTCACCTGCCAGCCTCACCGAGGGCTTGCCTCTCCGTTGGCCCTGGCGGCAGGGCAGGATGAAAGCCTTAGTGTCTCCTCCCCATCCTCAACCTCTGACCTCTGACCTTATTCTTAATGTGGGAGAACCTCCCCCTCCACCTACCTCCTCCAGCCTCCTGACTGGGGGACACAAGGCACATATCCCAGCTTCTGGAATTCTCCTCTTCAAACCCAGAGAAATGGGAGATTAGGCAAAACACTGGAAGCTGTAGAGATCTGAAGGGTCTTCATTTCTTTCAAGTGTTAAATGAGAGGCTGTTGGTTTCGAGTTCTCAGACCATCCGTCTTTTTAAACTGACCGTATCTGAGGCCTCGGGTGGGAATCTTGTGCTGATCTTCCTTTATGATTAGTGACTTTCAGCTGGGGTTTTCTACATAAAAGGGTAGTCCTGTCCTGGGGCAGTTGGGATGGGGATAAATATTATTCCTTTTTTTTTTTTTTAAAGATTTTATTTATTTATTTGACAGATAGAGACCAGAAGTGGGCAGAGAGGCAGGCAGGGAGAGAGAGAGGGGGAAGCAGGCTCCTGCGAGCAGAGAGCCTGATATGGGGCTTGATCCCAGGACCCTGAGATCATGACCTGAGCCGAAGGCAGAGGCTTTAACCCACTGAGCCACCCAGGCGCCCCCCCCCCTTTTTTTAAAGTCCCTTTTGGGATACCAAGGACCAGGCTGGGAATGGTGGAAGGCGAGAATGCTATGAGGATAAATGAGTCAATATTCAGCAGATACACTATACTCGTCCTGCAGATAATAGAGAAACGGGGGCCCCAGAGGGAGAGCTGAGAGGAGGGCTGCGGAAGTCTTCATGGAAAGTGTCCAGGGGCAGGAATAGGGGGTAACAGCGCCATGGCCAAGCCCAGGACTGTCCTGCTGCCCAGAGCCCACTCTATGGCTTCCATCTTTTAGAAGGATTCTCTCTGCCCCCCACACCCATCACCCCAATCCCTTCACCTGCCTGTGGCCGGGCACACAGGGTAGACAGAAGTCCCTGTCTCTCCATCTCCCTGCAGGTTCAAGTACGTCCTTGTCAACACGTCCACGGGCTTGGTACAGGACCAGACCCTGTGGTCAGACCCCATCCGCACCAACCGGCGTAAGTAGTGGGTCTGGGCTGGGGGGCGACCCTCGGGCTGTCACTCAGTCAAGTCTCCCCAGTCACGGGCAGGCCAGTGGGTTGGTGAGGAGAATGTATCTTAAAATGATGTGACCGGAAATCCTCCGGGTGCTGTGGTGGAGGCAGGTGAAGGGCAGGCTGGCATGATTGAAGTCAAGGCATTTGCCTCCAAGGGGCATGGACTTTACCCTGCCTTTCCATCCTAGCCTGCCCCTTTGTCCAGGCCTCACAGCCACGTGACATGGCTCCAGAGGGTTCTGGGTGGTTCTGGAGGCTAGGACTCAGTGCAGGGGTGAGCCTGGAAGGGAGCAGGAGTGCTGCCCACCTCTCCACCCCGTTCTCTGGAGACTGGGTGGGCTTCCTAAAGGCGGGGGGCTCCGAGGTCTAGGCACCTGCCTGTGGCCCTGCCCTGTCCCTCCTCAAGCCTCCATCCGGGTTCTCAACATGCATTCGAGGTTTATACCCAGAACCGTGTCTGCTGAACCTGAGGGGCAATGGAAGAGATTTCCGACAGCAACCTTGACAGCACCCGACCCTAAGTTTAGAACCTTCTCCCCCAAGATGAGACTTCATGCCAGGATGGGCTCAGCCTAGAGCCGAGAATTTAACCTGTAGAGTACCCCCCTCCCCCGCTCCATGGGAAGCTTATGGGGCACGAAGTAGTTCTCACAGCTTGCTTGAGGTCACACAGCTAGTGAGGGGTATAGACAGATGTGTGTGCGCATGTGGCCGGGGTGGTCCCCTCCCCGCCCTTCCAGTGGCACGCCCGTGTGTTGTGGTCCCCCTACAACAGGGCTGCCTTGGGACCATGAGTGCTGAGTTCAAGCCCAGCCTCTGCACCTCACTGCTCTGTGATGCCCTCAGGACCTCAGTCTCCACATCTGAGAAATGGGAAGAAAAATCCTTGCTCTGCCTCCCCAGCAGGGTTCCTTGGAGTAATCCAGACAAAAGCGCTTGGTCTGGCTCTTTTGGGGCAGGGCCTGAGGACGGCTTGTGGGGAGAGTGTGCCCTCTGGGACCCGACAGACCTGTAGGCTTGAGTCTGGAGTCAAATGCCCTTGACAGGAATTCGAAATCCCTCCGCGTCAGTGAGTGATCTAAAGAATGTGGGTCTCGTCCGGTCTACATGGGAATGGCCAGAAAGCGGCCAGCTCATGGGACAACCTTTAAATTGTCCACTTAGTTCCAGAAGGGTGACACGGGCCGGAGCAGAGTAGGGGTCGTGGGGCACCCGGCTCCCTTAGGCCAGGGCCCGTTGTCTCATCTCTACTTGCTATGATCCGTGTCCCATCCATTTCACCAGAGTTGAGTCTGTTTAGAGTTTAAAACTAAGCAGAAAGACAGTTAAAAGAGGAGGAGACAAGGGAGTTGGCAAGAGGGTGTGGGGCAAGCAAGGTAATTGCACCACAGACCTGGGGGGAGGCAGATTCTGACCTGGGTCCCCGCTTCATCCTGAGATCTGTGGCTGTCAGGGTGGTGTGGGGTGGAGGGTGTTCCCGGGAGAAGTCTGGGGGTGCAGCATCTGAGGGCTAAGCGGGCCTGTGTCCCCTCAGTCACCCCATACTCAGCGATCGACACGTGGCCCGGCCGGAGAAGCGGAGGCATGGTCGTCATCACGTCCATCTTGGGCTCCCTGCCCTTCTTCCTACTTGTCGCCTTTGCTGGTGCCGTCGTCCTCAGCCTTTTGTGAGTACCTGCCAGCTGGAGGGCAAGACTCCGGGCCACCCTGGACACACTCCACCCAGAGGGTCTTCCGAGGTGGGGGTGACCCCAGAAGGCGAGGGAGCTGCCTTCCATCCTGGGCGTGCATGTGGGGGTCCGCTGAGAGGGGAGCAGTGTCCTGGGGTCATCAGGCTGGGTAGGGAGGGGCTCAGCCCTAACACCTCTCCTTCTATGCCTCACCTTCCTCATCTGGGGAATGGGGATACTAATACATCTTGTCCTTCCTGTCATGACTGTTAAGTGACATGATCCCCGCAGAGTTCTTAGGCGGCATCTGGACCCTGAACAGCTCTTAGCTTTTTTAGTCATGATTCACCCACTGACTGGACAG